>NC_081410.1:504641274-505370441 GCF_030272615.1 Cryptomeria japonica
ATGGAAATGGTTGTGGCGCTCATGAACAAGGGATAAAAGTTCCTCTAGGGAATGATCTTTATGATGAGACCTTTGGACTTGGTTTTAATCCTTACAAACGCACTAAAGCTTCTAAGAGACCATGTATTAGTGTTAATACTATTTCTACATCTCTATCAATAAGACACCCTGAGTATATTGATGGGGATCCTTCTTGTGCCTACGCTTTGGATGTCTTTCCTACCGATGATGCTTTAGCTGAGTTTTTAGGAGCATATGATACTCTTCCTCGTTATCATCACAATAGGGGACTTCCTTATTGTTTGAACACTGAAGCCTATTTTGGAAAAGAGATTGATAATGATGAGATTGTGAAAGAATTCCCTCAGTTAAATGATACTCCTCAACAAAGTAATCTTCTCACAAGTGACACCATTGATGTTAAGATGGATCCTTGCAATGAAGAAAAAGTTATTAAAACTGGAAAGTGTTTGGATGAAGAAGAACAAAAACAATATGCAGATTTATTGCATGAATTCCCTGAGATCTTTGCTTGGACATATTCTGACATGCCTGGTATAGATCCTAAGATTCTTACTCATAATATTGTCTTAGTTCCCGATGCTAAGCCTGTGAAACAAAAGATTTGAAAAATGAATCCTAAGGTAGCTTTGCTTGTTAAGGCTGAGATTGAAAAATTATTAGAGGCTGGATTTATCCGCCCTATTGATTATTCCCCGTGGATTTCAAATATTGTCGTTGTGGCTAAATTAGATAATAAAATAAGAATGTGTACTGACTTTCGAGATTTAAATAAGGCTTCTTTAAAAGATGATTTCCCTCTCCCAAACATTGACATGATAGTTGATTCCATAGCAGGACATGCTTTGTTATCCTTCATGGATGGTTTTTCAGGATACAATCAAATTTTCATTAATCCTCAAGATCAATTAAAAACTACTTTCACCACTCCTTGGGGTACGTTTTGTTGGGTGATGATGCCTTTTGGACTTAAAAACGAAGGCGCAACTAATCAACGGGCGATGACCCTTATCTTTCATGATTATATGCATAAGATTTTAGAAGACTATGTTGACGATATTTTAGCCAAATCCATTCTTCGTATAGATCATATTAAGATCCTTCATCAAATCTTTGAATGAATTCGTAAATATCACATGCGCTTGAATCCCCGAAAATGTGTTTTTGGTGTGGATAGTGGAAAACTATTAGGATTCCTAGTTTCGCATCGTGGGATTGAGGTGGACACTAAAAAAATAGATGCTATTGTCAACATGCCACCTCCTAGAAATGTGTCTCAACTCAAAAGCTTACAAGGAAAGATTCAAGCTATTCGTAGGTTCGTATCTCAACTTGTGGATCGTACTTTTCCTTTTACTCAACTTCTCAAAAAGAATATCACCTTTCAATGGAACGAAGATTGTCAGCAAGCATTTGAGGATTTAAAAGTATATTTGGCTAATCCTCCTATCCTTCAACCTGCCGAACCTTCTAAACCCTTTCTTCTCTATATAGCTACTTCCTCTCATGCTCTCGCAGCATTATTGGCACAACATGATAAAGATGGTAAGGAGTGTTCGGTTTATTATATAAGTCGTACCTTACTCGATTATGAGACCTGATATTCTGTGATAGAAAGACAATGCTTGGCTTTGGTGTTTGCGACTCAAAAATTGAGACATTATCTTTTAAATTCAGAAGTCCACGTCATGGTAAAGTTTGATCATCTGAAGCATCTTTTCTCTAAAACTGATTTATCAGGATGCCTAGCTAAGTGGGTTTTGATGTTAACTGAATTTGACCTTAAATTTGTTTCACAAAGAGGAATTAAAGGGCAGGCGTTGACCGATCACTTAGTTGAGGCCCCTTCACCTTTCTCCTTCCCTAACCCTGAGCCTTTTCCCGATGACTTCATTCTTTGTACAGAGAAAGATGAAACTTGGGAGTTGTACTTTGATGGCTCTAAGTGTCGTACGGGATCGGGGGCAGGTGTTGTTCTAATTTCTCCTACAAAGAAATCCATTCCCTTATCTTATCATCTCAATTTCCTATGTACCAATAACATTGCCGAGTATGAGGCCCTTATAGCAGGAATAAAGGCAGCCTTGGCTTTGAATGTAAAGCACATACATATTTATGGAGATTCTCAATTGATTATAAGACAAGTAACAGGACTATATCAAGCAAAACAAGACAAATTATCACAATATAAAGACCTTGCTATCTCTTTGTTACAAAAATTCAATTCTTATACCATAGAACCTATTCCTTGAAAAGATAATTGACATGCGGATGCAATGGCATGTGTGGCTTCTCTTGTATCTTTAGAGGACCCTATGGTTGATCTTAAATTTGTTATTCACAACCTTATTTCTCCAACTATTGCAGATGATTCTAGCCTGGTGACATGTTGTGACTTTATAGACTCAGATGAATGGTATTCGCATATCGTAAGATACTTGACTGATGGTACCTTTCCTGATTCCGCCAATAGAAACACTAGGGCTAGAATCCGCAAGTTGTCTGCTAGATATATCATTCTTTCTAATGTTCTTTACCGAAGGGGTTATAACGGTCTTCTCCTTCATTGTCTTAACAAATCAGAAATCCCTGTTGCTCTTGAAGAGGCACATTCAGGTGCCTGTGGGGGGCATTTTGGAGGCAAATCCTTGGTTCAAAGATTGCTTCATATGGGATATTATTGGCAAACTATGCAGAAGGATTCTTTTTCAGTTGTTAAGAAATGTCATCAATGTCAACAACACAATAATCTGATTCATGCTCCTGCCCAAGAACTTCGTTCTCAGATAGCCTCTTGGCCTTTCTCTGCATGGGGGTTGGATCTCATTGGTAAAATCTCTCCTCCTTCATCTCAAGGACACACTTTCATTATAACTGCAACAGATTACTTTACAAAGTGGGTAGAAGTTGTTCCTCTTCGCTCTACTACTGCTGAAGTGATTTGTCAATTTCTTCTAGAAAACATTATTTCTCGATTCGGGATACCTTCCACTATAATCTCAGCTAATGGGACATCATTTAAGAACAAGGACGTGAAGAAATTCCTCGAGAAATATCATATCAAACATCGATTTTCTACACCATACTATCCTCAATCAAACGGTCAAGCCGAAGCATCCAATAAGATAATTGAACAAATTCTTCGCAAAACCGTGAATAAGCATGGTAAGGATTGGAGTACTCAGCTAATCTATGCTCTTTGGGCCTACCAAACGAGTGTACGAATTGCTACAGGAACTACCCCTTATAATCTTGTTTATGGTGCTTAGAGTTTCTCTCAAAGGTATAGTAGATGATGACTCTTATAGAGAACAAAGACTTCAACAGCTTGAGATGCTTGATGAACAGCGTATAAATGCTCTTGAGCATATTCAAGCGTATCACAAAACTTTACAACGAAGCTATAATGATAAGGTTATTCAACATTCCTTCTCAGTAGGTGACTTAGTTCTCTATGAGAATCAGCGCAATGTGAATGCCTTACCTGATGAAAAGGGAAAATTTAGTCCTAATTGGCTTGGACCGTATATTGTTATTGAAGATTATGGATCAGGTGCTTACAAAATAGCGGATATAGACCGTACACCTCTTAAAGAACCTATAAATGCTATGCACTTGCGTAGATACTATGCTTAATTCCTCACTTCTTACCTTTCATCTATCTTCTTTTCACTTCTTCAAAATTGGATAATATGTTAGCATATCTTTGTTGGAGCAAATGGAATTAAATGATATTTTGTTTAATCTATACAAGCGTGTTTCTTTACTCTATAGTTTGTCTTGAATTCATTTATGTAAATTGCAAAAGATTTACATTTTCATTATGCTGGCATGTTATACAATGTCTTTATGTGTTAAGTTGAATTGTATCATATTGTGTTTAAGTTCAAATTAAATCACATTAGTTATATGATTCTTAGGCTTAACACATATTTCTTCTCTATCATCAATATAGTACTTGATTAAATGTTTTATTTTAATTAAGTCACACATGAATCAATTTAATCATGGAGCATTGGAAAACCAATCACATGGAAATTAAATTTGGAACATACATGTACATCTACCAAATGTGTTAACTTTAACCAAAGCAAAATATACATTGTTTTAGGCATTAAAGATAACACGTTTGAGACAAAGAGAAGCATGTGTATATATACATGTGACTCATATGATACAAAAGTAGGTCACTATACATCCAAAATGTGACCTATCCTACATCATGACATCATCTCCTATCCCTAGGGCTAGTGGCTAGAGAGTGACGACTAGACGCTCCCTCCTGATCCGACCGTGAAGGTGGACCCATAGGTGTATAGCATGATATAGACCGTGAATGACTCCGAGAGGAACTCCTACGATCCCTATCCATAAGGATCGCGTGATATGAGGTAGCCTTGGCCTGAGCTACTGCTAGATCATGATGTGCCCACTAAAGGTTCTCTGATAGGACTCTCTCTCTCTTCCTCCATATTTCCACCTGTACTCGAAATGGGGAAAATAAGTCCTCATGCCGACCCACGTTCCCCTGAGGCCTATAAGCAACCTGTGAGGAACTAGGGATCTGTGCCCTCATGGAAATATATGTCACTGCTTGCTGGATCAAGGAGCGCCACTCCTGCACATTAGCTGTAGCAGTAGAACAGATTTTGCATTAGTACCATTCTATATCATCAAAAATATTAATTAATAAATCTATACCTATTATACCTGGATCTCCCTCACGCTAGTAGGGATTGTGATATGGTAGCATCTGTGACTAGGAACTACTAGGCTCCCCACGCTCAAATGATCTGTGCACGATGGGTACAGGTCTCCGTATCGCCTCGTGTTCCCCCTTTTGGGGAATATGAGGAGGATCCAAGGCTATGGTGTCATCTCCTGAATGGTGGGGAGCTGCATCTGACTCCTCCTCATCATCTCTATCCTCCTCATTCTCATCCTCATCCTCATCTACATCTTCGCCAACATCCTCGTTCTCCTCATCATCATCTCTATCTGTGTCATCTTCCTCTCCTTCCTCCTCCTCCTCGGCACTAGGCTAATCTCCTATAGGTGGATCAGAATCTCCTGCCTTCTCATGACCCTCTCCCTCCTCTGGCTTCTCCGATATAGATCCCTGATCCTCATCTCGGTCTCCATGTCTCCATGGACCTGGATGGCCTATCGGGTAATCTGATGGAAAGATAGGCCCTGGGTATGTCCTCACAAACCATGAGAGATACCTGCGCTGTGCTCCGAGATCTGCGGAGTAATCAGTGACCACATCCTAATCGGACCCCTCTATATCTGTAATCTCAATATCATCTGTCGTAGGTCTCGCTACTGCTCTGGGTCTGGGAAGGACTCGTGAGTGTCGAGTATAGATGGGTACATCGGCTGGAACACACTGCTCTAGCCCAAACTGCCTCTGTACTCGGTCAAAGTAGAATGGGACTATGATATGTGAGTATCACCCTCTCAGTAGGCGGTTCCTCTGTAAGCATGCTAACTGCCTCTCCATCCCATCCCATCTTTGCATCCATAGATATGGTCACCATACTGTCACCTCAGTTGTCAATCTGTCGAATGTCACTCTCCAATATAGTAGATCCCCAAATCTCCACTCGCTGGTAAGTGGATAGGCAAACACCCTGGGTCGCTCGCTAGCTGCACTCATCGGATAGCCGACAGGCCTGGTGCATGTGAAGTGCTCAAATATCCACACCTGCAGAAGTGTGCATGTCATCAAGCTACAACACTATCCAAACACATACTCCTCAAGGTCGTGATAGAGATGTGCAAGCATACTCCGACCCCAAGCATATACTCTCCTATGTCTCTCCATAGCCCTGATGCACCATGTGAGACCCCCATGCATGTGCGTACCTCGCCCATTAGGGCAGACGGCTAGTGCAATGATGGCAATCATAAGATGTCTCACAAGGGGCACCTCTCCTGTAGGATGTAAGAGCCAATGGGTCATGATGTGACCTCTCATCTCACTCGGCATGACTCTCCCTATACAGTATATCTACTCCCTCTGATGGTCCTCCGCCGACCGATCGGTCGTGTATGTCACGGTAGCTCTTCTGATAGGTAGGCAAAGTATGCAGTACACATCCTCAAGTGTAACCGTCATCTCTCCTACTGGGAGGAGGAATGTACATGCGTCAGGATCCCATCGCTCCATAAGTGCCATCAACATCGCAGGATGGAATCGAATGGCCGGCATGAGAATCGCAGACCATAGACCTACTATCGATAATGTATCCCTCTGCCTGAGTCAGCCGGGGAATCTGATCTCGCAGACTGCAAAGAATCTGCCCCGCAGTGTGCTCTCTTATGTATGGGAGATCCTGCAATGTAAAAGCATCAGCGTAATCAGTACTCAATCATCAAAATCATCTATGCGAAAAATGAAAACTGTCGAACATCGAAAGCTAACCCTGACACCTCTTGCCAAGCTCTAATTGGGACCATGGCGCCCTTCAGGGACCATGGCGCCCTGAGAGGACCATGGCGCCCTTCAGGGACCATGGCACCCTTCAGGGACCATGGCGCCCTTCAGGGACCCAGGGTCAGACGCTAGGGCCCGCATTCGATCACAGAAACTCAAAGTCAACAGAAATGCATAAAGTCAAAGTTCAGTCAACTCACCTCATCCAGTGGCTCGTCGTCGATCATGGCCTGTCACATGATCTCCATCCTCGTGGGATGCTCCGGTCATCGTGAAGGCATGATGATGGCTATGTGGGCTCCGCTGCAATGAACAATACTCAGAAATCAACAAAGTGACAAATGCAATTGTCACTTTCAAGATATATATTTTCATTCCTTTATCTTTAATTTCAAAACCCTAATTTTCCTCTATCACTCATTTCATCATAACTTGGGTTTGGGAGATGCGATTTTCGAACCGTTTGTTGCATAGGAATTGTATTTTCATTCCCTCACTCCCTGGATGTTCCAAAATGTGCTCTGATGAAGCCTCTTCAGTGAACATCTCTCATCAATAATCTCTCACACAATTTGTCGTAAGTAAACATGCTATCTTGTTTCACCTCCCTAATAAGCAAGCCGAAACAGGAGGGGGCATATAGCTACTCGCAAATTTCATCACTTTCCTTAGTAAGCATTAGGTGATTTTATGATCTAACGTGTGTTTTGTAGGGTGCGGTTCCTAACTGTGTACTGCAGATACCACTGGGGTCTTCGTTCGACAGACTTATGGATATATCCTTTTTCAAATAATGTTTACTTTCCTGTACTTTAGCTTGCATATGCACATAGTACTCATATGACCGCTAAAGTGGGGGCTAAATGTAGCGTCATAAATTGTACGCATTTGCTACGGTGGTACAATTTCACACCTAGTTTAGCACCCGCCTTGGCGCATTTTGCATTTTGCACTGCATTTCCCCTTTAGCACTTAATTAGTCAAATTAATTAGGTCTAAGGTCCTATTTCATCATCTTCTAGTTGGGCCCTTTCATTAAAGTGTGCCCCTTTCATTTTATTCCTCTAATACATCATTTAATCAAAAACCCTAATTAGGTCCTATTTTGAACTTGGGGGCTTGATTTCGGGGGTCAAAACATCTCGAAATCACCTGTAACTTCGGGATTCGCTCTTTAATCATCATATCTGACGGCCCTAAAAATTTGGTGAAAAGTTGTCGGGACCATGGCACCCGGAGTGCACACGGTCCCGGACATTTTTCCCGAAATTTTAGGAGCGCAATCCAATCATAAAATAAAGCTTAACCCCAAGAAATTGGCGGGAGATACAATCTCTAGGTCGGCCAAAAGTTGGAATTAAGACCTAGGGTTTCATATATAAGAGCTCTCTTTCTTCATTTGAAAGGATCTGAATTTTGGCTTAAAGGACCTTCTATGCAGCGAAAGAGCAGATCTTTGAAGACTTCAACAACATTCAACATCCATCCATCAAGCATTCACCAATTTCATTCATCCATTTAAGGCTTTGAAGACATTGAAGAGCAATAAGGGATCATCGACTGAAGATTGGCTTGTACCCCTCCCTTGGGGTTGGATATAAGTGCAGATTTCAGGATTCAAACGACGCCGCAAGTTGCAGATCCGGCGGAAGCAAACGGAAACTGAGCCCCGCACCAAATTTTAGAGCAAAAGACCAGGACAGGGGCGTGGGGCGCCCTGGTCCTGCCAGGACAGGGGCGCTGGGCGCCCTGGTCCCTGGGACAGTGGCGCTGCGCACCCTAGTCCTTCTATCAGACAGCAATTCTCAGCATTTCCGACAGTTTTCCGGGTTGTAAAACAGCAGTTTCAGGAGCAGTTTCCGAGGCAGAATCAGGACAGTGGTGCCCGCGCCCCCGTCCTAAAAAATTTCACTCAGATTTTGACTTCGGGTACGTATTTGCATTCTTGCCTTATCCTTGTGTTTACAGCTTTCCATTGTTTAGTTTCAATTCTGCAATCTTGTTGTTAGCTCATACTTGCACTTTGGGGTTAGGAATTGAACTTGCATCATTTTATCTTTCGATTACAACAAAGGAATAGAAATCCTAATTGGTAGCTCGTGGCTCTCTCTTCCACAAAAAGAAGTAGCCAATTGTGTGATACCTCTAGGCTCTTTCGTATTCCACAATGTGTGTCAAAAGGTAGGATTAGGGCATGTTAACCTAGTCTTGCTTTTTCCCCCACAGAGAACCTTCCAAACATGTATAAAACAATTGAAAGACATTCTATGGACCTATTCCCATGAATTTAGACAATCAAGACATGATTTTGGAGTTTGGACCTCTGGTGGAGGACTTGAGTAAATTGAGGAAGCAAACTAGAACAATGGTGCATAACACATAATAGGGTGGTTGTTTGAGAAGAAGTGTGGGTGTTGGAGTTTGATGTTGCCAAACACTAATTGAATACATTATAAAATCATATTCTTGGGTCCACTTGTCAAATTAGACCAATTTAGGCTTATTGAGTAACTTCTCACTCAATCTCGCTATCATAGTGGTATCAGAGCCTGAGTAAGGTTCAGGTGAAAAGAGAAAACAAATTGACTTCGGATCAATAGAATCCTTAGAATAAAACATGGTGACTAATGCTGAGTTGGCCAAGAAGGTCAAATACCAAGAAGAAGAAAATAGAGCACTCAGAGAAAGGTTGGAGTAGCTAGCAACAAAACTAGTTGAAATTGAAGTTAAGACTGAAGAAGTCCACGATAAGGTTGGAGATAAGGGGAAAATGGTAGAAATAGAAGATGAGGTTCCCATACCTGACCCTATTCTTGAGCAAGAACCATTATTGAAGGCTTTGAGAGCTATGAGTGGTAAAACCTTAGAGGGAGTGGCTCTTTTCAGCGAAAAAATGGATCCAGATGCTCTTATAGAATGGATTGAAGGCCTAGAAAACCATTTTGAATGTGATGGAATAACTGAAGCACAAAAGGTTAAAGTAGCAAAATCAAGGTTGAGAGGGGCAGCCTTAACTTGGTGGAAGTTCATCCAAGAGGAAAGGGTGAAAGAGGGTAAGCAACCAATATCCACCTAGAAAGCAATGGTAGCCAAAATTAGAGAAACCTATCTTCCTGAAGATTATGAAATCCAACTACATAAGAAAAGACAAAACTTGAGGCAAAAAGATTTAGATGTCAGTAGCTACACTGAGGAGTTTCAAAAACTATGCATGAGATCCAAGGTGATAGAGGATGAGAGTATAAAAGTAGCAAGGTACTTGAATGGAATAAGATGGAACATACAAGAGGAGATGAGTTTGTTATGTCCACAAATAGTTCACAAGTGTTATCAACTAGCACTTAAGGTGGAAGATAAGATTAAGAAAAAGCAAGAACAAAGCAACAGAGGTAGAGGTAGGGGTAGAGATGGTAGAGGCCATAGAGGAAGATTTGGTGGAAGAGGAGATCAAAGGTCCCAAGGAGAATCCAAACTTATTGAGAAAAGTGGGGATTCATATAGAAAGAGCAGCTATAGAGGAAGGAGATCTAGCAACCCAGGTAGAGGTAGATCTAGTGGACCGGGAAGAGGGTCCCACTTCTCCACCACAAAATGCTACAACTGTCAGAAGTTGGGACACCCTGCCTACAGATGTCCATAGAAACCCACCTCATCACAAGGAGGTGAAAGAAAAGTTAATTCTGTGGAATAAAGTGCAGCAAGAAGCAAAGTTCATGAAGTGAGCTTGACATCAGAAGATGGTGAGAGTTTGATGATGAGAAGAGTCTTGATAAAGGAGCCAATCAAGGAGGAACCCATTCAAAGCTGGTCATTGTTCAGAATTAAGTACAAGATTATGGGAAAGGTATGCAAGGTGGTCATTGATTCAGGATCCACATATAACATAGTTTAAGAAGAAGCAGTGAGGAAACTCAAACTAGAAAGAATCCCTCACACACATCTCTATAGATTCACATGGTTGAATAGGGAGCAGCATGTTCTTGTCAATGAACAAACATGGGTAGAATTTACTATAGGAGGGTATCAAGATAAGATCTTATGTGAAATTCTTCCAATGGATGCTTGCCATCTACTTCTTGGTAGACCTTGGTAATTTAACAGGAAAGCCATACACAATGGTGAGAAGAACTTCTACTCATTTCAGAAAGATGGTGTTACATACAAAATTCAGTCTATAAATGAAGAGAAAGAGGGTAGCATTTCAAAGAATCGGAATATTTTAATAGTGAATGAGAAAGAGTTTATTAACACACTTGAAGAGGGTAAAGGAGTAGGATTTGCACTCGTAGTGACGCCCATGGAAGAAAAGAAGGAGAAGAAGGTTGAGATACCACAACAAGTGCAGCAAATACTTGATAACTATAAGGAAATCATAAGGGATGGAACACCTGCAACCTTACCACCTCCTAGAGCCATTAGCCATCAGATAGACTTCATACCAGGAGCCTCTTTACCAAACAAAACAGCCTATAAGATGACTCCTGAATAGAACAAAGAAGTGGCAAGACAAGTGCAAGAACTCCTAGATCAAAATCTGATAAGGAAAAGCACAAGTCCTTATGCACTACCTACAGTTTTAGCTCCCAAGAAAGGAGGTACATGGAGATTATGCACATATTCAAGAGACATTAATAGAATCACTATCAGGTATAGATTTCCTATTCCAAGGATTGAGGATTTGATGGATTGTTTGGGAGGTGCAAAGTATTTCACAAAAAATGACCTCAAAAGTGGTTATCACCATATTAGAATAAAAGAAGGTGATGAATGGAAAACAACCTTCAAGACAAATGAGGGTCTTTATGAGTGGTTAGTTATGCCATTTGGTCTTTCTAATGCCCCAAGTACATTCATGAGACTCATGAATGGTGTTGCATGATTTCATTGGTAAATTTGTAGTGGTGTACTAAGATGATATTCTAATATTCAGTCAAGCTAAAGAAGAGCATTTACAGCATCTTAGAATTGTTTTGAAAAATTTATATGATGAATAGCTGACAATCAATTTGGAAAAGTGTGATTTTATGAAACGGGAATTGGTTTATCTTGACTTCGTGATCTCAGGTGGAGATTTAAAAATGGATAAAACCAAGGTGGAAGCCATCACAAATTGGCCTACACCCAAATCAGCAAGTGATGTTCGAAGCTTTCATGGCTTAGCACAGTTCTACAGGAAGTTCATCAGAGGGTTTAGTGAGATTTGTGCATTAATGCTTGATACTATAAAGGTGGAGCTAAGGTAAAGTTTCAGTGGACAGATGCAGCAAATAAGGGGTTTGAACTTTTGAAAACCAAGGTGGCTTCTCAACCAGTGCTTATACTTCCTATTTTTGACAAATTATTTAGTATTGAATGTGATGCTAGTAATATTGCAGTAGGTGCAGTGTTGAGTCGGGATAATAGACCTGTAGCTTTCTTTCGTGAAAAGTTGAATGATGCTAAAAAGAATTACTCTTCCTATGATTTGGACCTCTATGATTTAGTTCAAGCACTTAGAAAGTGGAGACATTATTTGCTTCCAAAGGAGTTTGTTGTTTATATAGATAATCAAGCTTTGATTTTCTTGAATTCACAAGATAAGTTAAATCATAGGCATGTTAAATGGGTTGAATACTTACAATCATACATTTTTACTCTTAAGCACAAGAAAGGGCAATGCAATAAAGTAGTAGATGCTTTGAGTAGAAGGCTTCTAACAGTGCAGGAAGTAAAGGTTCAAAGTATTGGCATAGAATGCTTCAAACGAATGTATCCTGATGATGAAGATTTTGCAGCCATCTATAAGGTTTGCCAAGCATTTGATAATTCTTTTCATAGTGAATATTTTGATTATACTTTGCAAAATGGTTTGTTGTTTAAAGGTGGGTAGCTATGTGTTCCAAAAGGCTCAATGAGGGAGAATTTGATTCAAGAAAAGCACAATGGGTGTTTGAGTGGACATTTTGGTCTCAACGAAACATTGGAGTTGGTGCAACATTTCTATTATTGGCCCAAAATGCAGCGAGATGTCAGAAGGTATGTGGAGCAATGTATGGTTTGTCTGAAAGCAAAAGGTAATGCTTCTAAAGTTGGTCTTTATCAGCCTCTTCGAATTCCTACAAGGCCTTGGGAATGTGTTAGCATGGATTTTGTAGTAGGCTTACCTAAGACTCAAGCTGGTTTTGATAGCATCTTTGTGATTGTGGATAGATTTAGTAAAATGGCACACTTTATTCCTTGCAAGACTACACATGATGCTAGTCATATAGCCTATTTGTTTTTCAAGGAAGTGATTAGAATCCATGGTTTACCTTCTAGCATTGTTTTTGATAGAGATGTTAAGTTTCTTGGTCATTTTTGAAAGACATTGTGGAAAAGATTAGGTACTAATCTTTCTTTTAGTTCAGCTTATCACCCATAGACTGATGGTCAAACTGAGGTGGTCAATAGGACTCTTGGCAACCTCTTAAGGTGTTTGACAAAGGAATATGGCCAAAGTTGGGATCAGCTTATCCATTAGGCAGAATTTGTATACAATGATAATGTTAACTAGTCAACTAGTAAGAGTCCCTTTGAGATTGTTTATGGGATGCACCCAAGGGGTGTCATGGAGTTAAGGGATCTTGGTAACATGCAGAAAAAGAGTGGTACAGCAAATGGCATGGCTCAATCAATGAAGGAAATTCATGAGAAAGTGAGAAGGACTCTTCAAGATACCTCACAAAAGTAAAAGCTAGAGTAGATGCATCTAAGAGGGATGTTCAATTTTTCAGTTGGGGACTTTGTGATGGTACATTTGAACAAGTCTATATTGCAAAAGGGAGTTCCCATCAAGCTCCAAATGAGGCGAATTGGGATGATAGAGTTTCAGATTTTCACAAGTCACTTTCAGACCTGCCTTTGCCTCCCCCATCCATTCCTCAAGCTGAAAAGGTGTTGGACTCAAGAGTGTTCAAGAAGACTCGCCATCAAGTGTACATGGAGCATCTTATCAAGTGGAAAGATAAACTACTTTCAAAAGCCACTTGGGTAAATGAATCTGATATCTCTAAGTCTTTAATTCCTTCTTCTTTCCTACCTCAAGGAGTCACATGACTTCTTTGTCTTTGGGGGAGTATGGTGCAAGAGCACCTAGTTTTGCTTATACTCTCCATTTTTGGTATTTTTCATGCTTTAGTGTCTTGTTAGTTTTGAAATGTTTTCATAGGTTTTTTTTAGTCATTTCATAGATTTTTTATCTCATTTTGTGCTTCAGAGATCAAATTTTTCTTCTTAGAGCTTGAATTGTCAATTTTGTGCTCCTAGGCCAAGAAGGGCTAAAAAGTGAGAAATTGCCTTATAGGCCTAGAAATGGTTGGGAAAGTGTTGGAACATGTTTTGTGAGTGATTTTAATCATTCCTAAGTGTCTTGGAGGGATAGATAGGTTAGGTTGCTCAAAAATGTCATTTGGAGCAACAAAAGTTACTTTCTTGCTTGGAAAGTTGTCATTTTTAAGACAAAATTTGTAAAAGAAAACCCCCTACAGTTGTGTGTTCATAAAAGACCTCATAACTTATTCATGGTGCTATAAATATGCCTCACTCTTCTTTTTATAGGGTTGGAAATTGTATTTGAAGACATTCTCAATTGGAAATAAGAAGAATTCTGGCTTTTTAATGGTTTTCTAACTCATTTTCTTGTAACAGTCCGTATTGGACAGTTCCAATCCATACTGTACTTGCTGGAGATTTTTATTAATGTAAATTTAAGGCATTTTATGTATTAGTTTCACTTTTTAAGCATTTGGAATTTGATTGTACAATTTAGTTTCATTTTTGGCTTTTGACTGCCCTGTCAAGGGTTTGGGCCACAAAAATGCATCAACTTGTCTAAATCCAAGTTTGGGCTCCCATGGATGGACTTAGATAAATTTTATGGCACATTTATAGTGTAAATATTTGACATTTTGGCCAGGGTTGTGAGAAAGAAGAGTTTTTGAGCATATGCTAGGCAAATTGGTGATGGATTTGGCTAGCAATGTGAGTAAGACCAAACTTGTTTGTGCTCAAAACCAATTTGAGTAAGGAAACTTGAGACAGAGGTTTGTACTATAATTCTAGTGGTTTTGGATGCATTTGAAGCTCCAAATAATGTACTTTTCATCTTGCAAGTGTGTGTTAATTCTAGCTAGCAGCAAGCATACATTTACCAAATTTATGACAGTCAAAATTGGTGTCGGTGCAGAGATGATAATTATTTATTTCACTGTTGGATCTCTATGAATTTTGGATATGTTTCTCTAAATAAAGTTTTATAAAACTCCACCAGAGAGATTGGACTATTCTTTTCTGGTTTGGAAGTTACTAATGTCTGAGTGTGTGTTAACTCAATCTGGCAGCAAGTACCTAGTTTTGGGGAATTAATGAATTTTTGGGTCTAAACTTGCTTTGTGTATGTATCCATGCTTTGGAATATTGTGGTAGGTGTTGGAAAGGTGTTATTAAGTTACCATAGACCTTGGAGGAAATTTCCATGCTATTCTAACATTGAAAGTGGAGCAAAAATAGTGAAAGTGTAGTCATAATACATAAAATAGTCAAGTAAATGTTTGTGTGGCAAGTGTTTGTCATATTGTCATGTAGGGAAGTGATGGAAAGTTGATTCAAATGGTGTGTTAGAGGTCCTACATTAATTTTGGAGTTTGGTTTGTAGTTTAGAATTGGCTTCCTTTGTTACTTGGTTGAAACCCTCTCAAAACCCTACTTTTTAGCCTAAAAACGTGGACAGTCACCATACCAACTTCTCAGGGGCTAAAACCAAGAAAATCCTTGATTTTACACCTTATTGACACCATCCATGTTAGGTTTTGTGAATTTTGTGGTCATCATTACCCTCTGCAAGCAAATTTCACTCAATTAGCCCTCCACAGGCTAGTAGCCCTTTTTAGCCCTATTTTCACAAAAGTTGAACCCGATTGTCCAAATAAAGTATGAACCTTCCAAACTTGTCTAAAATAGTTGAAAGACATTATATGGACCTATTCCCATCAATTTAGACAATCAAGACATGATTTTGGAGTTTGGACCCCCGGTGGAGGACTTGAGTAACTTGAGGAAGCAAACTAGAACAATGTTGCATAACACACAATAGGGTGGTTGTTTGAGAAGAAGTGTGGGTGTTGGAGTTTGATGTTGCCAAACACTAGTTGAATACATTAGAAAAGCATATTCTTGGGTCCACTTATCAAATTAGACCAATTTAAGCTTATTGAGTAACTTCTCACTCAATCTCCCTATCAATTTTGATCCTTCACTTTTTGAAAATCCTCCTTCTTCTTCGGAAATGACTAACCTTTATGGTCCTGGTTTTCACATCCTGGCTAGGTGTGGATATAATGGAAATGGATGTGGTTCTCAAGAGAAAGGGATTAAAGTCCCCTTGGAAAATAACTTTCGTGATATGACATTTGAGCTTGGTTATGATCCTTTCAAGCGTACTAAAGCCTTTATGAGACCGTCTATTAGTGTTAATGTCATTTCTACTTCTCTCTCGCTAAAATATCCAGAATATATACTTTAACCCTTTTTGTGTCTTTGCTTTGGATGTTTTTTCTACTGATGATTCCTTAGCTGAATTCTTGGGAGCTTATGAAAACCTTCCTCGTTATCACCATAATTGCAGTTTTCCCTATTGTTTAAATGCGGAAGCATACTTTGGGAAAGAGAAAAATAACATTGAGATAGTTAAATAATTCCCTCAATTAAAAGATGCTCCTCAACAAAGCAATCTCCTTAACACCATTGATATCAAGATGGATCCTTGTGTTGAAGATAAGATCATCAAGATAGGGAAATGTCTTGACGAAGAAGAGAAAAAACAATATGTTGAGTTGTTAGATGAATTTTCGGAGATCTTTGCTTGGGCATATTCTGACATGCTTGATGTACATCCTAATATTGTCACTCATAACATTGTTCTAATTCTTGATGCTAAACCTCTGAAGAAGAAGATTCAGAAGATTCACCCTAAAGTGGCATTACTTGTTAAAGTTGAGATTGAAAAATTGTTGGATGCTGGATTCATCCGTCCTATCGATTATTCCCCATGGATTTCAAACATTGTAGTTGTGGCTAAAGATGAAAACAAGATTAGGATGTGTACTGATTTTCATGATTTGAACAAGGCCTCTTTAAAGGATGATTTTCCTTTCCCGAATATTGATATGATAGTAAATTCAGTAGAAGTGCATTCTTTACTATCCTTTATGGATGGTTTCTCAAGATATAATCAAATTTTCATCAATCCCCAAGATCAATATAAAACTGCTTTCACCACTCATTGAGGTACGTTTTTTTGGATTGAGATGCCTTTTGGATTGAAAAATGCAGGCGCGACCTATCAATGTGCTATGACTCTCATTTTCCATGATTATATGCATAAGAACTTGGAAGATTACGTAGATGACGTCTTAGCCAAATCCTTTCTTCGTACAAATCATGTTAAGATCCTTCATCAAATCTTTGAGAGAATTCGTAAGTATAACATGTTGTTGGTGTAAATAATTATTCATCATGGATATTATTACACTTTAATTAAGTTTACTTAGGAAATTTATTTCATAGTAGTTTGGGTATGAGACACTTGGGTGTTTGTGCCATATTGGGATAGTGTGTATAGGAGAATCTCCACCTTTTCTGGTGTTGATCTTATCTTGTTATTACATTCCACCTCATGTGGAATATTATATTGTTTCTCCTACCTACCCACACCTATTTCCTACCTACCCTTGTTTCTTATTGAGCCACATGTCATGTTTGTGTGCTAACATATCCCTAGCCTTGCCTATATAAGCAGGCTCATCTACATTGTTTGCACGCACAATCAAACAACAACTTTTGATGATCCAGTTGATCAGTATTTTCATTTTGATAGAATACAGTTTATTCCTATCATCTATTTTGTCTCTCTTATTTGTGCTTTTCATTGCCTCTAGATCTTGGAAAAATCTCACACATGTGTTTGAATCCCCGAAAATGTGTTTTTGGTGTGGATAGTGGAAAACTGTTAGGATTCATAGTTTCACATCGTGGCTTTGAGGTGGATACAAAGAAGATAGATGCTATTGTTAACATGTCACCTCCTAAGAATGTTTCCCAACTCAAAAGTTTGCAAGGAAAGATCCAAGCTATTCGTAGGTTCATCTCTCAACTTGCGGATTGTACCTTTCCCTTCACACAATTGCTTAAAAAGAATATCACTTTCCATTGGAATGAGGATTGTCGTCAAGCATTCGAAGACTTAAAAATTTATTTGGCCAATCCTCCCATTCTTCAACCTATTGATCTTACTAAGCCTTTCCTTCTATACACCACTACTTCCCCTCAAGCTCTTGCAGCCTTATTGGCACAATGTGATAAGGATGGTAAAGAATGCCCAGTTTATTACATAAGTTGTACTCTATTCAATTACGAAGTCCGATATTTTGTGATAGAAAGACAGTGCCTTGCTTTAGTCTTTGCAACCCAGAAGTTGAGGCATTATCTCTTGAATGTTTAGATCCATGTTATCATTAAATTTGACTCTTAAACATCTTTTCTCCAAAACTGATCTTTCCAGACGCTTAGCTAAGTGGGTTATGATGTTGACCGAGTTTGACCTTAAGTTTGTCTCACAAAAGGCAATAAAGGGTCAAGCATTGACTGATATTCATTTAAGTTATTTTATTTTATTTATTTTTTTAATTCTAAAATTTTAACTAGCCCATTTTCTCTCTTAATTCTATATTAAAAAAAAATCTATATTCCTTTTAAATTATCAAACCATGAAATCAACAAACTTAGAGTCTTGATATTTGAACTTGAGTTTAAATAACCAATATTTTAGTTATTTAGTTTCATTGCATTTTACTTATATAATTTAATTCATTTAAGTTATTTAATTTAACTAAAAGAGGGGTAAAAATTTGTTAGAACAAAGAAAGAGATACACAGAAGGGAGGGCCACACGCCTAATAGAGAATAAGTTATTTAAATTGATGCTCTGCAAAAAGGATTAGAAAATCTGTTTGATGACAACACACACAAGAGCACAAGAAACAAACATTAGTGTTAGCAACAAAAGATTATCCTAAACAGGCATATCAAGAGAGATATTAAGCATGAAATAGAAAGCATATAAACATAGAATAAAATAGCTAATCAAGATGCTCATAGTTGCTCCTCCCTTGTTCCTCTCCTCTCCAAGTCCCAAATGAGTGTAGCTCTCAGCTTTTAGCACTAGCCATGGATGCCATATGGAGATTCAAGATAGTTGAATATGATAAGCAAATGCTATGCAAGTGTAGATAGTGATGCTATGAGAAAGCTCTATGCTAATGCCAGTATAACAACAATACTCTAATGCTTCCTTTTTTTTGCTTGAGGAGAAGGGTTCTATTTATAGAAGAAATGGGGAAATGAAGGGTTAAGATTGAATGGTTTAATCAAGGGCCAAGTTTGAAAGTTGGGGATCCATGTGCACAATTGGCACCATTAAAATGGTGACAAGTGTCAACATAGGATTGGGTTGAGAGAAGAGGTTGGAGGCATTAAAGGCCTGAGAAGACCTCATGGTTATCTAGAGGCTAAGGGTCAAGTCCAAATTAAGATTACCCACTAGATTAAGAGTTAATCCAAGGATAAACCTTTGTGCAAATGTTTAAGAGATAATCATGGTCAAAGCATTAATGGCCTAATGAGACCTTTGGGTTGGGTAGAGGTTGAGTCAAAACAAATGTTTTAACCATGTGGGAGGGTTTGAGGTAACCATTAATGGTTATTGGAGACTTTGGGGATTAAGTGGTTGAAGGTTGAAAGTCTTCAATGGTTATCAAAGACTTTGAGCCATTTAGTGGTTGAAGGTTGAAAGCCTTTAATGGTTATCAAAGACTTTGAGGGTTTGAGAAGTGACTTCCCTTTTGCTTAGGAATGTGACAAAGTTTAGAGAAGGGGTTAGGTTATTTAGAAGTGATTAGAAAATTCTAGAAGGGGTTTAGGCATGCAAGTGGATTTTGTAGGAAAATGCAAGTGGGGGAAATTTTGGTATTTTCAATTAAAATAAAATTATTTATTTCAATTAAATGGTGTAATTTGCATTTGGATAAATATTCAAATAAATATTAATCTATTTAAATGAGAAAAAGAAAGATAAAGCATTAAAATGCTTGAAGACTTTGAGGGAAACCATCAAAGGCTTGAAGACTTTAAGGAAAACCATTAAAGTCTTAAGAAGACTTTAGAAGGAAGCCATCAAGTTTGAAAACTTTAAAGCCATCAAGTTTGAAAACTTTAAAGCCATCAAGTTTTGAAGACTTTAAGGGAAACCATTAAAGGTTTCAAGTGGGTGAGGATAAATAGGATTTTAAATAAATAATTTATTTAAAATAGTTGTGCAACTTGCATTTGTAGGAAAATGCAAGTGGGTGGAGGATAAAGGTGATTTAAATAAATGATTTATTTAAAATAGTTGTGCAACTTGCCTTTGTAGGAAAATACAAGTGGGTGGAGGATAAAGGTGATTTAAATAAATGTTAATTTATTTAAATGTGAGAGGTGGGATTTTGGAGGATTTAAATAAATATTAATTTATTTAAATGTGAGAG
Source organism: Cryptomeria japonica (assembly GCF_030272615.1). NCBI lineage: Eukaryota > Viridiplantae > Streptophyta > Pinopsida > Cupressales > Cupressaceae > Cryptomeria > Cryptomeria japonica. The sequence continues at coordinate 504,661,333 of NC_081410.1, forward strand.
AAGATTTAATTAAATAAATATGATTTATTTATTTAATTAATGGTCTGAATTTGGTTAAGTTAATTAAATCAAATAAATTGAATAATTTATTTAATTAATAGGAGAAGAGGGTTAAGATGAATTAATTAAATATTAATTTAATTAATTCATTAATTGATGGTTAAATAATCAAATAAATACTAAGTATTCATTTAATTAAGTGGACAGATTTATGTGACTACATTTGCCCCTCTTTGAGACGGTGCGGTTTATCGCATCGTTTCAAAGAAAGAAAAATAGGTGTGAAGAAATGCCCCATAAAATGTAAATTTAATGGGTGGTATGCCCCCTCGAGAGATGGGCCGAATTTTTTTATTTTTATTTTTTGAAAAATCGGGCGATCTCTTGAAAAAGAATGAAAAGTGGAGGGGAGGTAGAATAGAAGAAATTAGAACTAATGATGAAAGAATGGGAGAAAATGGAGTGAATATGAAGAAACAACAAGCCAGTGGGTACCCTGAGGTCATGCAAGAGATACATAGCAGATGTAGTGTGGGGTTTGGATTGATGCTATACAATTGATCAAAATTGGTTAAACAATCTGGTGCAATAGGTTTAATTGCCCCGATCAAGTCAAAGCGTGACAGTTAATGTCAGTTGGTCGCTTGGACATGATAAAGTCTGAGTAAGTGAATCAAAGTGACCTGATGTGACTTAGACAATTGATGTAATTGCCCAATGAAGTCAAGGTATATGAAGCAAAATACTCGTTGAGACTTAGACAATTGATGTAATTGTCCATTAGATTGTGTTTGATTGGTTGATCAATTGATAGTGTGTGCGTGTGATGGATGGTTGTGGGGAATCATGGCAGCCCCGTTGAGACTAGGTCATTATGATAAATGCATGTTGTAGTCTAGGTTTGCCATAATCGATTACCTGTTGAGACCCGAAGATACTTGATCAGAGTATCTGTTGATAGTCTAGGTGTGTGTGAGTTGATGTACCTGTGCAGACATAGTAACTTGCTTGGCTTATTGGATGACTTAGGATAGGAAACACAATCCCTCCTATTTAGAGATGGATGGTGATGAACGTGGCTTGATTAGGTTGATTGGGACACGATGTAGGGTATGTGATGGTGATTGTTGAGATGGGGAGGGTGGGCGGGGTTCAATGTTAGATAGAAGAAATGGAGGACCTATTACATTCCTATGGAAGAAGAGGAAAATAGAGTATCCATTGTCATTACTATGTATGAATGATATGCAGCTATTTATGAATGTATGGATGGATGGAATGCAATGGAATGCAATGGAATGCAATGGAATGCAATGGAATGCAATGGAATGCAATATATACAGATGAGATGGAATGATGATCCATGGTGCTTTATTTTTCATCATTGAGCTTTAAAATATTGTAAGAAAATACAAGCAACTTGACATAAAGATTCAAGATGACCAGAGTATTTCTTACATGGATTTTATATAGCAAGTTAATACAAGCAACTTGATATAATGGATCAAGTTGACCTGAGTATTGCTTGCGGAACAGACAAGGATTATCTCCTTTCATGCATGACTTGGATCGTCCTCCTTGATCTTAGGCTGATCATATCCTGAGACAAGTGCATACCGTAATAAGAGATAAAACCTTTATCCAGTTTGGATGAGGTAGGAGGAACCAAAGAAAAAGCATTGTACTTGCAAACAAATAGTATATACATAAAGAATAAAGAATAAGGATCCTTGGTAATGGTTCATGCTCATATGGTTGAGGTATACGCTATAGTCAGCAAGCCGTAGTGATCTATGACTGTATTTTTGCCTATGATCACGTAACTTAGTGAACTTCCCACGTAGACACCATTAGTACATGCCCTAGAACTTCATCGGAAATAATGCATGAACGATACAAAATAATGCTGAAAGATCCCGATACAGATAAATGAATGATTGTACTCACAAATCAACCAAGTATTTGATAGCTTAACATAATTTTCTTGTCAAAGAAAACGTCACTTTTGTCTTTGTTTTGGTAAGGAAGGATGCATCCTTGTTGAAGACAGTTTGATTGTTGATGTTGATTGTGTGGTTGATTGGTAAATGGTCATTGTGTGAGTAGTTTGTCAATGTTTATTTTGGTATCTGCATGGATGGGTATGTACAAGGTGTTGCCATGTTTTTGTGTGATTTTTCAATGGTTTTGTCGATGTTTTTGGATTTTGAATTGTTTTGAATGTTTTTGGTATTTTTGCGAGATATTTTTGAATGTTTTTGGATTTTTGATGATTATTTGAATGAAGAACTTAATGAATCATAAGACAATGCAGAATCCACTTCCATCAATAGGTTAAAGGCATTGCCCCCAGTTTTAGACATGACTATGAAAAAGCGGGATGCAAGATGTATGGAGTACTATCATAATTGCAGAGGAATAACAAGCCATGGTTGATGGATGGATGGATGTATGTATGAAGTAGATGTGATCGCAACAAGTCTGAAAGACAATGGAGCCATAGCCTTTTACGAGTGGCACCTATTTTCCAGGTTTTCACCATCGTACTTACCCAAGGTGCCACTGGAGTGGTTGTTCACCATTTGGATGCATGATTTTTCTTTACTTTTTTGAATGTTTTTGTATTTTCTTCAGGACATTTTTCTGAATGTTTTAGGTATTTTCTGGTATGTAGGGGAGACTGATGCTCTGTACAGCTTAGGTATAAAACCGTTTGAGGTGCATGATGTTGATTGGATCTGCGAGCGGTTCTCCTTCTGATGTAGCCAACTGATATGCCCCGGACCCGAATACAGCAGTGACAACATATGGGCCCAGCCAGTTTGATTCAAACTTGCCCTGATGTTCTTTGTTTGGTTGGTTGTGAGGATTCTCTCATAGAACAAGATAACCTACCTCAAATGTATGAGATCTAACTCGGTGATTGTAGCTTCTGCTCATGCGTTGCTGATAGGCTTTAAGGTGATTGTATGCAGCTTGTCGCTTCTCATCGAGTAACTCTAAGTCCTGAAGACGGGATACTCTATATGTTTCATCATCGATGAGATTGTGCAAGGAAACCCATAATGATGGTATCTCGACCTCAATAGGCAAGATAGCTTCTGCACCATAGACCAATGAATAAGGAGTTGCACCTGTAGGGGTTCGAATGCTAGTTCGATATGCCCATAGTGCCGGATTTAGTTGAACATGCCAGTCACGGCCGACATCATTGACTATCTTCTTTAGGATCCTTAATATGTTTTTATTGGATGCTTCGGCCTGACCATTGCCTTATGGGTAATAGGGGGTGGAAAAGCGGTGTTGGATATGAAATTTATCACAAAGTTCACGGACATCCTGATTTTTGAAAGGGAGACCGTTATCTGTGATGATGGACATGGGAACACCATACCGGCAGATGATGTAGTTGAGGATGAACGAGGCGATCTGCTTGCCGTTGACTTGGGTAAGTGGAACAGCTTCGATCCACTTTGTGAAATATTCGGTGGCGGTAATAATGAATTTATGGCCATTAGATGAAGATGGATGAATCTTACCCACAAGGTCAAGGCCCCATTGACAGAAAGGCCATGGTGTTGTGATTGGTTGTAGTTCCTAGGCTGGTGCATGTATCAGGTCGCCATGAACTTGACATTTCTTGCATTTTCTGACAAAGTAGTAGGAATCCTTTTCCATAGATGGCCAAAATTATCCAGCTCGTAGGAGTTTCTTGGCGAGTGATGGACCACTTGAATGAGTCCCGCAAATTCCTTCATGTACCTCTTCCAAAGCCTTTGTTATCTCATCTTGTTCCAGACATCGAAGGAGAGTACCATCAAGACCGCATCGGTATAGGGTTTCGGCAATAATGGTATATCGAGCAGTTTGGCGAATGAAGGTTTTTCGTTGGTTATTCGATTGGTTGGGAGGAAGGGTGTGATCGCGGAGATAGGTGTAGAACTCACCGTACCATGGAGATTCAGAATTGACAAGGCGACATATCATCTCGGATTCAGGGATATCATAAGCGGGGATCCAAAGTTGTTCGACCAAGAACTCACAACGTGTTGAATTCTGTGGAAGATCTAGGAGAGATGCAATGGTAGCCATAGCGTCAGCAGCTCGATTCTGATCTCTTGGTATCTACTCAAAAGTGATAGTAGTAAATGATATCTTTAGAGTGTCCACCATTTGCTTATATGGCATGAGTTTATCATCTTTGGTCTAATATTCATCAGTTGCTTGTCGAATGACTAGTTGGGAATCGCCATATACTTGCAGTTCTTGTAATTTCCATTGGATGGCTAACCTGAGTCCTGTGCTCAAGGCCTCATACTCGGCTATATTGTTTGTGCATGGAAATGTGAGCCTGTAAGACTTCGGGATGCTATCACCTTGAGGTGTGATAAACAGAATGCCTACCCCCGAGCCATGCCTAGTGTATGAACCATCAAAATATAGTTTCCATGGTTGTGCTGTTGTGATCATGAATATCTCTTCATCTGGAAAATTGGAAATAAGAGGATGATTGCCTGTGAGTGTTGCATCGGCCAACTGATCTGCAATAACCTGACCTTTGATAGCTTTACGGTCTACATACTCAATGTCAAATTCACTTAGAATCATCACCCATTTGGCCAAGCGACCTGTTAATGCTGCTTTGCTGAGTAAATACTTGAGTGGATCAATCTTTGCAATGAGCTATACCTTATGTGTCAACAGATAGTGCCTTAGTTTAGTGGCTGCCGGGATTACTGCTAGGCAAGCTCGCTCAATAGGTGTGTAAATGAGTTCATAGCCAACCAGTGTGCAAGAGATATAGTAAACAGCACACTCTTTGCCTTCTGCATTATGTTGTGCCAGTAATACACCTAATGCTGTACTTGTTGCTGAGATATAGAGTAACAATGGTCTACTTGGATCTGGTGGCATCAACAATGGTGGATTCATGAGATAGTTTTTAAGCGTCTGAAATGCTTGCTGGCATCGGGCATCCCACTGAAAGCAGATGTTCTTGTGTAGCAGATGTGTGAATGGGTGACACTTATCAGCCAATTGTGCAATGAATCTTCGGATGGATTGAAGTCGTCCTTGTAGGGTCCTTAGCTGACTGATATTCTTTGGTGGTGGCATATCCATGATTGCTTTTACCTTTGCTGGGTCGACCTCAATACCTTTGCTTGAGACAATGTATCCTAGAATTTTCCCGGAGGTTACTCCAAAGACACATTTCTTTGGGTTGAGTCGAACATGGTATTGTTCCAGTCTATCAAAGATTTTATCTAAGATGTGGAGATGTCCTTCTCTAGTGAGTGATTTTGCTAGTAAGTCATCCACATAATCTTCCATCATGGTATGCATCATGTCATGGAAGATGGTGGTCATTGCTCTCTGATAGGTTGCTCCTGCATTCTTGAGACCGAAAGGCATCACACTCCAGCAATATGTGCCCCATGGACCTGTGAAGGCTGTCTTATGTTGATCTTCTGGTGTGATCTTGATTTGATTGTATCCTGAAAAGCCATCCATGAGTGAAAGCATGGCATGTCCTGCTGTCAGATCCATTATGATGTCGATATTTGGAAGGGGGAAGTCATCCTTAGCACAGGCCTTATTCAGATCTCTGAAGTCAGTACAAATGCGGATGCCCCCTTTTGGTTTGCCGACAGGCACAATGTTGGAGATCCATTCTGCATAATCAATTGGCCTAATGAAACCAACATCTAGGAGTTTCTTGAGTTCTGTTTTGACTAGCACTGTAATCTGGGGATGCATCTTACGAAGCTTCTGCTTGACAGGTTTGGCTCCTTCTGCTACGGTGAGGTGATGCATGACTAAATCAGGATCAAGCCCAGGCATGTCTGCATATGACCATGCAAAGTTGATCTGATGCTTCTGGAAGAACTCTATAAATTTAGGTTGTTCCTTTGGAGTGAGAAGAGATGCCAGATGTATGAGATGAGGATTTTGAGGAGTCCCCACATTATATTCTTTGGTTTCCTCGATGAGAATCGTTGATCGTTCATATTGTACATTAGTAGGGAGAATGTCAAACCCTTCATCCTTAGGTGCCTCAGAGAGGTTTTCACCGTTGGATACGCTCTTTCTTTTTACTTTTGTCGGATCAAACAGTGCCACAGTGTGGTTTTCACTGGAAGATCCATGTTTTATTGTTATATTTTTGCAGCTGAAAGGTTTGGCATCCGCCCTGAAGTATGTTGCGCTATTAAGTTCTATGGCGAATCCAGCTTTGTGATCCCCTCTTGGTAGGTTATCCCTTAATTCCAAAAAGTCAATGATGGCCTCATCATTTTGGAAGAAGTCAAGACATGGGGGATTTGGTTGGTTCCATTCGATGAGTTCAGGGTGGATAATGGGCATTACTTCATCGATTAGGTTAAGTGCGTTAGATGCATCGATGAGGGTTAAGACATTATGGTGAAGGTCGTTAATGGTACTCTCCCTGTCAGAATCAGGTGTAGGATGAGACGTAGGGTCTGTGGAAGATGTTTCCAGTTCAGGAACCCAAGTGGTCTTTATCTGTGCTTCTCCATAAACAGGGATGTCTTTGCGTGGTGCAGGTAGTGGTGCATCTTCCTCATCTGAAGTATTAAGCTGCACGGAATCAAATTCCCACTCATGTGAGTCGGTCTCTGAATCACTTTCCAGCATCCGATTGCTATACCATACTGGGATGTCTTTTGAGTTAAATACTCCAGGTGTGATTGGTTGATGTACCTTTGTAATGATCAGTGCTGCAGGGCAGTTGATGGAGATTAAAGAATCTGATACGGGAAGTATTGGTAGTATTGACTCAGTGGTTTCTGCTGGAACTGCTGGTGTTATAGATGCTGCTTGCGGGTGCTGATACAGTTACTGCTGCTAATGGTGCGACTGATGAGATGATGAGTTCGTTTGATGGGATGAGTGGCATTGGTGATAGTTGTGTTGGGGTTTTGAGCCTCAGTGGGGCTTTTGGGATGATGCTTGAGGGTGCTTTGATTATGAAAGGTGCCCGCTTTGCAGTAGGTGGACAAAATGGGTTGCTGGGTTTTCCTTTGAACTTGAGTTTAGGAAAGATTTCTTTTTCAAAGTCGAGGCCTGTATTACCTTTGGGCTTGAATTCCGGCAGCAGGGGTTCATGTCGTCCTTGTTTGCAATATCCCAAATCACTTTGACCATCATACCCCATTCGTTGCATAATGAGGAGACCTTTGCCATACTGTTCCATAGGAAGTGTAACTCACGGTATATCAGTGGTGATGGGATCTTTATAGATCCATTCCGCTAGGTCCTCATCTTGTGTTTCTTCCTCTTGACTCTTTCCAAGAACGAAGGGCGTCAAAGCACATGCTGGTATGTTTAGTGGTTGGTGGAGTACCTGTTGTGGTTTACCATGTGTTCTAGGAGAAGTGGGCATTTGTCCCACACAAAAGAGTTGACTCAAGTTGTATTCCCCGGGACCTTCCTCTACTATTTTCATTTTAAGCTTTTCTTGCGTTGGTATAGTGGTGTTCGAACTGGCAAGAGAGGCGGGACTTATATATGATGTGGAGGAAATGGCTTCTCTATTATTAGGAACAGTAATCTATGGTTGATGGCTGATATTATGGCAAAATGCAAAGGGGTTTGCATCACCCAGAATTGTGATCTCTACACCGTTATGTGGGAACTTGATACATTGATGGTAGGTAGATGGAACGGCTTGCATGGCATGTATCCAAGGTCTCCCTAATAATAGATTGTATGGCAGAGGAAGGTCCAGAACCTGACAGATGATGTGCTTTACCACAGGGCCCACGCGGATTGGTAGTACCACAGCTCCTTTGGATGAATGCTCCGCATCGTCATAGGATTTGATTGTGATCTTCTTATGAGGATCCACTGATTCTACCGCATAGCCCAATGCTGTGACCAACTGTAGTGTACAAATGTTCAGGCTTGCTCCATTATCGATCAAGACTCACTTGATCCTGTGTTGGTTGATAAAGCCTTCAATGTGTAGCGAAGCGTTATGAGGTTGCTGGAAGGAAGAGTTGTCACTTTCGGAAAAAGTGAGACAAGGTGATGACTTTAGACTTCCAACCATTGCTTGAAATTGGTCTGTATTTAGGTTTGCAGGGACTGACACCTCTTGGAGTGCTTGATCCAAGATAGTTTTATGAGATGGCGATAGACGTAAAAGCTCTAAAATGGATATAAGCGCAGGGGTTTTGTCTAATTATTCCACAAGATTGTACTGCTTTGGGATGGAGGTGGTGCCTTGTGGAGCTGTCTTTATGGTAACTTTGTCGCGACACGTAACAACATTGCAATTTGAGTTGGGATTTTTGAAGGTTATAGTTGCAACTTGTTCATTGGCATCATACAGATGATTTACAATGTAATTATACGCAGCCTGTGTATAATAAGTGGTATCAGTGCCTCGCCTAGAAGTGGAAGGACCCCTTTGATCTTGTGATGGAAGTGGATTTTTGAACATCAGATGATCATTATTTGTTGTTTTTGGGTCATGTCCTTCCATTTCAATTTCTCCTCGATCAATAAGATCCTGAATGAGATCTTTCAATCGGTGACAATTACTTGTCTTGTGCCCTCTTCCTTGATGGAATTCACAGTGTTCAGTATCTCTCCACCATGCCGGTTTCACTTGAGGCTCATAGTTTGATAGCTTAGGCAGAGTGACCAAATTTTGAGAAATGAGTTGTCGCAATACTGTTTCAATGGGTTCCCCTAAGGGAGTGTATGTGTGTTTCTGTTTTTGCTGACGAGGTCTAGGTTCATCGTAAGATGTGATGCGACCTTGATTAGAACGAACATTTGTGTTGTTTTGAGGTGGAGGATTTTGTCCTGCAAACCAAACCACGGGTTGTGCGTTTTGGATAGTCCTGGCATCCACAACCCCATCGTTGACGATATTCTTGTTTTTATTCCAGAAGCTTGGTTTATCACTATTGAAGCGCGGGCGAGGACCATCTTTTGGTTCATTAAAGATTTTGATGAGTCCTTTCTTGATGAGTGCCCGTTCACATTTTAAACCCTTGGTGATCATATCATTAAAAGAGTCTGTGTCTTTGACATCCAGATGAAATTCCATTTCTTCGTTTAAGTTGGAAATGAATATTTCCACTAGTTCTCGTTCAGGTAACTGAAGAGAACGTCTGCTAGACATTTGACGCCATCGTTGCAGGAATACTGAGAATTGCTCACCTGGTTTTTGTTTGGTGTTGCATAGATCAGCCATGGTGACATCGTGTTCAATGTTATGAGAGTAATGAGCTAGGAACTTCTGGATGAGTTCCTCAAATGTTCTAATGCCACCTGGTAGTCGGGAAAACCATGATGTGGTTGTTCCTCCCAAGCTTTGGGGAAAAAGGCGCATTTGGTAGGTGTCTTCATATGCCACTTCAAGACAAGCGGAATGAAATTCTCTGACATGATCACGAGGATCTCCCTTTCCTCTATATTTTTCGAATTTGGGTGTTTCGAATCCTCGAGGAAATGGTGGCATGTAAAGATTCCTATCAAAAGGATAGGGACAAATGTCATTGAGTGAGAATTGGTTAGTCTTGACACCACTATGAAGCTGTTGGGCGAGATTCTCGACTTGTTGCCGCAACATCTCCATTTCATTTGGAGGAGGAGGTGGTGGGCTACCTCGAGGAATGTTATATCTGATGGGATCTCTACCTCTTTCCTCTTCATGGTGACTTTGTCTTTCTGATGCTTGTCTTAATTGGGCAAGATCAAAGTCAGAGGGGAGTTTTGCTCCTTCTTGAGCGAGTCTTAAGAAGTGAGCATCCGCATTGCTCCTGAGTATTTCGTCAAAAAGCCTGTTAAAGAGAGGGTTATGCTGAGCCCTTTCTATTGTTGTAGGAGTGGGAGTACTTGGGTTTTCGTCATCTGCATTTCCTCCAAGTGCTTCTTGAAATTCATTGAGATTTTCCTCTTCTTCTTCTTCCCTTTCTATTTCTCGTTGCCTTGACTGTGATCGGGTTTGAGCCATTTTGCTTGCAAGTTGTTGTTGAAGTTGTGTGAAAATAATGATGAGTTTTTTATGAAATGAAAGGTTGATGGTTGGTGAATTGTGTTGCACGTGGATCTCTAGCACTTTTAAGGTGGATGTAACCAAAATTCCTTCTTTGAATTGCTTGTTTGTTTGATAAGTTTTGATGTGATAAGGTGTAGAGAAATCTGAGATGTGTTACAGATTTAACTACCTAGTAATGAGAGGATTCACTCATGAACTAGTTTTAACCTGCGTAGATGTGTCTCTTAGGATGAGCTTATCCTAGATGTAGAAACAATCTAAAAAGTGATGTGATGTGTTTGATTTCAAGCAATATCTAAAAGAGAACTTGGGACAAGAACCTCTTAATGTTTTGAGAGTTGGGATGGATTGATGATGAAGTGATGATGTATGAGTGAGATGATGGATGAAAATGTTTTCAACTTCAATAAAAACTTTGTGTTACAAATGGGACAAACTCTACCTCTTCCCTTTCGGGTGTTGGTGGTATTTCTCGAGCTGTGTTGTATGTGATACAGACGTTTGGGAAGAAGTTGGGATTAATCTTTCCTCCTTGATTTTTGCGATAACTCAGAGCTCTATATTGCATAAAAGCTCTTCGGTTCAATGATTCTGAATCAAATTCGTTTGTTTTTCCTTGAAGGTATAGACACATACGATGTAGAAAGACTCAATGGGAAACAAAGATCTGTCGAATGATATAGAAGAATTTCCTTTTTTTGATCAAAGCCTTTGAGCTTAATGGTCTTCTTTTCAAGTTGATATTATGATGACACTTCTTCTTTTGCAAGATGTGAAGAATGGTCATAAAGTTTTTGACTCTTTGTTTGCACTTTGTTTTTAGTTGCTTTGACAGATGTTTGGTTGGATGAATACTTTGTTTGTGGGAAGTGATTTTCTGATTTTTCTTTGACAAGAAAACAAAGCAAGCACACAAACACAAGAATGTTGCCTCCAAAGGCACAAATTAGTGTGGGTCTAGATCAACCCAATCTTTGGACTTGTATATGACCCTTCCTTTAGATGTATTTTAAGGTGTATTTCCAAAGCCTGAAGTTGGCTCAATTTGTACTTGGTCTTTAAAACGAACACATTTCAAACACTTTTTATCCCTAAGGTCAAATGGCCAGTTGTGATAAATTTAGCCCACATCTTGATATTTCTTCGACTTTGGTACTACATACCTTATGAATCCCGCCGTGGTAGGTAAAGATGTGATATACTAAGTCTTGCACGAGCATAACAAATAGATGATCCCTATGATGGGGGAGTCACCACTTTTATCAAGCCACAAGTGACTTTTCAAAAAGCTATGTTTCTACTCAAGGAAATATGTATGGTGAGTATCTTGGGAGCAAAACCATCTATGCTCTTGCACTAAATTATATCGCAAATATCCTCAATCAATAGAATGGGTGGGCTACTACTAAAAGGTGTTTAGTCATGTTCGATGTTTTTTGGACATAAGTTCATTCTGCAGTGACTCACTTAAGAGCCTTGTAACTGGTGGTGGGGCCCATTTGTCCTTTCGGCCAGTTACACTGTAGGAATAGCTATACCCAAGGCTACAGCTTTCGCTCTCACCTGATTTCTATAGCGGCTCGAAGGATTTACCGCTCGAGGTCATTCCCAAGAGTATCGATCCCTTGGCAGGCCTCTCTTAAAAAGATAAAATTTTGAGTGTTACTAACACTTTTCTCTTGCACCTAGGACCACGAAAGCCAAGGGAGAGGATAGTGTGTGTTAGAAGTAGGACCACTCGACCAACTCTTTACACAAGTGTGCCAAGCATGAAAAACACTTGTTCTTTTTAATCTGTCTTTGCAATGTGATCTAACTATTTGGAGATGTTGCTCCAACAGTCATGGTGTTTTTTTTTTAACTTCAAAGGCAAAATATTTTGTAAACTAGGAACTTTGAAATCCTAGTCAACTGAATTGAAAACACGTCTTGCTTGAAGTAAAATTGTTTTTGAGCTTGAAGGAAAAATGGCTTGTTCTTTTTAGATTGCCCCAAAACAAAGTGTTGATTGTAAATTTCTTTTAAGTTGATGCAAGAAAATAAATTTTGTTTTGTTGATTTTAAGCACCAAAACAAAGTTTGTTTCCTAACTTGCAAGAAATAAAGTTGTTTTGTATAAGTTTGTGGTTCTTTTTACCTTGGAACAATGAAATTCTTTTTAAGAGCCCCAAACAAATGTGTGATTCTTTTTTTAAAAGCCCAAATTTGAAATGTGAAGTTAATTTTAAACCAAAATAAAAAGTGAATTCATTTTTTTTAAACCAACTTCAAAAACAAGTTAGTAAGAAATATAAATCTACTTTTTAATCTAATTTAAATCTGCACAAAAGAGAAAAATAGTTAGTAAAATCCGCCTATTTGGTGGGCTTCTACAAGCCTAATTTTTTTAATTTTATTTTTTTGGGTTACAAGGTGATTTGTACAACGTTCTGTTACAATAGCGCTAGTCTGCGTTTGAACCGAGGCGCTATTTAATAGAAACGCACTAAAAGAAAGGGAAAGACAAGAGAAGGCAAAAGCACTGAAATAGGGTGAATAGCGCCAGAATAATGTCAAACACACCAAAACAGTGTCAAAAACGCAACCTGTGTGACACTTTCAACGTTCAAACATGTTATTGGTTAAGAAAAAAGTTGATCTTTTTGGTGTTTGGATTCACATCAGGTTCACCAAATGATGCTCTGCAAAAAGGATTAGAAAATCTGTTTGATGACAACACACACAAGAGCACAAGAAACAAACATTAGTGTTAGCAACAAAAGATTATCCTAAACAGGCATATCAAGAGAGATATTAAGCATGAAATAGAAAGCATATAAACATAGAATAAAATAGCTAATCAAGATGCTCATAGTTGCTCCTCCCTTGTTCCTCTCCTCTCCAAGTCCCAAATGAGTGTAGCTCTCAGCTTTTAGCACTAGCCATGGATGCCATATGGAGATTCAAGATAGTTGAATATGATAAGCAAATGCTATGCAAGTGTAGATAGTGATGCTATGAGAAAGCTCTATGCTAATGCCAGTATAACAACAATACTCTAATGCTTCCTTTTTTTTGCTTGAGGAGAAGGGTTCTATTTATAGAAGAAATGGGGAAATGAAGGGTTAAGATTGAATGGTTTAATCAAGGGCCAAGTTTGAAAGTTGGGGATCCGTGTGCACAATTGGCACCAATAAAATGGTGACAAGTGTCAACATAGGATTGGGTTGAGAGAAGAGGTTGGAGGCATTAAAGGCCTGAGAAGACCTCATGGTTATCTAGAGGCTAAGGGTCAAGTCCAAATTAAGATTACCCACTGGATTAAGAGTTAATCCAAGGATAAACCTTTGTGCAAATGTTTAAGAGATAATCATGGTCAAAGCATTAATGGCCTGATGAGACCTTTGGGTTGGGTAGAGGTTGAGTCAAAACAAATGTTTTAACCATGTGGGAGGGTTTGAGGTAACCATTAATGGTTATTGGAGACTTTGGGGATTAAGTGGTTGAAGGTTGAAAGCCTTCAATGGTTATCAAAGACTTTGAGCCATTTAGTGGTTGAAGGTTGAAAGCCTTTAATGGTTATCAAAGACTTTGAGGGTTTGAGAAGTGACTTCCCTTTTGCTTAGGAATGTGACAAAGTTTAGAGAAGGGGTTAGGTTATTTAGAAGTGATTAGAAAATTCTAGAAGGGGTTTAGGCATGCAAGTGGATTTTGTAGGAAAATGCAAGTGGGGGAAATTTTGGTATTTTCAATTAAAATAAAATTATTTATTTCAATTAAATGGTGTAATTTGCATTTGGATAAATATTCAAATAAATATTAATCTATTTAAATGAGAAAAAGAAAGATAAAGCATTAAAATGCTTGAAGACTTTGAGGGAAACCATCAAAGGCTTGAAGACTTTAAGGAAAACCATTAAAGTCTTAAGAAGACTTTAGAAGGAAGCCATCAAGTTTGAAAACTTTAAAGCCATCAAGTTTGAAAACTTTAAAGCCATCAAGTTTTGAAGACTTTAAGGGAAACCATTAAAGGTTTCAAGTGGGTGAGGATAAATAGGATTTTAAATAAATAATTTATTTAAAATAGTTGTGCAACTTGCATTTGTAGGAAAATGCAAGTGGGTGGAGGATAAAGGTGATTTAAATAAATGATTTATTTAAAATAGTTGTGCAACTTGCCTTTGTAGGAAAATACAAGTGGGTGGAGGATAAAGGTGATTTAAATAAATGTTAATTTATTTAAATGTGAGAGGTGGGATTTTGGGGGATTTAAATAAATATTAATTTATTTAAATGTGAGAGAAGATTTAATTAAATAAATATGATTTATTTATTTAATTAATGGTCTGAATTTGGTTAAGTTAATTAAATCAAATAAATTGAATAATTTATTTAATTAATAGGAGAAGAGGGTTAAGATGAATTAATTAAATATTAATTTAATTCATTCATTAATTGATGGTTAAATAATCAAATAAATACTAAGTATTCATTTAATTAAGTGGACAGATTTATGTGACTACATAAATTAATTAATTTAATTTTTTAATTCTTAAATTTAATTATTTTTTCTCTTAATTCTATATTAAAAATAAAAATATGATATTCTTTTTTAATGTATCAAACCTTGAAATCAACAAATTGGAGTCTTGATATTTCAACTTAAGTTTAAATGAGTGACTGCACTTAAATTAAGTTAATTAATTTAGTTTTAGTTATTTAATTCCATTTCATTTTATTTTAGTTATTTAATTTAATTTCATTGACACTCACAAGAATGTCAAATTAAATGTCTTTAGTTTTTATTAACATGCGTTTTAACATCCCTATGTCAGTGTAATACACCTCTCACCGTAATAATATAAATGATTAATATAATGTATTATAAATCAATATCTTCCTTAACCAAATAAGAACCTGAATTAGCTTTCATCCAGATCAGCTCATCTTCCAAATCGCGAAAAAAAAAGGAATCTCCTACTCAATTCCGACACATAAGCCAGTTTAATCTCTTGATCCATAGGAATAGAATCAGTGGACTTCCATTAAGCCACCAAATATGGACCAGAAGCGTCAAGATAGAAGTAATCAGCAACATTTATTCCCCACAAAGATTTTAAAATAGGCATTAGAGGGGACCAATACCGAATACTAGTCATAGAAACATGGTCATTCCAAACTTCCTCCCAATTCTTGGCTTTTCTACCATTGTGTACTACCCAAGACAAATGTGGGTGAATAACAGATCTGGACTTAACCATGAAGTTCCAAATAGATGATCCCTGGGGAAGGGAAGAAGCAATGAATATCCTCTCCCTACATCTATTCCCCAAGTACTTTGCAAACATGATGGATGCCCACTTGGAGGAGGGCTCTTTATACAATTTCCAAATCAATTTTTCTCCCAATTCTCTATTTTATTTGTCAGGATCCCTAATACCAGCGCCCGCCCCCCCCCATATCTTTGGGGAGACAGACTTTATCCCAAGCTAATAATGAGATTTTTGTCTTACCCCCCTATTGTCATTCCACAAGAAGGACCTCAGGATGGACTATAACTAGACTATTGATTTATTAGGGGCTTTCAAGATGGGCATTAAGTAAATAAGGGCTTCATTCAACACCGATTTAATTAATAAAATTTTACCCAAGAGAGTAAGCTATTTATGATTCCAAGACAAAATTCTAGTTGACACAGAAGAAACAACCCTATTCCAGAAGTTATGTTTATCAAAACCTGCAAAGAAGGGGATACCAAGATACTTACAAGGAGAAACCCCAACTTCATAACCCCAAAACTGAACTAATTTGTTTTGAACTAAAGGAGAAACATTAAGAAAGAAAATCTTAGACTTACCACTATTGACCTTTTGGCTCGAAAAAGAAGAATGCTCGGGAATAATTTGTTTTATGACCTTAGCCTCATCCATAGAAGCATAAGCAAAAAGAAGGGTATCATCAGCAAACAAGCAATGAGAGTGAGGCACTGGGATGTTGGGGATTTTAATCCCTTTCCACAAGCCAAAATATCTAGTAGAATGAATTGCTCTACTAAGAGCCTCAACCATGATAATAAATAGAAAAGGTGACAAAGGATCCCCTTGCCTAACTCCTAGGGAGGAAGAAAAGAAACCACATGGTGAACCATTCAAAATCATTGAGAACCTGGCTGAGGAGATACATGCATGAATCCACTTAACCCACTTTCTCCCAAATCCATTTTTTTCTTAAATTGTCATTAAAGACTCTCAATTCAGTCTATCATAAGCCTTCATCATGTCCAGTTTGAGTATCATAGACGAAATTTTTAGAGTAGAAATGGAGTGTAGAACCTCATGGGCCACAATAGCACCTTTTGATGTCTCTCTCCGAGGGACAAAGCCACCCTAGTTAGTAGATATAATTTTAGGTATGAGTTTGGAGAGTCTAAGTGATATTGCCTTGGTGAAAATCTTAAATAACGTATTGCACAAGGCATTTGTGCAAAATTCAGCAAAAGATTTAGGGCTTTCAACATTGGGAATGATTACAATAAGAGTGGCATTCAATTCCTTGAGGATAGACCTATTCTCCCTAGACTCCTCCAAAACTAGAAGAACATTATTTCCAACAAATTCCCAACATTTCTGAAAAAATTAAGCAGTAAATCCATCAAGGCCCGAACCCTTTTCCAAAGTCATAGAAAATACAACATCTTTCAATTCCTAAATAGAGAAGGGAGCCATTAACATGTTATTATCTTCTTTTGAAATGAGAGGAGGGATTGAACTAATGAAACTATCATCTAAGCTAACAGGTTCAGTCGAAAGCAAAGATTTGAAAAACTTAACAGCCTCTAGTGCAATAGCCTTCTCATCTACCATCAAGGATCCATTTGAATCCTGAATACAGGAGATTCTATTCCTTTGCCTTCTCAATTTAGTGGAAGAATGGAAAAATTTAGTGTGCCTGTCACCCTTAGCTAGCCACAAGTCCCTCGACTTTTGTCTCCAATATGATTCTTCTTGAGCAAGAATTTCCTCAAGATGCCCTTGAAGAGATTTATGTTTATTTAAGTGATTGAATACATTCCATTACTCATAACTACATCATACAATTCTTCAATTTCACTTTGAATTCTAACTTTTTCTGCAAAGATATAATAATATATTCTCTATCTTCTTTTATATATAGAATATAATAATACAGTATAACATAATCATATATAAATATAATATAATCATTTATAAATATAACATAATCATTTCTAAATATGACATAAAATAATATAAAAAATATCAAAATGAATATAATCATTTAAATAAATATAAAATAAAAATATTATCATTTATGAATATGATATATAAAATAAAATAAAAACAAAATGAATATAAATATAATTGTTTATAATATAATATAAATATAATCATTTGTTAAATATAATATACGCTAAAAATCTTTTTGTAATATGATAGATAAAGTAAAATTAAAAATAATATCAAAATAAATATAAGCATTAATAATATAATAAAAATATAACCATTTTATAAATATAAAATAAAATAATTATCATCTATAAATATGATATATAAAATATAATAAAATAAAAGATAAAACATCAAAATAAATATATTTTTTAAGTGATGGGTGGAGAGCGATTTCAAAAAATAGTGTTGGGCGAGAGAGATTTAAAAAAAAAATTGTGTAGCAAGTTATTGTTAAATGTAGCAGTTGTTGTTTTCTTGTCATTGAAAATTCAACATGTTGGCGGATACTTTTTGTATGTCACATGTCATTTTGTATGGTGAAATTTATGTCATAAGATGTTAGGCATGTCATTTTCGATGGAGAATAGTCATGTCCTTGAAATGCCCCAACATATTTTTTTCTTTTTTTAGAGTCAATGTTTCAATTATCCCTATTTTCTAGTACTTATTTAGCAATTCTTTGAGGTTTGATCCCCAATAGCTTATACTATTGTATCGTCCTAAAATTGCGACACTTGCAATTTCGACTGCATTTCGGTCTTCACGATGGCGACGCAACACGCAACCTGAATGGAGACCCTGAAACTTGCTCACGACACTGAAAACTGCATTTTTCAAGCACCCTGGCCTGAACCTCCTTGCACCCTGCTGTCCCGGGAGGTGGGACCAGAGCGCCCAGCGCCCTGGTCCCTGGGTCCTATTTTGGGCCCGGTCTCCTAAGGAGATTGCGGGTCTTTTTGTTTGCAATTTGGAAATTACATTTCTTGGTCGGCCTAAGGTCGAGAAAATCAGTCTATCAGCCCTAATTGACAAGTATATAAACTACATTTTTCTCTCTCATTTGGAGATAACACATACATGACGGAAAAAGCGTGGAAACTATATTCAAGCGTTCAAGCATTCAAGCATTCAAGCATTCCTTCTAAGTCTCCATTCAAGGCTAAGTGTTGCATTCAAGACAAGGATTCAACCATTGAAGAGGAGATCACTTACTACATGCTACATACAACATACTACAACAACATACAACATCTATACCTTCGCACATAAGGATAAAAACATCCTTAGAACAAGGTATTAGTACTTGTTTTACAGTCATTTACATTTACAGCTCTTGCTCATTTCTTGGTTAATTCCAAAACCGGGGTTTGACCTAAAGGCAAACCCCTAATCCCTAATCCCCCAATCGTCTTCGCTTTTCTATGTGTAGGTTGCAGGTACGCGGCTGAAATTGAAGATCTGGAATCCTTGTGCAGAGACGAACCGATCCCCCTTCGTTTAACGGATTTTTCGTAGGACTGTGGCGCCGAGCGCCATCGTCCCGACAACTTTTGCTCAAATTTGCAGGACAGCGCCGTATCGACATTTTACTGCTAATTCTAGGTCCGCAGCTTCATACTATATTCCTATCTCAGTTTATAAGCGAATCTTTGTCACTTTCTATGCATGCTTAGCTTAATTCTTCTATCAACATTCTTTACAAAAGAGGGTAGCCTTGCTTTCTTAACCCTTGAAACACATTTAGCATCCAATCTTGCATTGCGTGGGATTGGATCTTGTGGGTTTCAACCCCTCTTTTGAATGTAAAGTCTCTCCCCTAAGTGAAAACCATCGAATCCTAGCGAACCTCCCTTCTCTCTCCTCGGAGTTGGAAGAGGGGAGAACAACTAGGGTTCGATCGCGATTTTCCGCTTTACATTTTGGTGAACCCGACGTGAACATCCTTTCTGGTTTTTCATGCTTAGATCTGAAAAAATTGATTACATTTCCATGTTTGATCTTTTGCAAAATTTTAGAGGTGATTGCATAAAAACCCTAAATTTTCTTTTTAGTAATTGAATTTGCGAAATGTCTAAATGTTAATGCTTGTTTCAGATCTGCCCTTCTATTACAAATTATCAGTTCATATCTATGCTTTAATTTTGAAAATTAAGTGGTTAAGTGTCAAAACCCTAATTTTTGAAACCCTCTTGATTCAACCTTTGTCCGACAATTTCACTGATCAAAACATCTCCAAATCAGCTGTAACTTTGGATTCCGCAATAAAATCACAATATCTTTCATCCCTGAAAATTTGGAAAAAAGTTGCGAGGACCGTGGCGCCGAGCGCCATCGTCCCCGACATTTTTTCCGAAATTTCGGGAGCGATATCTTACTGTGTTTTTCTGCTAAAATTCAGAATTTTGGCTGATTTTATCAATTTTAACACCTTCAAAATTACAGTCAAAGTTGGTCTTGTGATTGCATGGATTAAGGCTTCTAAACATTTAAAAATCATTGAAATTGAAATTTTGTGTCAAAATTGTGTTCTTACTGTCCTAAATCTGAAAAGTGTGTTATCATTCATTAAAAATTTCAGTGCTTTATTCAAATTCTTGCAATTTGTGACTTTTGAAGTTAAGTGCTTAATTACAACAACTTTGATTTCCGCTTTCAAAATTGAATTTTGCGTGAAATTGAGTCAATTTTCAAATTTCAAAATTTGCATTGCTCTTGACATTCCCTCTAAAATCATAAAATTCAAAATATCAGTTTCCCTCTCTTTTTCAAAAATTCAAATTTTGCATTTTTCGACAATCTTGGTAGGGTTCAATTTCGAGATTGCAACTTTAATTTGGCCTATCTACAGATCGTAAAATCACTCAATTTTTTCAGATTAGCTCTGAAATCATCATACCTTTCATCCCTGCAAATTTCGAAAAAAAGTTGCAAGGACCGTGTTGCACTCCGGGCGCCACGGTCCCGGACATTTTTTCCGAAATTTCGGGAGACTGTTGTGATTGCATTTAACAGCTTAAATCCAGAAGATTGGCTGATTTTACTGAAAATTGCTACCTCTAAATTCAAAATCTTCTCTCTCTTTCTAGTGCATGAGTTTTACAACAATAAGCCCTACCTACACTATTCCCGTTAGACGAAGCCGTAGAATTAAGTCTTTCCAAGGTTTAATTACTGAGGAAATGGAACCTAATTTGAATAGCCTTTTAACGAGGACATGGGTAATTCCTCTAATCCTCCTAATGATGAAGAATCTCTCCATGAGGTTTCTGTAGAACAACTTTCGAAATTGGATAACCAATTTGACAATTTTCGACAATGGATGTCTCAAGAATACCCTGATAGTCAAGCTCTTCCTTTAATTGAGGGTCTAAAACGTATGCTTCAAAGTGATAAGAATGGAATTGATATTTTGTGTGGTATTGCACACATTGTGGATTCAAATGTGATGCCTATGAAGAGTTGTGCCGAAACCTTAGGTTATACACAACCTCCTACACAAGTCAATCATTCTATTCCTTTGACAACTTCTATTGCTAGCATACCTACTTTTACATCAAACATAATGGCTACTTCTACACAAGACATTCCTCCTATGATCACCAGTCATGGGGGCAACCCTTCTTCTTCAATTAACCCTCTTCCTTCATTCAATCCGACTTCTTCATTCATTCCTTCAATGAGTGTGCCTATTATATCACCACAAATGAACATGACGCAAGGGGGCAATTCATTTAACCATTAAATCCCTCCTTGTAGTATTCCTCCTGTCCAATCATCTCCTATGACTAATTATCATAGAGTCCCACCACCTTATTCTTTACCTTCTTTCAATAACATAACACCTCCATCTCAATCTAACACATCCAATATGAATTCTTCGACTGAAGCGACCATTAACAATCTTGCACAAACTGTCTCTTCTTTACAGCAACAAATTGCCTCTATGAATCAATCTAAGTTTAGTGTGCCCACATTTGATGTTGCGAGCCCACTTTCTCTTGACATTGTTCGAGCTATCCCTCCTAAACATGTTGAAATCCCGCATTTGGAGCTTTATAATGGTAAAGGTGATCCTCTAACACATGTTAAGACTTTTCAAACAATTTGTACTAATTTTGCTTATGACCAAAGGTTGCTTGCAAAACTATTTACTAGAACATTAAGAGACAAAGCCCTACAATGGTATTGCTCGTTGCCTTCTTATTCTATTACTTCTTTCGAACAACTTGCAAATGCTTTCATTCAACAATTTCAAAACAATATAAGTCCTAAGGTTACTTTGATTGATTTAATGCATTGTAAACAAGGTGTTAAAGAAAAAGTGACTGATTTCATTGGTAGATATAAGCATTTGTATGCTCAAATTTCTTTTCCAGTGCCTGATAATGATATTCAAAGAATCTTTATTTCTAATTTACAAAAAGATATTCGAGACAAACTTCTGTTTTCTGAGTTTACTTCTTTCCAACAGTTGTGTACCACTCTTCACAATTATCAACTGACTGTGAGTCAAATGGAACAATCACATCCTATGGCTCCGAGTGATAAGGGTGATAGCAGTCAACAACCATTTGGGAAGTTTAAACCGAACAGAGATTCTATTAAATTCAATGAAAACATCATCAACAACAATGTGAATGCAGCATCAGGTGTGCCTCCTATTTCTAAATTTTTCAAGAAAGAAAGAAAGTATACTCCTTTGAATGAATCATTGCATAGTATTATGAATAAGTTATTGGAACAAAATGTGCTTACTCTTCCTCCTATAAGACAAATTGATCCTGCAAAGATTACTTCACCTTATTTTGATAACAAAGCCTTTTGTCAATTTCATCGTCAGCCTGGGCATGATACTGAAAAATGTTTTTCTTTAAAGGGTAAAATTCAGGATTTGATTGATAATAATACTATTTCTGTTTCTGGAGTGAATGATAAAGGCAATACATCTGTAGCTCCTCCTAATCAAAATCTTCAGATTTTCACTGATCCATTGCCTTCTCATACCTCTAATGCAATTGAGGCTAATGATTCCTCTCTTTCATCTGATGGTCTTGTGTCTATGACCCCGAATGTGATTAACTTTGTAGAGCAGCAAGAAATCCCTGAAGAACCTTCCATCACATTTGATTCCAGTGAAACCATTAGGGCACCTGATGGTCCTTTATACATAGTTGCAAAAGTTAAGAATACACCTTGCCGTGGAGTGCTTATTGATCCTTCATGCATGGTTAATGTTATTACTGAAGAATTTCTTTTTACCTTGCAATTGAATCAAGTGATCTATGACAAAACAGATGTGATTGTGAAACTATTTGATGCATTTTCTTCCCCTGCAATTGGTTCTATTACATTGCCTATTGAGGTCCATAACAAATCTCTTGATGTGAACTTTGCTATTATTCCATCCTCCGAACAATTTCATGTGAAGCTTGGCTATCCTTGGCTATCTTCCATGAAAGCTATTGCTTCTCCTATTCACAAGTGTTTGAAATTTCCCTATAATGGTGAAGTTGTTACTGTCAATCATAGTCTCTTTAAACCAGCTGAAAGAACTTCTAGCGTTCCTATTGATTACTTTTGGCCTAAACAATTCCAATCTCTTCCCCCGCGAAGTGATCATCTTTTCAAATCTTATCAAAAGTGGAAAACAGATATGCTCTTATCTCTAAGTGAACCTAGAACACCTAAACTTGACATTCCTATCATTCTTGAGAAGGAAGTTCTTCCTTTGAAAGATAAAACTAGTGTCTTTCCTCAAGAAGATTCCCAACCCATCCCTATGGATGTGACTATGTCTATGCCTAATAAACTTCCTAAGAGTAGATCTATACCTCCTCGTCATGACGGACTTGGTCTTCTCCCTAAACCAAATATTTTTCCCTTATATGGAGCAGTTCCTCCTCCTTCTTTTTATAGAGAGAAGAGACCTTCTCCTTCTCCTATTATCCAGCCTAAGAGACCACAACCTAAACACCCAAGTGCTAAGGACGAGAACATTCCTCCTCCTCAATCTTCTCCACTTCCTACTAAGACTAGATGAAATCGTTCTGCACGTGAACTCCGGCGAAAGCGTCATCTTAGAGCTCAAACTTTGCAATCTCCAAAAACACCTTCAACAAGCATTATTCCATTTTCTCCTCAGCCGGACATTGAGCCTAAATCTCCTAAACATAAGATGCATGATGGTCTTGATCCTGTGCGAGTTAAAGATCCTATTTTTATAAATCTTGATGATGATATAGATGAAAATGTTATGCATGATGAAAATGTTACTCCTCTTGCTTCTGATAGTGAATATGAACTTGTTGATGTTGATAACCATTTATCTAATGAATTTTCTAAAGCACTTATCCTAGCTCCTAGACAAGAACAACGTGGCTCGGAACATGAACATAGCCCTTGTTTGGATCTTGTGATAGCTCCATCTGTTGTGTTGGATGTTCCTCCTCTAGCGTGTTCCCTGCCTTCCCGAAACATTGATCAGCAAGATCGGGGGGTAGATGACGTGCTAGACTAGTTTCATTAGCATAGCAGATTCTTTCCTCCTCTCTTTCGTTACTTCTTCTATATGTTATTCTCATTCTTCTATTTGTTGTCCTTAGTGTTGTCTACTTGAGGACGATGCAAAGCATTGAGATCTCTCGATCTCTCTCATGTTGACTCAAAAGACACATGTGTTCCCTTCTTCTAGGTGACCTTCCTTGATTGGGGAATGAAGAACAATTATGCATACATACATATGATATATATACATGAATTATCATACAGCATACTGACCCCGAGGAAAGCGAAGTCACCTCGTGCTTTGTGTTTTGTGTCTATTATCCTTCGGTTTATCTCACACTTGGGGGCTAAATCCTTGCGATAGCGTGCTCCTTTCCTTTCTCACTTTTTATATGTATCACTACGTTAAAACAATCACCCCCGGTGAGGCGTGTGCGATCGCTTTAACGTAGGGGGGCATACATCCCGTTCATATCTTTTCAAGATACTTGAAAATTTCTTGGTAAATTTAACCTTGCCTTGAGAATTTTTTATATCTTTCTTGCATGACTCATAGTGAGGGAACCTTACTACTGACAGTCATGGTTCTCCCTCATGATTTTCCCTTTTACTTTGTCAATCGAAGTCGTAAGATCCTTAGTCCACTGGGGGCTTGGTGTATCTTGCCTCCTTGATGTGGTGAAAGTCTTTCAATGTTGTTTCCTTGTACTTTACCGGAAGTATGAGAATACATACTCCCGCTAAAGTGGGGGCTAAATGTAGCATCCTAAAATTGTGACATTTGCAATTTCGACTGCATTTCGGTCTTCACGATGGCGACGCAACACGCAACCTGAATGGAGACCCTGAAACTTGCTCACGACACTGAAAACTGCATTTTTCAAGCACCCTGGCCTGAACCTCCTTGCACCCTGCTGTCCCGGGAGGTGGGACCAGAGCGCCCAGCACCCTGGTCCTTCAGGACCAGGGCGCCCAGTGCCCTGGTCCCTGGGTCCTATTTTGGGCCCGGTCTCCTAAGGAGATTGCGGGTCTTTTTGTTTGCAATTTGGAAATTACATTTCTTGGTCGGCCTAAGGTCGAGAAAATCAGTCTATCAGCCCTAATTGACAAGTATATAAACTACATTTTTCTCTCTCATTTGGAGATAACACATACATGACGGAAAAAGCGTGGAAACTATATTCAAGCATTCAAGCATTCAAGCATTCAAGCATTCCTTCTAAGTCTCCATTCAAGGCTAAGTGTTGCATTCAAGACAAGGATTCAACCATTGAAGAGGAGATCACTTACTACATGCTACATACAACATACTACAACAACATACAACATCTATACCTTCGCACATAAGGATAAAAACATCCTTAGAACAAGGTATTAGTACTTGTTTTACAGTCATTTACATTTACAGCTCTTGCTCATTTCTTGGTTAATTCCAAAACCGGGGTTTGACCTAAAGGCAAACCCCTAATCCCTAACCCCCCAATCGTCTTCGCTTTTCTGTGTGTAGGTTGCAGGTACGCGGCTGAAATTGAAGATCTGGAATCCTTGTGCAGAGACGAACCGATCCCCCTTCGTTTAACGGATTTTTCATAGGACAGTGGCGCCGGGCGCCATCGTCCCGACAACTTTTGCTCAAATTTGCAGGACAGCGCCGTATCGACATTTTACTGCTAATTCCAGGTCCGCAGCTTCATACTATATTCCTATCTCAGTTTATAAGCGAATCTTTGTCACTTTCTATGCATGCTTAGCTTAATTCTTCTATCAACATTCTTTACAAAAGAGGGTAGCCTTGCTTTCTTAACCCTTGAAACACATTTAGCATCCAATCTTGCATTGCGTGGGATTGGATCTTGTGGGTTTCAACCCCTCTTTTGAATGTAAAGTCTCTCCCCTAAGTGAAAACCATCGAATCCTAGCGAACCTCCCTTCTCTCTCCTCGGAGTTGGAAGAGGGGAGAACAACTAGGGTTCGATCGCGATTTTCCGCTTTACAACTATTATATCTTACATGATTGAGATCTCAAAGTTGGTCTTATTTTGGTACTAGTTTCATGTGTCTAAATTTTTGTCCCCCAACATATTTATAATGATTTATTATTAGTGATCGTGGTTTTGCGCATATGTTTATATATCTTTTTAGAGGTACATCTAATCCCGAGCCTCAATCCTTCTTAGAGGTCTACTTTCTTTAGTTCTAGATTGGTTTTTCTTTTATTGGTGACTTTTCATGCCTAAATTATGCACTTCAAAACTTAAATTATTGCAGGTCATTGTATTGTACTCTCAGGTATTAAACTTTCAAGATCCCTAATATCTAAAAGAATAAATCATGTTGGGACTCCTAACTTTGATTCCCTTATATCTTTCTTCGGAACTCTGTTCTTAGTCTATGGTAGAAAATATGGTGTTACTCAAATGGTACTTTAAAACTTGTATATTAAGTAACATAATCTAAGATATTTGATTACATAATAGGATGCATGTTTATCAAATTAAAAATGACTTAATCTTGAGGAAGACATGTTTCTTGACACCATTAATGGTCTTATATGTGCTTGGTATTGCACATGCAAGCATAACCAAGGATATAAAAAGAGATGAAGTATGAATACAAGGGATATGTGATGGAATAGATTTGACAACCGGCAGACAACTGAGAGGGGGGGTGAATCAATTGTCTCACAAACTCATAGAAATTAAACTTAAAATTTGATATGATTATTAACCATGAAAGCATAATGTAATGTCATAAATTGTACGCACTTGCTAAAGCAGTACAATTTAACACCTAGTTTAGCACCCGCCTTGGCGCAGTTGCACTTTGCATGACATTTCCCCTTTAGCACTTAATTAATCGAATTAATTAGGTCTAAAGGTTCTATTTCACGATTTTCCACATCACAAAGTCGGGCCCTTTCATTAAAGCATGCCCCTTTCATTTTATTCCTCCAATACATCACTTAATCAAAAACCCTAATTAGGCCCTATTCTGAGCTTGGGGGCTTAATTTCGGGGGTCAAAACATCTCGAAATCACCTGTAACTTCAGGATTCTCTCTAAAATCATCATATCTGACGGTCCTGAAAATTTGGTGAAAAGTTGTCGGGACCGTGGCGCCCGGAGTGCACACGGTCCCGGACATTTTTCCTGAAATTTTAGGAGCGCGATCCAATCATAAAATAAAGCTTAACCCCAAGAAATTGGCGGGATATTCAATCTCTAGGTCGGCCAAAAGACGAAATTGCGACCTAGGGTTTCATACATAAGAGCTCTCTTTCTTCATTTGAAAGGATCCAATTTTTGTTTTCAGGAACTTCATATGCAGCGAAAGAGAAGATCTTTGAAGACTTCAACATCTTACAACATCCCTCTATCAAGCATCTATCAAATTCATTCATCCACTTAGGGCTTGGAAGACATTGAAGAACAATAGGAGATTACCGACTAAAGATTGGCTTGTACTCCTTCCTTGAGGGTTGGGTATGATTTCATGTTGTTTTCATGTCTTTACGTAAGCTTCAATACATCATTTATTCATGCTTTAGATCACTTTGCATCTTGATTTAGAGCATTTACGTTATCATTCACAAGCAATTAGGGTTTACTTTCTAGGTTGCTCTAGTTTGCTTTCTTGCATTTTAGGACCTTGCACACACACTAGGTCTGCACACACAATACATTTTACAAAACAACTTGGCTATTCGTGGAGGTGGAAATCACCGAAGCGGGGGTTTGACTAAGGCAAAACCCTATATAGCCGCCCATACACCCTTTTTCAGATATCATTGCAGGTTTCGGGATTCAGACGACGTCGCGGGATACAGATCCGGAGAGAGAAGGTCGAGACAGCACTCTGTATCAAATTGCAGAGCAGAAGACTAGGACAGGGGCGCTGGGCGCCCTGGTCCTACCAGGACAGCGGCGCTGGGTGCCCTGGTCCTACCAGGACAGCGGCGCTGGGCGCCCTGGTCCCTAGGACAGAGGCGCTGGGCGCCCTGGTCCTCCGGACAGACAGCTTTCAGACAGCTTTCCGACAATGTTCCAGAGTGCAGAACAGCAATTTCCGGTGCAGTTTTCAGGACAGTGGTGCCCGCGCCCCCGTCCCGAACATTTTCAGTCCGATTTTGACTCCGGGTACACATCTGCATTCTTATTTCATCCTTGTATTTACAGCTGTTCATTGTTTAATCTCAATTCTGCAATCTTGTTATTATCTCATACTTGCATTTTGGGATTAGGGTTTGAACTTGCATTACTTGATCTTACAATTTCAACAAGGGAATAGAAATCCTAATAGATATCCCGTGGCTCTCTCTTTCACAAAAAGAAGTAGCCAATTGTGCGATATCTCTAGGCTCTTTCGTATTCCGTAATGTGTGTCAAAAGGTAGGATTAGGGCATGATTAACCTAGTCTCGCTTTTTCCCCCACACATTTTGGTGAACCTGACATGAATCTATCATTGCTTCCTCTTGCATTGCATTTGTTAGATCTAGATCTAGATTTAGTGTGTTTTCATTTCATTTTCATTAAAAAGGAAAAAAAAAAGTGTGTTTCTTTGCATTGGGTGTTTAAAGTTTTGTGCAATCTTTTCAAAATGTCAGATTTTTATTTGCAAAATGTTCATGCTTTCGATGATTATTATGAGTATAGCCAAGATGAATTAGATGAAGCTTTAGATGAGTTTTTGAACCCTAAAGATGCCAAACCTTCATTTTACCAAAAACTCATAAACCTTGTTACTATGCCATTTCGTTGTGATGAGAAAGATAAGTTGAATGAGTCCTCTCAAGGGTACATTCCTATCAACTCTTCCACTAAATCTAGTAACATGGTTGTTTTCACCAATCCCCTCTATGAGGAGATGTCTCCTTTTGAATCAAAAGATAAACCTTTCAATAGATATGATCATGCTTTGTTGGATGATGCTCTTGATGACTTTGTGGCTTTATCGAAATCTTTAAACAAGAACAAAACTTCTAAATTAGTTAACATGATAAACTTGAATGAGCATAAAAGCCTCTCTTTGAAGTCCAAGGAGCTTATCCTTCTCCCACCTTTCAAGTTTCTAAGTCACCTCTCCTTACTGTCCAAGGAGGGTATGATCATGATTCCTTTCGTACTCCGAATAAACCAATCATCACTGTGCAAGGAAGAAAACCTATAAGTCCTTATAATTATGCCAAGCAAATAACTAGAGAGAGTTATCATGCGGTTGCCCATACTTATCATACCAGAAATAATAGGCAGCCTAGTCCTCCTCCTGTTACCCCAGTTTCCCTTCCGAATCCTCAACCGGTTCTTCCACAAGCTCCACGTATTTCACAAGTTCTTGGAAAGGAATATGATCTCATAGAACAACTTAAAGCTACCCCTGCTAAGATATCCCTTTGGGATTTGATTCAAACTTCTTCCGCTCATCATGGAATGTTACAAGATGCCTTGAAAGATTTGAATGCTCCTCCACCGAATACATCTAGTAATATAGCATCTTTGGTTAACTCTGTGATGAATCCTAAAGCTCAAATTGTGTTTACCCAAGATGAGTTGCCTACTAGTGAAATCCAACATCAATATGATCCCTTGATGATTGTGGTTATCATGAAAGACACGGCTATAAGGCGAACACTTTTAGATAATGGCTCTGGTCTTAATGTGTGTAGCATTAATCTTTTGCATAAGATGAATGTGGATACATCCTTAATTGAACCGGACTCTCGTCCTATTCGAGGCTTTGATAATGTGGCTAAAACTTCATTAGGTACTATCACCTTACCCATCACAGTGGGGCCTGTTACTTTGCCTACACCTATCCATGTTATGTCGGGAAATCTAACGTACAACTTGCTACTGGGGAGACCTTCGATTCACAGTATGCAAGCTGTCCCTTCTACATTGCATAGACAAGTTAAATTTATTTATAACAATAAGACATATACCTTGATAGGTGATACTAATTTTCAAGCTTGTTTGCAAACATCCACTTCTAAGGGGGGTTCTTCTAAGCCATCCTCATCTAGTGATGAATCTTTAAATAAGATACCTATCGGTGAATCCTCGCTCTCCGATGATCAAAATTCTTTGGATGAGTCTGGAGCTCTTGGAGAAGATTCTTCTCGACTTGAAACTACACATAAGAAGGATTTTGATCCTGGGAAGATCCTCGAAGACGACGATTGAGGATCCCTTGATTTTAATCCTACCTTTGTGGGTGAATATAAGGTTCCTTCTAGAGAAATTAAAGTTGAAAAGAAGGAAGAAGCTGAAAATCATAAAGTTGAATAGAAAGAAGAAACTAAAAATCAATCAACCTTACCTGAATCTATGAGTAATAATTTTGTGGCCGCCTCTCAAACTTCTTCTCCTCACATCTCTAATTATGAAGAGTTTGATTCTTTGTCTTATGAAAAACCACCTTCTCTTCCTGAAATGGTTGATCGTTATGGTCATGGTTTTCGCATTTTTGCTAAGCATGGGTATCATGGAAAAGGTTGTGGTGCTCATGAACAAGGGATAAGAGTTCCTCTAGAGACTAATTTTCACAATTATGCCTTTGGACTTGGCTATAATCCCTGCAGACGTACTAAAGCTTCTAAAAGACCATGCATTAGTGTTAATGCTATCTCTACATCTCTATCAATACAACACCCTGAGTATATTGATGGGGATCCTCGGGTGATTGTGCTTTGGATATCTTCCCTACCGACGATGCTTTAGCTGAGTTCTTGGGAGCCTATGACACTCTTCCTCGTTATCATCACAATAGGGGACTCCCTTATTGTTTGAACACTGAAGCCTATTTTGGAAAAGAGATTGATAATGACGAGATTGTGAAAGAATTCCCTCAGTTAAAGGATATTCCTCAACAAAGTAATCTTCTCATAAGTGACACCACTGATGTTAAGATGGATCCTTGCAATAAAGAGAAAGTCATTAAAATTGGGAAATGTTTGGATGAAGAGGAACAGAAACAATATGAAGAACTATTGCATGAATTCCCTGAGATCTTTGCTTGGGCATATTCTGATATGCCTGGTATAGATCCTAAGATCGTTACTCATAATATTGTCTTAGTTCCTGATGCTAAGCCCGTGAAACAAAAGGTTCGAAAAATGAATCCTAAGGTGGCTCTGCTTGTTAAGGCTGAGATTGAAAAATTATTGGAGGCTGGATTTATCCGCCCTATTGACTATTCCCCATGGATTTCAAATATTGTCGCTATGGCTAAACCAGACAACAAAATAAGAATGTGTACTGACTTTCGGGATCTAAATAAGGCTTCTTTAAAAGATGATTTCCCTCTTCCAAACATTGACATGATAGTTGATTCTACGGTAGGACATGCCTTGTTATCCTTCATGGATGGGTTTTCAGGCTACAATCAAATTTTTATTAACCCTCAAGATCAATTCAAAACTGCTTTCACCACTCCTTGGGGTACGTTTTGTTGGATAATGATGCCTTTTGGACTTAAAAACGCCGGTGCAACTTATCAACGAGCGATGACCCTTATCTTTCATGATTATATGCATAAGATTTTAGAGGATTATGTTGATGATATTTTGGCCAAATCCTTTCTTCGCATGGATCGTGTTAAAATCCTTCATCAAATCTTTGAAAGAATTTGTAAATATCACATGCGCTTGAATCCCCGCAAATGTGTTTTTGGTGTGGATAGTGGAAAACTATTAGGGTTCATAGTTTCGCATCGTGGGATTGAGGTGGATACTAAGAAAATAGATGCTATTGTCAACATGCCACCTCCTAGAAATGTGTCTCAACTTAAAAGCTTACAAGGAAAGATTCAAGCTATTCGTAGGTTTGTGTCTCAGCTTGCGGATCGTACCTTTCCTTTTACTCAACTTCTTAAAAAGGATATCACTTTTAAATGGAATGAGGATTGTCAGCAAGCATTTGAAGATTTAAAAGTGTATTTGGCTAGTCCTCCTATTGTTCAACCTGCCGAACCTTCTAAACCCTTCCTTCTGTATACAGTTGCTTCCTCTCATGCTCTCGCAGCATTGTTGGCACAACATGATAAAGATGGTAAGGAATGTTTGGTTTATTACATAAGTCGTACCTTACTCGATTATGAGTCCCGATATTCTGCGATAGAAAGACAATGCTTGGCCTTGGTATTTGCGACTCAGAAATTGAGACATTATCTTTTAAATTCAGAAGTCCATGTCATGGTAAAGTTTGATCCTTTGAAGCATCTTTTCTCTAAAACTGATTTATCAGGACGTCTAGCTAAGTGGGTTATGATGTTAACTGAATTTGACCTTAAATTTGTTTCACAAAGAGCAATTAAAGGACAAGCGTTGACCGATCACTTAGTTGAGGCCCCTTCACCTTTCTCCTTCCCTAACCCTGAGTCCTTTCCTGACGACTTCATTCTTTCTATAGAGAAAGATGAAACTTGGGAGTTATACTTTGATGGCTCTAAGTGTCATACGAGATCGGGGGCAGGTGTTGTTCTGATTTCTCCTACAAAGAAACCCATTCCCTTATCCTATCGTCTAAATTTCCTGTGTACCAATAACATTGCTGAGTATGAAGCTCTTATAGCGGGAATAAAAGTAGCCTTAGCTCTGAACATAAAACACATACATATCTATGGAGATTCGCAATTGATTATAAGACAAGTAACAGGAATATATCAAGCAAAACAAGACAAATTATCACAATATAAAGATCTTGCCATCTCTTTATTATAGAAATTTGATTCTTATACCATGGAACTTGTTCCTCGAAAAGATAATCGACATGCGGATGCAATGGCATGTGTGGCTTCTCTTGTATCTTTAGAGGACCCTGTGGTTGATCTTAAATTTGTTATTCACAACCTTATTTCTCCAACTATTGTAGACGATTCTAGCTTGGTAACATGTTGTGATTTTATAGACTCAGATGAATGGTACTCGCATATCGTAAGATATTTGACCGATGGTACCTTTCCTGATTCCGCTAATAGGAACACTAGGGCTAGAATCCGCAAGCTGTCTGCTAGGTATATCATTCTTTCTAATGTCCTTTACCGAAGGGGTTATGATGGTCTTCTCCTTCGTTGTCTTAACAAGTCAGAAATCCCTATTGCTCTTGAAGAGGCACATTCAGGTGCCTGTGGGGGGCATTTTGGGGGCAAATCCTTGGTTCATAGATTGCTTCGTATGGGATACTATTGGCAAACTATGCAGAAGGATTCCTTTTCATTTGTTAAAAAATGTCATCAATGTCAACAACACAATAATCTGATTCATGCTCCTGCCCAAGAACTCCGTTCTCAAGTAGCTTCTTGGCCTTTTTCCGCATGGGGTTTGGATCTTATTGGTAAAATCTCTCCTCCTTCATCTCAAGGACACACCTTCATTATAACCGCAACAGATTACTTTACGAAGTGGGTAGAAGCTATTCCCCTTCGCTCTACCACTGCTGAAGTGATTTGTCAATTTCTTCTAGAAAACATCATTTCTCGATTCGGGATACCTTCTACTATAATCTCAGATAATGGGACATCATTTAAGAACAAGGACGTGAAGAAATTCCTCGAGAAGTATCATATCAAACATCGATTTTCTACACCATACTATCCTCAGTCAAATGTTCAAGCCGAATCATCCAATAAGATAATTGAACAAATTCTTCGCAAAACCGTGAATAAGCATGGTAAGGATTGGAGTAACCAGCTAATCTATGCTCTTTGGGCCTACCGAACGAGTGTACGAATTGCTACGGGAACTACTCCTTATAATCTTGTTTATGGTGCTGACGCTATTATGCCCTTAGAATTGGAGATTCCATCACTTAGGGTTTCTCTCAAAGGTATAGTAGATGATGACTCTTATAGAGAACAACGACTTCAACAGCTTGAGATGCTTGATGAACAGCATATAAACGCTCTTGAGCATATTCAAGCGTATCACAAAACTCTACAACGAAGCTATAATGATAAGGTTATTCAACGTTCCTTCTCAGTAGGTGACTTAGTCCTCTATGAGAATCAACGCAATGTGAATGCCTTACCTGCAGAAAAGGGAAAATTTAGTCCTAATTGGCTTGGACCATATATCGTTATTGAGGATTATGGATCAGGTGCTTACAAAATAGCAGATGTAGACGGTACGCCTCTTAAAGAACCTATAAATGCTATGCACTTGCGTAGATATTATGCTTAATTCTTCATTCCTTATTTATCTTCTTTTCAATTCTTCAACATTGGATAATATGTTAGTGTCTCTTAATTAAAGCAAAATAGAATTAAATGTTATGTTGTTTAATCTATATTGCTTCGTTCCTGACAAACGTGTCTTCTTACTTTATGGTTTGTCTTGAATTCATTTATGTAAATTGTGAAAGATTTACATTCCCATTATGCTAGCATATTATACAGTGTCTTTAGGTGTTAAGTAGAATCGTATCATGTTGTGTTTAAATTCAAATTTAAATCACATTAGTTATATGATTCTTAGACTTAATGCATATCTCTTCCCTATCATCAATGTAGTACTTGATTACATATTTAATAAAGTCACACATGTATCAATTTAATCATGGAGCATTGAGAAATCAATCACATGGAAATTAAATTCTGAACATACATGTACATTTACCAGATGTATTAGATTTAATCAAAACAAAATATACATTGTTTTAAGCATTAAAGATAACACATTTGAGACAAAAGAGAAGCATGTATATATACATATATATATATATATGTGTGGATCGTATACAAATATAGGTCACTGTATATCCAAAATGTGACCTCTCCTACATCATAAAATCATCTCCTATCCCTAGGACTGGTGGCTGGAGAGTGTCGACTGGACGCTCCCTCTTGATCTGGCCGTGAAGGTGGACCCATGGGTGTATAGCGAGATACAGACCGTGAGTGACTCCGAGAGGAACTCCTACGATCCCTATCCATAAGGATCGCATGATAGGTGGTAGCCTCGGCCTGAGCCGCTACTAGATCTCGCCGCGCCTGCTGGAGGTCCTCTGATAGGACTCTCTCTCTCTCTGCCGTGCCTGCTGGAGGTCCTCTGATAGGACTCTCTCTCTCTCCCTCCATATATCTACCTGTATTCGGAATGGGGAAAATAGGTCCTCATGCCGACCCGCATTCCCCTGAGGCCTATAGGCAATCTGTGAGGAACTGGGGATCTGTTCTATCATGGAAATGTCTGTCATTGCCTGCTGAATTAAGGAACGCCACTCCTGCACATTAGCTGTGGCAGTAGAACAGATTTTTTGTTAGTACCATTCTATATCATCAAAACATCAATCAATCAATATAAAACTACTATACCTGGATCTCCCTCATGCCAGTAGGGATCATGATATGGTAGCATCTGTGCCTGGGCACCACTAGGCTCCCCTCGCTCGAATAATCTGTGCACGATGGGTGTGGGCTGGACGGTACTAGGAACAGGTCTCCGTATCGCCTCATGTTCCCCCTGTTGGGGAATAAGAGGTGGATCCAGAGCTATGGTATCATCTCCTGAATGGTGGGGAGCTACATCCGACTCCTCCTCATCATCTCTATCCTCCTCCTCGTCATCCTCATCCTCGTCCTCATCCGCATCATCACTTGCATCTCCCTCGTCCTCCTCTCTATCTGTATCCTCCTCCTCCTCCTCGGCACTGGGCTGATCGCCTATAGGTGGATCAGGATCTCCCACCTCCTCATGACCCTCTCCCTCCTCTGGCTCCTCTGACCTGGATCCCTGGTCCTCGTCTTGGTCTCCATGTCTCCATGGGCCTGGATAGCCTGTCGGATGATCTGGTGGAAAGATAGGACCTGGATATGATCTCATAAACCATGAGACGTACCTACGTTGTGCTCCAGGCGCTGCAGAGTAGTCAGTGACTACATCCTGATCAGATCCCTCTAAGTCTGTAGTCTCGATGTCATCTATCGTCGGTCTCGCTACTGCTCTAGGTCTGGGAAGGACCCGCGAGTGTCGAGTATAGATGGGCACATCGGCTGGAACACACTGCTCTAGCCCGAACTGCCTCCGTACTCGGTCGAAGTAGAAAGGGACTATGATGTGTGCATACCGTCCCCGCAGTAGGCGGTTCCTCTGTAGGCATGCTAACTGTCTCTCCATCCCATCCCATCTGTGCATCCGTAGGTAAGGTCTCCACACTGTCACCTCGGCTGTCAGTCTGTCAAAAATCACTCTCCAATATAACAAATCTCCAAATCTCCACTCGTTGGTAAGTGGATAAGCGAACACCCTAGGTTGCTCGCTCACTGTACTCAGCGGAAAGCCGACGGGCCTGGCGCATGTGAAGTGCTCTAAAATCCACACCTGCAGAAGTGTGCATGTCATCAAACTACAACCCTATCCAAATACATACTCCTCAAGGTCGTGATAGAGATGCACAAGCATACTCCGACCCCAAGCATACACTCTCCTGTGTCTCTCCATCGCTCTGATGCACCATGTGAGACCCCCATGCATGTGCGTGCCTCGCCCATTAGGGCAGATGGCTAGTGCTATGATGGCTATCATAAGGCGTCTCAGAAGGGGTACCTCCCCTGTAGGATGTAAGAGCCAGCTGACCATGATGCGACCTCTCGTCTCACTCGGCATGACTCTCCCTATGCAATACACCTGCTCTCTCTGATGATCCTCCGCTGATTGATCAGTCGCGTATGTAACAGTCGCTCCTCTGATAGGAAGACGAAGTATACGGTACACATCCTCGAGTGTGACCGTCAGCTCCCCTACTGGAAGATGAAATGTGCATGTGTCAGGATCCCATCGCTCCATCAATGCCATCAGCATCGTAGGATGGAACCGAATGGCTGGCATGAGGATCACATACCATAATCCTACTATCGACAGTGTGTCTCTCTCTGACTGAGTAAGCCACGGAATCTGATCTTGTAAACTGCGAAGAATATGTCCCGCAGTATGCTCTCTCATGTACAGAAGGCCCTGCAACACAAAAACATAACCGTAATCAGTACTCGATCATCAAAATCGCTAATGCAAACTGTCGAACATCGTGTGCTAGTCCTGAAACCCCTCGCCAAGCCCTGATTGGGGACCATAGTGTCCTGTCAGGGACCATGGCGCCCTTGTCAGGGACCATGGCGCCCTGGGGGGACCAGGGCGCCCCACAGGGACCATGGCGCCCTGGGTGGGCCCCGGGTCAGCCTTCAAGGCCCGCATACGATCACAGAAAAGTCAAAATGTAGAAAATCAAAAGTCAAAGTTCAGTCAACTCACCTCGTCCAGTGGCTCGTCGTCAATCACGGCCTGGCGCAGGATCTCAACCCTCGTGGGATGCTCCGGTCATCGTGAAGGCATGATGATAGCTATGTGGGCTCCGCTGCAATGAACAGTACTCAGAATCAACAAAGTGACAAATGCAAGTGTCTCTTTCAAGGTATATACGTTCATTCCTTTACCTTTATTTTCAAAACCCTAATTCTCCTCTTTCACTCATTTCATCATAACTTGAGTTTGGGAGATGCGATTTTCGAACCGTTTGTTGCGTAGGAATCGTATTTTCATTCCCCTACTCTCGGGATGTTCCAAAAAGTTCTCTGATGAAGCCTTTTCAGTGAACATCCCTCATCAATACTCTCTTACACAATTTGTCGTAAGTAAACATGCTACCTTGTTTCACCTCCCTAATAAGCAAGTCGAAACAGGGGGGGCATACAGCTACTCACAAATTTCATCACTTTCCTTAGTAAGCATTAGATGATTTTTGTGATCTAACGTGTGTTTTGTAGGGTGCGGTTCCTAACTATGTACTGCAGATGTCGCTGGGGGCTTCGTCCGACAACTTATGGATATATCCTTTTTCAAATAATGTTTACTTTCTGTACTTTAGCTTGCATATGCACGTAGTACTCATATGACCGCTAAAGTGGGGGCTAAATGTAACGTCATAAATTGTACGCACTTGCTAAAGCAGTAAAATTTAACACCTAGTTTAGCACCCGCCTTGGCGCAGTTGCACTTTGCATGGCATTTCCCCTTTAGCACTTAATTAATCGAATTAATTAGGTCTAAAGGTTCTATTTCACCATTTTCCACATCACAAAGTCGGGCCCTTTCATTAAAGCGTGCCCCTTTCATTTTATTCCTCCAATACATCACTTAATCAAAAACCCTAATTAGGCCCTATTCTGAACTTGGGGGCTTAATTTCGGGGGTCAAAACATCTCGAAATCACCTGTAACTTCGGGATTCTCTCTAAAATCATCATGTCTGACGGTCCTGAAAATTTGGTGAAAAGTTGTCGGGACCGTGGCGCCCGGAGTGCACACGGTCCCGGACATTTTTCCTGAAATTTTAGGAGCGCGATCCAATCATAAAATAAAGCTTAAACCCAAGAAATTGGCGGGATATTCAATCTCTAGGTCGGCCAAAAGACGAAATTGCGACCTAGGGTTTCATACATAAGAGCTCTCTTTCTTCATTTGAAAGGATCCGATTTTTGTTTTCAGGAACTTCATATGCAGCGAAAGAGAAGATCTTTGAAGACTTCAACATCTTACAACATCCCTCTATCAAGCATCTATCAAATTCATTCATCCACTTAGGGCTTGGAAGACATTGAAGAACAATAGGAGATTACCAACTAAAGATTGGCTTGTACTCCTCCCTTGAGGGTTGGGTATGATTTCATGTTGTTTTCATGTCTTTACGTAAGCTTCAATACATCATTTATTCATGCTTTAGATCACTTTGCATCTTGATTTAGAGCATTTACGTTATCATTCACAAGCAATTAGGGTTTACTTTCTAGGTTGCTCTAGTTTGCTTTCTTGCATTTTAGGACCTTGCACACACACTAGGTCTGCACACACAATACATTTTACAAAACAACTTGGCTATTCGTGGAGGTGGAAATCACCGAAGCGGGGGTTTGACTAAGGCAAAACCCTATATAACCGCCCATACACCCTTTTTCAGATATCATTGCAGGTTTCGGGATTCAGACGACGCCACGGGATACAGATCCGAAGAGAGAAGGTCGAGACAGCACTCTGTATCAAATTGCAGAGCAGAAGACTGGGACAGGGGCGCTGGGCACCCTGGTCCCTGGGACAGAGGCGCTGGGCGCCCTGGTCCTCCGGACAGACAGCTTTCCGACAGTGTTCCAGAGTGCAGAACAGCAGTTTCCGGTGCAGTTTTCAGGACAGTGGCGCCCGCGCCCCCGTCCCGAACATTTTCAGTCTGATTTTGACTCTGGGTACACATCTGCATTCTTATTTCATCCTTGTATTTACAGTTGTTCATTGTTTAATCTCAATTCTGCAATCTTTTTATTATCTCATACTTGCATTTTGGGATTAGGGTTTGAACTTGCATTACTTGATCTTACAATTTCAACAAGGGAATAGAAATCCTAATAGATATCCCATGGCTCTCTCTTTCACAAAAAGAAGTAGCCAATTGTGCGATATCTCTAGGCTCTTTCGTATTCCGTAATGTGTGTCAAAAGGTAGGATTAGGGCATGATTAACCTAGTCTCGCTTTTTCCCCCACACACATAAATCAACAACACATCAAGAACACACATAACACCAAGATTTTTGACATGGAAAACTCGGTCAAGGGAAAACCATGGTGGGAACCTACCCACCATATGATGATACTCTGTTAGAAGTATATGAAATATTACAATGGGGAATGCACATCCATTCAGGAACACTACCTAGAGCTCACTGTTCAGAAACAACAAGGGCTACAACCCTGAGGAGGACTCACTATCTTACAAATAGATTTGGATCACATCTGGAAGATCATGAACTGAAGAAATAGAATCTCCCAATGCCTAGTTACAGTTTCAGTTAAGCACATCAGAACTATCTTCTCATACATCTTCTCTACCTCTAAAACATTAATACATTATTCACACATACATTCATCCACCGCATACAATTATAAAGATATTACATTTATTTATACATGACATCAACCTCATCTAGGTCGGCTCAACACACATCAGCTAATTACAAAAATATAACCATACATGCTACAAAATCAAATGCGGACCAAGCAATATTGGCCAAGACATAGCACAGACCCATATCACACTCCTCGAATATGAAACACCTCCAAGAATTATGCATCAAACATCCGCAACATGCTACAAGCATCTAGTCTAGTCGACCACAAATATGAAGAACACCAACACAGCAAAGAAAAACATCAATCACAAGAACAACGATCAATGCGGACCACCAACACAAAAGGTACACTATCCAGAAACATCCACAAGCATCATGAATCACCACTGAAACATCCACAAAAACTCAAACTACTAGAATCACATCATCATTATACCGAACTTCAAGAACACTTAAATAGAATGACTATCAACCTAGAAAAATCACTTGCGGAGCTCCAAAACACAAACCACTTGAATGGAAGATACACATCAACATCCCTAACATTCCTCCAAATCCACAAAATAAGATATTACAATGTGGAGCAATACAGATCAAAATACCAAGCACACTAGCATCACTAAACAACAGGAAAACCAGCCACAACAAAGATACTCATAACTTACCCAAATCTTCATGTGGACCTTTGAAAATCATACTGAATCATCTATACACAATCCTCTACAAACCCTTTAATCTGAAAACTCTAATCATCAATGATCAGAACAAACCAACACTCTGAACTTCATTGCAACATTGTCATAGACAGAGAAATATGTTGACATCAATGACAACACATCTCTCGGATATCATCAAAGCACATATTTGCAACAATCTCACCAAACATCCAACTATATGACCCTTCATATAAGATGATATCTTGTCAGATGAAAAATGGAGATATGAATGTTGGACATGTGGATATTGAAGAGTTGCTTTAGAGATTCCACATTGGAGAGAGAATTTCATAGCTCGATTGATAGAAAAGTCAAGACTGGTGCAGGCTCTTATTTATCCAATCTCCAAATTGGGTTTTCACTTGTGCACAAGATATGATTAAAATAATAGAAGGATATTGGATATTCATCCTAGGGTTATTGAAAGAGTATTTGGGCTCCCCATTTATTCCCAATATGACAAGATAAAGATGAAGAAGTAATATTCTATGAGAATGGAACGACATAGGCTGCCAACTTCATAAATGGCAAATTATTGCCATAGGAAATGAAGTATATAATAAAATGGTCAAGATCATACACAAGAGTGAGTTTAAGAGTATCCTAAGGATGTCACTACTTTTTTTAAGAAAAAAATTAACCTAATGCCAAAGGATTCTATCCTTAGATTTTCTTTTTTAATATGCATATTTTTAATAGAAATAGAATAGATAAGCTACTCTCACCAATGATAAAATTGATGAAGAATTATTAAAGATGTTAGAATCCACTAAGTTCCACATGACCTATTATTTGGTGTACTTTTTGGCTTTATAGGCTAACTATCTAAGTATAAATCGTGTAATAACCCTACAATAAGAAGTCTATGATTATTATCCTTGGCTAGATTTGAAGGAAATTTGCAATCATTACAATAGGGTTAATTGTGCATTTGTTTATTCTATTGTTAGATGTTTGGAGAATGATTATGCAAAGAGGTTATTTCTAGAGGTAACTAAAGTCATGATTGTGCTAGGAAACTAGTTTATCTACTTTAAAACATTATCAGTTATCAAAGTAGGTGGTTTATATAATCCTCCTGACAAACTCCACAAGTACCCTAGTGATAAAATAATTTATCTAGTGATTTATACACAGTTGGTGGAAATTCAAAAATTGATTGCTAGCAAGCATAAATCTAGAATTTATTTCCCCATCAAGATTGTTGTTTATTCATACTCTAGTATTTAATATGCAAATAATGTTGAGTATGAGATGGATCACTTTATAGTGCACTTATATGAATTTAGAGATAGACTTGATCCCATTGGAAAGATTGGGCCCTTCATTGGGTCATTTTTTGTACATGTTCCTGCCACTAAAGATTTCTAGGATGATTCCCCAAATGAGCATGAAGTCAAAATCAATTATTTATATAGGATGGAACTCCCTCTTATGATCAAGGGGTCAATGTAGATAAATTCCCAATGGTAATGCATTAGTACGGAATGATATTGGACCCTTCTTACAATAGGGATAAATTATATAATCTACCAATGGAAAGGATAGAGTAGTGTATACCAAAATATGCCTCTATAGAGGCTAGGACCAAGGCTATGATAACAAGCACCAAAAGGTGGTTGAGTCACCCTTACTTGATGGACGATCCTCATGCATGATAGAATAAGCCTTCTCAAGCATCTTGTCAATCTCATCATATGAAGAAACAATGAGTGAGTCTTCATCTATTATAGCGCCAAGGAAGAACAAGAAGTTATTATTAGATATTTACAAGAGGAACCATTTCAAAAGAATCTCATGCCCTTTTAGATGTTCTAAAAGGAGGTATACTTAATGGTGTTAAGCAATCTTCTAACAAGTTTCATAATTGGTGACTCATTCATGGTACACCTCAAGATGAATCCCTTATCCTCCTCCAAATCATATTAATACTCATGTAAGACCACCAAGTCCCACTAGAGAAAATCTAGGAGAAAA
Source organism: Cryptomeria japonica (assembly GCF_030272615.1). Taxonomy (NCBI): domain Eukaryota; kingdom Viridiplantae; phylum Streptophyta; class Pinopsida; order Cupressales; family Cupressaceae; genus Cryptomeria; species Cryptomeria japonica. The sequence goes on from NC_081410.1 coordinate 504,703,673, forward strand.
TTCTATGGATTCAAGATCACATTGTGGCTAAGCTCCCCTATCTAGAAGAGGCAAAGAATATGCAAGCCTAATTTAAATGACCTTTATTGGCTGGTAGAATTATATCACGTTCAACCAAGGAAGACAAAAGCTAGGAAATTACCCTCTATTGGTGTGGATGTTCATGGAGATTAGATTGCACAAGTTACATTTCCTTTAATAAAAAAAGATGAAGTTGACATGTAGCTAGGAGATTATTTGCTACAAACTAATAATCTTGGCCATCAAAAACAAGAGGGAGAGAAATATTCTCTCCAAACTTCTACATCTATTATCATGCAAAATGAATAAAGATAAGAAAACCAAGGAATAACTCAAGGATTAGATTGGTGAGCTCACAGCCTATATCAATTATTTCATAGATCTAGTGGATACCAACTCACTTGATCCTATAATTATGAAAACATTAACAAGGTCAAGTAATGACAAGATGCTAGAAGTGTGGTAAGTGATACTAAGTAGAGGGGGACTTTATATTCATTGGGCATTAGGTTGAGATTTGATTCCATCCAATGCTACCAAAAAATAAGTGACAAAGCTAGTGCAATGGTTTATTTTTAGGAATCTCTTGATGAAGATCTTATAGTGTTAGCGAGCAAATTTTTCTAACTCAAAAGAATGGTCAAGATTATATTTGTTGAATTACAAAGGGATCTTTACTGATGGTAATACAAATACTCACAAGGAGTGGCTAATAGCCACTAAAAAAAGAATAAAAGCATTAAAGCCTTGTAAAAGCAATTTTTTTGTAAGGAAGGTAGTTGCTTATTCATTCATGGAAGATGATGTAGGAGCATCCTCGGTTCATAGCAATATTTCATCAACCAAAAATATTTCCTTTATGTTTTGTTTTTTATTTGTAGTTTCAACATTTCTTTCTAGGTTTCCCGGATTTGGCTCACCGGAACCTGTGGAGTTGGATTTTGCTTGAAGACTTGATCATCTTCCTTATTCCCAAACCATGGAGCATTTGGATCATTTTCTAGCAAGTTATCGCTACCGATTTTTGAGACAGATTTCTGTTATCTATTGCTTGGACCTATTTGCATTGGTGATCTACCAGATCCTTTTTGTAGCTTGTGGAGCCCTGAGCATTGATTATAATGTTCCTTGGCGTCTGGTCAACCTTTCCTCGTGATCTACACTAAATCCTTTGGATTTTTTGGAATAATTTCTTTGGCGGAGGCCAACCTTGTTGATTTTACAAGTTAGGTCTTGTTCTTCGGGTTTTGATCCCTTTTGGGCCAATCAGATCCCCTTGGATCGTATAAATCATTGTAATAGGGTATTAGAATGTAACGGAGAAAGTTAGACAGAGTATAGAAGATACATCTTAAGATTTGAGGTCCCTCCTAGCCGGTGACTGCTTCAAAAGAGATTGAAGGATTTATTGAGGCCCTTTCTTGCACTTTCTAAGAGAATCCTAATAGGGTCCTTTATATGACTATTATTGTCATAAGAAGTCCGTGGGAATGGTAAGGAAACATCTAATAGTGAAACTAATTAATGACTTGATGAGGGTGAAGGGGAATTTTAATATATTCTAGACCAAGATTCCAAAGATGGGCATTGTGGAGAAGATAAAAAAGAACCTCTTTTCTAAGAAGATGAGAGTTTGATGCATAGTCATTCACAATCTCAGTGATGTTTTAGAGGTACTATGTAATTTCTAGGCCCAATTTTTTTAGATCAATGGGTCATTTTATTAATTTTATTTTAATTTTTTATGTTGAGATGAACCACCTTCATAGGGTTGTGCCCCATTATTTACGGCTCAATCAAATAAAAAGGTAAATTAAATTTTGGAGACAATATTTTGAAATAATTGTCTTATAGATATTGGGCTCGAGTCAATTTAATGTCCAAGCCAACTTGCCCATTTGGATGTAGAGTTCAACACCCAAGATAAGTATTTATAAGAATTTTGTAAGCATTATTAAGGGTTGGAAATTTTTGATATAAAAGAAAACTATTGAATTTTTGGTGTGGGAATCCTAATGGATGTTCTAATCTACTAACTGCAAATCAATCAAAGGATCGTGCCTAATTTATGTAATTGTTTTTAATCTTGGAAGTGGTGTATCTTTGTTTTGTGTTCTATAATTTGAATAAATTTGTGATATATTGATTGTGCTTTGTAACTAGGTTACATGTAAAATGTGCACATGAAATATGGTAGTTTTATGCATCTACCTTTAAAATATTTATTTTGAATTCCTTAGAATCTTACACTTGTAGTGTTTATGACTATGTGAATAATGGTCATTGGATTATAGGTTACTTTGGATTTCATTAGATGTTTCAAAATTTATGCTAAAAGTTAGTATTAATTATCTGCTCATATTATGTTTCTTTCTCTAAAACCTAAAATATTTTTCTTTTTTTTCATTCTAATTAAAACTTAGAAGAATATCCAATTTTGGTTAGAAGTAGATTAGGAATATATCAAAAGTAGAATAGCATTAATTCCAATTGAAAACTTAAATGTTTATCTACTACCATAGTAGGTTTTTTTTTTTATGTATGTTTTGTATAGCTTGATATTTACCAACACATCTCCCTTACTAAAAAATTCACATAAACCACTTATTTGTTTCACATTGTTAAGACCTAGAACTAAAGTGACCATGTAGCTAATTAATTATCGATATGGATCATTTTTTTAGGAAAAGTAGTGTTATTCATTCAACTTGAGTTGGTTGTGTCAAAAGACACATCAACATGTACCAATTCCACAACTCATACATCTCCTATAGTTTTCCCTCTACTCTCTTGAGCACCTCTTGAAATCATGATATCTATTCCTAAGTTGACTCCAATTGAACTAAATATGCATCTCTATAGTACTATTTACTAGTGGTGGAATTTAGTTTTCAATCTCACCCAACTACTACCTTTTCTCTATATAAATGCTTTATTTTATATTCCATGTCTCTCCTCCTACCACTACTCCCTCTTTGATACAATCCTATATAATCCTCTTGTTTCCCTATTGACCAACATTCCCTAAATGTTATCTATGCTTAGAGGGTAATTTCAATTAAGAATAAAAATGTATTGACCTCCTCATATGGCCTCTCACTCCTCTATCAAGACCTTTGGATTGTCCCTCAACATAGTCTCTAGTGATGCAAATATCATACGCCCACTAATTGATGGTATTTGCAAGCACAATTCAATTATTTTGTTAAGCTCCCTTATATCTATATTTCTACTCTAATATGACATACAAGTATCCTTCATATTTGTCTTTTGTCTCCATACTTGGATTTGTGATAATCTAGCTCTATTCAATCATTACTTATACTAACTCCCAAATTTGGGGATACATTGTCTCCTCTATCTACCTATCCCTCCTTCCTATCTCCTCCAATATGAGGCATATCGTCATCTAAACCACTTCCTACCCCACCATTTTCCCATCCCTCCTCTTCCCCATCTTCCTACTAATAATGGTGTCGATCACCTCATCACCCTTTGATGGTGTCACTCATCAATCACATTAATGTTATTTATTTTTCTCCTCAATTACACTTCCTCATCATCATCCATGGTAACTTATGCATGAAATAGCTACCTTACATCATTCTCTTATATCATGTGATTCATTTACTTTTTTATGATATCAATATTATAAGTAATAAATTTGTACATAGTATTACAAATTATTGTAATACTCTCATAAAAAATTGGTCTAGTGTGGTCCTATTTTGCACTTCAAACCACCATTACCTATGCGTTCATTATATTATATACATCTCACTAAGTTCATGTATTCATTGTCTCCAATAGTCAAATATCCTAATCTAATAATGGCATAGCTACCTCATCTCCTATTGTATGTGTGTGATATCTCCTCAATTACATCCTTGAGCCATCTTCACGTATACCTATAGTTTTATTATATGATATAGATCTCCTTAAGTTCGTGTATTCATTGTCTCCAATAGTGTAATATTTGTCACTAATGGCGGAGCTACCTTGTCTCCCATCTATATATGTATGTGATGTCTCCTCAATTATCTTTGTAGGTCCCCCATTGAGTCTTATGACTACAATGTGTTGAATTGCCCAAGGCTCTAGTAGATTCCTAGTCACAATGTGTGATCCATCTTTGCACATGAATCTCCAACATGATATTCATTGGATAGCATACACTATCCCCATGAAAATAGTATTTTCTTCTCAATTTTCTATATTTAGTGTATCAAAACTTGAATAATTATCACTCCCATCCATTTGCACCACCAAAACTACCATCAACACCACCATTATCTTGCACCCTCATGGTTCATCTCCTACCATGATATCACAAAATGATGTCCCAACACTACCCACTATACTAACCACTATGTGAAATATACATATGCATTCCATTTCTCTCTCTTCATGATATACACATGCAACACTTGTATGCCTCATGCTATGGTCAACATCTAGCCAAGATATTGTATGTCAATAAAACTCAAAATAAATCTCAATTCCACTTTCCTTAATAATGTCATATACTTAACTATCACACACAACTTTTAAAAACCACAATGCAACATTATGTGGTCTCTCTTGTACCTCGTGATGAATTTCTAGTACTTGTGGTATCTCATCAAGTTGCCTTGTCCCATGTCTAATATGCTTGCATCCCCTAAACACTCATCTCTGTAGCATATTTTGTTCCTCTTGGAGTTCAAATGACATAAAGGAAATAGATAAATTAAATTACCATTTTACTTCTTTCCCTTTCATTTTCCTATGTTGCTTTCTTTTTTTTTTTAAAGCAATTTATTTTGCTCCCCTCCTCTTTCTCAATGCAATGTGCTCCCTTTTTTAATTCTCTCCTTGTCAAAAATTCCCTTTCTCTCCACTTCCTAACTAATTGCTCCCATAATTCCTTTGTTAGGTACTTTGACTCCTCTATATGCTGACTACATCATTGTTCTCTTGTCTTTTTTCTAATACCAATATCTTGATCTAATTTTCCTCTACTTCTTCCTCCATGGAGAAAATTGACTAGGGGCAAGATTTCTTCCCTCTTTCTCTCACATTTCAATCTCCTTGTTCCCTCCTCAATCATTCCATCAATGTACACTTGTCTTCTTAGACCTAAAAATTTATTTCCTTATTCCTTCACTAATTTTCTCTCACCTCCAATTGATTTATTCCCCTACTTGCAATCAATTTGAAGGATCATACACTTGTTACATATCATAAACAATCAAACACATAAAATGGATAAGGTATCTCTCCAAGAGCTCTACACCACTCAATTTAATAATCATGGTGTTTTTTTCATAGCCATACCTTTTTTTAATTATGAAGGATCTACCATAGCCATAACATTTCTTGTTACAAAGACTCCATAACAACTATACCCTTTTTATTAAGGTGGCTCCATTGTGGCCATATCTTGTATCATTTAGTGTCATCCCCTTCATAGCCACACTAGTTTCCTTATGAAAGTTCTTTCAAAGTCACAAACCCATTTTTATATGGTCTCCTTTGTATCCTCATCTCACATCATTCTTGATTAAAGTGAACGTCCATGAAATCTAAAATACCTACTTCCCAATTTTCTCTATCATGGAGGCTAGATCAATTCTAACTACACGACCCATTTTCTAGTTTGTTAATAGTTTTAAAATTAGGTCTTTGCATGTGTGAATTTAGTTGCAAATAGTTTTCTAGCATGCTCTAATTCTTTTTCTTCTATGCTTTACAAATATAAAAATGATAATCAAGCAAAGATAGACGAATGATCAAAAAAAAAAAAAAAAAAAAACCAATATCCTCTGTCTATCTTTTTATCAAGTATAAGATTTTTTTATTGTTATTCACTTTCCCATACTTCCATCCTAAATTTTTTTTTTCATTTTTCCATCCTATAGCCGAACCCATGATTGTTACCCCACTCTCAAGCATATTTCATTCCCATGTTGTCATGTGCCCTACGTTGGTGTACACTTGTCATGCACACGAGTACTTATGTTTGTGCTCACCTAAATGTGCACGTGTGTTGGTGTCCCTTGCATCCAAATGTAGGTAGTCTCTCCCCCACACCTACACTCAACCACTCACACATTACAAGCTTCAATATCAATAATATTGAATCAACCCTAGGATCCAACTAAGGCACGTTCGACAAATAGCTCCCAAGCACTCATTTTTTGCATATACAAATATCATATTCAAAGTAGTCATTCACAAAGAACACTAGCACCTACGTATACGACACTCATGCAACAAAATGACAAGAGCATGGAATTTGAGATACAAGTGCATGGAGCAAGAGAGCATTGATTATAGTCCAACAAAAACTTCCAAAAGCTATTTGTAGCACCTTCGAACCTCCTCCAACCATCTTTTAATACGTCTTCAACCTTCTACAGTCACTTAACCCAACATGCTTTCTCTAACTCTTTTTTTTTGGTTTCACTACTTCTAATGCAACCTTAACTTGGTATTTTTTTTGTTATCTATAATCTAAAACAATATGCTAATTAGTTTTAGTATGATTATGTTTTAAATAAACATGGAAAATTACATTGTGACTAATAGATAAACATTAAAGATTTATTAAAATATATCTTTATATCATGTACCACTAAAGAGGGAAGTAGAGAATGAGATTTATTTACTATCTCAACCTCCTCTACAAACATTTTTTCATATAGACAAAAAGAAACAACTCCAAGAGTTTTTGGAGAAGGGTCCAAGCATACGAAGCATCTAGAATTATGATGCAAAATAAAAATAGTTCCTAAAAAATATGCATATATTGTGAAGTCTAGAACAAAATTACCACTAGGAATAAATCACTACTCCCCAAAAATTATGACTTTTTGACCAAAGCTACTAAATACCTTGGAAAGTTGAATGTCAATCAATTGTAAAAATGAAGATGTGTTGAAGATGGCTTTCAAGACAAAAAAAAAAAGGTATATATTAATGGTTCATGTCCTCAATATTTATGAGGTAGATACAAATATGATATAATGATATGATAATTAACTTATTATTTTTATTATTATGATTTTCTTATCTATTTTTATATAATAATCAATCATATCATAGTATATAGTATATATAGTATTGTAATTATATCATATATTGTATATAAATGATATTTTAGTTATCAATACTAATGATAAGATCATCTAACTCATTTAATATAAGTTTTGTAAGTCTTCCAAGCGAGAAGGAAAAAAACATTTTTTTGAGCAACGTAAATAATGTATGCAAGGCAATCACTAATCTATTTGAGGCATGTGATTGGAGTTAAGAATTGATCTTGAAGAAAATAGTGAGGATATTACCAATAGACCTATACTAGAGAGTACTACGAAAACAAAGATTTGTTAGGGCTATTCATTATAATAATGAGAAAGCTTATTTAATCATTCACAATAAGCATCCTAGGTAAGTCAAAGTTGTGAATAGGACCTTGATTCTACTAATGGGCCACAATCGTGAACATTGAAGAAGATTGAATGAATCTTTTGCATATATTCAACAACCTTATAACAAAGTAGTACATGCATGAAATAACAATTTACCTTTTAATTCATGATTGGGTTATTTTCCTACTAACCCATTTATATTTATTTTGTTCAATATGCAAACTTGGTATATACTTAAGGATTTAGTATTGCATTTAGAGCTTTCTAATTCAATGAAAGAGAACATAGTAGAATAATCGTGGAACAAATTAGTTGAACACAGTAGAACAATTATGGAATAAATTAATTGTCCTTTAATGAATAAAAATAGGGTAGTTTAGTTCGACTTCTTCGGGTTTTTCTATAAAAAGCATGTATCCATGCTTACACTAGACAGAAAAATAAGTTCAATTTTATATTTATTTATTTTTTGGTTCTTCCTATTTCTTTTAATTTAGTTTTTGTTCAGCTTTGGGACTACAAATAGAAGAGGAGGAACGATCTTGAAGTTAAGAAGGGCGGCAAAATTCTTTTAGGGCATTAACCAATTTCACAAACATGGCGGATTCATGGTGGCTTCGAACCAAGGCCAGGCAAGGGGTTAGGTAGGCCATGGATCCCCCGAGGATATTCTTCCAGACCTCAAGATCTTTCGTTGTTTGTTCAGAGATCCCATAGAAATCAAGGCTTTCATAAATCAATGTGATTCCAAAAACAACACTCATATCAGGGCCCCTCTAGGCGGCAAACTAATTGGACAGATACCCAGAAGCCCTCGAGCACTCAGGAAAAGAAGAACTAGACTTATCAAAGGCACTCCTGGTTGGGCTCTCAGGCAAGTCTCCCCCTACAGAGAAAAGTCTTTCCCCGCTGGTCTGGCAATGCTTAGAATGTAAGCTCTCGAAAACAATGGTCCAATGTTGATGCGAAACACTTAAGCTTAGACTCCTGGGCTAAGAAAGTGGCAATAGGCCCAAATAACATTCCAATTTCAGCTAGGGTTCATAAATGCTCTTCATCCAAGGCACCTCTATCCTACAATCATGATGTTCGCCAAAATATGCAAGCTTGCCCATTAGCTGCACCCACCTTGTCTTTCAGGGGCACTAAGGCATTGGGTTTCAAAAAACCATCTTCTCATCGACCAACTCCTAACTTTGTTTGTAAGGACCAGAAATGGAGCAGGAAATCCATGGGTAGCAAATTGTTTGTTCTTCCTTCGGATTCAATGAACCCCATGATTGCCCGATTTAAAGAAAATGCCTTTTTAACACAATGGTGTGGTATAGGCAGGAATAGAAAAGATATAATCTCATCATGGAAGTCTTTATTCCTAGGCTTGATCTCAATCAGACTACTTCAGAATGATTTCTTTCTTTTAGAATGTGTTGATTCGTCTCTAAAGAAAGCGATCACGGAAGGTTGTTCTTTGTTCTTCCAAGGGTCAACCTTTCACTTTATAGATTGGAAACCAGGCTTTGACCCGGTGAATCATAGATTTGAAAAATCCCCAGTCTGGTTGTCTTTAGTGGGCCTCCCATCTCAGTTTTGGTGCCCAGAGGCTTTGATGAAGATAGGTGATGCTTTAGGATCTCTAGCGGGTATTGAGGCAGATTTTATGAAAGGCCTTAAAGGAGATGTAGCAAATATCTATGTGGAGATTGACCTTAAAAAAGGCTTCTATAGCGACTTAGAAATTATTTCAGAAATGGGCAGATGGAAACAGAAAGTGAGAAGGATGGGAAAGGAAATCCCTGGCAAATGTATCCTTTGAAACCAAATAGTCAAAAATAGCTTAGTGGCAGCTTCAATGGGTGCTATCCACCTTACACACCAGCCTATAGAGCTAACTGCTACTGAACAAGAAGGTCAGGGGTCAAGAAAATCTATTGGTATCAACTGCAATGGTTGCAGACCAGGCATGCAAGAATGTTACTCAGCAACCTCAAGATAGAGCTCATGCTTCTTCACCTGTCTCTTCGGCTCCTCTAGACTCACAGCTCCTTCACACTCCTAGATCAAATCAACTATCTAAAGGGAAACTAGGCGAGTTGACTCATTCTAGCACAGGTATGGTCTCTCAGTCTTCTCTTCCTTCTCCTTTTAGTTGTCCTCCTCTTATACTTTCCCCGATTGTTAAGATCCAGTCTCAAAAAGTTGTTAGAAGTCTGTTTGGTCAAAAAAAAACTCCTTCCCTGACCAGAGGAGCATTTAACATTTTCTCTCAGCCTCTTATTAAGGTCTCAAAAAGGGAAAATAGCCCAAGGCGAAATAAGCAAAGAGGATCCCTACTGCAAATTAAGTCCAGCAAAAAACCTATGCAACTTGCTAAAATCCCGCAGGAAGAGGATGTCATTGAAAATGATCTTAAAGCTGATTTGGAAGAGGACCAGAAGCCACATCTATCTGATGGTGAGATTTACTCTTCCTCGGATTTACCCACCTCAGACTAGTTTCTTAATCTATCGGCGTAAATTCCTAATCCATTCATGTTGTCTCTATCTTTAACTCCTCAAGATCTAGTTTCGAATTTAGACCAGAATGCTAAGAAACTTCTTCAGGATCTTATGATTGACGATGAAGACCCGGATACAATTTTAGATACCCCCCTAGCAGTTTTGTACTCTCAAGTTAAAGAAAAAAGGAAACTAGGCCTGCATCAAAACCATGAGGGATTGGAAAAACCAGACTTTGGCTCTTTCCCTCCTAACAAGGGTCGCAAATCCCTTATTGAAGCCAGATCTTTAGATGGTGTTGCAGAGAATCAATCAAAACTTCAAGATCTATGGAAAGTAGGGAAGGGTAATCCCCTTCCTGAACGGCAATGAAAATCTTATCTTGGAATGTTAGGGGCCTCAATGCCCCTAACAAACAAAGGGTGATCAAAAGAAGGATTCTTTTGGTCAGTGCAGACATCATTTTTTTGCAAGAAACTAAACTGGAAAGTAAGCAAGCAGTCACATTTGGAAGTGGAATTAGCCCCTTATTTCAGACGTCTTTGCACTTGACAGTGGCTTCAGAAGGGGCTTCAAGAAGCTTAATGATAATCTGGAAGCCTTCCCAAGTTAAAGTTGAGGGTATTGCTTCAAATAGAAACTGGATTCTGGCTAAAATTTCCCATCTTTAGACAAATACAATCTTCTTTGTTATAAACACGTATGGCCCAGTTTCCCCACTCAAAAAATGACTCTTATGGTCTTCCTTAGATGAAGTCTTGTCTTCATTGACTGAGGAACAACTTTTTATAGGTGGAGACTTCAATGCTATTAGAAAAGCTTCTGATAAAAGGGGAGGAATTACCCGCCTAGGTGGATCTCAGCAGGACTTCAATGACTGGATTGATAGGAATGGTCTTTTGGAAATAGACTCAGGGGACTTGTTCACTTGGACAAACAGAAGGAAAGGATTTAGTAACATAGCGGAAAAAATAGATAATTCTTTTGGCAAGGAGATTTGAGGCACTTTCCATTCTCCCCCTTCTGTTCTGTTATCCCTTGCTCAAGATCAGATCATTATCCCATTTTGCTTTCTTTGCTCGGCAATAAGGATGGCTGCATAGCCCCATTTAGGTTTGAGAACATGTGGATGAAAGATCCAAACTTCCTCACTTTGATAGAGAACTGGTGGAAGGAAAAATCATTTCAAGGTTCAAAACTCTTTTCCTTTACCGCAAAAGTGAAATTTGTAAAGCAAAAATTGCTTCAATGGAACTCACAGCATTTCAAAAATATCTTTTCAACAAAAAGATTGATAGAAGAAAGAATGGCAACACTAAATGATAAGATCATCCTGGAGGGAATGGACCAAGAATCCTTTCATCAAGAAAAGATGCTCCTCTTGAAATATGAGGATATTCTATCTAAAGAAGAAATCTTATGGAAACAGAAATCTAGAGAGAAGTGGCTTAGAATGGGTGACAAAAATACCAAGTTTTTTCATAATGTAACAAAGATTAGAAGGGGTAAGAACTGGATATCAAAACTGGAGTCTAAGGATAATCAAATCACAGAGGACCCTGATGAGATAAAGAAAGAAATCACCACCTTCTTCTTTAATATTTTAAATAATTTAGATGGATCCCAATTGTCTGAGCAAAAAAAGTTGCTGGAAGTGAGCCCCAAGATTATCACAGATGAACAGAATCAAAATCTTAATGACAGAATTAAGTTGGAGGAAGTATTTCAAGCTCTTAATCAACTTCCCTTGGGTAAAGCTACTGGCCCGGATGGCTTCCCTACGGATTTCTTCAAGAAGTGTTGGCATATTTTAGGTCAGGATCTTGCGGAAAGCTTTGGAATGCTCAAGAAGATCAGGGAGAATTCTTAAGGAAGTAAACAATACGTTTATTGCCCTCATCCCAAAGAAGGAGAATGCATTAAATCTAGGAGATTTCAGACCCATTTCTCTATGCAATATAGTTTACAAAATTCTTTCAAAAGTCATGACGAACAGAATGAAGCCCCTCGTGGAAACTATTATATCAGATGAACAGACAGGGTTTGCACCAGGTCGCTCAATTCTTGATGGGGCAATAATAGCGTAAGAAGCAATCCACACTCTTCAAAGCAAAAAAAGACCAGGTATGATAATAAAAGTAGATATATCAAAAGCCTATGATAGTGTAGATTGGCGTTTCCTATGCAAGGTTATGCAAGCTTTCGGCTTTGCAAAACAATGGATTGACTAGGTGTTTGAATGCATCTCCACTCCTAAATTTTCAATCCTGGTAAATGGAAAGCCAGAAGGCTTCTTCTCTTCTTCGAGGGGGATCAGACAAGGAGATCCTATCTCTCCTTTTCTCTATATAATAATGGGGGAGGCATTGGGAAGGGCAATTAAAATAAGTCATTTGAATAATTTTTAAGAGGGAATCAAAGTAACTAAGAACTTTGCAGCCACACACCAACAGTTTGCAGATGATAATCTCCTTTTGGGGGCAGCAAAAATCAAAGAAGCAACCCACCTAAAACAGATATTAGAAAGCTATGGGAAAGCTTCAGACCAATTAAGAAATAAGGATAAGTCGAAGGTCTATTTCTTCTTTACCTCTAAATTATTGCATACTAAAATACTTAGAATTCTAGACTACAGTGAAGGTTCTCTCCCTTGTATCCATTTGGGCATTCCAATTGATCAAGGTGTGAGGAGCACTAAATCTTGGGATCCTTTAAAGCTAAAAGTGGAACAAACCTCGAATTCTTGGAAAGGAAAATGGCTTTCTTGGGCGAGCAAACTAGTGATGATTCAAGCAGTGATCTCGGCTCTTCCCATTTATCTAGTATCCATCCTATCCCTATCAACAAGTGCCAACGCCTTTTTAATTAAGAAGATGAGAAACTCTTTTTGGCAAAATACTGAGGAAAAACATAAAATTGCCCTAATTGCTTGGGAAAAAATAATCAAGCCTAAGATTCTAGGGGGTTTAGGCATTAAGGATCTTAAACTGCAAAACAAAGCTTTAGGGGCCAAACTAGTATGGAAGTTCATAAAGTATCCTAACATCACATGGGTCAGAATGCTGGCAACCAAGTATTTACCAGATCAAGATCTTCTCAATCTTCTAAGAACAGGCATCTTCCCCAAGGGTTCGAGGACTTGGAATTTCATTATCTCTTGCAGAAATTTGATTTCAGAACAGATCACATGGGACATTCATGATGGATTATCAAGTCTTTTTTGGGAGGATTCTTGGGGAGGTTATCCATCTGTTGTGAGCTCCATTAACATACCCATAACAAAGAACTAGCTTAAGCAACATTGGGGTGTCCGAGTGAGAGATTATTTGATTGAGGACGACCTTCCCAATTCTCAAAGCTGGAGGTGGAAATCAATGGAAGGAGTACCAACCTCAGGGGAAGATTTAGATCAACTTTCAGAACTTCTAAAAGCAAGAAATATCAATCCGAGAAGAGGGAAAGATTCTTTAATGTGGGCATCTTCTAAAACAGTGCAGTACAATCCTAAAGATGGCTACAAAGTGCTAGTTAGTAATCCTGATCAGGATCAACAGGATATTCCGAAGAAACTATTTTGGAGCTCCAAGGTCATCCTAAGGCAGGGATTTTTGCGTGGCTAGCCTATCAAAGGAAGATCTTAACTGCAGAAAAGTTCACAAAAATGGGGTATGAAGGACCTTCAAGGTGCATTATGTGTAAAGTTCAGGCAGTGACAGTGGACCATCTCCTGTTGAACTACCCCTTTGTGTCCAAATGCTGGTGATGGCTCTGTGCTAAACTTGGGTTGGTCACAGCTCTGCCAAATGACATTAAATCCCTTTTTCAAAGCTAGCCTCTTCCAAGTAAGGAGAGCACCTTGAGCATAATTATGGAAGTATCCCCATCATGTGTAGTCTGGGAAATTTGGAAGGAGAGGAACCGCAGGTTATTTGATGACAATTACAGAAGTTTAGAATCAATCCTAAATTCAATTGAATCGGTTATAGTGGATACAGTCAATTGCAAGACAGCCTTCTCTTTGGAACTGCCTAAAGTTTTCTCCTCATGGGATGAAAGCATTAGGAAAAATTGGCATGGAATTAGGATTCCTCCTTCCTTTGGGCAAAGAAACAATATAAGGAAGGCCGCGCTACCTGGTCCCCTCCAAATCCTGGCTGGCTAAAACTAAATTTTGATGGTGATTCTAGAGGCAATCCAGGCCCTTCAGGCATAGGATATGTAATCAGAGATCACACAGGATCAATTCTAGGGAAAATGGCAAAGCCGATTCCACCGAACACAAATAATATAGCAGAATTCAAAGCATTGCAGCTTGGATTGATAGATTGCATAAAGCATGGTTTAAAAAACATTTCAGTGGAGGGTGATTTATAGATAGCAATAAATGCAATCAAGAGAGGAAAAACTCCAAATTGGAGATTGCAAGGAATCTTAGACAATATAATAGCAAGCTTGGAAAGAATTGAACATTATGAAGCTAAGCACATCTATAAAGAAGCAAATTCAGAGGCAGATGCTCTCTCAAAAATTGTTGCCCAAGGAACCTACATCTACAGGTGGGATCAGGGAAACCTGCCTATTAGCCTAGCAGATCAGGTTAATTGACAGGTAATGCCCCTAAAGGACACCAAGCTCAATGCAAGAGACATTTTTGTGAGAGGCACGAAAGTTAGCTAAAAATGCTTCCCTTTACAGAGCAAACATTAAATTTCTTCTTTGGCGGTCTAGTGAAAACGGCTACTTCCCATTTAAAATTCAAACTTCACTTTTTTTTGGGTAGAGTGGGCCCAGATTTATTGATGTCATCCAAATCGTAGGTTTGAGCTAAGCTTTCCCTAAACCACTTCTCGAGACCCAGCTGGTAAAGTTGTCAAATCTAATTAAGGTTTGTGTAGCTCAAACGACAGATTTGGCATGTCGAGGACAAACATCCTCTGCCACCTTAGCTGGCGAAGTAAATGCAATTCTGCCCCTCATAATTTGGCGTAAAAGAGAGTGCCCGATTATTTCTCTGTAATGCCTTCTGCAAGTCGTTATCAATCTCTTGCTAGTTTTATCCCAAAGCTTTGTTTTCTCATTCCCTTTCTTGTCTGGTAGCCCTGCATTTGCTAATCATGTCGACAGAGCCTCCATTTGGGTTTGTAATGAGTGTCTACCCTAGGCCCACCTCTTGTTTTGGTGCAGATACTCCAATCTCCCTCTCGGCCTCGACGCACCAAGTCTCTTTCAGGAAGATAACAGACCTGAGGCTGAAGCTCCTCCTTCTCCATTCGGAATTCCCTATTATATTGGCAGTCAAGATGATTTTGGGTAGTGGGCATTTGAACTGGGACGAGTATCCCCGAGATAACACTAGCATTTCCTCCAGGTTTGTCGCTTCTTTGATGGATTTAAAACTAGCAAAGCAAGCAGTTTGGAGTCTCACAAATAAGCTATGCCCATAAGAGATTTTCCAAGAGCTTCAAGAAATCCTAAACAAGGCTATCCATGATTTAGGGGCTCCTTGGCCAAGTGACAGAATTTTGTTTAATGCCCATGGCGAGCTTATCAACTACTACTCTTTTTTGTTGGATTTGAAAGGGAAGGATTTGGATAGACACAGGGTGTTTGCCGGAGTAGGCCTTGGATACCTTAAATGGCAGTTTTTTGGGGAAAATTCAGAAGACCAGGGTAGAGAGGATGACCTTCTCCAATTTGCTAGACTCAACGGCCTCCTGCCTATGAAAGCAAAAGATGAGAGACCCCAGGCTAAGTAGGTATGCAGGGGCGGTTCTAGTAGGTGTCGTCGTGGGTCTAGACGTGGTCGTGGCCGTCCCCCGAGCAGAGGTCGTGGGAGAGCGAGAAATGCTACTTGTCAACCTAAAGCCTCCAATGAAACTACGAGCTAGGTTCCTAATTGAGCTCTGTTTAAAGATATTTACTGTTTTTTAGACTCTCGAAAGATTAATTTTGGCTTTAACAAGTAAAATCTCTGTTAATTTGGCAGTAGAGAATCTGCCACCTAGACTCTTTATAGTTTTTAATGATCTTAGACTGTATATGTTAGGTTTGGAAGGATACTATATGTTTGGTATGGTCTGCTTGTCTGGTTGCTCTCCTTCTTGAATTCTCAGAAAGCTCACAGATGCTTCCAACAAGCTTTTCGATAATTATCAACTAGTCATATCAACACTGTATTTATGCACAATTAATACAAATCTGGCTCTGCCTTTACTGATCAAAAAAACATTCTTCTCAAGGTGCAAGGATAGCGTAAGTCTTGAGCCAAATATAAGCATAGCCATGGCTTACACACATTCAAGATGGTAAATTGCATGTAGCTTTATGCTAGCCAGAACCTCCAAGGAAAAGCTAGGAATGTCAAACCTTAGGACCGTGTGCCATATTGAAGTTGGATGAAGGACAACTACTGCTCACTATTAAAAGCATGGTATTGGATGCGGAAAAATTGTTGGAGGACACAACGTCTTTGTATAGGCACCAAAGCAAACAAAATAGCACCTCGATGGATAAACTTTTACATATCCTAAACCACTAATTTTTTGTCGAACCAAAAGTCTCATATAAAATAATTTTCATCAATCAACCTAAGACCCCAATCATATCAAAGCAGTACATGGAGATCAGTTTTGTCAACAAAAATGCTAAATAAAACACAATGCCATTTTCACATCTGTTATGGAGACTTCATTATTGTCATGGCAGTTTTGCACCTGCTGCAGCAGTCACATCAGTGAAATTATCCTGGAAATTTCATCATTGCCATAATAATTGTCAGTGTCATTATGGTTTTGGCGTGTCATTATGGTTTTGGCCTAATAGCCATGAATATTCTGCCCTTATAGCAATGGCAGTTCAACAACTTCACTTCATTGGCATCTAAGAGTCCTGTAACGTGAGACAATCATAATGTCTGCTCGTAATACATGCGAGCCCAGTTGTAGATATATAAATGTAGAAAGTTTGTTGGCAAGTTCAGTTCATCGTAGCAGCAAGAACTAGTTTGTAAAGAAACAAGAAAATGATTCGAGGAAGATTACTGTACATGCTCAGTGAGAGCTTCTAATAGTTACTTTTAGTTAAGTGTAAAGCCTTCTGGCATTCCCAAGCATGACCTAAAAAAGACATTCTTATGGTTTACAATTGCAAATAAAATCCAAGATACAATACTATGATAAAAAATTGTTGGCACGGTTCTGCAAATGCACATATTAACTGTAACCTGCAGAGGATATCATGGCTAGTTTCCAGGCTCCAACTTTTATCTTCATTAACTCTTGTTTCATTGCTTTTCCATTCCAATGGTTATTTGCACTTGTATATACTTCTTGCTGTGGTTTAACATATTAATCGGCTCAACTTTCACAATGCTTCCAAATTTATCCCTGTTATGGCCTGCGTGGGAGTTGTTCAGAACAGCGAAGATCAAGTGTTTTTATATATTCCACACCCTACATTTCCTCAAGATTCTGGCCAAATCAAGATTTGGTGTATCCACTGTTACTACATATTTACACTTATGATCACATACAGTACTACTACAATGGATTGGAGATGCAGCTTTTGGCATTGAGTAAGCATAGTCCCAACATCTAGCACTATCCTCAGGATGGGGTTTCACTTATGTGCATCATATGACTAAAAACTAGTATCGAGCTCCAAAACATAAACTTTCATCTTTTGGTAGACTCTAATAGGTTTATCACAGGCCCAGTAGGCATAAAAACTGTCTTTTGGTAGACTCTAATAGGTTTATCACAGGCCCAGTAGGCATAAAAACTGTCCACTGTTTCCCATAATAAGTAGGTAACTTCTGGTGTACTGAAAGCAGTTTCAGTAAGTTTGAATCTTGGCTGACTTGAAAAAAACCAATTGAGAGTATTGGTCATCGTTTAGGTGTGCTGAATGCAATTCTCAGTTATGTGGCTTAATGGGGGCTATCTCAGGATCTTTAGATAATTTTAATGGAATTCAAAAAAATTGCATTATTTGAGTATTTGATGTTATCCTTTCAAATATTATATACATTTGATTAACTAGTAATCAGCTCGCCATTCTGATGATACTGTGAATTTACAAGTTTTTATATCCTCCGCTTCCTGTAAAACTTTCACTTACTCTATCATATGTAGACTTTCGGGTTCAGGCTCTGGAGATAATACCAAAGTTGTTATTTTACCCAGCAAAACACAATTTAATATAGAAGATAAAGATTGAAATTCTGAACAGAGCATTAGAGGCCAAGTGTAGAATGTCGCTGTTAAGCAAGAAGAATTAAAACCATCAAGGCCAGAAACCAATAGTTTAGAGGGGATGCTTTACAGGCATTCTGCAACCTCATGACCACTGTCTTTGCTAACAATCTAGGAAAATCTCCAGTTATATAGGATGACCTTATAGGCAAGTTTATGAAATGTATATTTTCAGATGAACTAATTTCATTGTCAGTGTCATAACCGTCTTTACATCTTTAGCAACACATTACCTAAAGAAATACAAAGAATGTAAGCTTTGGTGTAAAAATTCAAAGCTCAATCCACGGGCTCCTTTAGCAGTGCATTTCAGGAGTTACATTCACTACAACTAAGTGACGAACCCTAGCTTTCCATACAGATAGAAAATTGCAGCAGAAGAATCAGATTGATCCTACAATTACTGTTGTATTTTGGGTAGCCCAAATTTTAAAATAGAAGAGGAAGTAGAAAACACTTTCCACATATAATTTTTGAACTTCCAAAGTAAGATTTAGAAGTTAAATTTTCAAATCTATAAAAAAATTCAATCAGATTGATCCTACAATCACTGTAATATTTTGGGTAGCCCAAATTTGAAAATGGGAGAAGTAGAAAACACTTTCCACATAATTTTTGAACTGCCAAAGTAAGATTGAGAATTTAAATTTTCAATGTAATTAACTAAAAAAATTTGGAAAAAACGAAAAACAAGCAAATCAAATAACTTGTTAAAGCTATCTTATCTCAAACTTATTGCGAGGAAACAAAAGGCCACTTGTAAACAGCTTTGATTGAAAGGAAACCCAGCTAATGGATCCTCACTAAGTATCTGCTGCCTTTATGATGGTTTGGGAATTTTTCTTAGTTGATCAAAAAAGCTGTCATAAGATGGCCTTCTGAGGATGGATATGATAGCCTTGACATATTTTGTCAGTTAAACACAACTTGGAGCATTATGACAAACTTCTACCTCAGCTTATTGTAAATTGGAAAATATAGGCATTCCCTGCCCATGCAATTAATGAGCACGAGTTTGAACCACATGAAGGAAATTAAAAGAACACAAAAGAATCTGTAAATGTAGAAATGAAAATATTCAAGGGAGTGAAAATAGTTATTATTAGTCCATTAAAGTATCTAGATATTTCAAATATTACAGAAACTCTAACTGAACACAATCACAATTAATCAGGAATTAAGCAAAGGGCATAGAGAGACAACAATTGTACTTTATGTAGTGACACCTTAAATGGTACAACATAATCCCATACAGGTAGACAACCACTCAAGCTTGAAAACAAGAGTCAATTTGCAGAATATGTTCTTTAGTCCAACTGAAAAGTAAAAAATTAACAGGCACGTCTAATGCTTGATAGAATGACCATGTTCACATGTGAAGTAGCCATTCCAAAAAAAGCTATAGGTCAACAGTTCGATCGCTAGCAAACAGAACAAATGTAGAACTTCTCTCTATGTATGTGGCTGATTCTCCTTAACATTCATTTGCAATCCGACAGGTTCTGGAGGATCAGCAATTGGTTGCTGTGGCTGAGATGTAGTTTCAGCACAAGGAGGGAGGATTGGCTTCGACTGATGAGAGGAGGGCTCAGCAGGAAAAAGTGTTGCCTTATTCTGTTGAGGAACAGGAGCAACAGGGATCTGGATTGACTTCTGTAAGTGACAAGCAGGATCAGAAGGGCTAGGGACTGGCTGCGGTAAGTAAGTTACAGATTTAACAGAACAGGGGATGAACTGCTGCAATTGAGAGACAGGCTCGGGCAATTTTGGAGCAGAATCCTGATTGGCATGGCTCTGAAGTACAGAATTCAGTGGGCTTCCATTTGGTTGAAGTGAAACAACACCTAGTTGCTCTGCGCCAACTGCTACAGGAGGTCTAGTTTGCTGTGGTATGGAAACAGATGTTGTTCCTGGTGAATTCAGAACAGGAGCTGTCAAGAAAGGAACGGAAGTGGATGAAATTGCCACAGTATTCTCATCTCTCCTTGTCATCTTAACATTTGGGGCAATGTCATTTGCTTGAGATACAGGAACTGACAATCCTGGCTCAAATACAACACCTCGCAAGACAGTGTCCGTGTCTCCCACTCGAACTGTAAGTAAGTAGCCAGCATCAAATGAACCATCCAACATGCCATGAACTTCCTGGCCCACAAAAGTATTTTCCGCAAACGATGATAATGAAGCATCTAATTTCTTTCGTTTTGCCTTTTTCTTGATCTCCAGTTGTTGCTGTACAGAAGTCTCCCCACCAGAACACAGAAGGTGGGTTTTACGAGGCCGGCCACGCTTTCGTTTGGGTGGTGCAAGACTTGTTGAGCCAATATGAGCTTCCTGGCTTGTCTCGTTCATTTTAAGCACCTGCAATGGAAACATCTCCCACTTGATCAATACTGTGATACTGAAAACTTAAAGGCAGAACAAACAATTCTGTAAATTTATATAGGACCATATAAAATTCTGTCAGTTCCCTCAGAACATATAAGTTTCTGCAACTTCCTTCAACAGGATCAAAAGATAAAACTAAAAGCAAGCCTACATGTCAAAACAAATAAATATGATATCCTTGCAAAAAGTTAGAAATACACCATATATCTCAAATGAGCGATTACTGCAGCCATTAGCATATATTTGTTGTTAGTGTGACCTACATCATGAAAAGTAGGAGTGTTTTTTAATCAGGGATGAACTTTCTAAGGTTGCCAAATTAAATTGCACCATAAACACTTTAAACAGAAATGAAAACCCTAGTACATAAATGATGCCAAGCGGATTTAGAATAAACGCTCTGAATAATTTATGTAAGCAAATGCAAAAATAAGAATCATTTAAGCCGCTGTCACTGATGTCCAGGACAAGCATCTCAACTGCATGGAGGAACGGATCACTCCATGCTGGTCAATCATTCCTGGCCCAACCACATTGCTAACTCCATCAACGAAAATAGCTACACATTGACTTAATCATACCTGCCATTAGACTGATAGGTCGAGAAGTGAGCAATATATTTAGCGAACTGGAATCTTGTCCCTAAACAGGCTTATAGCTTTTGAAAAATCCATAATACATTAGAATCTTAGACTCTGTTACATCAATTGATCTTATTGATTGAATCTCATACACTTTTTGAAGATCCTGTTGTCAGCCAAGGGAAAGGGCAAATTGTTGGATATAGCACATGAAGAATAGAATGATGCATGCTGGACCAAATCCACCTTAAAGACACATTAACATCAGGAATAACAACTGAAGAATCCCACGTCCTTTTTGCTCATTTTTAGTTGTCTTTGCTTCTGATCTTTTTCTTTTCTATGCTAAGTTTCAAATTTCACATAAAATGTTGCCTTCAATTTTCCCGGAAATATATTTTACTTTACCATAGTTTTAAGCAGGACTACCTTTGACAAGGTGATTGTAATCTGCCCTTAAAAGCACTTGCTTGGAAAGAGTTTTTGTACTTTATAAAAATTTGTATATATATTTTTCTTCATCGAAATAAAGAAAAGAGTTTTAGATCATGCAAAACAACCCCAACTCCACTTACCAAATCAACCAACACATCGAACGCAATAGTCCAATCAACTTTTAGCTGATTAAAATGCATACCCATTAGACCCCTGTATCTTTCTTAAAGTAACATGCAGCAAAAGATGAAACTGATTTTTATATATGATATACATCTCTCATATTGGAACATGATCTCATAAGCATTACAATGCCTCACAGTCAGTTCAAGCAGAAAAAATCATCATCCATAAATCTATTTGACTGCTTCATTGTAGGAATAAAAGAGCTTTTTTCTTTTGCAATCACTACGAAGATCCTTCACATGTTTCTACAAAAGGTCTTTATATTGATTATTTACTGCAATAGTAGCCAGCACCACCATATACACAAACTTTCACTAGTTTCATCTGGATCTTGAGCACCACACCTAAGATACTTAAATATATTAATAAGAATAGATACCAACATAAATACTCAACTCATTAGCATAATGAAGGTAACGTAGCCAACAATTGCAAACAATGTAGATTATAATTAACAAATAAACAGAAGATTCTTGGACAAAGCACCATGGACAAGTTTAGTTTATTTATAGGAGACCCATGCACAGGCAATCAAGCAACCATATTTTAAGAAATGAATTGTACAAGTATTATTGCCTTGATATTCTTTGCAGCTATACAGCAGATGACCAGATTTGAACACTGAAGTGAGTAAAGACATTGGAATGGACAGCCTAGAACATTATTTGGCTTTCCAAGAATTTGCAGTTACTGGAAAACTGTGCACGAAAAATCAGCTAGCAGTCATTTGTTCATTTCATCAAAGTAAGGGATCATCATGTTTACAATCAAGGATTGGATTCCTGCTCATGAAGGAATAATATTATAAAGTACAAATGAGCGTACTTGAGGTTACAATACTCTAGATTCTTCAAAACCTCTGAAAAAATCAATCTAACAAATAACAATTTCTAATCTGGTGCATCTCGTTGGCTTTTGTTTATATTAATAATCGTTTGCAAATATTATGCTCCTACGAGCATCAACAAGAGACCAATACAAGCTCTTGCAAGCATAACAATGACACTAATACCAGCTTCTTTCAAGCAACCACAATAGAAACCACCTATGGAAGACCATCCACTTATTTAAAAATCATCTCCACACTAGAAGCCAGCTGTGGAAGACAGAGTCACAACTTATAATTCCATATTAGATGTCCCTTTGGGATTGAACTCGGGACTCCACGATGAGAACTCAATAGTTTAAACTTCAACCAGTTAAGCTCAACCCCTTGGACTATCTCATTGGCTTTTGATCATGATAACATACAGAATTAGAATTTCTAGAATCTGATCCCACCTTTGCTATATTTTTTACCAAGCTAGACATAAAAATATATGAAGAACATGAACCAGATTTCTTTTCTTAGCGACAAGGACTTATCTTCTAGAAAATTTGATTGCACTAATGATTTGGAAACAAAGCAAGCATAATTCTTAACAAATATCATTAACCAAAATCCAAGCCCATATAAGGAAATGTTTACAGATGAAAATGTTATCCTACGAATAAACATGAAAAGGATTCAAATCCTTATTTCATTTACATGAAAATCTATATTTCAACAAAAGATCAAATCAATTAAGTATCCCATGTGACCATGTTTTAACATTCTTATTGAATGCCAAATAAGCTTCAGTTGTTACTTCATATATCAGCAACCAGTTTGAATGTGCATCCCTGAAAATAAACCAAATAAACATGCTAAGGATTCAAATCCTTATTTCATTTACATGAAAATCTATATTTCAACAAAAGATCAAATCAATTAAGTATCCCATGTGACCATGTTTTAACATTCTTATTGAATGCCAAATAAGCTTCAGTTGTTACTTCATATATCAGCAACCAGTTTGAATGTACATCCCAGAAAATAAAGAACAACTATCTTGGTTCTGCGGGCTACCCATATTAAGAAAGGAAAAGTAATATGATCTAAATCCTTGAATGTCAACTAGTACTTTAATACTAGTCCCCCTAATTGAGATCTTGTGAAATTTGATGATCCCCTTCTATAAAATTTGAATACAACGTTCATGGGCATAACTTACTTTATAAGGACCACAGCTCATCCTTACAGTTCCTTATATATCTTGTAGACTAATTCATCCATTGTGTTTTCTTATACACAGGAGATCAAGATTGTTGTCCAGAAAATCTTGATCAGTTTAATGCCCAATCCATCCAATTAGTCGTGATTTGGGACATTCATATTAAAGAAAGTACACACACTCTCCTTGTAGTTCATAAAAAAGTGATGAATGTCCACTGCATGTAAACATTAATGGATGCAACATAATTTCCATTATATATTTGGATGGAGGTCAATTTCAGTGCATTCTAGAGAATTCAATCACAAAATATTAAATTATACAAAGCTTGCTTAGAAATCAACACCTCTTAATCTTTTCATGTCTTTAATCCATCAACATCCAGTGGCATGTCTATTGAAAACAGAGAAACATTATTCCGTATAATCCATACATGTGACACTTTTCCTGTCTATGTTTTCGTTTGAGATAAATTTCATGCCACTTATATTGTTTAACATAGTAGATACAAAGTTTGTTTAGAAGCCAAACCATCTTAATCTCCATCAACATTGAATGCCATATGTATTGAAAGCAGTGAAGCATAACATGAACACCTTACAAGTACTCTTGAGGAAAGATATTTTCTTTGTTATAAGTAGAGCTTGGGTTTTCTGAAATTGAATAAAACTGATTCATTGATTAAGTTCTGGTAATAGATACATCCTCAGAATGCATATGAAACCACTTGTTAACAAGGAAAGAGAGCACTTGTAATGCCCCCTTTTTGAAATAGGATTAATAATAAATAATAATAATAATAGCATTTAAATATAATATATATATATATATATATTATAATATAATTAAAATTTACTCAAGTTTAATGAATGGTCAAAAGACATGAAATGAAGAGTTGTAACTCCCTAACATGAGATATAAAAGGAAGAAGAGTTCATTTGAAAGGGGATATGGAAGAAGGAAGAAAGAATAGAGCATGTCAATCAAGGAAGGATTACTGGGAAGAAAATAAAGTTGACTCTTTCAAAGGACAAAAATAATGAAGGATTGTACTCTTTCATAGGGTGGTAATTGTGAAAGGTTGCGACTCTTTCGAAGGGCAGAAATTACAAAGGTTTGTACTCTTTCAAAGGGTGGTAATTGTGAAAGGTTGCGACTCTTGCAGACATGATGAAAAGGTGTGACTTCTCCCTCAAATTGGAAGATATATAAAGGGGAGAAGATTTCATTTGAGGAGAGGCAAGAAAGATCAATTTGGAAAATAATGTATTATTCTCAGAAGGCAGCAACGGAGAGTGGCGACTCAATTCTTATGAAAGGTGGTGATCCTTCACCAACAAAGTATAAAGGATAAATCATTCCAAGCATTCAAGGATCACTTATCAATCATCACTCACCAATACATCAAATCAGCACTCACTCAATCATCACTCGTCACTTTATGTATGTAGCATTCATTCAATCCTCATTCACCAATATATCAAATAATCAAATCAAGGGAAATCATCAAACATCCATCATGAGAACATCAACTATTCAAGCATCAACCATTCTATCATCAAATCATTCAAGATCAATTCATTTAAGTATCATTTAAGTATCCACTCGTCAATTCTTCAAGAAATGATGATAAAGAGAAATCAAGCAATCACTGATACTCTAGAAAACTCCTTGAGCAATCAGTTTTGAATTTTAAGGAAGTGTCTTGCAAATAGGAAGGACGGCCAGCCTTCCAAGTTCAGGAGAGCTAAAGGACCAATCATTCTTCATATCAAGTATGCCACCTCTAGATGGATGGATGGATTGGAGGTCCCACCATGCTCGTGGGCCACAAGGCCAAATGGACCATAATCCACTCTGTGCTCTTGGGCTTGGTTGAAGAGGACAGTCTTCATGCATCTTATGAAGCACACTACCCCAATATAGATGGACTGAAGATCCTGCCATTCTCGTGGGCTGAGAGGCCAAATGGACCATAAATCTATTCCATGCTATTGGGCTCGGTCAAGGAAGACAACCAGCCTCCAAGGTGGACTGAGGGATGTAATGGATCTAAAATCCTTCCATGCTCTCACAATACAAGGACGACTATCCTTGAGATTGCTAGTTGTGAGCATTTCCAATGTATTCTTAATATGGTTAACTATAGGAATACGCTTGGAATTTGGACTAAATATTAATGATATCAGAGTATATTGTTTTAAATATGAATGATGCTTATATGGATATAGATGCTATCATGGATTCTTGATATTTAATGTTTTCATGTCAATCTCTAGTAATTAATATTGTTTGCAGGCCCTAAACCAAGGATAGCCCATAAAGGGCATTACGATTGGTAATTTTATTATAAAGTTATATTTATAAATATATTGCATTTCTCATCTTAAGTTGGAATTACTGTTTCAGGACTAAATTCAGGTAAATCCCAAAAAGGGACATTACTGCACTACAAATACCAATGGGATAACCAATCCATGTGTATAAATTTTGCTCCAATGATAGCATGGAAAGGAACATTCTAGATGTAATCCATAAATCAACTCAATTTTTTTATTTTAAAAATTAGCAGTGGGAGACCACAAAAATACACACTTAGTAGATTAATTTCCTCAGTAGCAACACCAGCTTTGAATACTTTAAAAGACAGCAAATAGAAAGTGACTGAAAGCCCTTCAAATATTATAGATACCTAAACTACTTCTACTGAGAACAATTGTCAGCAATCACACGCAGTTGAAAAACATGCTTGGTTATTCTATTAGCATTGGCTTAGCAACAGATTGCTCTATTATGCCAATTTAATTTGGCACATCAGCACTCAATTCTAGCCATCACAAATGTTTTATTGCCAGAAAGGAGAAGGCTACTGTTGTGACCTTTTCACACATTGCCCCATTGCAAATGGGGACCCCCTCTTTCCTACTTTCCGGTCTTGTTAGTTTAGGGTTTTGGCAATCAAAGGACAATTTTGAGCTTCAAATGTCCGAGTCTCCTCCTTGGATATGGTCGTGTTTTCAGGTCTTCATGATGCAAATAATGATAAATCTTTAAGTTTTGAAGCCAATAGGATCAAAATGCTGAAAAAGATTTTTAAAATGTTAAAAATGATCCTAAGTGTCAGGTTGCCTTAGCTTGTCAATCTATCTTGCTAAGTGAGTTTCAATTTGCCTTAGAATTTGAGCGAAAAATGATGAAAATGTTGCTAACTGATGTGAATTTTGTGTGAAAATGTTAAAAGTCCCTATAGGAGTCGTTTTTCCACTCCTAGGAGGTGAAATGAGCTCAAAAATGCACAAGGTCCCAATGGACTTTTATTTTCCACCCTTGAAAACTTGGGATAATTCACAAAGTCCCAATGAAAATAGAATTTCCACTGCATAAATTGATGAAATTGGGTTAGTTTGGACTTAAAAAGCATGAAAATCAAATAAGTCCTGATGATGGACGTTTTTCCACTGAGCAGTTAAGTTAAAATCAGCAAAGTCCCGATGGAAAGCATTTCTCCACTAAGCAATCCAGATGAAAATCAGCGAAGTCTCGATGAAGGACATTTTTCCACTCCATTATGGGCATCAAATTACCTATTTAATGTCAAGGACAAGTAAAGTTTTGATGGAGGTCAAATTTTCACTCCAGGACTTAGTTTACAAGCAAATGAAGGTGTTATTGTGAAAAGTCCCGATAACTAAAGAATTTCCACTCAAGGCAAAACAATGGAAATAAAAGTCCCGATAACTAAAGAATTTCCACTCAAGGCAAAACAATGGAAATAAAGTGTCCCAATGGAGGTCATTTTTCCATTGAGCTTACAAGATGAAAATATACAAGGAAGACCCACGATTTTCTACTTGAGGGAAAAGTGATCATGTGTCCTACTAAGGATTGATTTTCCACTTGAGTAAAGGATCAAATGATGCAAAAATAACATGGATAGAGTGTCCTAATGGAGGTCAATTTTCCACTTGGGGCTGAATTACAAAGATTTGACCAAATTTAAGTGTCCCAATGAGCATCGATTTTCCACCAAGGGGAATAAGATCAAAGTTAAGTGAGGATTTTAAGGACAAATCAGTCCAGATGGAGATCGATCTCCACCATTTCATTTGGTGGACGAAACTAGGGGAAATGTGACTGAATTTTAATGTCCCTATGCATATCTTTTTATCCTCACCTGGCTGGTTTGACATTTTATTTTTCCCACATTGGCTAAGTGGTGAAAATGAGAGGTGAAGTGTTGAATAAACACATACCAGCAAGCAATGAAATAATCATTAAGTTGCTGATTTGATGCCAAGTGAGCTGAAAGAGAAGGAGATCAGAATCACCTAGGCCAGCAAGAGGAAAGGGTGCAACATTTGCCTAAGGCATTAATGACATCACCATTGAAGATGTTTTGCAACACATAGAGGGGGACGATATTGCCAGCTGAAGATGCCATTGCCAGCCATCACCTCAAGGGAAAATTGTTGGAGTAAATAATTTATATATTAATTATTCACTTAATTGCATTAATTCACTAAATAATCGATGCAAACTAGGAAAAGCAAACTATGTTTAGATTTCGAGAGTTTCATGCATTAATTAGTCTATTATGCTATTTGTGCATACATGACTTATTCATGCATTGTGTTTCAAACTCTTAGTCTATCTTGTAGACTCCACCATTTAGGGTTTCTATCTTTAGACTTAGATTTCTTTATAAGGATGCCATAACCTTCATTGTAACTCAAGCAATAAGCAATAAGCAATTTCAAAGCAGTACATTCAATTATTGTTAATTGTCTTCAATTCTCTTTGTTGTTCAATTTTCTCTGTATGTGTGACAGGTATTCTTGCAGAAGACAACTGGACTTGTGGGATTCGCATTTCACGAATTCTAACATGGTATCAGAGCTCCAGATCTAAAGATTCTTGTTCGCTTTTTTGGAGATTATTTGCATTTACACAGCAAATTGTTCATCTTGGGTTAAATTGGAGCTCACCATCAGTTCCAGAAGGCTCGATAAAGCAGGATCGCTTTTCGTTTCGTTGAAATCCGATATACAGAGTCCATTTTGCAAGGGTTTGAAGTTTGAGTGTTTTTCTTTGTTCCAGAGGGTACCTGAAAATTCGAAGCTTTTTTAGCCCAAAAGGACCTCACGGCTGGATTCAGAAGGTTGTTTCCATGAATTTTGATATATAATTTGCCTATTTTCGGCATCAGGGGCATCTGGGGCATGATTTTTTATTGGCACGTTTTTTGAAGCACAAAAATCCGTACGGCCATACCTGCACCTACGTGAGAAATATTTTCCAAAAAAAAATTGATTGTTGGTTTTTTAATTTTTTTTTTTAAAATCAAGTGGGTGCATGTTTTTTCAAAAAGGTTAATTTTTTAATCAATTAAAATAAAGGAAGTCAAAGTACCTTTAGTAGCTTTTCCAGCCGCTGATGTCAGCATGATGTCAGCGATACAGACCCACTAAATTTGGAGCTCTTCTAAATTTAGTTTATTTTCTCTATTTTTAGCCCTTCAAAGTTCAAAAAAGAAGCAGTTGGTATTTTGCTCATAACTTGAACATACGGAGTCGAAATCGTGAAAACCATATATCGTTGGAAAGCTCTTTCCGAGCCCTATCCAGATATGGAGGTATTTTTTTCTGATTTTTTCATTTCGCAAGTTTTTTTGCCAGTTGAAGTCAGAAGTTGCTGTTTGCACTCCCGAGGGCATATCTTGTGCATCCGGCTCCATGTAATGTCCCTACTTTGAAATATAATTTAATAATAAATAATAATAAAATTAAAATACAAAAGAATAAATATAAAAATTAAAATTAAAATATAAAAGAATATAATTAAATATAATTAAAATTTGATTAAAGTTAATGAAAGGTCAAAAGGCATGAAATGATAAGTTGTGACTTTCTCAAACGTGAGGTATATACGGGAGAAGAGAAACTCATTTGGGGGGGGGAGGATGTAAGGGGATAAGATACTAGCATTTATAAGAGATTAAATATACAGCAGTTCGATTCAATTCTGTACTTGTGGTATGAGTTCCCCATACATGACATAATGATTACTATTTATATCTGTATACTACTGACTAGTAACGTATTGTCGTTTATGATTGTTAAATATTGCATAATGAATGTTACTTCTATCTGTTCATTGCTGATACACATTGTATTATTGCTTATGACTGTTTAACATATAAAGGTATAGGATACGCAATACGAATGCACCAGAAATCAGAAAATAAAGAATGAAGTGTATATAAAGAATTTATGACAGACTTGTGAGAAGTCGGTGATTTGGTTTATGATAGATTTAAGAGTAGAAATAATGGATACGGAAATAAGAAAAGACAAAGGCCTCTGTTATTATATTGTCTGGGAATCACATTGAGTATGAATCTGAGAATATAATACCATTAACATAATATAGATGATGCTGTTAACATAAAGTAATACTAATATGGTATGACGCAATTCAATACTATTAATATGACAAGGAAGTTACATAATCTAATACTATAATATAATATAATATAATATAACGATGCCAATATAACATAATGCTGGTAATATAATATAAAACTATAATATAATATAATATTGTTATTACATAATACAGATAACATAATACAATGTTGTTAATGAAATATAATATAATAATGTCATAATGATAGTTTAATAAATGCTTTCCTATAACTATAGTGTCTCTCTATTGTAATCACTATATATTAAAAAGTGTGATTCTAGGACACAATATTAGAGGGTCCCATTAAGGGACATTACACTCCATTTTTCGCAAATGAGATATCGTCTGAAAGGTGATTCAGAGCTCTATCCAGATCTCAAGTCCATTTTTGCAAATAGCTTTCCAGCCCACTGTCTCTTCCTTCTGAAGTAATCAATGACTTCCTGGCCCTATTCTGCTCTCCTGTGATCCGAGCTCCATGTTTTTGGCACAAATCTCTACTTTTTTAGCATCATGGAGAAAAGCATTCAGATTCTCACTACTTGTCATACCTCTCCCTTATCAGCATTATGGGGGGGTTTCTACTGTTGTTGCTAATGCTTCCTTGGTTTCACGTTGGAGTGTTCTATGTATTTAGTCCTTGTTCCTATGTACTAGGAGATGCAAGGCCATTTACCCATGCATTGTCTGTGAGATGGAGCACTTACGTACTTGTTCCTATGTACTATGAGATGTAGCAGCCATTTACTCATGCATTGTCAGTGAGATGGAATACTTACCATATCGACACTCTTACATTCCTATTTCTAGAGGTTAGATTTTCACCATCATAGCAATCTTACTACGACAGCGTTTGTAGCTTCTTCATGCTTCAATGTTTCTTCATGCTTGTCTTTTGTTTCTCTTTTGGAGAGGAGTTTTGTTCCCATTCAGGGTTTTCTCCTTTGCTCTATTTTTGAGAAACTTCCATGTTTGTTCATGGTACCTCATCAGGGTTTAGATCGGGACCCATCTTGCATTCATCTTTGCATGTTTTTTCCTACATCTTTGCCTCTCCCAGTTGTGCATTCAGGGGGGGTGTTGGAGTAAATAATTTATATATTAATTATTCACTTAATTGCATTAATTCACTAAATAATCGATGCCTTAGTAATTAATTATTGGCATTTATTAGTTAGTTAATTAATTAATTATGAATAATTAATTAATATTTATCTCCATGCATAATGCAAACTAGAAAAAGCAAACTATGTTTAGATTTCGAGAGTTTCATGCATTAATTAGTCTATTATGCTATTTGTACATACATGACTTATTCATGCATTGTGTTTCAAACTCTCAGTCTATCTTGTAGACTCCACCATTTAGGGTTTCTATCTTTAGAGTTAGATTTCTTTATAAGGATGTCATATCCTTCATTGTTACTCAAGCAATAAGCAATTTCAAAGCAATACATTCAATTATTATTAATTGTCTTCAATTCTCTTTGCTGTTCAATTTTCTCTGTATGTGTGACAAGTATTCTTGCAGAAGACAATTGGGCTTGTGGGATTCGCATTTCACGAATTCTAACAAAAATCACATCATTTCAGCCAATACAAATGCAGATTGTATCAACCACATGAATCACACAAGGAAAGGAATAAAATTCGGCTGATAAGACAATTTTCAGGCATTTTTCAGACTTTCACACTCAGAAATCAGACTTAGACAGCGAATTTGGTTGCGACATCATTCCTAATTCTGAGTTGAAAGATATTTTCAGACTTACAAATTATAATCAAACCTTCCATAAGTCTGAAAATCAGGTTTCCTTAAGGCAAAATTTCCAGATTTAGAATGAATCCTTTGTATTTTCCAGAATCAGCATTACATAGTTTCAATTTTCTGATTTCAGAAAGCTAATAAGTCTGAAAATCAATTAAAATCAGAACCTAGGTTAATTGTGGAAAATTATTTGTTCAAATTTGTTGACTTCTAGCTTCATACAGGTACAATGTCAAAAGAAGGGATAGCTGCAAGGAAGACCTAGTTGAAGAAAGTACTTGAAGAATACTACCCGGAATCTCAAATATCTTCCAAGTGGAAGAAGGTTGGAGACACCAACATGGAGTGCCTGGATAGGAAAAAGATGAAACGAAAGATACGAAGAACCAACTACCCTCTCCCTTGGCAGTTAACATGATGAAGAATGGAATCTACCACGCAGCTAGATTCCCATCAACAATGCAATGCAATGAACTCATGGATGAGTATGCCAAGCACTACAACCCACAGTCAAGAACAATCCTAACACCTAAGGGGTTGGTGCTTGCATATCTCACCGAAGATGCAATAAGAGAAGCATTTGGGATTCCCAATTACCAGGGCATGCAAACAAGAACTAAGGAGGACGCCCAAGCTATGTTCGAGAAAGGACCAAATGCATGTATAACTCTCATTAACAATGAGTGGGTCCTAGAAACAAGGCATCACCATTCCAAGCTACCGACGAAACTCCTAAGTTCAGATTTCATAGAAGAGTTTAGTGATATGATCTTCCTACTCAACAAGATCATGGGAGCACCTCAAGGAGCTTTATTTGAGAGATAGATGTTTTATTTCATTGAGGAGATATCAACTAGAATAGTAATGATAAATTGGGCGAAGATCATAAGTGATAACTTGGATATCCAGTTCAAGAACTTGAAGAGAACGAAGTCGTTCTACATGACTTCCTACTTGGTATGCATGCTAGCAAGACACATCAAATACAAAGGACTAATATGCAAGGGTGAAGTCGGGAACAAGAAGGAACAACATAAGGTGTATGAATGTTATCCGCAACTCCACCTACATGAGAAAGAACAGTATAGAAGGGTGAATGATACATTCACCATGTACCTCACATGGTTGCTACAAGGTGGAGTACATAAGAGATTGTACAAGGAGGCAATGTCATTAGTAGAAAAAAAAATGAATCATGGTTTATTCAATTCCCTACCTTCACATACATAAGGATCCAAGGATTCACCTCCAAACCTTACAAGCTTCCCAAGTATCTAACAGACAAGATGGTGTTCCTTGAGGTGGTGAGGCAGCTATCAAAGTTTGATTGATACAGAAAGAAAAGCATAGGCAGGGTATAACTTTTCCTCTCATGCTTGGTAAAATGATGGAAATATGCCCCACTACAGCAGCGACAGCTATAATTAATGAAGAATTGGAATTTTTTCGTCTTGGAATATACAAGGCTAGGAGCCGTTTTGATCCATTCCAAAGGATTTTAATAGCCAAAGGAGAGAAGTTTACACACAAGGTTGACATCAAAGACTCTAGGCAAATCTTACAAATGAGTTTGGAGTTAGGAGAAAGATGTGGTCTTGAATGTCAATGGACTTCATGAGGAAGTGTAGATTGTTCTCAATTCCAGATCAAGTAAAAGATGATGGGAATCATATTCATCCTCAGTGTAGTCAGGAGAAAGACAAGCTGGTTCCATCACCTAATTGGTCACAGCCCAAAGTAGTAGACTTAAACATTTTGATGAGGGAAGTGAATAATTGCTCCAGGGAATGGGTAGACAAACAAATCAACAAGTTAAAGAGGTTGAGTACCACTTTGACCTATGAGAAAATGAAAAGTGTTGAGTCTTCTATTAATGATGATGAAAGAACTATAAGTGATGTGAGAACAAACAATGATGAAGAGGGTCAAGCTCCTAAGAGAAGAACGAGTACAGCTGGAGGAACACAAGCAAGGGTAAGGAGATTGCCAG
Organism: Cryptomeria japonica; assembly: GCF_030272615.1. Classification (NCBI taxonomy): domain Eukaryota; kingdom Viridiplantae; phylum Streptophyta; class Pinopsida; order Cupressales; family Cupressaceae; genus Cryptomeria; species Cryptomeria japonica. The sequence goes on from NC_081410.1 coordinate 504,737,698, forward strand.
TCAAGAATCCAGACAAAAGAAGCACAAGTTCGATGCTTCTCAGTCTACCATGAGTTCCTCATTTGTTAAGCAAAATGCTATACCAGAAGAAGACAATGAATCCAAACAAGGTTCCAACATGAAGATCCTACCAGATAATGATCAAGATGAGCACGCATCAGCTCAATCAGCACCACATGCAGATGAAGAACAGCAACCAGGATCTCCAACCATTCAGCTTGAGGTCCATTTAGGAGATGATGTGGAAGACCTCAGTTAGAGGAGAGCTGATGAAGAGGTATTTTCTGCCTTGAGAGGAATTGATGACAATCATTAGCTCGAGGATGGAATGGAATTTTCTACAATCACTGATTGGTTGATGAACAATATGGAAAAGAAGAAAGTTGGAGAAATGCAGCCCATTGAAGACGTAGATGACTTCTTAGCCCAAATTGGTAAGGCTAAAGAAAAGAAGGCAAAGAAGTTCTCTAAAATTACTAGAGATGCTTCAAGATCCCGCATTTTGCAAGTGGCTGTCCCAGCAGTTGACAAACCTAGAGATGAGATCACTCACATGGACTATTAGGTTACAACAATTGATCTTGGACCATCCACAAAACAACAAGAGTTTCAGGAGCTGAATGATTCTACCAAGGCCATTGAGGCGCGGTTAAATAGAGTTGAAGAGAAAAAGGAAATGTTAGCATCCACAAAACAACAAGAGTTTCAGGAGCTGAATGATTCTACCAAGGCCATTGAGGCGCGGTTAAATAGAGTTGAAGAGAAAAAGGAAATGTTAGAAATAGAGAATAAGAAACTCGAGGAATACATTGAGGGGTTGTTGAATCCCCTAAGGCATGAGGATCCTACATTTGTTCCACCCATAGATGGCACACTCGCAGAGTACTCGGCAAGTTTCAAAAACTCGCCTAGTTTTTGAGCTCTGCGAGTTTTTATGACTTTAACTCACAGCAAAAACCCGGCAAGTTTCTTTAAAAAACTCAGCTAGACTAAAAAAAGAGGCCCAAACATTTCAAAAAATTATCATTTTTTATTTTTTCAGGTCAGTTTCATTCTCTTCATCAGAATATACACATGAAATATAACATTTAAGTATAAGTGGCATTTCAATATGTCTTTTTCCTTTCTTATACTTTATAACACCCGACGCCTTTATAAAATAATAAAAGTATTTTTGGCCTCGAGGGGTGCTGCCCCTCGACCCTGCAAGGGGCGATGCCCCTTGACCCCAACTGGGGGCGATGCCCCCAAACCCCCGTCGAAAAATATAGGGGGAAACTGCACTGATGGAAGTAGGGAAAATTTAACCTCCGAGGCTGATTAGGCTCCATATAACAACATAATTAGAATTGAAGAAATCTTGGTATTATACATTTTAGAGTTGAAAGTTTGAAACTATCAGTATGAATGATGAAATTTCAAATATTGCGCGTTTGTAAATCTCCACCAAGATCTAGACCTATCTCTCTACCCCTCTTTTTCTCACCCTCGGAACTGGGAAGATCTCCACTGGGAAGAGGAAGAGGAATAGTAAATAGTTTTAGCTAGAGCTAGGAAGAGGAAGTTGTAATTGTAATTTGTAACGATGTATTTACTTTTGGTTTTACAAAAACTATTTACTATTTTGCTTCCAGCCATCAGCATTCCTCATGAGGATGCGATTTTGTAGACACTTTGCATTTAAATATATCTAGAATCAGCTTGTTTCTTTTGTGTTATTATTTATTGACTCATTGGATGCATCTTCTCATTAAATTTTGCAAAAAAAAATGCATTTTTTATTAAAATTAAGCGTGTTTTTACGTTGCCGAGTTTTTCGCCGAGTTTTTGCCGAGTTTTTTTCTCAGGGGCTTGGCGAGTCGAGCCAAGTCGCAAGTAGTCCAACTATGGTTCCACCCATTGCTATTGCTCAAGGGTCACTTAATGATCACGAGGCAATGAGGAGTACATATCAAGAGGTTGGAAAATGGATAGAACATATTTCGAAGCAAGCAAAGGACTTCCTAGTCCAATTTGTCCATGCCTACGATAGGACAATGTTACTCGTGAATAGGAAGCAATGCTTGGAGGGAATATGGAAAGATTTTCCACCAATCCAAGACAAGACTATTCCTCGCCTCAAGGTGTTGAAGCGGATTCCTACATCAACATTGATCCAAGAGGGAGTAATTCAGGAGGGAAGTGTGCATGATTTCCATGGATGGTATTGTTCTTTGGCAATGAAGAAATCAATGTTTGATCATGCGAAAGATGAGTGCATGGAAGTGGAAGGATCAATCTTAGAGATACAATCAAAGATCCTCACTTCAATTGAGGAATTATTGGGACAAGATGCCAGCACTACTAGCAGTTTGAATTTGGAATGATTGAACCAAAATGCCTTGGATGTGATTGAATTGCAGCAGGATGGTTTGCCAAGTGTCACAATGGAAGAGCTCAATTCAGTCATTTCTAGATTCATTGAATATGCAGCCAAAGGGAGGGATAGAGGAAAGAATCTTCTAGGAGACAGCTTGCTTGATGACTATGACATCTCATTGGTGTTGGTTTTGTGTCTCAGACAGCGATCAGACTTTCAGTATTTAATTTCAAATTAACATTAAATAAATGATAAGCAAGTAAATGAAAGAGAGAAAACAAGTGCACGGGAGACCAGCACAATTACCCTGGGAAAACCTCCAAGGAGGAAAAACCCAACACTAAAGACCCACAGGTCAAATTATGTATTCAATCTTGAATTGTAACAATACAATACTTAGCTCTAGTCATGTGACTCGGATCTGGGATCTTCAACCTCTTATTTGAATGAATCAGATCTGCCCTTTTATTATATCAGGTCTGCACTTCTAAAGTCACCAAGTCTGCTCTTTAATGCACCATCTAACAGTAATTAGGAACACCAAAATAGCTTTGTCTTCCTTGTATAAGTTTGCCCAGTTCACCTCTTAATTTCGCACACCAAGGAGCAGATGGATTTCGCTGATTGCATGAATTGATTGAGTGAACTGATCTTGGCAAATGGTCTTTATTTATATGAGCATATAACCTTCAAGTCGGCCTTAATTAGATATATATGTTTGGCGCCAATATAGGTTTTAGTGTGGCGTGTCATTATAGGGCTGGCCCTGTTTAGGGGCACACTACCCTCTTTGGCGTGAAGGGTCCAGCCCTACACGTTAAACTTTGGGAAAGGGGGGCCTAGCCCTTTAGGGGTTCGGATGTTGCCTTAGGCAATCCGAATCCCTTTTTCTGAGCCTAGTTACAAACAATACTCCCTCTTAACTAGGAAAGAAGAGAATACATAATCTGAACCTTTAGAGTTCCATCTAGCACACAAGCATAGAATTACATCTTCCACCTAGCACACGAGCATAGGATGGTTCTAGCACACAAGCATGGAGGGTGTAGTACACAAGTGGGTCTTTACATAATTACAATTTTCCATCTAGCACACAAGCATAGAATGGAACCTTCCATTCTTGCACACAAGCAAAGAATGGACAAAACTCTGCAGTAGAGAATCACTAAGATTGAAACTCCCTCTCAACCAGGGTTTCATTTTCCACAATACCAAGTCTGTCTCTGAAGTATTCAAACTTCACTCTGGATAAGGGTTTGGTAAGAATATCTGCAACCTGTTCATCTGTGCTAATATACTTCAGTTAAATGGTGTCTCTTTGCACCACATATCCCGAATGAAGTGATAATGAGTTTCCACATGCTTGGACCTGTCATGGAACACAGGATTTACTGACATCTTTATACAGCTTTGATTATCACAATGAATAGTGGTAGGACCACTAGGTTGACCAAATAATCCAAAAAGAAGTTTTCGAAGCCACACTGCTTCTCTAGATGCAACAAATGCTGCAATGTACTCAGCTTCTGCAGTACTCAATGCTACCGAAGATTGCTTTCTTCATGCCCAAGAGATTACTGCAGATACCCGAAGTACTTTTCCTGTCCTCGACACTTCCTGCCCAATCTGAATCTGAAGAGCCTTCCAAGAAAATTGAGGTATTAAGTGAATACTTTAGCCCATAACCAATAGTGCCTCGCAAGTATCTCAGAATGTGCTTGGCTGCAACCAAGTGAACAAGTTTAGGCAAGCTCATGAACTGACTGAGAGCATTCACAGCATAACAGATATCTGGTCTAGTATTGACTAGATACATCAAGGATCCAATCAACTGCCTGTACTCAGATAGATCTGCAAAATCAGAGTTAGCTGCAGAAGCACTCAACTTCTTTAAGTTAGATTCCATAGGAGTAGACATAGGTTTACAATCCATCATTCTAAATCTTTTCAGAATATCAATAGTGTACTTTCCTTGACTTAGAAAAATTTCATTGGATTTTTGCCATACTTCTAACCCTAGGAAGTAATGCATTAGACCTAAATCCTTCATTTCAAATTCTGAGGCTAATTCTTTCTTACATCTCACGATCAGTTTATTTTCACCAATGAGAAATAAATCATCCACATATAAAACTAGAATTAGCATATCATCATTACATATTTTCAAGTAAAGGTTAGCATCAGCATCATTCTTACGAAATCCTAAGCTTAGTAAGTACTTATCAATTCTTTAATACCAAGCACGAGGAGCCTGTTTGAGCCCATATAAGGCTTTCTTCAACCTGCAAACATGAGTATCTCTTTTATGTATTACATAACCTTCTGGTTGCTCAATATAGACTTCTTCCTCAATAACACGATTGAGGAAAGTTGTCTTAACATCCATTTGATATAGCTCCCAACCTTTAGCTGCACCAATAGCTATTATAGATCTAATAGAAGTATATCTAGCAACAGGAGCGAATGTTTCCTCATAATCTATTCCTTCCTTTTGAGAAAAATCACGAGCTACAAATCTAGCTTTATATTTCTCAATACTACCATCAGCATTATGCTTAATTTTAAATAACCATTTATAGGAAACAACAGAGTTACCTTTGGGTCTGGGTACAATGTCCCAAACATCATTCTTGATGATAGACTCATACTCTTCATCCATGGCTAATTTCAAAGCACGATGAGTCATAGCTTCTTCGACTTAATGATGTTGCACATTACAGAAATGTAGTTGGCATGATTTTGAGGTCTCTATGTATCTCTGAAGGTTCCTCTGGAAGCAGAAAATCCTTCGGCATCTTGAATGGTGTTTCTAACCCAAAGTGGCCTCTTCTTGCTGACCACAATATCCTTAGGTATATCTGTAGAGTCCATGGGTTCTAATGGATCATCCTGAACTTCCTAATCCAAGAGGTCAATGGACTCATCTGTATCTCAGGGTTAGTATCAACATTTGATTCTTGATTTTCAGTCACAATATCATCATTATCAGATAATAAGCCTTTAGATCTTTTGAATGCAATATCTTCTTCAAAAGTTACATCTCTACTTACCTCAACATACCTTTGACCTAAAAAGTAGATCCTGAAGGCTTTGGAAGATTCACTGTATCCTACTAAGATGCCTTTCTTTCCAGAGGGATCCAACTTGGTTCATTTTTCCTTAGGCACATGAACATACACAGGGCTCCCGAAGATCCTTAAGTGGCTGATGTCAGGTTTGATTCCTGTAAAAGCTTTTTCAGGGGTTACATTCTTTAGAGCACGATGAGGACATCTATTCTGAATGTAAACTGTTGTTTTGGATGCCTCCGCCCATAGGAAGGGTTGCAGGTCTTGATCATGAATCATGGCTCTTGTAGCTTCAACAATGGTCCTGTTCTTTCTTTCAGTAACTCCATTTTGTTGAGGATTGTAGGGAACACAGAACTCCCTCTTAATTAATGTCTCAATACAGAAATCATGAAAACTACCTGAGGTGTACTCACCTCCATTGTCAGACCTTAAACATTTAATTCGTTTTCCAGAAGTATTTTCAACCAAGGCTTTGAATTCTTTAAATCTATTTAAGACTTCGTCAGACTCTTTAGATTTCAGAAAGTAAATCCATGTTTTCCTCGAAAAATCATCTATGAAGATAACATAATAAAGGAAACCGCTAGGAAATGCTACAGACATAGGACCACATAAATCTGAATGAATAAGCTCTAACTTTTCTTTAGCTCTACTATCACTTTTGTGAAATGGGCTCTTCACATTCTTACCAATTGCACAACCTTTACAAGCATCATCATGAGATAAACTAAGTTTAGGCATACCTTTAACCATTTTACCAAGAGTGGGAAGAGTTTGAAAGTGCAGATGTCCAAGTCTTCTATGCCATAGCTCGCATGATTCAAGAGCCTCATGAATGAGAGCTTGAATTGGGCTAGCTACAAGCTTATACAAACTATCACATCTATTTCCAATAACACGAGCAGATTTGAAACTAGATTTCTTAGACCAAGCAAGTACTTTCCCTTCAGAAAATGCTATTTGCAAACCCTTATCTTCTAAAGCAAAAATGGAAATAAGATTTCTTTTAATTCCAGGTACAAAAAGAATATCACTGAGTTGTAAGGAAATACCAGAATCTAGTTTTAAAGTAGTACCAGAACCTTTTACTGAATATCGAGCATCATCATCGATTACCACATGAAGGTTGGTATCCTTTTCTATCAGATCTGAAAGATGCTCACGATAACCTGAGATGTGTCTGGAGGCTCCACTGTCAATTATCCAAGTATCATTGTCTATAGGAACGTTGCTCGATAGAACAGAGATAAGAAGATAGTCCTCATTTTGTTCAACGACTTCATTTAAATTGGCTTCCCTTTCCTTAGGATCATTCTGACAATCTCTAGCATAGTGACCATACTTATCACATCTGAAACAACGAATGTGGGAGGAATCTCTTGACTTCTTCCTTGGATCGTAGGAAGAGGATCTAAAATCTTTGCTTCTCTTTTCTTTCTTCCAATGCCCACCTTTCCTAAACTTAGTTGTGAGAACATGATTATCATCTTTGTGAGAGTTCTTGAGTTTTCCTCTTACCTCAATTCGAGATTCCTCTTCAATACAATCAGATTGGAGACGCTCAAAGTTGGGTCATTCAGCTCTTCCACCAATGCTACGAATGAATGGTTCCCATTCATCAGGTAGACCATTTAATGCAATCATAACAAGATCTTTATCTGAAATTTGGCAATCAAGAGTACTTAGCTTATCCTTCAATTCATTGATCTTCATGAAGTAGGCCATGATTGAGGCTTCTTTCATTTTGATGTGAAGTAGTTGCTGCCTTAGAGCAAGAGCCCTGCTAAGGTTGTTAACTTCATACATCCCTTCCAAGTGTTTGATCATTTCCCTGGCAGAAGCAAATTTTGATATGACGGTGACAAGATGATTCTTGACTAATTCAATTATGATCTTCCTAGCCTTGAGAGAGTCTTTCTTGAATTGCCTCAATTCTTCAACATCTTCAGGAAGGGACAGCCTTTCTTCTTCTACAAATTTAAGCAGTTCATTCTCTTCAAGAATCAATAGAATACGGACTTTCCAAGCAGCAAAATCAAGGGCTCCATCAAGTCTATCTTCACCCCTCAAAACCTGACATTTTAATCTGAAAACAAACAGCAACTAGATGCAACAAATAATTTATTGAAATCTGAAGTTAGTAAAACCTTAGCTCCGATACCATGTTGGTTTTGTGTCTCAGACCAGCGATCAGACTTTCAGTATTTAATTTCAGAATAACATTAAGTAAATGATAAGCAAGTAAATGAAAGAGAGAAAACAAGTGCACAAGAGACCAACACAATTACCCTGGGAAAACCTCCAAGGAGGAAAAACCCAGCACTAAAGACCCACAGGTCAGATTATGTATTCAATCTTGAATTGTAACAATACAATACTTAGCTCCAGTCATGTGACTCAAATCTGGGATCTTCAACCTCTTATTTGAATGAATCAGATCTGCCCTTTTATTATATCAGGTCTGCACTTCTAAATTCACCAAGTCTGCTCTTTAATGCACCATCTAACAGTAATTAGGAACACCAAAATAGCTTTGTCTTTCTTGAATAAGTTCGCCCAGTTCACCTCTTAATTTCGCACACCAAGGAGCAGATGGATTTCGCTGATTGCATGAACTGATTGAGTGAATTGATCTTGGCAAATGGTCTTTATTTATATGAGCATATAACCTTCAAGTCGGCCTTAATTAGATAAATATGTTTGGTGCCAATATAGGTTTTAGTGTGGCATGTCATTATAGGGCTGGCCCTGTTTAGGGGCACGCTACCCTCTTTGGGGTGAAGGGTCCAGCCCTACACGTTAAACTTTGGGAAAGGGGGGCCCAGCCCTTTAGGGGTTCGGATGTTGCCTTAGGCAATCCGAACCCCCTTTTCTGAGCCTAGTTACAAACAATAATTGGACCTCATACATCGAGCTTTATGATATGGATAAGATTCCATTTTTTGGTAGAAAACCTAATTAGGGCTGTGTTGGCATGATCTTGGCCCTTGATTCTAAATGAATCCTAGCCATTCATTTCATTTGCGACTCTATATAAACCCCTTCTCTCATTTGTAAGGGAGAGATTTTGAGAATTGTCACTTAGATGCTGCCAAAATTGAAATAATCATTGAACTTGGGTGATTTTATGAGATCTTGGAGTATTGTGTGGTTCTTTAATCCTCAATTTAGTTTAGAATTTTGCTTTAAGTATTTTTGGTTGAATGAAGAAATTGTTGAATGAATCTATATGAAATTCGTTTATCCATTCCACTAGCTATTTGCTGATTGCAATTTTGCTTTGTGCAGTCAACTGGAATTTGATCTAGGCTTAACTTCGATTTTTATTTGCTCATTGATATGCATCAAATGGATGGTGTTAGTGTTGTGGGTATAAATTTGAATATCTGTTAATTACCTTAGAAGATTGCACTAAGCTTTGTAGAGTTGTTCTTTGCATGACAAAACTAAGTCTGGAAGAATTTCAGAGTCATTCACTATCTCTTGCATTCTAGGATTAGAATAGAATTGCTAATCCCTTTCCTTTTGCATTTTAATTCAAAAGCTTTGTTAGGGATAGGATCAAGTGCCCATCTTGCTAAATCATAAGTCATTTCAAAACCGTGGCAAAAAATCCTTCTATTCATGAAGATCTGAGGTCTCATTAGAACAATTGTGTAAGTCCCTTTGTGCATACAGCAATCACATCAACCACTAAGTTACCCACACATCAAGACCTGACAATAGAAACCTTGGAGTTGTCTTGGTTGATCATATATTTAGCATCCGAGGTGATTTCGATCAAGAGAGGTTAAAATACTTTAGTATTTTATTCCATGTTAGAGGTGTCTAAAAAACACATCAACAGCTACCCTTCAGTAAGTAAGTCCATTAATGAATTGTCAATGCAGAACAAGCACATCCAGGCTTGAGAAGATTGAAATGCTGAAATGCCATCAAGTCAACAAATATTCCCATGGCTCAGCACAGATAATAGTGAAATCTACTTAGAAGGGAATGCAGGTCACAAACAATTTAAAAAAGCTGTTGGCATAGTTGCAAGTTAGCAGCTCAAGGTTTCATGAAGGTTCTTTCACACCGCATTTTTTAACAGGGGATACAATAGAACTCCTAGAGTCCTAAAATATTGATTCACTATACATACATACTCCCAGATCTGCATCAAATTAAATCATGGGAAATTCTGGAACCATCCTAAATCTTGAAATTTGAACTAGAAAATTTACATATTCTGATTAAAAACAAAAGATGCTTTTTGATGAACACAAATTCAGTTGAATGACTCCTGACATTTTTTCAAAATGTGCTTGGGTTCACCAATTAATTGTTCTAAGCTTCAATATCACACAAACAAACTGATAGATACCCATAAAAAAGAACCCTCCAAAAGTTATCCTAAATAACTATAAGATACCCACAGCCTACAATCTTGTTTCCTCGTCACTAACAATTGAAAATCAAGTAACAAGTTGTGAAAATTTTTGCAAGAAAACCAAAATTTTGGGCACTAAGGAGAGAATATTTGTAGCCAATAGATACGTGATACAGAGAGGAGTTGTTAAAACTACAACAGAGTTAGAAGCAAAGAGAATATACTTCAGTGCTCAAGGAGATGGAAGCAACAAGACTGATCCAGACCCCAAGAAATATCTAAAGAACATCACTCTGGAATTAGAACTATGAGAATCTTGATGTTATATAGTTATACAGAAGCAAAATCCAACAATAAATCAAAGATGGTAATTATTAATCAGAGAAAGACACATAGGAAAGATAATATAATTGGAATAAAAATACTTATTAGCAGCTGCATTCAGTACATGGCTTAATCTCAAGGAAGATATATTGTTGTCTTCTTCCACTTACATCTATCCTCATGATATTCAATGTCTATCATATGTTATCTGGAGATGCAAATATGTTTACATAACATTATTTATCTACAAAGGCTAAAAATTAAGAAACCAATTAGATTGAATGGTGCCAATGTTGCAATCTAATCTCACTTGTGGGGCACTGCCCCAACCCATGAAGGGAAACCTCAAGTCATATGGGGGGATTGGCCCCCAAAGACAAAGGGAAAAACATTGCTGGCACTTGGCAAAGCTGCATGCTGTGAGTAGAACTTAGTGATTCAATCTATAGGTGTCTAGAAGCCTAACAAAGTCAGCGTTGAAAGCCAAATATTTGGTTCATGCTCAGATAGCACCACGAATGATCTCCCCACATTGCCCTGCCCTCCTGGAAAGGTATGTGCAGCGTCTGGTAAGACGGATTGACAATATTGGTCCTTGGATGTACCACAGACCTCTAGAGAGTATTTGGCAGTACTGCAGAACATAAAATATGAGTCATATCTCATTTTAACTTTTATTTCTTCATAGCTATCCATACCTTCTAGTTCTTCAAGAATTACGACCGCCTTGATAGAAAATTATAAATCTGATGATTTTCGTTTTAAGAGGCATGTCACAAAACCAAGTAGTTTGGGAGGAAATTACAACTCACTTGCAATGGCCCACTTTTCACAAAACAGATAATCATTTTATTGCATCATATTTATCTGTGACATCTCATTCTACTTCAACAAGTACCTCAACCCCAAAAGCAATAAATGTCAAAATGATAATTTTCCTCTTTCAAGACAAGTCACAAAAATAAGGAAGTTGATCTCATATAAAGAATGTGATAGTTTGTACCAACACACCTGCAAAAGTTTGAGGGCTTACTTTTGGAAAATTGATTGGTTTTTTTTTTGTTTGTTTGTTTATGGTTTCAATGTTCAAATTTATTAATACCTTCTAGTTCTCCTCAATAATTTATTACTACTCACTTCCGATGCCCCACTTATTACAGAACAGAAGAGAATTTTATTGCATCATATTTCTGTGACATCTCATTCTGCTTCAACAAGTACCTCAACCCCAAAAGCAATAAATGTCAAAATGATAATTTTCCTCTTTCGAGACAAGTCACAAAAATAAGGAAGTTGATCTCATATAAAGTATGTGATAGTTTGTACCAACATACCTGCAAAAGTTTGAGGGCTTACTTTTGCAAAGTTGATAGTTTTTTTGTTTTGTTTTGTTTTGTTTTTTCTTTTTTTCATATTTTATGGTTTCAAAGTTCAAATTTATTAATACCTTCTAGTTCTTCTCAATAATTGGCTCAGTCCCAAGAACACTAAATGTGAAAATGATGATTTTCATCTTTCAAGGCATGTCACAAACATAAGGATGCTGATCTCATTAAGTAAATGTGTTCTTTTCTACCAACCTACCTACACAAATAGAGGCCTCTCTTTTCCAAAACTGATTCTTTTCATTGTTTCTTATCTATGTTGCTGATTCTGGTTTGAATTCTGGTTTGGGTTCACAGATTTAATTCATGGATTCGGCAAACTCTTTTGGGGGTTTGGGTTCATTTTGGGTTTAAAAAAAATTAAAAACGCAAATGTGTGTGTGCATATATATATATATATATATATATGTGTGTGTGTGTGTGTGTGTGTTGTGTGTGTGTGTGTGTGAGAGAGAGAGAGAGAGAAACATATTTATATGTGTGTGTATCACAAATATATAAATACACTAAGTTACTGTTCGGGTACAGGTACAGGTACGGATTCGAGGATTCGGCAAAACAAAACAAAAAAAAATCTTGGGTACGGGTATGTCCGTACATATATATATATATATATGTTCAAACTTCAAAATTATATATATGTTTTGATGCATTTCATGTATCATAAGGGGCGAAATTAGGATTTAGATGTTAAAAAATATTTAAAAAGGTGTTTTTTATTGATTTTTGTGTTTTTATGACCCGTGGGCCCCATTTTTGGGAACCCGAGGGCCTTGGTTCTCCCAGGTCTGCCCGGGTTCTGCCCAGGTGGCTAGGTTCTGACCCACACAGAACCCACCCACCTGGGCAGGACCCAGGTGGAACCCAGGGAGAACCCGGGGAGAACTAGGACCGGGCAAGAACCAGGACCCGAACCCAGCCCATTTTGCCAAGAACCGGTATCTTAGTGTGTGTGTGTGTGTGTGTGTGTGTGTACATATGAAGCAGAAATAACATACATATTTCTTAGTATTTTTATATAGAGAAATACTTATAAACAATATAAAATATAAATAAAATTATAATATAATATAATATCATAATAAACTAATTAATTTAAAAAATATTTCTATGGTAATATATAAATAAATATAATATTATAATTTGCAAATATTAATAATATAATATAAGATTATAATTTATAATATATAAATAATTTAATATCAATATAATAATAATATTATTATAATAATTAATATACTAATAGAAATATTATCTCATAATACTAAAATATATAAATATCAGTATTATAAGTATAATAATATAATGTTGAAATGGTTTTGGTTGAGCAGACAAAACTACCATTGTCCCCACTATAGGCTATCAGCTCAATATCTACAATATGGAGTCATTTGCCTCAATCCTATGGTCACACACACCAATCTATCGATTTGTGGTTGTCATCAGCCACAGCTCACTATCCATATATAGTCGTTCCAACCCGTAAGTTGAATCAGAATATTGTTCGTTTGTTCCATTCTGCAGTAGTACCATTTGGGATGGGAATGAAACTCTTGATTATCAAACTTCCTTGAGGAATTTATAGCCAGCCACATTACATGAAACAAATCCCTACCGCACCAAACTATTTCTTGAATCGGATCAAAATGAAACCAGATCCACCGGCTTGGCACACAGATTCAGTGACAGTTTCATATTTATTATTTTTTCATGCCTACTAGTTCTCCTTCAACAATAGCCTCAGCCCTCAAGAACAATAAATTCCAAAACAATGTTATTTCTCTTACAAGGCATGTCACAAAACCAACGAATTTGGGAGAAGGCTAATCAGATAGAATGAATGTGTTAATTAATATATACCAATGCACCAAAATACACAAATTAAAGAGCCTAATGTAAAGTTGTTAGATGATCAAAGACCCTTGCAATAGAGGATTTATGCCACACAGGAATTAGTGGCTCATAAACCAAAATAAAAGTTAAGGCATGCAACTCCAAATTGAGAACATTTTTTCCAAACAAGCACATGTCAAAAAACCACAATTTTGTAACATCAAAAAAGGAGAAAAGATTGGATGGCCCCTTTGAAAGGATGTTTGATGTTCATGAAAGTGAGTTCACATATATGAATGGATTTTTGCATTAAAAAAGGTTAACAGCTTAGCAAAGTGAGAGTCACATATTAATCCATGTTATGAAATCAAGAATTATATTTGTCACAGAGGAATTTCGGCTGATGTAATGAAACAAAATGGATAAGGTAAGCAACATCAAAATTGAAAATAAATTTTCAAACAAGCACATGTCAAGAGCCCAAAATTTTGTAACATCAAGAAAGGAACAAAAGGTTTGATGGCCCCTTGGAAAGAATGTTATAAGTTCATGGAAGTGAATTTACATATTGAAATTAGTCTGGCATGTAATATGGTAATATGTTTCACAATGTAGCATTGTGAGAGTAATGAACAAGGGCAAACAAGAATATATTAATCCAAGTTAGGAATATGTTCAAAACATAGAACCTTAGTAGGCGGTTGTTTTTCAGCTATCCAAAACTCATTAACTTGTAGACACCTAAATTTGCTCATACTCAACCACACTTGGCTCTACCCCATCCTAACCAATTATATATTATTTGTTTTATTCATCATTTACCTTTTTCCCTCAGCTTTAATTAAAAAATTAAATTTTATCCTCCAAGTGCAAGAGAAGTTGAAAGAGCCTCAAGCTAAGTACAAAGCCAGCAATGACAAGTAGGTTGACCACAAGTTCCAAGTAAGGGGCAAAAAGTGACCCCAAAGTAAGGTGAAGAAATTGAAAACCACTTAGGTATGGTCCATTTGAATTCTTTGCACATATGGGCACTTAATGCTTTCAGATTGAACTTGTTATTTATAGAAAAATATCTTCAAGTGTGAAAGTCAAGAACCTGTCTCTCTCTAAGCCTTCTATGAAGAGAGTCTTTTATCACGTGCCATACAAGACCAAGACCGTACTCCAAATGCTCAAGAAGAGCTGAACATGGATATGCTTTGCAAAAACTGGTGAGAACATGTAGGAGAGGAAAGCAAGCAAGTTGGCAAATTGGTTAAAAACGACAATTGCAAAGTAAAATCAAGTGATATTTTCAGAAGCAGGAAATGTTTCCTCATTTCTTGAGTCCCAAGTTTTAAGGGACCAAAAGACCCTCCTAATTGCGGACATGAAACCCAAATCAGATAACGAAAGATTGTAAAATCAACTAAGCCACTATCCTCATTATTAGTAAAACTGACTAAAATACAACTCGGAAACACTCTAAAACAATCAAATTCAACTAAGAGTGAAGAATGATAGTTGTGCATAAGTCTAAAAAGGATAAAGTGACTCAGGCAACTCAAGGTCAAGTTGAAAGTTGAAACTAGTTCAAAGAAAAAACAATGGGAAAACAGAGGCAATTCTGCAAATGACACAACTGTCAGATGCAGTAGGTGACTGTTGTGGAACTGCCAGACACTGAAAGTGACAGTTAGGCCTATAAGTGGCAAATTTGTCATGTCTGATCTAGCAGTTTTAATAAAGAGAATTAAACATGTAAGGAGACTTCCAATGATTTTTTATGGTACATGGCAACTAATCATGCTACCAAGCTTAAATTTTGATGACTTTGTCAACTGAGTTTTCCCCTCATATCAATTAATGGGAGCCCAGGGTTGGAGCCTGTTGTGACCTATCACACATCATCCCATTCCAAATGGGGACCCCCTACTTTTTAGGTCCTCTTGGTCTTTTGGTTTTGGTTCTTTGGGCCTTTTCGCAGAAGTCTCTTCAATCTCCTTGGTTTGCAAGTGTTTTGGGTGAATTTGATCAAGTCTGCAAGTCGTTTGAGGCCTTTTCCTTAGGGTTTTGAAAAAACTAAACATTGCTTTGAAATCAAGATCCTTCAAGGAACCTACCAGTGAAATTTGAGCAAATTCTGAACAACTTTCTATTTTTAGAAAGTTCCTATTTTTTAGGGATTTCACTGCCTCCTGGATTGTCTTTATTTTGCCAAAAATCAAACTTACTATTTTTAGCAAATTCTATTTTTAGTAAGTGTCATCCTAACCTGGTTTGCCCTAATTTTGACATTTTGAAGAACTTACTATTATTAGTAAGTCTATTTTTGGTAGGTTCTTCACTGGCAGGGGTCCCGACACTGAAGACTGAACATTCCTAAATATTTGCCTAAATCCAAAAAGTTTGAAAAAGCAGACAATTGATCAAGAATGGCTAAGTGTGGAATTCATTCCAAAAGTGGAAAGGCTTTGAAAAATCTTCCAAGGCAAAGAAAATAACTTCAATCCTAAAATGGCATCCCAATCCGGAAATGAGCAAAAATGGCCAAGTCTAGCGAAGTCCAAGGAAATCCTTGCCATGGCAGAATGTATTTCCACATGTGCATGGGTGCCGAAATGGGGTCATGGAGGAAAAATCCTCCATGACCAAAATTCCTGCAAATGGTCAATCTAGCGCTCAAGCATGGGAGATGGGCGCTAAAATGGGGTTGCGGAGGAATTTTCCTCCACACTATCAAATCAACGCCCAGGTCAAGTAAGGGAGCGCCAAACTGAGGGTCAAGAGGAATTTTCCTCCTTGACCAAAATTCCTTGACCACATGGAAACAGCGCCCAAGTCAAGTAAGAGAGCGCCAAAACTGGGGTCAAGAGGAATTTCTCCTCGGCATCAAATTCCTCCTCATGAGCAAAACAACGCCCAAGTCCTAGTAGGAGCGCTAGAGCAAGGTGATAAAGGATTTCTCCTTCCCAAGACAAATTCCTCCATGAGGTAGATTCCACGCCCAAGGCAAAAAATACACGTTGAAGCAAGGGTAAGGAAGGAATTCTCTCCAAGCATGATTTTTCCTCCACAAGGTCAATCCACACCCAAGAAAGAAGCTGAAAAGAGGGGCATGGAAATTAAGTCAAGGATAAGGAGGAAAGGAAAATCCCCTCAGGGAAGAAGTTCAAAATATCCTTCTCAGAAAAAAAATTCGCCCAAAAGTTGAAGAAATTTCGAGGCAAAGACAAAATTGGTCAAGTTAGGAAAATTTCTCTCCTAAACTCCAAAACTAGAATTTGAAAAAATTTCTAAAAATAGGAAATTTTGAAAATTGATGAAAAATCTCCCTCAGGACATGAGTTCAAAAAGCACAAAAAATTCTTCCCAAATAAAATTCTCTCTCCAGGAATTTTCTCTCTCCAAGAATTCTTTCCAAATGAATAAAATTGTCAAAGAAATTCTAAGTGAATAAAAAAAAATCTTTCAAAGATATCCTTTTGAATTCAAAATGGAAAAATTCTCACAATCGGGTGAGTTGGCAACATGCAAGAGGGATATTCCAAATTTATGACGCACGACTTAAGGAACAATGGAAAATTCCATTTTTTGAACTCAACATTAACAGCGGGACCCATTTTGCATGGCAAGTTGTCAAGGAAAGTATGACACATTTTACATGCAACTGCTATGTTTAACCCCTCGCCAACTTAGCAACTTGGTGAAGAAATTCTATTTAAACGATGAATTTCAATTCATTTCTCACACGCGATTTGGAGAAATTTGAAGTCAGAGAGAAGTGGAGAAAAATCAGATTCGAAGGATTTATTTATTTTCCAAGAGGCTCTTGTTCGCGGAGGTTCTATTTTATTCCGAATTAGGAATTTATCAACCAAGGACTTCTTCTCCATAATTTTATTTAATTCCTTACGATGATTTTAATGTTAATTTAGTTTGTTTTGTAGGAATGGCAGAATCCGTCAAGATTGCAGCTACTTCCCAGCAAGCACAGATCAAGAACGAGATGAAGGGATTCCTTTCAGAGTCCAAGATTATTTCCAAGTGGAAGGAAATCAGTGACACCAACTTGGGAACTTTCCAACTAGGAGTTTTCAAGCACAGGATTTTTGGAAAGATTAGACGTGCTCCATCACCTACTACTATTAAATTTGTCAAGAGCGGAATTGTCTCAACTGCAGGCTTCCCTCCAACCATTCAATGTTTAGAATTGATTTTGACATCAGATGGCAAGCTTTTGGCTAACTTGACCGCCAAAGCTATTGGAGAAACTTTTGGAATTTCGGCTTATCATTCCATGACTAACAGACTCAAGGATAGGGCAGCAGCAGTATATGAGGCTGGTGTTGAAAGATGTGATGAGATTATTAACAAGACTTGGATGCAAAAGTCAAGACCCCATATTTCTAAGATGCCTAAACAGATCACTAATTTTGACTTCAAGCAAGAATATGCGGACCTTGTAATGATGTTAAATAGGATAATGGGATGTCTGCATGTCTTCACATTTGAGACTTGGATGTTCTTCTTCATTGGCAAAGTTATGAATGCCAATTGGGCGAGATTGATAAGCCATTATGTGCATGAACAGCTGAAGAATCTGAAGGAGAAGCATACCCAGTCCTTTTACATGAGCTCGTAAGTGATTTATTCGCTGGCAAGGATGGGCAGCTTCGATGGCTTACCAAGAAAAGGACCTATGGGATGTGGACCAAGGTAGTTTAAAGTCCACGAATGCTCTCCCCAATTGCACCTGTATAGCACTAATTCTTTCAAGCTGGTGAATGATACGTTCACAATGTATTTAACCAAACTATTGCAGGGTGAACTTCACACAAGAGTATCGCCTGAGGCCAAGGCACTGATACAGAAATTTGGAGCCTTGTACATTCAATTTTCAAATTTTACTTATATTCGGGTCCAAGGATTTTCCTTTCAGCCATACAAATTACCAAGGTATCCCTCGGATAAAATGGTATTGTTGGAACTCACCAGACAATTGACAACTTATGACATGATTCAGAAGAAGAAAAGGAAGTTGTCCATTAAATTCCCTATTGTCGTAGGCGACCAAACTATGTGGAATTGTGTCTGTCATTGGCAGCGGCTGAAAAGTCTATGGAAGAATTGGCATTTTATCACTTGGCATTCCATACGACCAGATCCTACTTTGATCCATATAACAAAATCAGGATGGTCGCCAGAATAAAGTTCACACACAAATTTCACTTGGAAAATTTTTGGGCAAATGCCAAGGATGATCTTGAGATCGGGAAAAGAATGTTTTCCAAATTGCCCCTTGACATGATCCGAATTGGTAAAATTATTCAAGTGCCAGATCGGGTGAAGGAAGATCAAGATGTGATACAGCCAGGATTTGAAAAGTTGAAGGATACACCTATCCAGGCTCCAAATTGGTTAAAACCTAAAATTGATGATTTAGATATTTTGGCTTGGCCAGTTCTAAAATTTACCTGACATTGGGTGGACCGGCACATCAGGACACTGAAAGATGGAAATGTTCGCCTTAGTTACTAGTTGATGGGGAATATGGATTCCCATAGTGACACCACAGAAGGATCATCTCAAGCCCTAGCTAAAGAAGGAGAAATCCAGCAAGAAGGAGCTGGACATAGTAAAGAAATGAATGTTCCTAAGAAGTCCAAAACAAAGAAGAGGAAAGATGCCCAACCTCAAGTCTAGCCAAAAGTTCAACTGGAAGAGCCTCAACAGAAGAGGCCAAGGGTAGAAGAGGCACAATCGCCGGCTAGTTCCTCCAGTGTGCAGGAAGTGGAGATGTTTGCACAGGAGATTCCACGAAATCAGCCTCTGGATAATTTTCTTGGTGATATCCCAGCACAAGACTTGCTTAACGTTGACACTTCTCACGAGCCTGTTCAGTCGAGAATTCAAAGGCAAGAGCTTCCTCACAGGCCAGAGCAATGAGACCAGGATGCTTTCATTAATACAATTCTCGAAGACATGGAGGAAGTTTCACAAGAGCAAGTACATATGGAAGTTGGGGATCAGACGGCAACTGCTCCTGATTGGCTTAGGGAAAGAAATGAGAAGAGTGTCGGTAGAGGAAATGGATCCCTCGCAAGAACTAGAAAGACTTTTGAGTAGGATGGATAAACCGGTAGAGAAGAAGGCAGCCAGGAAATTTTCAAAGATTACAAGGGATGAGTCTAGATTCAGAAAGTTGCACTTGGCTGGGTCTACAATAGACAAAGGCAAAAATGAGATCACGGCCGATGAATATGTGACCAGAGAAGTCAATTTGGGGCGTGCATCCACGACACAGGTAGTGGAAGATTTTGAAAAATCTTCCTTGGCCATGAAAGAGAAAATGAAGAAGATGAAAGAGAAGTGCAAGAGGCTGAAGAGTGAAAACCGAGCATTGTGTGAATATGTGCGGAGTTTCAAACATCCACTCAAAGAGGAAGACACTCAAAGAGGAAGACCCATTCTTTGTTCTTCCTTCCTCTCTTCCTAAAGAATCCATTAATGACGTTGAAGAAGTTAGGAAAAGAGCTCAATGCTCTAAGGAGTGGGCGGAAGGTGTTTTCACTTCAGCTGGAGGATTCAGGGAGAACTTGGCTCGCCTTCACTCCAAAATTCATGCAATCCTGAACAGGTTGGAAGTTGTGGATAGTTGATGGGAGGATGTGCACATTTATCAAGATTTAACTATTTCGCAACTCAAAGCATTAATGAAAGTTCCTAGGCAGACACTGATAGATGGAAAAGTGGTCCAGGAGAATGAAATCTATGATTTCCCACGGTGGCTTTATGTCATCTGCACTAGAAGGGAATCTTTTGAAAAATTCAGCATGGAGTCTATGACTTTGAAGGACTCAATCAAGAAGGTACGAGAGGAAATCCTCAACAGGGTTGAGGCATTATTCGCAAGAAGGCTAGTTGAGGGAGAATTGATAGTAGACTTCCTAAGGGACAGATTGCATGAGTATTTTTTAGTGGAATCATTTTCCAAGGCACATCTAGAAAATGTTTCCTTATTTTCCAGCATAATGCGAAAGACTTGGGAAATGGCCACAGAATGGGAGAAGTTTTTCTCCAAGTGCAAAGAAGAAATTGCCTTGATGGAATTCAGGATGGAAAGCATGCCAAGTGTCTCCGTAGGATAATTGGAGGTTGTCGTCACCAGGTTCATTGCATATGCTATTAATGAGCAAGATAATGGACGTCCATTTCTGGACGAGAATCTTTTGACATAATGGTGCATGCATGGCTGGAATATTTATGAGATGATAGAGCTTTCATGACATTATGGGCGATTTTGCATGGTGGAATATTTATTGCAAGCTAGGCGAATTTGATGGAGAATGGTGCATTTAATGCACAATGGACACCATTTTGGGGGGCAGAAAAGAATTTATTGTAAGTGGGCATGATGGGCATTTATTGTTTATTCCTAGCTTGTTGCATCTTTTATGTGGAATCTTTTGGGTCAAACCCTAATTAGGGTTTGCATGTAATCAAGGCTTGAGGCCTATATAAAGGGGTGATCCCCTCATTCGTAAAGGGAGGAGAGATAGTCTAAGATTGTTGTGATGAGCTATTGCAGAAGTAAACTATAATACATTGTTCTTTTGATGGTGTATACTAGTCATGTTTTGTAGCTTGCATGGTCTTGCTTTCCTCACTTAGAGTAGATTTATTTTCAGCATTTAGATGAACGGTATTGATGATATTGTTTGTAGTGAAATCTTTGCTCATACCTTTTGTTAATAGCTGATTGTTATTAACAGTGCAAGGTTAGTCTGAGCCTTTTTTATGTGAAAGTTTAACTTCACTCATCAGATGAGCACTGTTTGTTGATGGTGTTCATTGGTGTTGTGAAAATCTCTTGCACATCGTTTGAAGATTGCACCGCCTTTGCATAGTTCTACGAAGTTGACGAAGCAAAGTGTGGTTGGTTTCACTCAAGCAATCATTGTCTCCTTTGTTCTTAGATTTAGCATAGCTTCCCTAAACCCTCTCCCATTTTACTTTCCACATTTTCAAATCAAAAATACAAAAAAAAACGTTTTTCATTGACAAATCATTCGTGATCAAATTCCTTGAAAGTCGTAAAATTGTTATCTCTTCTTTAAGTGTGCGTAAGTCCCCTTGGATTACCGAGATATCACATCAAGCCAACTGAGTCACATCCATTGCATAATCGGAACCTTGGAGTTAATTGTTTGAACTTATCACGATCTTAGCATACAATTAGACTTTGATCAAGAAAAAGTAAAGTGACTGTTGGCAAACTTTATTCTGTGTTGCGCATGGTCACAAAATGCACGTCAACAAAGCCCATGGTAGGGATTTGAGAGTAATGCCCCCAACAGGGGCTGCTAGGGGCAGTGCCCCTGAAGCAAAAATTGCCCATTACTTAATAAAGGAGTAAATTTTTATTTTGGTATGTAAACTGACCTTTGCAAACCACCAAAAACACTTGATAAATAAGTGGCTGTAGAATGTAAAAAGCTATCAGATTGCAATTTGCTCTTCATTGGATAATAAAAAGAAAGTGGGCAGCTGTTTCTCTGTGGATGTAGCCAGCATTGGGTGAGCCACATTAAATTTGTTTTATTGTGAATTATTATTTTATGTCTTTTTTATTCTGCATTATAATTAATATTGTTTATTGCTCCAATCTGAGTAAACCCTAACAGTATTTTCTAGTTTTGTGGCTTTTGTTTTAAGCATTAAGTATTATAATTGTATATATATAACCCTCTAGATCATTGTAAGAATTTAGAAGCAATCCTATTGAGTCTAGTTGAAGCTAAGTGAGAAAAATCAATTAGTTCTTCTTTCTTTAGGGCATAGAGAGTTAAATGCAGTAGAATGGTGTATTTTTGAGACAGTTAAAAAGCGGTGCAAATGGTAAGACTGTCACTTTCCAAATTGGTGTCCTTGAAGACCTCAATAAGGCCAAACACTTGTGATTGTAGCAGAGATAATGCCTCGAGGTCTAATTGCCTAACTCTTTTGAGTTTCTTCCCACATTGCATTCTCTAAGGCAATCCCATGTGTTTGTACTCTGCTTCTCGTGATGTTTCACAATCACTTCTTGTTTTGTTCTTTCATTTGTTTCCAACTATCTCTAATCAGTTTAAACACTTGAAAACCTTATTTCTAGCAAAAGAATTTACCATCTTCTAAGCAAATGTTGAGAAAATTGCATGCTTACAAAGTAAGATTCATGTTTGAGAGGTAGCAATAGAATAGCCTTACTAATTATGGTTCATAAAGCCATGCAGTTGATTCCCAAAGACTCATAATCAGTTACTCAGTGAATAATCACTCGAGAACCCCAAAAATCAGTAAATGAGTACATAAGATAAAGTTCTGAAATTTCAACAGGTCAACAATTTACATGGTATATACAAACTCAAACTGTGTTCTATCCTCTTTTGTTTAAGACGTTTCAGGTATAGTTTCTTGACCCCCCTACAGGGATTTGTGGATGAACTTGCAACAAAAGAATTTAACAATCATTTGCAATGATAAAGTAATACATGTCTTATCCTTTATCTAGAAAACTCATGCACACTGATCTTCTGTCTCTACCAGCAAATTCTAAAAAATGAAAGCAGCATAACAATAGGTAGACATTAATAAGGAACCAAAACTTTCAAAAACATAGTCATGTCAATAACTGCTCATAAAAGCCTTTTCGACAAGCCAAGAAGTGGCAAGTGTAAGTGTAATCAATATATCATAGATTCCATGTTCTTTCTAAAAAATTATTTTAGAATTTCAACCACTTTAACAAATTATAATTTTGCACAATAGGTACCAAACTATTTGCCACTCTGATATAATAAATACCCAAAGCAGCCACCAAATATCAATATCCTGTATGCCATACTTGGTATAAACTTAGCTTTGTGCTTCCCAAGATTTATTGCCTTAGTTTTACCATGCAAAAACCCTCATACATCCTTGACAAAGGAGCATAGGCCAATGGGCAATAAGCTGCAAGAATTTTGGAGCTATTAAACCCCTGAACTCCCTTTTATTAAGCTTAAAACAGGTTGTGCTTCACATGGTAACACAAGTAGGCCTGTAAATGGAAGCATTATCCAGGATTGTCCCTTTGGAATCCTAGATTGTTTCTTGAAGAAAATTGGGGTTACCTTCAATTATATTTCCAAAACACTCAAATATTAACCAACCTTCTTAAGGTGAATGTAGAGTCCATTAATTAATGCTATCAGATTTCCACAATCCATATCATAATTCTTTTAGAGCTTCTGGATTCGATTGTGTGCCAAAAAAAAAATTATCGTCAACGTTTCGAATCACACTCCGTGATTCATCATCGGGATGAGAAAGAGTTCAACGGAGATGAAAAATTAGAGTCCATTAAATCAAGGGAAAATCAATCTCTTCATAACATAAATATGGCATTCCTTTTATCAGTTCCAACAGTTTAAAAGGCAGTCTTTATGCATAAGGGGCAGATAGCTAACAAGCTCAATGACAAAATGGCAAAATTGCTCTCTCATGGGAGATTATAGAGTTGGCTAGAGAGTATGGAAAAATATCCAGAATATTGGATAAGCAACTAGAATCTTATCCTTAATGATATTGCTTGTGACTCTAGTATGAATGTTAAGGATAAGTATGTTACCAAGAGAATGGTACAAGTATGAAAAATGTTGATTTGTTAGGGACATTATATACAGTTTATCTTGGAAACATCCATACATTAAAAACAAAAATGACCATTATATCAAATATGGTCTGTGATTAAAATTAAAATAAAACAAACATTTTTTAGAAATTGCAAAATTCAAAACATCTTTAGGTTTATAGATTATAGTTTATTTAGGATAAATTAGTTCTTTTTTTTTAACTTTCAACAGACCGTTGATGTAGGTTCATCCCAAAAACAACCAAAAATGTTAAATTCTTTGCAAATATGCTGCCAAAAAGGCTTTTTTGGGGAGAACCAAAACCAAGATCAGTACCAAAGCCTTTTCAGTTCTGGAGAATCAAGTAACATAGCCCATATTTCCTTTACAATGGCTCTGAGAATCTATAAAATTTCACTAGCATTAAGATGAATCTAAACATGGAGGTGTGTTAATACGTGAGGCAACAAGCAAAGCAACATGCCTTGGCAACCATTACTCTACCCACTCCCAAGTTCCTTCTTTGGAGTGATTGTGAACATGCCATACCACTATGTTCAACAGGAACAATCTAGATCAACAGAAGGAAGATATTGCCTTAATGGCACGAAGAAGATGCAAAATTATGCCTTAAATCCACCCCTCCTCTAGCCATGTACAGATCAAATGCTATCATAAGTCATGTAATACAAAGCTGAGGCAACTTTAAAGGGTTCTCAACTATCTCCTCCAACTCACTCTTGCTTGGCTCTTAACTCTAGTTAATGTTAGACCACTCTCTGCTTAACGGTGCCTCTCAGTCTAATGATTCTACGACAGCTAAATGCATGATGATTGTTGAGATGGGCGACTCTTATCATTAATATTAGATAGTGTTGTGACCATTTCACACATCGCCCCATTAAAATGGGGACCCCCTCTTTTTGCTCGTTTTGCTCGCCTTTCTCTTCGTTTTTTAGGGTTTTGGTTTAGTGTGTCAGTTGTCTGGATTAGGGTCAAGCCTTAGGGTTCCCGTTTTGACGTTTTCAGGCCAGAGTCCAGTCCGCCTTGTGAGCTTTTGAGCTTCCTCCCGTAGGATGCAATTTTGAATAAAGTGAATTCGCCAGAGGCCAAGCAAGTTGGTCTAGTTTCAGTCGAAATTTTAATGCAAAGTCCAAATTTGTCCGATTGAGTGATTTTGACCAAATTTTGAAAATTTTGATAATTGATTCTGGGCATTGGGAAGGTCTTGTTGTTGCCTTGTGAAGTGACTAAACCCTTGAAATCATGATATTTTGGCCTGTGGAAGCAAAATCGCTCCTGTCCCTCAGTGAAGGACCAGAGCTTGTTTCTCAAAATTTTACTGTCTCTGCAGGATCAAGACAAATTTCGGATTGGAAGTGATAAAGGGAGGCATGTTCTTTCCGTTGAATATAATTTGAAGAATTTCACAAGCATGGAAATGTGCCAGGAGCAAAAATCGCTCCTGTCCCTCAGTGAGGGACCGGAGCTTAAAATCCAGCATTGCCTTGTCCTTGCAAGATTTCAACAATTTCGCGATTTGAGGAGAACCAAGGAAGTGCATTTTATCAGTTGAATATAATTTGAAAGCACTAACATGAGGAAAACTTGGCCTAGAAACTAATTCGCTCCTGTCCCTCAGTCAGGGACCAGGGCGAAATTTGATGATAGCTCTCGTCCCTCTCCCAAGGACCAGAGCGATTTTCCTCATAGGGCAAAATTCGAGTGAAGATCAAGTAAGTTTTGAGTTTGAAGCAAGTAAAGGAGGTATAACGAACCTGTTGAAGCCAAATTGAAGATTGAAAGACGCCTGATGAACTCCATATTGGCCTAGGCGCTCCTGTCCCTCAGTTAGGGACCAGAGCGATTTCTTCCTTGGATCAATTTCTTGCCAAGTTAAAACGAACTCCAGGCCAAAGATGAATGAAAGGGGGCACAACGAGTCCATTGAAGATAATTTTGGAAGTTGGCAAAGTGTGATTGAGCTTGAAAATGAAAATTCGCTCCTGTCCCTCAGCCAGGGACCAGGGCGAAATGTTAGTTATCTTGCCTTCCACCCAAATTCAAGTCACTCCAAGTCAAGGTGTAAGGTGGCGATGACGTTTTGAGGTGTCTCGACGAAGAATGAAGTTGCAAGGACCGCCAAAGATGAAGGAATTGCACTATATGCTCAAGTTCGCTCCTGTCCCTCAGTCAGGGACCAGAGCGAAATATTCAAATGTGTCCAAATTTAAGTCGCCACTCACATTTTAAGTGTTCGAAAGGGAGTAAAGAGCATCATTTTGAACCTTGAAGACAATTGCAAGTTAATATGATGAAAGATTTATACTATATACCCAAATTCGCTCCTGTCCCTCAGTCAGGGACCAGAGCGAAATCTCTATAAAGGTTTAAGTTTTGAATGATAATCACATTTCAGGTGTTCAAGAGGGATCAAAGGACACCGTTTTACATTGTGAAGGCGATTGCAAGTTGATAGGAACAAGGATGAGCCCAGGATACCAAGAATCGCTCCTGTCCCTCTCCCAAGGACCAGGGCGATATTCATTATACTAGCCAGTTCTTTCAAAAATCACGCTAAGTCAAGGACGTACAAGGTTGCACAAAGTCTAAGGTGTCTTGAGAAGATGATATGCGAGGGAGTTAAACGTTAAAAGGTGATCAACTAGAGCAAGGAGACAAGATCGCTCCTGTCCCTCAGCCAAGGACCAGGGCGATATTAACTACATCACTCATTTTCTTCCAAAGATCACATCAAAACAAAGATGCATAAGGTTAAAAACGTCATTTGGAAGGCGACAAACAAGAAGTGAACGTCAAAGATCACAAATTTGAGCTAAAAATGGAAGTTCGCTCCTGTCCCTCAGTCAGGGACCAGGGCGATAATGGTCACAAAGGGCATTCGTCTACGAAATCAAGTCAATCAAGCTCAAGATCCTTGTCGAAGATGTCAATTTCAACGTGAAGATGGAGATTTTGAACGTAAAAGGCAAAAGAATCAAGACTAAGATGATAATTCGCTCCTCTCCCTCTCCCAGGGACCAGAGCGATGTGGTTTGTACCCTTACCTCTCCCAAATTTTGGCGCTAACACAATTCTTAAATTTTATTAAATGCTAAAAAATCGATAAAATTTGAATATTTAATTAATAGCATTTAAAATTTGCGCATGAGCATTTATTAATTAATTTTGCCTCTTGGAAAATCGAATTAATTAAAAACGAAGGCATTTAATTAATTAATTATTATTTTAAATAAAAAATTAAATTGGGGTGAGCGCTTGAATTTTAAATCTTATATTTTTACAAAGTCGGCCCTTGGTTTTTATTTAAAAATTGTTTTAAATTGCCTTATTTTAAAAAAAGTCGGCCTAGAGGTAATGGAGGGGGTAAGCGCCTATAAAGGAAGGTGAAAATTTCATTTTCAAATCATCATTTAAACCTTCATTCATATGCGATTTTGGAGAGTAAAGGAGAAGTGCGAATTGTGTTCAAGTGGAGCGAATTTCATCAATTACAAGGTGCGAATTTCCATTCAAAGGAAGGCGCGAGCTTCATCAAAGGGGAGTGCGAGTTTGATTGGAGTTGAGCGAACCTGCTAAGATCACGTCAAAGACCCCAAAGGTGGCGAATTGCTAAGGTGGACGTTAGTTTGAAAAGGATCACGTTGGAATCTTCCAAACATCGATTTTTGCCTAGGCGAATCTCTTTATTTTGCATTTTAGAGTTGGCTCTCAAGAGAGGTATGGCGATGTGATTCCTTGTTTTAATTTTGATCGTCATGGCCTTAAATTTTGAAATTTTGAAATTTTGAATTTCAATAGCTCGATCATATTTAGGAAATGATAACTCAAAGACTTATCATGAAGTTTCCTAAATTTAATCTCTAATCTATAGTTATACATTGCAAAATCTGTTACTTATTATGAAATGTTGTGTAGGTATCAAGATGGCGACTCCCAAGCTCGAAAGATCTACAAGTCGAAAGACTCTTCTCAAGGAAAATCAAGCCAGATCAAGGACGGTCTCATCAAGGACGATCAAGAAAAGATAAGGGCAACCTCCTCCAGTCTAGCGTTGACAAGGCAACCTCTTCCAATCCAGCCTTCCAAGGCGAGGTACATCAATCATCCTGCGAATCAAGGACAGAAGGAGTTAGAACAAGAGCTAATTAAAGATAGCTTCTCAACGACATCAAATTGAATATCTACCAAGCTACAAGTGTCAGACGAGGTGGCATCCTAGTCATCACTCCTCCAGTCGGATTGGTCCACCTCAACAATGTCCAGGATCAATGTATCTAATCCATAGAAGGTGGCACGAACTCCGATGTACCTACCCTAGCTATCCATTGGTGGAAATTTCTAGAGAGGACATGTGTCCAAGCAATACAATTTTATCATTGGTCAAGCATTAAATGTTATGTAATGGTTGTAACAAACCCTAATTAGGGTTTAGGTGTCATAATCTTGGCCATTGATCTTATTTTGATCTGGACCGTTCATTGTAATTGAGGATGCTATTTATACCCTCATTTCTTTCATTTTTGTAACGAGAAAATTAGAAGATCAGATTATTGATGTATTAGGGAGAGATTAAAGTTTAGAAGCAATTTACTTTTGTAGTTAGATTGAGCTTTGAGAAAGGAATTCAAACAATTGTTGTGCATGATGGCTTTGAGATCAATAAAGTATTGAAGTTATGGTATTTTGTTGCAACTCTCTTGGTTATCTTCATGGTTGTTCAATTTTCTTGAATCATTCTCAATCAAAGTAGTGTGTTAATTCGAAGGACAAAGTGTTGGACTTGACCTTTGGTAGGATTCGCTTTCCAAACCACTAGCTTCTTGCTGATTGTAGGAACGCCTTGCGTGGTCGACTGGAGATATTTGAATCGCTTAAACCTTCAATCATTGTTGTATCTTGGATATGTAACTTCGTGATAGTGTCCTTGATCTTTGATGTATTGAAAAATCATTTGTTACCTTAGAAGATCGCATCAATTTCAATTGAGTTGTTAATTTATGGCAATATTGAAGTTGGTAGAATCTCACCAAGTCTTGTCCACATTGAGTCATTCTTAGGGTTAGACTAGATTAGACCTCTTGCAAACCCTATCCTTTTGATATTTTTTGAAAAGCTTGTTTAGTTTAAAATCTTCGGCAACGTAAGGCCCCTTGATGACACAGCAATCACAACGACCACTGGTGCTTATCCACACGTAGAGATCCTACTAAAAAGAACATTGGAGTCATCCTAACTGATCCTTCTTGCGATATCTTCAGCAGTTAGCGACTTTATTCAAGAGAGGATAAGATGCCTTTGGGTATTTTATTCTGTGTATGATTGTGTACAAAATACACGTCAACAGATAGTCATCCACTCCAAAAGCCAGATGTAGTTTTTCAAAATGTGGGATTCAATAGAAGACCTTGTAAAAGAAGAGCAAGGTCATCAACTTGGAATAGGGGACTACTGCAACAATGATAGCATGAGGCAAATACTCAAAGTATGAGACTTGCCACATTGGACTTTGGTTCCTACCAGTAAAATACTAAAAACATTTCCCTATCCCCCTTCTTAAAGGGGTACCCGAAAGTAGGAACAAGAGATTTAGAAGTGAACTCCTCCAAAGGATGGGCTTTGAAACTCAACTTTGATAGTATAGCTAAAGTCAACACCAAGCCGGCAAGTGCAGGGTGGCATAATGGTCCCATAATGGATTGTTTCTCGGAGGCGGTTCTTTTTTCCTGGGCTTTAAGACCAACATTGAAGCTGAAGCTGAAGCACTTGTGCATCTAGAAAGTATTATGTTAGCAAAATCTGTGCATTGTTGACTTCTAGAGACTGAAGGTGGTTCTCAAGTTATAATTAATGGGTACATCAATAGTAGACTTAAAGATTAGAATCATAAAAGCATCATTGAAGAAGTTAAGCTTATTGGGGGAAGTTTTCAAGAGATTAATTTTAAGCATTGCTTCAAAGAGAGCAATACAATAGTTGATAGATTGCTGAATTCAGTATTGCTCAATTTCTCTTCTCTACAAATATTATTTGATTCTAAAGAGTAGCAGCAAATGTTGATATTAAAAGTGAAAAGCTTCTCAGTTTTCCACCTCCTCCTCCTAATTTCCAAACCTTGTCACATTAATGAAGGTGATTTAACATGCTTGAACATTATAGTATAGTGACCACCATTTTGTACTATTCAAACTCCCTTGCATGGGGATTTAAATCTGTGTTCCACGAGGAGTTTTCCACACGGATGCGTCCCCACCCCTCAAACCCCCGTCCTCGTCCCCTAGTGCATTTTCGAGACTGTGCAACATTTGGGAATTTCCCCTTGTCGTCTTCCCCAAACTATCATTCGTAGGAAACATCCCCAAACGCATCCCCGAAATCGAGGACATCAAGGAACACAAAGAGGACACCTAGCCATCCTCAAGACAATCAAGGCCATCTCAATTATTCCCTGACCATCCCAAGGACCGCCAGGTATCCCCCCTGGAAAAGTATTTCTATGAATCAGTTTTAGCAAAAAAGAATGAGTTTTTAATTTTTTTTAGGGTTGTAAAGGGGGTGGGGGTCCCACAAACCCTCCATGCCCCTTATAAGCCCTAAAATCATATTTTCAAAGCAAAACAAAAAAAATTAAGAAGAGTTACAGCACTGCCTCCATTGTTGTGTGTTCATTCTCAGTTTTACTTTTAAACTTTTACCAAAGGGAAGGAGATTTGAGAGGTGGAGATGCCTCCCCTACAAACTAAAGCAACGAACTTTAAGCCTCCATTGTTGTGTGTTCATTCTCAGTTTTACTTTTAAACTTTTACCGAAGGGAAGGAGATTTGGGAGGTGGAGATGCCTCCCCTACAAACTAAAGCAACGAATTTTAAGCCTCAATAACATTGCAATTGAAAACTTGAAGCTTGGTAGCCTGAGTTGAAGCTTAACAATAAGGAAATTTTAAAGAGCATACAGCAAAGTCAAGATATGTTATTTCACTTTTTTTTTTAAAGTTTTTGTAGCTTATTAGAGAGGGTTTAAAATTGTAACTAGTTTTATTAAACTTAAAAATTGTTTTGGTTTCAGTTTGTTATATCACAAAATGAGTGTCATGTCCCCTCCTGGGTCGTTATAAATATGGAGAGAACGAGAGAGAGACCCTAAATGAAGAAGTTATTATTATTAATTATATAATAATTACCAACAAATAAATATTTAATATTTATTTATTATTAAATATTATTATTGAATTAACATTTATTAATAGTTATAACTAATAATATTCTTTAAATGATAAGGATGGGTAAAAAGAATACATACGAGCAATCATATGGTTTCTCCAACAAACAAGAATAGCATCTAGACTAATTGACATTAACATTTAATCGGACATTACATCGCTAGTATTCCTCAATTTTGTGGAAGTCTCTGAAAGAGACAAAATTGCGAATGTAATTGGAAGACATTATTATAGAGGGTTCAAGGGTGGTGCTTAGCATGGACCACCATTTAAGAACACTATAGTCAATGATCATGATTAAGGACATATCGGGCACTCTAAGGGGATTTACGACGTAGCCTTCTACTCGGACACCCTTCAGTAGTTCATGGTTCTGATTACTTAATAATATTAATATATGGATTAATTAAATAAGGTTATTGTAAATAAATGATTAAAATAATAATATAAGTAATCTATGAAAAATAAAGGAAATATATTTAATTTGTTTTAATAAAGGAAATGTTATTTAAATAATTAATATATATTTGAATGGAAAGATATTTAAATATATTTTGATATGTAATATTTAATATATTTAAATGAAATGTTATTTAATATTTAATATATTAAAAAGGAAACAATATATAATATTTAATATATTTAATATATATATATTACAAAAAAAAACATGACTTCAATAAACCCGATATGGGTTGGGTTACTTCCGCACCCCTTCATGCGGAAGGGGCCCGTGGAGGGGCACAACCCCTCACGGGTTATATAAGGTAGCAGCAGTAAGGGTAAAAAGGGAGGGGAAAAGTAGAGAAAACGGAAGAAGAAGTCTTCTACTGCAAACGAAATGTGTTCATATTAGTTAATATGAAATGTCATCATTATTAGTTAATGTGTGATACTCATTAATATTAGTTAATGGGTAATGTGTAATGTTCATTAATAGATGAAGTTAATTGTAGTCTAGGGAATATATATATATTAATTAATGTATAGTATTCACTGGTCATTAAATATAGGTAAAGGATATAATCATGTAATTGTTGTATACACAAGTTTACACATTAGGAAGGATTATGTAATACAAAGGTATTTAATGAAATGTAATGCATATGTTAAAGATGGTAAAGCACATTGATATATATAAGTTAAAGAATACATTAGGAATCCATGTTAACACAAAGGGATAGACTATGAACTGAAAACTGAGATGCAAATGTATGGCTTGGTTGTTTAAAACTCAACTAAGAAGAGACGGATCTGGCCAACCCCCTTTGAGGACTTGGATGATGGAGGCATCACCCAAGGCAAGGAATAGACAAGGGTCTTCCTTGGATGGCTTGGGTGTAAGAGGTTACACCCAAGACAGGACTCAACGGATCTGGCCGATCCCCTCTGAGGACTTGGATGATGGAGGCATCACCTAAGGCAAGGAATAGACAAGGGTCTTCCTTGGGTGGCTTGGGTGTAAGAGGTTACACCCAAGACAGGATTCGAACTCATCTTCGATTTCCTGGAGGGCTTGGGACCGAGGGGTTCCAAGAAGGCGAGCTTAACGGCCGCCTAAGGACATACTTTCGTATGGCATTCGTATCCTTTTTATTAGATGAAAATTATGAATATGTTAATTAAGTATTTACGTTAGATTGCAATTTAGATTATATATATATATATATATATATATATATGTTAGTTGTGTTCTAACAATCTGTTTTGCAGGTTAATGATCTCTAACTAGTAGGGACATTACAATGAGCACTTGCAGCAGTTCACTAATGTCAATGTGAATGAGGGCAGTGAAGAAATAAAGAAAACAAAATAGACATTTCTTCTCATTCTGAAAATCCAAACACATGTTCTATTGAAGCTCCACAAGACCGTTTTGCATGCCCTTCACCCTCTCTTCAAAAATTTGCACAAGGCCCTTTCAACCCCAAAAAACCCTTGCTTTAATTTGTCACCAATTCAACAGTCAATAAGGGTAAAAATACAGAGGGCAGCAAGCATTGGCTACGTCATATTTGCAGAACTGGTTACCGTGGGAGATATATTGGGGTTAGAAACCATCTATTGAGTAAGAGCGGACATGGGGTTAGAGTTTGTGAAAATATAACATTGGAACAACAGGTTGAAATGGCAAAGTTGGTTGGAATTAGTGAGCCAAAAATCACTAGTACTACTCACAATAAGAAACGGTCATCTATTGATCAATATGACTATTCCAATGTATCAATTGGAGAGAGTTGTGATAGAGGGAATAGAAAGGCCACTTCTATTACATGTGAAAAAAATACAATGGTAAGAGTAATGAATTTGCAAAAATGTGAGCAAGTCAATGATTCAGTGGCCAAATTTTTGGCAAGGTCTCCTTATTTCAAAGCTATTTGACAAATGCAATGAGAATTGGACCCTCTTATGTTCCCCCTAGAGAACATGGATTGCATACTTCCTCCTTGACAAACAATATTCCAAGGTGAAGGTGTTGATGGAGGAGATGAGACAAACATTGATTAGGACTGGCTATTCCATTATCATGGATGTGTGAACTGATATTTGCCATCGACCACTCATTAATATTACTGTTACATGCCCGGTTGGTTCATACTTTCTTAGAGCTATTGATTATTCTCGGAAACATGAGGATGTTGATTACCAATTTGACATTTTGAAAAAGGACATAGAGGAGGTTGGGTCTTGTAATGTTGTGCAAGCTGTGACAAATTCAGCTCATGTTTGTAAGTTAGCTGGTTTGATGGTTGAGTGCTTACAAACACATTTTTTGGACTACATGCTATGTACATGATTTGAATAATGCTGATGTTGGCAAAATAGATTGGTTGAAGGTAGCAGTGGCCGAAGCTAGACACATGAGCTGAATTTGTCTTGTAATGTTGTGCAGGTTGTGACAAATTCAGCTCATGTTTGTAAGTTAGCTGGTTTGATGGTTGAGTGCTTACAAACACATTTTTTGGACTCCATGCTATGTACATGATTTGAATAATGCTTTGAAAGATGTTGGCAAAATAGATTGGTTGAAGGTAGCAGTGGCCGAAGCTAGACACATGAGCTGAATTTGTCTTGTAATGTTGTGCAGGTTGTGACAAATTCAGCTCATGTTTGTAAGTTAGCTGGTTTGATGGTTGAGTGCTTACAAACACATTTTTTGGACTCCATGCTATGTACATGATTTGAATAATGCTTTGAAAGATGTTGGCAAAATAGATTGGTTGAAGGTAGCAGTGGCCGAAGCTAGACACATACAAATGGTTGTATGTAATCACCATACTTCACTTGCACTATTCTAGTCTTATTCAAACAAAGAATTCCTCAAACCAATTGAGCCTAGATATGCTAGCTATTTTATTTTGCTAGAGAGGATGTTGGAGGTGTAAAATGCTCTTCAATCAATGGTGGTTTATGAAGAGTGAAAAAAGTGGGCTGAATCAAAGACAGAAGAAGGGAAGGTAGTGAGAGAAATTGTGCTTAATGACAATTGGTGGTCCAACATCTAGTAAAAAAAATATTTGAGTTTGTACTTTGTTTTACTTTCTATTTTCAAATTTTAATTTACATTATTAACTGCTGATGTCATAATTTTAAATTTTATAAATTTTAAATGCTGCTTGCAGATATATTTGCTCTATCATATCACTTGGTATAGGTACATGGATACATGCTCTCCTAGCCTTGCAAAGATTTGTGAGACTTTTGATAGCATGCTTGATCAAATGAAGCAAGCAATTCGTAAGAAGGATCCTGGATTCCAATTCTATGAGGAACATATTAGGCGTGTGTTGTTAAAATGTACTTATAAATAAGATTTCACAATACTCTTCGTACATATCACTTACAAATGACATTTCTCTATATTATAATTTTGTTTGTGATTCATTCGAAAAGTAATCCTTCAAGTGCTTAGACAATATGGTGATTCTTGCAATTAGGATTTTCTATTTTGGTATTATTGGAAGCACATCTAGAAACCTAATGTTTTGGTGTGGTTTGAGTTGGGTAAAGGTTACTCACAAATATTGTGCTTAAATACTTGGATTACGATTTCAGACATAAACACATTACCCAATATGAAATAACTTTCCTTACTCTCCTGTCGAAACAAAACTTATACATACTCTCTCTAAACAATCCTTTTTAGTAGATAGCAAGCTCCCTTGCACCAATTCAATCTTCCACAGAAGTTTTGGCCTTGTCGAATAATTGCAAGTGGCTATGATAAGAATGTAGACCATTTTATGAATGATCCTAGAGTATGATAAGTCAAACCTATTAATGAATTTGCAATATTAATCGCCATATGTCATAGGTGATGCTATTGACTACCTTTAACATAGTGTTAAGTGGATGTGAAGTAAGCTTGAAGTACAATTCTTAATACATGTAAACCTAGGTTCAAGCTCAAATGTATCACAGTACGAAATTGCTTCATGTGTGTTGGAGTTATGATCCTCCTTTTATCTAAAAAGTGGATCAATTTAGATCGACTAGCAAGACTAAGCTGAGAGTTACCTGGAGCAAGTTGCAAGACACCAGCAGCAATACTGCAAGTTAACCTGCAGCAAAAGCCACAAGCATTTCAGTTTGCTGCAAGTTCACCTGCAGCAGCTTTGCAAGTGATAAGTATCACTCCAGCTGTCAATTAACCATTGTCAGCATCATCTCTGTTACAGTCATCCAAAAAGATACACTTAACAACATAAATCACTTCAGTTGAGGCAATATTATTGATTGCAGCAATGCTGCGGCAAAGGATAAAGCAGCCTTCAAAGCTTAGTTGCCAGAAACGCAACGGTCTCCCGTCGTTTCGCGTTTCAACGTGAGAAACGCGTTTCTCGTTTCTAACGGCCGTTTCTGCAGGGAAATTCGTTTGTAAGGTGTTTTCCAGTGTTTTCGATTTGTCATTAAATAATTGCTTTTCATTATAAGTGCAGTAAAATAATTGTTTTCTATTATAAGTGCAGTAAAGTAATTGTTTTTAACAGGTTTGACAGTAAAGTAATTGTTTTTAACAGGTTTGACAGTAAAGTAAATGTTTTTAACAGATTTGACAATAAAGTAATTGTTTTTTATTGAGTTAACATTGACAGACTGATTTTTTTTGGCATGTGAAATTGCATGTTTCATGGCTTAACTTTGGATTAACTAGTAGAGGCAGATTATAGTTTTCTAAGTCATGTTAGTTACATTAAATATATAACTTTAACTAACATTAATTATACAGCCTCATGTAAAATATTTCAATATAATTATCTGCAATTCATGCATTGCAATATCTTAATAATTTATCTCCTAATATAAATATCTACCACTAATGTTTCAGAATAAAGTTTTTTAATGAAAATATATATAAAACTTCATGCTATTTCATTTATGTAAAATATTTTTTTATAATAATAGCTTGTATATGTGTATACTTTTATTATATATATATATATATAGATACGTTTCTTATAAGCAACCTTTAAATATTCCGTTTCTCGTCACGTTGCCGTTGCGGTTGCGTTTCTCGTTTCTCGTTTCTGGTAACTTAGCTTCAAAGGCAGTGACCACTTACCCTGTCTTGGCCGGCAACCATTTTCCTTGTCATGGGCAATGTTTTCCTTCACGGGTGCATGATTGTTCCTCTTCTTTAGCGGCAATTGTTTTCCCTCTTTGGGTGGCAACTGTTTTCCCTGGTTGTGTATTCCACCCTCATTAGCACAAGTGATTCCTCTTCCCAGCAAATTTGTTCTCCTTCTTTGGAAGGTGTGTATTTTCTCTTTGCTGGCAGCATCATTTCCCTACAGGGCCACAATTGTTTATCGATGGCTGCAGGTGACAGCTAGGAACAGCAACCATTCATTTTCCCTGGAGCAGCATAAATCTCAAGGGGCAGAGGCAGAATGTGAAGCGTTCAAGGGAAGAAAAGCCTCCCTGTTTTATATTGTGGGAAGCCATTGTTTTGGGACCTTAGGCTGGATGGCTGTGTTAGCTGAAGCCACACTTGTCAGGTGATAGTGCAAGCTGAAGCCAAGCAAGCTATTGGTTAGCTAAAGCTAGTTAGCAGAGGGTGTCAAAAGAAGGAGAAAGTATGCTGCTTTAAGTGTGGCAAAGCAATCCATAAAGCAACCAGTTGAGCAGCCATTCTTGTCCCATTTGGGCAGTGGTAAAACTCTCTGAACAGGTTGCACATTGAACCAGTGGGGTTAAAGCAACTAGCTCCTTGGACTGCTGCAAACGGAGTAGCAAATCCTTTCTCAGAGTTGGTGGTATAGGTCCTTGTTTTTTTGCAGAGGTTGCAGTCCTTTGATTCACTGTTGCAGGCCTATATCATTTTCAGGACAGGATGTGGATGTGTGTAAAAGCCCTTGAAGAAATGTAAAACTATGGTACAATTGTAGATTAATGCCATAAGGAGCGTTTGCTTTCTCTTTCTAGAGTTCTATACCCATTTGAGGGTTTCTCCAGAATTAACCTTCTTATTGCAAATGTATGTGACTGCAAGATTGTTTCATTTCCACATGTCTCACATGTTCTCTATTTTCCCTTGATTTGCATGTGTAACGGTGATTGGCATCCATTATAAATTTATAGGTCATATTGGAGCATTTTGTGGTTTTTGAGAGCTTCTCATTAAATCCAAATTGCTAATGTCTGTGAGGATGGCACAGCCACCTCAGTTTACAAATTATCCTTAAGCAGGGCTTGAAATTGGTTAACACTAGAAAAGAAAACTTTCAGTATTAGTACCCATGACAAAATATTACTCGAGTGCTCATATCCAAGGGTTGGGAATGCATCAACTATGTCCCCAGTATGTTTATGGACATTGCAAGGGTATCTCTAACGCCCTAGGAGCATTGGGAACATGGCCAGAGATGTCACCCAAATAAGGGAATATTTATATGCCACCGGAACATCAAGAAGTACCTGATCTCATTGAGGTGCTTTTGGACACTCAGCTCCACCAAAAAAAGAACAAATAAATATCCGACATGTCATTTGTTTCTTCCTAAGGGCCTTAACCTTCGCCATACACAAATATGTCCTCCAAGTCACTACACCCAATCACTTCTTCAAACTTGAAGGTGCCTCCACTAATCCCCAATATCAGTTGCCAATCTCCTATCCCTGCATACCCAACACTATGACGCCACATTACTGATTATTTCAGTGATACTTTTGAAATGAAAAAAATAAGATGAGTTATGTTGGTTCCAGCTAATTTTGCAGCAACGTTGCTATGGTAAACCAACAATACGATTGCACCCACATAGCTATTGCCTATATGCCACCAAGTACATTTTGAAAGGACCAATAAAATGGAAGAAGAAAAAAACGGAACAGCTGGAAGCGTTCCCCAAATCATTGAGAAAAGGGGGGAACAGAAAAAGAGACGGATGAAAAAAAATTAAAAACACAAAAATTCTATAAGATTACAAATCAGAATACCTTAAACAGCGTACAGGTTTGAAGCAATCCTAGCGTTTCTCGTTGATAGCAGTAGACCCAATGTTACATAAAAACCACGGGCTACTACAGCACTGAAATGCATTACATTCATCGCGTCAAAAAGATAGCTATTCATCACCTATATGTTTGTGATTGTCATGTCCATTTGACGCATAAAAATTACAAACAACTCACAAAACGTATCTTGATTCTTCGATTTAGGTTTTTAGAAAATCTTTATAGTTATTCTTAGCAAAACTAGCTTTTATGAAATTTTCCTTTTTTTTTTTCCTTTTTTTCTTCCTCCTGTTTTTTTTCATGTGCGACTCCCCAAATGTCCAAGGTATGATACGGCATCCCTTAACCGCAACAATACGCAAATGGGGAATGCTGCAAAACAGCCTCCTATCTATCGCCCATTGATGGGAATAACTTGAGGACATCCCAGTTAAATTCCGGTTTCACTCCCTATAGGACAGGTGCCTTGGGTACCGTGATGCAGTGGAACACAAATCATTACACTTTATGTTACAATGAACTTAGAAACCCTAAGCACCATCAAAATATACACAAGAAAGCCGCAGGTCCTAAGCTATAGAGGCTTCATTGATAATAGACTGAGTTGATGAAGCAAATACTTACGGGACAGACATCCTTCTCAAACAAAAACAACAATATTAACTACTCTTTCAAATATTTAACTGAGTTTATATATTCCATCATTAGAATGGTTTATTAACAGAAAGTAAAAACTGCTTATAAGCCTCTGGAATATTGAACATGAAAAAATTTCTATACAGAGTGGAGGTTATGAATCGTACCTCCATAATCCTACTGTAACAGACGCAAATCTTATGTCTCCAGCTTTAAACTGCACTAAACGAGAAAGCATTTTACAGGCCTCCTTTAAAAAATAATATTAAAAGAAAATCAGATAATACTACAAATGAAGGACACTGACCCAAATAAAATGAAGCCCAGCAAGACTAAAAGTGATAGATTCTCGGTCAAAAATAAAAATAAAATAATAAATAAATCTTGTTTATAATATACATAAAGGAAAACATGTAAAGCCATCTGAATATTCTAACATATTCCATTTCCTTCGCCTGTGCATTTTTTAAGAACTGCAATCTAACACTAAATATTGCGCCCAGGCAAATTTCAATCCTATTTACTTCATATATCCGTATATTTAGATCCTTATTTTACAAATAAGCACACTCCGTATATTTAAATATGAAGCGAAACGAATGAATGAATATACGTAATGTGTATATACTTACGGATACTGCGTGAGGTTAAAATGTAAAAAAAATCCGCTTCGAATATTTCTCCTGCATGTTTCGGATCACAAATATTCACCTGTTAACAACATTAAAACAAGATATGCTGCAGAAAATAAAATTAAAAAACCAGTCGTTTTAAAACCCACCGTTATGCCTATCTTTAGATTTGTAATGGAATTTGATAAAACCAGCTGTTTATAAATCACTCGCGTTACGATAATGGCAAATACAAATGTCAAATGGCGGTTTAACTCATGGGATTTCTAAAAATAATTGGGAAGTGTGAATTCTGATCTTTTTTATTGCCTTCATTAAATGTAAAGAAAAATATATATTTTTTAATATTTATTATTAATTATTAATATATATGAAATGAGTAAAAGGTGCATTAAATAATCTTTAGGGCACAATTTACATCATATTTTAGGGTTCTATTCTAATAAATTTTATATTTCAATTTTCAAAGTCATCATTAGTTGGGCTATTTGGGTGGGTATGAGTTGTCCTAGTATTTTTTCTTCTTAAAATTTTTTAGTTTTATGAATAAATTATTCTTGTTTAACATATTATTCCAACCATACCTAGGTGAGAATCAATTTATAGTTGAAGTTTATTCATCCAACGATATCTTTGTAGAATCAATGTATAGTTGAAGTTTATATCTATTATACTTATTTAACATATTTACCCAACCATATCTATGTTCACATCAGTTTAATGTATAAGATATCTTTGTAGAATCAATGTATAGTTGAAGTTTATATCTATTATACTTATTTAACATATTTACCCAACCATATCTATGTTCACATCAGTTTAATGTTGAAGTTTATATTTATTACATTTATTTAACTTTTTCACCCAATCATATCTTTGTGGGGAGAAGTATTGTTTCTAAAAATTGAGAGTTTATATTTATTATGTGTGTTTAACATATTCACCAAACCATATCTATGTCGGGATGGATCCTCCCAACCATATCTATGTCGGGATCAATTATCCCAACCAGTATTGTTTCTAAAAATTGAGAGTTTATATTTATTATGTGTGCTTAACTTATTCACCAAACCATATCTATGTCAGGATGGATCCTCCTAACCATATCTCTGTCGAGATCAATTCTCCCAATTTATATGTAATATTGCACGTGTGTTTATAATAATTGACACTTATAATTTTTCAAGTGTTTTTAAGAAGATTGTGTGTATTGTTTCTAGAAGTTTTTTTGGAGCTTTGCTAAGAAGATTGTACATGATGTTTCTAAAACTTGAGAGTTTATATTTATTGCACATGTTTAACATATTTTCCCAACCATATCTATGTGAGGACCAATTTATGCTAATTACACATAATTCGTTTAAAGAGTTCATTGTATTGTTTCATTGTGCTAAGAGTATTCATTGACATGAGAGTTTATGCTTATATAAGA
The DNA here is from genome assembly GCF_030272615.1 of Cryptomeria japonica. NCBI lineage: Eukaryota > Viridiplantae > Streptophyta > Pinopsida > Cupressales > Cupressaceae > Cryptomeria > Cryptomeria japonica. Next base: position 504,779,077 of record NC_081410.1, read on the forward strand.
TATTCATACTTGCACATATTTCTTTTAATATTACTAGTTACTTCTTTATTATTATTTTTTTATATTATGTTAATTGCTTTCTGGTATGATTTTTACATATTTATGTAATAATTTTTATGAAGGTGTTTTTACTATTATGAATTAGGAAAATAAGCCTTAATTCAATTTAAAATCTATTTGAATTTAATCCTCCCTTAATAAATAATTATTCTCATATATATGTAAATTGATTATTGTTCATTATAATTTAATATAATAATATTTAATAATATAACATTAAATTTTCAGTAACATAATATAAAATAAAATAAAATAAATATTTTTATTATATAACATTAAATTTATATAATATAATCTAAAATGTTAGATTAGAGTTAAGTATATTTATTATTTTATATTATTTAATATTAAACTAGAAAAAAATATTAATTATTAAATATATATAATAAATAATATTATTTAAATATTAAATATTGTAATACATGTATTATTTATTAAATTTAAAAATATATCTACTTTTAAAATATTAAATAATAATATGTTAGTAAAAAAAAAATACAAAAACAGAATTATTAGTAATAAAATAATAAATATTAGATTATGGTAGAAATTAAATTAAAAAAATATATTAAATAATTATATTCATAATAACGTATTTATTATTAGATAGGTTAGGATTAAATGGAGTGGAGACTCTTCAAACTTATCACGGTCCCCATCTCAAAAAGTATTTGTTTTCATAAATATTTATTATATATTAGCTTAAGATTAAATATAGTAATAAAATATATAATAATAAAAATTATAAATCTGTATAGTTTTTTGAATAAAAGGGGTAAAAACTATAAATTTGTATGGTTTTTTATTAATAAAGCAGTGAGAACAAGGGCACTGGCCCTTTACATAGCAAAACTATTAAAAATCATAGCACAGAAATAGCACTATAACAGCAATTAACAGCAACTATCACCAAAAAGGAACCAAGTCTTTAGAAATCAGAAACAACAACAAAAACAAAAACAAACTACGAGGGTGCCTTGCGCACCCCAGTGGCATCCATAGTATTGTTCCATTCGTTTGACAAGAACTTGTAGAGGTCCCTAGCCTCCTGCTTGTCCTCCTTCCGCATAGTGTTCCCTCGGTAGAGAGAGGGTGAGCGCGGAACTATGTAAAACCTGCACATGGAATTTGTTAAGACCCACCATTTGGGCTTCCCAAGCCTCCATCTTATTCTTGAGTTGGTTGACATCCTCCTTGATAGTCTGCAGATCAAGCACAGGGCTGAGGTTTTCAATTCTCTGCGTGATGTCTAGCACATCCGTGCTCAACTTTTCCATTTGTTAGAGAGTAGGGACCTCCTGGGGGTTCTCAACAGCCAAGTCATCCGTAGTTTCTTCAGTCACTTTGGGCACGCCACCAGCAAGGGAGTTATCACTATCATTAACCAGACCCATCAAAGGGATGTAATGCATCACCTATTTAGTCATTTTAGAATTTGAATCCAAATTACCAGATTCCAGTGCTTTGCTAGCAGATATTTCCACGCCCATAAGACCCTCGGTGTCCGTGTTCATAGGGGTCGTATCCTTATCATCAATGAGGTCCTGGGTTTTCATTTCAGAGATACTCATATCAACGGCACCAACAGTGGTTGGGACCATGGGGTCCCTAGTCACATTCACATCCATAGCATCTCCATCAGGGGCCCCATAGTGGTATTAGGGCCTTCCTCCTTCTTGTCCCCAATGGGGTCCTCCTCAGAGTCCAGATTCTCAATCATCGGGGTCTTCTTTCTACGGCTTTTGGAAGCAAGCCTGGAGAATCTCCTTTTAACCTCAAAATCTGGGGAAGGATTGTCATTCTCAGCGTCCTCAAAGGAGGAATTGTCATCAAAGACAATGCATTTGCGTTTAGCGGGGGTTTTGCTTTTGCCCTTGGATAGGGAGCGAAAAGCACTGGGAGAGGCAGGAAGAGTTAAATTAGGGGAGATCGCCAATAAGGAGACAGTCGAGGCATAAGTAGGCAGGGACATGGTGGTCATAGAAAAGCCCTCATGGGGATATTGAAAGAATCTAGGGAAAGCCATAGACAAGGTCGCGAGTTGTTGGGGAGTCGACATGGGGGGCTGAGAGAGCGAAAGATTGCAAGGGGGGCAAAGAGCCTCATGGAATTTATATAACCTATAAATAAGGCCCTGGTGGAGGAGGTAGGGAGGCTTATCCCCATGCTTGGGGTCCATAGTGTCTTTAACAGAGCTCTCTATAGAGTGCAGTAAATAAAATGACAGACAAAGCAATTCATTGTTACGGAAGTGATTGAGGAGGGGCAAATGGTAGTAGTATAATACCTTATACCTGCCTTCCAGAGTGAAGTACGTCATGATCATGAGGCAAATCATGTTCCACGGGTGCTTGAGCTCCTCCCACAAACCTGCCTTGCAACTTGACAGGTTCTTCGCGGTTACAAAAGAATCGTTTCAAACCTTCATTGTTTGCAACATGACCGGTACGCTTCCAGCGGTGGCCATCAAGTGTTAGCTTCGTAGCTTGGGCAATAGTCTCCTCAGACATCAAAGGCAATGTCGTCAATCAAGACCCGCCTCCCAGACCAGGAGGAGGCAAAAGCAGTCGAGAGCTACTCATCATGGCCCTTCAGGAAATCCAGAAAATCGACAACCCCGCCTTCAACACAAAAGTTCCAGACCAGGGGGTCATTTTTAAAATCATCTGGATTATCTGGTTCATATCTAACTTTGTCGCCCCCCATATCTTCCACCAACAAAGCTTCTTTAGTCATGAAACAAAAAAAGTTGCAGAGACCCTTCGAGAAGCAAGCCAAGAAGAGAAAAGGGAAGTGTGTGAGCCCAGTGTCAATAAATGAGAAATGAAGTTGGGCGCATGGGAAAAAATGAAGTCACTTTTAGAAATGATTTCCTGGTTACGAGGCATTAAAGGCCAGCAAATACCGACGGCAACCAACACGTTTCCAATCCAGTCATACCTCATCATGACTTTGCAAGCCCAAGTAAAATGCCAACACAACAACGCGTGCGTCATCGCCAACCTAGCCGAACGAGCCACCACCACATCAAAAGGGATCATACGGATATTTCCATTGTTTGAATTATGAAACCACCGCCTCTAGACTGCCCCGAGAGAAGAGAGGAGGGTAAGGGAAGCACTTGGCAGCCGCTCAATCATTAGTGGAGATTTTGGATTTCTCTTCCTGGAGGAGGAAGTTAACATGGTCTGGGAGGGAGTTGTGACTCCTCCAACATCTCAGCCCTGAGAGGTTTAGGCCAATGGCTGCCATGGTGTCCGCCACACAGTTGCCTTCCCTGTAGATATGCATAACTCTGAATGAGTTAAGCCCGGAGATGAGCCTCAAGGTGTCCCTGATGGTTCGCTCAATTGTCCAATTAAGCTTATTTCGCCCTTTGACAACATCAATGATAAGCATGAAGTCCCCCTCAATGTCCATAATCCTGATTCCCATGGAGAGGGCAATGTGGATTCCCCAGGCTAAGGCCATCGCTTCAGCCTAATTAGAGGAATTCCCATTCAGGTTACCCGCATAAGCAGCAATAAGGGCCCCTGAATGGGCTTTGATCACCCCTCCACCAGCAGCTAGGCACCCCTGGTAGCCCCATCAAAATTGAGTTTTAAATTTGTAGTCGAGGGGAACCAGACCATGCTTTGTCTTAGAAGTCTCTTAGACAAGTCAACAAGAGAGAACGAGGAGGGAAGGTTCCAGTGTCTAGCAATTTCCCAGTCCCAGGTAGAGGGGGGCTTGGACGCTATCCAGGTTTTAGAAACAAAGATATTCTCAAGAATTAGATTAAGGAATCGAGCAAACACAGTTTCCATGAAGGCCTCCTTGTCTCTGAATATCCTGTCATTACGTTCCTTCCATATACACCAGCTCACGTGGGGGGATCTGCTTCCACAGTTGTTGGATAAGGGAGTTGGAAGAGGGGCCCTGAAATTCCTGAGACAGATTTAACAAATTATCATTCATTACCCAACATATATTAAGCCTATTGTAGACCATCCCCCATAGCTCCCAAGTGAAGGCACAGTGGAGGAAGAGATGGGCAAGACTTTCTTCATCATTTTTGCAGAGGATGCATCTGTTAGGGAAATGGAATCCCCGCTTGACCAAGTTGTCTTGGGTCAAGATTTTGTTGAGGAGAGCAGTCCACCAGAAGAAATTAACCTTGGGGAGGAGTTGGGGATTCCAAACCTCTTTCTAGATAAAGGAGAAAATAGGTTCCCTAAGTAAGCTGGTGTAGGCAATTATGACAAAGAAGTCTCCAAAGGGGTCCCACTTCCAAATAAGTTTGTCCTCCCTAGGAAACAAGGGGAGGAATATACTGGCCAAAAGCTTCTAAAGCTCTCTAGCAGCAGGGAGGAGGAAGGGATGGTCAATGCAGCAGTCCTCCAAGGCCCTCCAAGTGCAATTGTTGAAGTAATCACTAACCCTTTCACCAAAGAAGCCTTTGGTGGCATCCTATAGTCGTCTCAGGGAGGGGGAAGAAGCAAGGGGTCTCTCTCCTAACCAGCAATCTTCCCATAAGAGAATGATCCTGTCATTTCCAATAATCCACCTCAAACCAAGAGAAAAAGGGTCACTGCAGCTCAAGATGTTATTCCAAATTTTGGAACCCCTAAGAAGGCCCTCCTCTTTCAGGACAGAGGAGAAGTTCGCATTACCCAGGTACTTAGTCCTGATGATCCTACTCCAATCCATATCCTTGTTCAGAAGCTTCCACGCAATTTTAGTCATAAGGGCTTTATTGAACCTTGAGATCTTGCGGGTTCCCAAGTCGCCCATGGCCTTGGGAAGACAAACTTTGTCCCGGCCCAGCAAGGCTAGCCTCTTATTTTCTTCCATTCCCATCAGAGGAAAGTCTTTTGAATGTTTTCTAGCTTAGCAGCGATAGCCGCAGATATCTTGAATAGGGAGAGAAAGTACACAGGGATCCCCTAGAGGGAGGAGGAAAGCAGCTGCAATTTCCCAGCACTACTCAGGAATCTACCTTTCCAACCAACCAACTTTTTCTTCATTCTTTCAAGGATAGAGATCTAGAAGGAATTAGAGACATCTTTAACAGTCAAGGGGAGGCCTAGGTAGGAGCCAGGGAGGGAGGCCCTTTGACAACCAAGGATTCTGCAGACTTTATCTCGGAGTTGGGCATTAGTGTGGAAGAAGTAAATGTTGCTCTTTTCATAGTTAATGTGGTGGTCAGATGCTAGAGCATAGGTGTTGAGAAAGGATTTCCAATCCTTAGCTTCCCAAACAAAGGAGATACCAAAAAGGATAGTATCGTCAATGAACTATTGTAGAACATTGGGGGGGAGCGTAGAGGCAGGTTTGATGCCCAAAAGAGTGCCCCTGCGGACCATAGAGTTCAGGTTAGAGGCCAACACTTTAGCTAGGATGATAAAGAGGTAAGGGGATAGAGGATCCCCTTGCCGCAACCATTTGGAGGCCCTGAACTTCTCCAGGGGGCTCCCGTTTAGCAGCACCGCGTAGGTGATAGTAGATATGCATTCCCCAATAAGTTTGATGAGTTTGTCTCCAAACCCCATAGCTTTGAGAACTTTGAAAAGGAAGTTCCAGTTGACCTTGTCATAAGCCTTGGAGATATCAAGCTTGAGAACCATCCCCGACTGATGACACTTATCCATGGAGTGGATAATCTCACGAGTAGAGATGACCGCATCAAGAATCTGTCTACCAGGAATAAAACCCTTCTGGGAGGGGCTAATCAAAGGATCCAAGAAATGTTTGAGCCTATTAACAAGAACTTTGTTGAAGATTTTATAAATAGTGTTGCAGAGACTGATAGGGCGGAATTCCTTGAGAGTAGATGCCTCCTGAGTTTTGGGGACAAGAGAAATGAAGGTGTGATTGAGTTTGTTGAGGAGCCTTCCTAATCTTAAAAAATCTCTAGTAGCCAGAACAACATTAGGGCCCACCACATCCCAAAAATCTTGAAAAAAAACTAGAGGGAAACTATCAGGACCCGGGGCTTTGAAGGGGCCCATAGCAAAAATAGCAGACTTGACTTCCTCCTCAGAAACACGGGCCAAAATAAGGTTGCTATCTTCCTCTGAGAGGGGTGGCAGGAGGTAGTTAAGAAGGTCCTCCCCAACAGGCCCCCTCGGTCATCATCATCCCTAAATAAAGTGGCAAAATAGTTCGTAGTCAGTCTACTCAAACTATCAACATCGTTGACCACCTTATTGTTGTCGTCCATGATGGAAGAGATGTGATTTCTACGCCTATGGATAGAAGAAGATATGTGGAAGAAAGTAGTATTTTTATCACCCTCTTTGAGCCATTGAACCCTGGATTTCTGTTTCCAATAGAGTTCCTCTTTGTGGGAATTTTCCTTCCATTTTCTTCGGAAGGCAACCTCCTCCATATGGGTGGCTTCAAGGGAGTCACCTTGATCAATACGCTCTTGGATAACAATCAGTTTACTATTGAGCTCCTTTTTTTTCTTGAAGATATCCCTGAAGGTGTATTTGTTCCAGCCCCAAACATTTCTTTTGACCAAGTCGAGCTTCTGGGAAATCCTGAACATAGGAGTACCAGGTATGTTGGTGCTCCACCATCTTGTAATGCAATCCTTGAACTCTGAATGAGAGTTCCACATAATTTCATATCGAAAAGGATGATTCTTACTTGCAACATTTGTGGTATTCCAAAGGAGCAGGGGGTTGTGGTCAATGACCATTCTGGGGAGGGCAATGAGCTTCAAGGTCGGACCAATAGTTGCCCGAGATGAAAAATCTGTCAAGTCTGACCTGAATAAGATCCTTTCCCTTCCTGAGATTGGACCAAGTGAATTTTTGCCCTGATAGTTCCACATCCATTAACCCATTCCTACCAATGAAGTCAACTAGATCAGTCATGCTGTTAGAGTACTCTGGAAGGCCTCCCAACTTCTCAGAGGGGATCAAGGGAGATTTGAAATCACCCGCAATAAACCAGTGGGCATTGGCATTATTTTGTATTAGAGAAGTTATGTCGTTCCAGAGCTTTAATCTACCAGATCTGACATTGGGGGCATAAACATTAACAAGAATGCATGAGTCCATCGAGGAAGAGAGTTCAGAGACCAAAAGGTTGGTCGAGGAGGAGAGAAGACTACCAAAAAAATGGGAGGGGTCCCACATGGTGACCAAGCCACCGGAGGCTCTAGTAGCATCACTAATAACAAACTTCACACCAGGCCAATTTTTACCAGCAACAAGGGAAAAGGAGGACATAAACATCTTAACTTCTTGGAGAAGGACCATAATTTTATTTTCAGAAAAATACACTTTTTAAGAGCATATTGCTTTTGGGGTTTGTTAAGGCCCCTCATGTTCCAGGAGAGGACCTTCATTTCTTACCTTTTATGGATGTCTCCAAGGTCCGTTGCCTGCCATTAGCAATATCCCTTGTGGCTTCCTTTTGTCTTGATAGTCTCTGCGATGGCTGGCCCACTTTGAGATTCATCCCCACATCAAGCTTTGCAATCCTGGTCTTGCGTCTTTGAGTAATCTAGCCCTCATCAACAGGAGTTATACAACCACTGGATGATGCACCAGGGGCACCAGGTGAGAGTAAACACTGGTTCAGGGTGGGAGACACCAACAGGGAGCGAGCTGTCTCTCGGGCGAGAGAGGGGTCCCTCACAATCTCACCATCTTCTAGTTGATCAACCAGTGAAACCGAGTTGACTGTCGGGGAGATGCATTGTTCCTTATGGGCCGAATTAGAGGCTTCCACCACAATCTTTGCAAGAGATTTGAGAAGGTTGTTGATACTCTCAGCAAAGGGGTATTCTTCCATAATTGGGTCCTTGATTGCTAAGGGAGGCAGGTCTGGGCCAGGAGTAGGAGTGACCACAGGTCCCACAGCCAAGTCTTGATGAATAATAGGAGCATTTGGCACTGAAACTTCCACCTGGGTCGGGCCCTTAAGCTTGAATAAATCTGTATAGTTATTATTAGTAATAAAAAAATATATCTTATGGGTATATATAATGGTAAGTGCTACTAGAGGAGTATCTACGTATTCTCCTTATATTAACATCAAAAATAGCACATCAGATGCAAATTGCTATTAAATAGTAATACATAATCATAAATAAAAAAAATGTATAGTTATTATTACTATTAAATAATAAATATTACATTATAAATATTGAATTGTGTGGTGCAATGCTTCTGACTAGGGCTTATGTGGTTGCGCTCAAGGGTGAAAGCCTTCTATTGTGTTTTTCCAATGGAACCGACATGCTCCTTAGCCTTCTCATGGTGTCCAAGGTAAGAAATGGAGGGAGGGCAATGCCAAGGTCAATGAGGAATTTTGAGAAGATTGCAGGAAGCCTTTCTTTGGAGCCAGTGACAGAATACAACAAACTCCTTCTAGCACTTTCGTGCCTCCTTCCTCTCTCAAGTATTCGACAGTTTGGTGTGACAATGCTTGCTCTCCCAAGTGTATGGTGACCCATGGGTTTGATCACTTTGATGGCCCCTCTCTTGGCTAGGGAAATCTTAGCAGCACTAAGCTCGACAAGATCCCCTTGCCATGTGGGGGTGCAAAAGGGTTTTCCCAGCAAGGGTGATACAATTAAGTTGGGCCAACATGGACAGGAGATATCAAGGGTTATCAATAGAAAGGAAATGAATAAAAAATTCATCGAGCCATTAGAGGGCAGGCCAACAATTTGTTTGGATGAGGATGTTAATAGAAATGTGGTAGAAAATGAAAAATTATTTCTTGAGATAGGTTTGATTGGGAGATTTAGGGGCTTTTGGCCAAGCCTTAGTGATTTGCACAAATGGATTGCTTAGTTTTGGAGCCCCATTTTGGAGGGGGATATTCAGATCTACCCTGGAGCCCAAGGGTTTTTCGTGGTTGTGCTCGATGGTAAGTAAGATAGATAGAAAGCCTTATGTAATTACTAATAGAGTTAGGAGGAGAAGTTCATGTCAATGCTAAAACCTTGGTACCACTTTCAACCCTGCCATTGAACCCTTCAAGAAGATTCCACTATGGGTAAGACTTCCTAACCTACCACTACAATAATGGTTTGAATCATGTTTTGAGTTTGTTGGGGACATGTTGGGTAATTTTTTTAGGGTGGATGAGGGCACTCTTGACTTCAATCACACTACCTATGCTCGTATTCTGGTTAAAATTAACATGAAGAGGGCCCCTTCAGTAGAATTATGTATGAAATCTACAAATGGGGTTTGGCTACAACCTATGGATTACGAAGGAATTCCTCTCAAATTTAGGCATTGTTATCAGACAAGGCATGTGGTTGCAAACTATGTCAAAAGAAAATGTCATAATCAAGCAACCTAGTGGAAAGAGGAAAATCCTCAGCTCTATGTGGTTGAAATAGTAGAGTCTAAAATACTAGAGACAGTTGAGGAGAAGGGATTTGTTGATGGAAAAACACTAGAGACCATTAAGGAGAAGGGATCTATTGATGGGTTGTATTGCAAGGCTCTTGATGTTTTGTGATGCCTCAAAGGGGTCAAGGTAAAGACAAAGAATAGTGCTAATGTTGACTGTTATTTAGAGGAGAAGAAAGTGGCCAACAAAGGGTGTTTCCAGAAATCAAACAAAGGGGTGAGTCCCATTTCAAACTTTGTGGTTGTTAGAGAAACAACAACATTGAAAAAAAGATTTTAGTGTGGTTGGTTGCAACCTTAGTAACGCTAAGAAAATTTTTGGTGGTTGTTTGAACAACTCTGAAGGGGAGGAAAAATCCTCCATTGAGGACACATTGATGTGACAAAAGGAGGTCCATTGGCAATTTGTGAAGGGAAAGAAAGTCAAGAAAGCTAAGCAGGAAGGAACCTTTTATATGCTCCTTCATTCACAAACTAAAAGAGGAATCAATAGAAATTATTAATTGCATAGGTGGACTATGGTAAAGAGGGGATTGGAACTACTACTCAATATGTATTGAGATAAATGGATACAATGAACATAATGTAATACACTTTTATATTAATATTGTGAGATTTTGTCAAGATCAAGGGCACAATGAAAAGCATAAAGAGAGACAATGGAATGACAAGAACAAACTGTATTCTCATCAATATACAAATGATCAACTGGATTTAACCAATACAATTAATATGAGTCTGCTTATATACGCAAGGCCATATGGATGTACGAGCACACAATCATGACATGTAGCTCAATGAGAAACAAGGGTAGGTAAGAAATACTAGGAGTAGGTAGGACATATAATATAATATTCCACAAGAGGTGGGTGACCCACCAAATGTGGAGTGTAACAACAAGATAAGACCACAAAAGGTGGAATTTCTCCTACAAGCTATATCCCTATGTGCACACTTCCCTAAGTGTCTCATATCCAAACTACGAAGAGATGCATTATCCTAAGTTAACTTAAGTAAAGTATAATAATATCCATGATGAATATTTATTTACACCAACACCCCCCTTAAGTGCAACTTAGGGAAATGAAGACTCGAGTCAACAATGCAAGATGGGTCCCGACTACTAGGCCATGATAGGTACCCATGGACAATAGGCAAATAATATGCAAATGCAAGCAAACCCATGCAATGCAATCTCTCACAAACATAGAAAGGGAGAAAACCTAGTGGGAAAAAACTCCCCCCCCCCCCCCCCACAAAAGAGAGATGAATGTACAAAAGACTCTCAAAGAAGAAGGACAAAACCTCAAAGTGGAAAAAGTCCCCCCCATAAGAGAGGAAGGAGAAGTCAGTTGACCCCCCCAATGAAACATCCCGCACCCTCAAGGGAGCTCGCAATTGTTGTAACTTACTCTCGGTGAAGGGTTTGGTGAATATGTCTACAACCTGCTCCACTATAGGACAATACTACAAATGAATGACATGCTCCTGAATCAACTCTCAGATATAGTGCATGTGGATCTCGATGTGTTTGGTTCGCTGATGCTGGACCGGGTTCTTTGAGATTGCAATAGCACTCTGATTGTCGTAATGTAGAATTGTCGGTCATGGAATGGTGAACCCAAACTCTGTGAGAATCTGATAAAGCCAAATGGTCTCAGTCACTGCATTAACAACTCCTCGATACTCAGCCTCAGTCAAAGAGAGAGCAATAGCATGTTGCTTCTTGCTCTGCCAACAAATGGGGCCTGAACCAAGGTGAAAACTATAACTAGAAGTAGACTTATGATCATCAAGATCGCCAGCCCAGTCAGAGTCTGTGTAACCAACCAAGTGAAGTCCTGTGCCTGTTGCATAGTGAATCCCATAGTGATGTGCACCCTGGATGTAATGAAGGATGTGTTTGGCGGCTTTCCAATGAAGCTCATGTGGTTCCTGCATGAAGCGAGAAACCATGCCAACCGCAAATGAAATATCAGGGCATGTGTGTGTCAAGTAAATGATACTACCCACAAGCTGACAATACAATGTGGCATCAACTGGTGGAGAAAAAACATTGAACCTCAAGCTTGACTCCTGAAAGAAAGCGAGTCAGTGCAGGCTTAAAATCAGCCATATGAAAGCATGCAAGAAGATCAAGAGCATATTTGGGTTGCGATAGTGTAATCCCGGAAGGTGACTGTGAAATCTCTATCCTGAGAAAGTAGTGCAAAAGACCCAAGTCAGTCATAGCAAATCTATCATGCAAAACATATTTGACACTGCTAATGATGGATGCGGTGCTCCCTATAATGATCAAATCATCAACATAGAGCACAAGTATCAAGTGTGAGTCATCCTGTCGCAAAATGTAGACATTTGGATCGGAATGACACCTGGTGAACCCTGCTGAGAGAAAAAAGGAATCCATCTTGAAATACCAAGCCCGGGGAGCCTACTTAAGGTCATAGATAGATTTCCTTAGTCTCCAAACCAAGGAAGAATCCTGGATGAAACCTTGTGGCTGCTCCATATAAATCTCCTCATCAAGATCCCCATGAAGAAAAGCACTCTTCACATCCATCTGATATACAACCCAACCATGAGTTGCACCAATAGCAAGTGTCAAGCGAATGGAGTTCATCTTAGCTATGGGCGCAAAGGTCTCAGTATAGTCAACACCTGGAACCAGAGAGAAACCTTTCACAACAAGCCAAGCCTTATACTTATCCACACTACCATCCGCTACAAACTTGGTTCGATAGATCCACTTATATCGAACCATCTTTCTCCCCTTAGGGAGAGGGACTAACTCCCATGTGTTGTTCCTCATCAAGGAACTATACTCTTCCTCCATAGTGTGGTCGCACTCAGGAACCCCTGATGCTTCCCGAAATGTCTATGGATCAGAATTGGTAGCAATGAAAGCATGTGGAAGGTCCTGATGTTGTGATTGAGTCTTTCGTGTATCTAAAGGATCCCCAACAAGAGAACCCGCTAACTCAAGTGTCTGTCGAGCCCAACGAGGTCTAGGTGGGGGTGGAGAACGAGGCTCCTCAACTGCAAGTGGACCCTGCGGAGGTGTAACCCTATGAGTCAGAGTTGAAGGAGTCTCATCATCTAAATCACTAACATCACTATCCACAATGGGGAAAGGTGGAGGAGGTAGAGAGGCTAAGCTAGTAGAGATTTCCTGAAAGTGAACACCCCTCTCAATAAACACCTCATGTGTCTCAAGATCCATCAATCTATATGCCTTATAACCCTCAGTATATCCAACAATTATGCAAGGCCTACTCTGAGGTTTCAATGCCTTGCATTTCTGTGGAGGTATACAAGCCCATGTTGGATACCCAAAGACTCTGAAATGTCTCACAATCAGTTTCCTACCACCCCAAGCTTCAAAAGGAATAATACCCTGCAAAGCTTTCTGAGGAACTCGATTTTGGATGTGTGTGGCACAACTGATAGCCTCTACCCAAAAGGTGGGATCAAGAGAATGTGCATGTATCATACAACTAGACATTTCTTTGAGAGTTCTATTCTTGCGCTCTACAACTCTGTTCTGGTGTGGAATGTATGCAACAGAATGTTGAAGATCAATCCCCTCAAATATACAAAAATCCTCAAGTTGTTTGTTCACATATTCCCTTCCATTATCTGTGCGAAGAATCTTGACCACTTTCTTGGATTGCTTCTCCACACGAGTCTTGAAGTTTTGAAATCTGTCAAATAATTCACTCTTATGAATAAGAAAGTAGACCCAAATGAAGTGGGAGTAGTCATCAATGAAGGTGAGGACATAGCGGGCCTTACTAAATGAAGGTACTGGAAATGGACCTGCTACATCGCTATGAACAAGTTGAAGAACTTCCAAAGCTCTCCGAGCTTTCCCCTTATCAAACTTCTCCTCGGGATGCTTGCCCATGGAACATCCTGAACATACACCCTTTGAAAAACTGATTCGAGGTAGACCTGTGACCATGTCTTTAGTGTTGAGCTGCTGAAGATAGCGGTAGTTGAGGTGACCAAACCACTCATGACATAGCTTACTTTTTGAATTTGAATGAGTAAGCAAGGCCCTAGAAGGAGAACTTGGCACAAAGTGGGAGAATGAATAAAGCCTTGAGTTGTCATTGACTTGTCCCACTGCTACCAAGGTATCATCATCAAGTTCTTTTACCACAATTGAATCAGGTGTAAACTCAACCTTTTTCCCATTCCCATAGTGAGTGATTTGGTAGATAGAGAGAAGGTTGGTAAACAAATTAGGAACATAAAGAACATTCTCAAATGTTCCATCATCCATGTCAACTGAACCTTTCCCTTCAACCTCAACTTGAGTATCATCACCTATGTAAATGTGAGGTACCTTTGATGGCTCCAATGAAGAAAACTGCTCTTTTGTAGAACCCATGTGATAAGAGGTACCCGAGTCAAGTATCCAATGTTGTGAAGAACCTATTGTAGCCACAAATGCTTTCCCTTTTCCCTTAGACTGAGAGGAAGAGGAAGGAGATGAATCCTTCTTTGTGTAGGTGGATGGCAAGTTGATGTTGTTTTTCTTAAGAAGATTTGTCAACTCATCAACTTGCTTGGCGTGGTATCGATGCTCATCATGACCATACTTCTTGCAATAAGCACAAGTTGGTTTATCCTTCTTAGGTGGAGTCCCCTTCTTGGAAGAGGATGAAAAATCGCCTTTTGATGGAGAGGATGATTGCCCCTTTTCCTGCTGTGGCTTTGACTTAGATTGCTTCTTCTTCTTGTTGGAATATTTGCCTTGACTCCCTTGACTCCCTTGATTAGCCACCAAAGCCTTGGACTTTGAAGACTTGAGAAGCCCCATGTTCAACAACTTAAATTGTTCCAATATCAACATTTCGGTGAAAGCATCAAATGAAGGCATAGTGTAGGAACTCCCCACTGTCAAATGATGAGTTTGGAAGCTAGACAAAAATGCTGCATATTCTGGTGCAAGCTTGTCCAACAAGTTGAATGTCAACTGAGCATCCTTTTTGTCAATTCCACAATCCTTAAGCTTTTCTCTTAACTCATTTGCTTTGGTGACATAATCTTGGATTGTATCAAAACTTCTGGGATCTAAGTTGGTGAGCTCATTATCAATCTTGTAACCTGTGATTTCGTGAACTTGACCATACAATTTTTGAAACATATCCCAAGCCTCTTTGATTGTAGTACACTTCTCAGTGTGAAAAATGAGGTCATCTGATATCATCTGATACATACTTACGCAAAGTTCCAAGAGCCATGCAATTCTTAGTGAGCCATTCTAACTGAGCATTAGGATCAGGTGGTGCTGCTATTGTTCCATCTATGTAATGTGTGAGACCTTTTTCCATTAATTTGCTCCATACTTAATTTTTGAAGATGCATGATTATGTGGAGTTAAAGGTGGAAATTTATGAGGACTCATTGCAACAAAAATTAAATATCACAAGGAAAGAGAAGCATAATCACACAAGATAGCCCCCCAAATTCACTCAATCAAAGAACCCCCCTCCCCCAAAAAAAAATAAAAATTGATGATTTGACACTTTATACTTAGTGCGTGTACAATGGGCCACTTGCAAAAAAATGGCAAAATGGACTTCTGATTTCAACTTTACAATTGACTCAATAAGGCCAAAGGAGACTCAAACTGATAATGCAAGAGATCTAAACTAAGATCCAAGCAAATTACAAGTACCAAATATGCCAAAAAAGACCAATATCTGAAAGTACAATATCCACTCAAAATATCTGAAAAATGATCATATATTATGAAAGTAGATGAAAAAATATGCACTTTCAAAGAAAATGGCACTTGAAAAGAAGGTTGTATGAGCTCAAACGAAGCCTTTGAAGTTGCAAAATTGAGGATTGGACAGGTACAACTGAGAGAATCCAAAAATTCTGAAAAAACTATTCACCAAAATCAGAAAATAACCATGCCATTGCAAAGAGCACAAAAAATTAGCCCAAATAAAAAAAAATTGCACCCAAAAAGGAGCAAAATTGAGCAAGTTATGAGCCTTCTAAGTTGACCCAAAAATCCAAACTGCTCAACGGAGAGGGGTCTAAATTTTTTTTTAAATGATGATGTCAACAAAAAATTGTGCTAAATTTGATGGTCGTCTGACCGTCAAAATGGTCATTGCACCCCTGGACCAGGTTGAATGGGCGCTAACTGTGTGTTGTTGACTGGGCAGAAGATGCTGACATGGTGCTGACTGGGCACCTAACGCAGCGTTGACTAGGCAGGCGGTGGTCCCAATTGCTGAGATGGCAGGTGGAGGTGGGCCCGACTGCTGAGGTGGCGGTGGTCGGATCACCAGCGAGAGGCGCTGGGGCCGGAGGGCCAACGAGAGGTGTCAGAGAGCTGACGGGTGAGCCGGAGGGCTGGCTATGGCTGCCGGAGCGGCGAAGGATGACGGGCGGGGAAGTTGCGGAGGCTGACGGGCCGGGAAGCGGCGGTGTCCGGTGGCCGAGGCTGGTGGGTACACCTGTGAAAACCTGTGGAAAGGTACGACGGGAGCAGAGGGGGGGTCCTACGGACCCCCAAACAAATATTTATTTTTATTTTTATTTTTTCCTCTTTTTTTTAAAAATAAAAAACCCCTTTTTTAAAAAAAATGCCCTTTTTTTTCTCTCCGAAAATGAAAGAAGAAATTTCAGAATTTTTTTTTCAAATCCGAAAAATTCCATACCGTACCGCCCAAATTGGGCAAAAAAATCCTCCAACACCCAAAATTCGACTTTCGCCAAAATAGGTCGAGTTTATACTCAATTTTTATGGAAATGGCCTCTCGGACGCAATGTTGAGGTCGAAAATGTTCTAAGATGCCCCTAAAAAGTGCAGTCCCTCAAATCCGAAAATAGAAGCCTTCCAAGATGTCTCCCAAAACCAATCAATGAAACCCCAATAGCTCTGATACCATGTGAGATTTTGCCAAGATCAAGGGCACAATGAAAAGCATAAAAAAAGACAATAGAATGACAAGAACAAACTGTATTCTCATCAATATACAAATGATCAACTAGATTTAACCAATACAATAAATATGAACCTGCTTACATAGGCAAGGCCATATGGATGTACGAGCACACAATCATGACATGTGGCTCAATGAGAAACAAGGGTAGGTAAGAAATACTAGGGGTAGGTAGGAGAAATAATATAATATTCCACAAGAGGTGGATGACCCATTGAATGTGGAGTGTAACAACAAGATAAGACCACAAAAGGTGGAAATTCTCCTACAAGCTATATCCCTATGTGCACACTTCCCTAAGTGTCTCATATCCAAACTATGAAGATATGCATTATCCTAAGTTAACTTAAGTAAAGTGTAATAATATCCATGATGAATATTTATTTATACCAACAAATATAAAGGGAGTTGACCCATTCCAACTATTTACTTACCAAAAAATATATATTACATTATAGTTTAAATAAAATAATATATTAAAAAGATATATTCAACAATTATAAGTGTTCTAAGACAATCCCTCTTAATTTTTTTTAAATCAATAACATTTAAGATAATTCATTTTTCAAATATATTTTCTTATAAGATTTACATTTGTATTTTGGTAAAGACAAATATTTATTAAATAAGAAAAATTATCATCTCTCATTTCCTTAAAAAAAAATTGCTAGTAACTAATTAAATACAACCACTGTCTATAATTCTCTTGGCAAGAACTAATAATTTCAAATATTATTTAATCTTAAATATTAATTAGATTATATTTTATTTTCTTATATAAATAAAAATATCATAGACTTTTAGCCTATTAATGGGTACTTTGGGGTTGATCCTTCTTCCTAGCAGATGAGAAAGGTGAGATGGAAAAGGCCAAGTCAAGGATAGGTGAAGATAAACTTTGATGGTGCCTCTAAAAGAAATCCTAGAGTGTCTAGGGTTGGTTGTGTGGCTTGGAATGAGTATGGAGTTATATTAGCTATTGGATCTCAAAGACTCAAGGATGGAACCAATAATGAGGTTGAAGCTCAAGTGACTCTACTTGCAATCAGGCTAGCAAGACATCTTGATGTTTCTAAATTAAATCTTGAAGGCAATTCACAGATAATAGTAAATGTTATGGAATTGGGTGAAGCTGAAAATTGGAAGATCAATAGATATATGAGATTGATTTTACACCTCCTAGAACAATTTCAAGACTTTAGATTCTCCCATAATATAAGGGAAGGTAATGTACTAGCTGACAGGGCATCAAACTAGGGGTGCGGATTAGACAATGTGGATTATATAAAATGGTTGGATGAGAAGGAAAAAATCCCCTTCTCAATTTGTGAGGATGTTGATAGTTTTAGTGAGATGATAACAAGGGATACGTGAAGGCAGAGTTTCCCATTGAATATACCTTGTGGATGGGATGGAGCCCCTATGCAGAACAACATACTGCTTTCAACACTGACTTTTTCAGTATCTTTGCTTCCAAGAGCACATCATTCAAAGTGAGGAGAACAAACTTAAATTAATCAAAAAAAATTCTAACTTCTATGTTGAGGGCGTGCCAGAAAGGAGATAGAGGGATTGTGTGGAGATTTCAACTAAAGGAAGACAGAGTTGCTTGTAGGGCGAGCAAAGATGGAAGCCAACTTCTCATTAGGGGCTACAAAACAACAATGTGCTTTCAAGGGGGTCATTACAGAGGAGTGCATGAGGCATATCTTCAAAATTGAAGACCCCTAGTGTAGACATCTAAAAATGTCTCATTTATCATGTACTAATTATTCCTCTAATTGATTAAATAATTATTTGATTAATTTAATTAATCTTATTCTTCTAAATTTATATTTCTTCATCATCTCACTAATTATTCCAATTTCAATCCTATCTCTAATCATTTAATCATTAACCCTTTTCTAAATGTTAATTAAATATTTATTTAATTAATTACAATTTAATTCCTTTAATTTAAATAATTTTTTATTATTTAATTAATTAATCGTTTCTTCTAATTTCATTAATTCTCCAAATTCAAATTCATATTCTTCCAATTTCTTCCAATTTCAAATACATGTGCATGATTTCAAAAATCAAAGTCAAGTTCTAAATATATTCAAATAACAAATTGAATTTAGAATAAATTCAATATTTGAATTTATTGGAGTTGAGGAAAAATCAACTCTACAACTCCCAAAGATCACCTACATGCAAACCTGTTATAGAAGGAGAGAAGCAAAAAAACTATTGAGGCTAGAATTCAGAGATCCAGAAAAGAGGAGTCATATTGATTGTGCAACAAGAATGCAATTCAATAATTACAATTGTTATTGAAAATACAAAGAGAGAATCCTTATAAGAGGATACTTGAAACCCTAAAGGTGAAACCCCTAAAGAATTATAATATTTCTAAGTTTAGCTTAAGCATAGAGTATAATAGACTAATAATTAAATAAATAAGTATTAGCTAATAAAAGATAACTCTAACATGCCCCCTTAAGATGAGCTTAGGGAGTAGCTAAAAAACAACTAAGGACTAAAAAAACATGTAAAAAATGCGGGAAAGCAACAATGGGTCCCGATAACTAGGCCTAATGAGGTACCCAAGTACAATAAAAATCTCTGTAAAGTGGAGAAAAAGGAGAAAACCCCATGGGAACAAAAATCCTCTCCAAGAAGAGATGAAAGCTCAAGTGAAGGACTAAAAGGCCTCCAAACAAGAGTGTTCCAGAAGATAGGAACAAAAAGAAGAGAATGAAGAACACCAATGAAGCATGAAATAGATGCAAACACTGTCGAAGAGTAACTGTTGATCTGAAGAACCTCCACTGAAATAGAACATGACCAGGTAGAGAAGACTATAATCTGCATGAGTGTCCTCAAATTACACTACTTGAACTAGATGGCAAACAAAGACAAACGACTGAACTTGAAGATACAGATGGCATGAAACACCAAAGCCTGAAGAGCTGATCAATCAAACCAAGGAAGCATTAGAACCAATAAGACAAACCTCCCCATAATGCTGAAAAGGGAGAGGGACAGGTACATTGAAAAGAACGACCAACAAGAACTGCATGACGAAGAACCAGGAACATCAAAGGTGTAGAGAAAGTACATAGTGTCATGGAAGGAACACTCAATTGGCACACATCACGAGGCTAATGTCATGGAAGGAACCTTCATTTGACAAAGGTAGATATCAAACAAAAGGCAAACATCAACCCCCCCCCCCATGGCACTTTATAAGTAGTGCATGTACAATAAGACACAAGATGTGCAAGATCCCAAGTATACAATGCATGATGGCACTTTATCTCAGTGCGTTTGCATAAATAAAATGCTACAATGATAAGAAGAGACAGAAGACTGGAAATAGAAAGAACAACAAAAAATGAGACATCCTACTCAAAGAAATAGATCCCAGGAGCTGAAACACCCAAGATATTCACTACAGTGCTGAAAAGTAAAAAATTGAATAAATATACCTAAAGAAGAATATGGAAAGAACACTCATATGACTGGAAAGTACACAGAACAAGCTTTCCAACAATATAAAGTGTTCGAAAAATAGAGTTCAGATGCTCAAGTGATGTCTCTTGGAGTGCAAAAAGGGAACCTCTGGCTTTGACAGCATAAAATGCCACAAAAAAAAGTAAAATCAAAAGTTCAAACCTCCAGATCAAGATAGAGCTCGGAAAGAGCTTTCCGACGATATAAGGTTTTTGAAAAAACACCTTTGCATGACCAAGTTACGACCAAAAGAAAAGAAAAAAAACCTCTTGTAGGGCATAAAGAAGGTAAGACGAATTTTTTTTAACGCATTTGCAGGTACAACCGTACGGATTTTGTGTGCCTTGAAAAACGTGCCAAGAAATCATGCCCCACATGCCCTTGTCACTGAAAATAGGCAAATTATATATCAAAATTCATGGAATCAGCCTTCTGAATCCAACTATGAGGTCCTTTTGGCACCAAAATTTACCAAAAAATTAGCTACCCCCAGAAATAGAAAAAAACAACTGCACAAACCCCCGAATACACAGATCTGAAGAACAAGGCCCAAAATCTCTAATGAAGAGAACATGGGCATGCGGATCTGGAGCTCTGATACCATATTGAAGTTGAAGAAAAATAAACTCTATAGTTCCCAAAGATCACCTGCATGCGACCCTGTCACAGAAGGAGAGAAGCCAAAAAACTATGGAGGCCAGAATTTAGAGATCCAGAAAAGAGGAGTCATATTGATTGTGCAACAAGAATGCAATTCAATAATTACACTTGTTATTGAAAATACAAAGAAAGAATCCTTATAAGAGGATACTCGAAACCCTAAAGGTGAAAACCCTAAAGAATTTTAAGATTCCCAAGTTTAGCTCAAGCATAGAGTATAATAGACTAATAATTAAATAAATAATTATTAGATAATAAAAGATAACTCTAACAGAATTAAATCTCATGCAAAGGTTAAATTGAAAATCAAGGTCAAAGTGCAAGCACATGCTAAATTAATTAATTAATTAAATCGATTATCTTTTCAATCTCTATTTCTATCTTCCACTTTGCTTTTTTTCCAAAAAGCTTTCAACCAATTAACTATTCCATCTATTTTAATTGATCATTTCAATTAATTGATTAATTACATCATTTTCTTTAATTTCCTCCAATCATTCTTTTTCTATCTTCTAGTTAGATTTTTCTAAATAAAACTTTCTTTGTCATCAATCAATTATCCTCCAATCATTATTTTTCATCTTTCAATCAACTTTTTTCTCACTCGGTTAACTTAATTAACTATTCAATCTATTTCATTCCACCTCCAAATAAGTAGTTCAACTATCAATCAAAATGTGAGCTCATCTGATTTCCACCTCTTAATCAATTTGTTCCACCTCTCAATCAATCTCTCCCAAAAATCTATAAATTGAGCATTCAATCTTCATTTTCAACAATCACGAACTTTGAATCTTTGTGTCATTTGTAGGTTGCCAACGCAATATCTAAGAGCCATCATACCACAAAGAAGAGAGGAATAATGGAAGCAATATGCAATCATGAAATAGGGAGTTTTGATTGAATTTTATAAACCCTACTGTCTTGTTTGCATTATTTCATTGATATTTGTTAGAATTCTTTAATTAGATAAGGATTCGTGATTATCCTTTATTTCTAGTTAAGCAATGATGAATTTAAGCATGTACATTTTGGTGAATCCGATGTGAATCAACAACTAATTAACCCTTTATGTTTTTTGTGTGATTTTTGCAGATTGTACAGATTTTCAGATTTTTTGCAGGTTTTGTACAAACTTAAAAGGTGGATTTAATCATCACGCAATCGTGCATACAAAATCACGCAATCGCATAGACAAAATTACGCATTCGTTGAGACAGGGTGACGCATTCATGCAGACCTGATCACACATTAGCCTAGATATCATTATGCATTTGTCATACCTATTTAGGCATTATGTTTATCTTGTTTTTCTGATTTTATATCCTCTACTCTGTCTTAATTCTGCATTAAATTATGTAAATCTGAAGATTGTTTAATACTTTCATGATGCTTTCAATATAACATCTTATGGCACATAAGGTAAAATTTAAAATTTCAGGTTCTCGAAGAACAACAAAACAAAGGAGGCAAGCCATACGCTATCGGCGAATTCTAAGGGCAGAAAAGAGGATACAAGACCTAGAGGATCAATCAGCTATTGACAGATACAACAGTCTAGTTCTTTCATATAGAGTGAAATATGACTTTCTTAATATAGAATGGTTGATGAGAGATCTGACTAGGGCCTCACAATTTCTTTTGCGGGTTTCTGATTAAATTTGAGCTTTTTAGATTTTTATTTTTAAATTGTTTGTTTGTTTGTCACACATTCGCTCTATACTTTTCACGCATTCGCTCTGTCAGTTTACCGCATTCACATTGTCAATTTAACGGTGTCGCTCAGACATTATCACGCAATTGCTCAAACAGTATCACGCATTCGCTCGGGTATAATCACGCATTTGTTTAAATGGTAGTTTGGTTTTTTGTTTTTCTGTGTTTTTCTTTGGTTACTAATTCCCTGTTTGCAACATGTGGTGAAATTATAGAGAAGGCTTGATCATCCCAGATTATTTTGGAAACCACAAGCAATTTGATTGCAGGATCCTTTAGGGTTAAATCACTTTTGGATTTTAGGGTTAAAATTGACATGCATGCGTTCACACTTCAACTTGGTACTTAAAATAAATTTGGTTAAAATTGACATGCATGCTTTCACACTTCAGCTTGGTGCTTAAAATTGACATGCACATGCGTATTTCACACCTTAGTTTGGGCTTTTAAAATGAATGTGAATTAGGCTTATCAATAGCATAAATCACACATTGTGATATTAAAGGGAAAAAGAGCTTTTTATTGTGTCTGGAGTGGACCTATTGTTGCATTAAGTACCTTTCCACCTGCCTTCAGGGTCTTGGGAGAGAGGGAAAGGTGATAACGATACCCACTTTTTCTTTTTAGTAGTGAGGGATATCTTTGACTGGGGATTTCATCGCCCCACGAAGGTACTTCGAATTGGGATGTGTTGGGGATATCATCTCTCCCAGCATATCCTCGAGCGGGTTTTTCGAGCTACTATATAAGCATACTGGTCAAGCGGCTAGAGTGTTGAGTGAATTTGATGTATGTGGGGGCCTTCCCTACATCGATAAGCTTAACTAAAGCCATAAGTGGCTTTCTCTGAGAACCCGTCATTGGATTGGGATCCCTCAAAACTTACAACAAGAACTAATTTAGTAGCCCAAATCCCACATTCATTGATTCTGGGAGTGCGGATCGTACCCCATAGATACCCTTCATGTACCTTGCATTATGAGACATAAATCCCTCGGTGATAATATCTTTGGATCTTCAGGGTACGAGAAACTGGCATGCCCAAGAAGTGTGTGCCATGAAGTGGAGCCAGACTCTCTAGTTGTTTATATTGTTTTATTATTTCGTAACGTCCTCTTTGAATGGTTTTCAATATCCAGCCTAAGATTGTCTTTCGTGTTTTTGTGTGTATCGTTGTGCTATACCAGTATTGAGTCAGTATTTGGGCTATTTCAGGCCCTACCTTGCGCATCTCTGAATTCTCAGAGTTTGTCAGAACACAGTTCATCCAGCTAGACTTATCTTCAGATAGTGTTCTCATAATTGAAAAATAGACTTGTCCTACAAACAGAGTTCTTTGAAATAGATTCTACCTTGAAACATTTGACAAATCCAACAAAGTCCAAAATTTTGAATACTTGTGAGCATAGGAGTTCTTAGAGTCCTTAGTCCTTGCATAGTCCTCATTATCGTCCTCATTATAGTTATCATTTACATTCTTATAATTTGCATAAGTCCTTCCATAGTCCTCTTTATCATCCTCATTATAATTTACATCGTTAAAATCTTCACATAAGTCCTTATTTGTGTCTGATTAACCTCCTAGTTCATTTTAGTGTCATTATAATCTTCATTTTTAGTCTTTTTTTAGATCTCATATACGTATGTCTTAGTCCATCATCATTTGCATAATGGTCATATAAAGTCATACCCCAAACATCCAAAACACAATTAGAGGATCATTCAAACTCAACCTCAACTCAAACAAGTTTGTCAAGTTCAACAAATCAAACATTGTCGCATTTAGAGAAATGGAGAAAACATCTTATCTGTTGCAATCTTAGGTCCAAACCAATCAAGAAAACACCATGGAATTGTGTTATACATTTCGTAAGGAAGGTGAAGAATTCATTCCTTCCATTCCTATTCCATCACCATCCATATAGATTTTATCTCAACAATTTAAGACTTTGCAACAACAAATAAGAGACATGACTAGTCCTAACAACCATAGGGATTGGTTAGAAAAAATGATGAGGGGAGTGATAACCATGAGGGAATCATTATCAGACCAACCTTCTTTTTCTTGTGAGACAATTCAAATAGGTCAAACTTCATTCTTCAATAAAATCGCTCCTACTTCAGTTCAACCAACATCAGAGTCATGTTAACCTTCTTTTTCTTTCAACCCAACATATCAATCATATTAATCACATCAACCCAACATTAAAACCCCTTTCAACCAAAATCAAATCCCATTCAACCAAAGTCCAAATCAATCATATATATCCACCATTTCATCATCCAACAATGCAAGTCCAACAACCAATACAACAAACAACACAACTCTCAACACCACAAATTGTGCAAACAAGTCAACCACTACCAAGGTCACACACAATCACACGGTCAATTATGCCTTTAGTCACATCACATGTTTGAAAATATCCTCCCATATCTTCAAATGTACCACCAAGGGTGTCCCAAACGAATGCAAGTGTATTTACAAACATGTCACCCTTTGGACATCAATCGAACATGGTCAATGTGTCACCTATCATGCAACAAGGTCATCTGCCCATGTCTAGCAATGGCTCTTTCCATCAAGACTTTGTGCCTCAAGTAGCCTCCATATCTTCCACCATTTCCTTATACCTCGAAGTCACACAAGATTAGTCCACACCATCTCTATCCAATAACACAACCTTCCAAGGACTATCCATAATACAAATCCAATCTAATCCAAGTCATGACGCTAGTCCTTTCCATGATTCAAAAATTCAAGATCCAAAGCCATCATACACTTCTATTATAGAGAGTCTCATTCAAAACCCTTTCTCATCAGGCCAATGTGTTGAAACATTCCAAGAATCTCCCATGCATATCCAAACTCCTTCCCCATGTCAAGAGGATGATTCAAAATCAGAAGAAATGAGTTTTGAAATAAATAAAGATCAATAACAAACCCTTTCATCTAATCCAATTTTTGATCAAGATCCCACCGACCAAGAATCTTATGATGATCCCCTCACTCTTTTCTATTTCGTTCATAATGATACCCTTTAATCTCAAGAACAAAGTGTCCTTTCAAGTCCCATCCAACATCCACCTCCTAAGCAAGATCAGGACATCCCTTCCATCCTTCCCAATTATCTCTTTCCAAGTCAAGATCAAAGTATTCCTTCACCTTCATGTCCTAAACAAGATCCCATTATTTCTCTAGATCCTAATCAAGATCCCTCCATCCCTTCATCTCCATGCCATAATCCTCCATGTTCCTCACAAGATTTTCTCTCAAATGAACTTACCATTTCTCCTAGTACCCCTCATGATCCCAATCCCTCTACACAAGTTTTGCATGAAATCCTTATCAATGAAATCACCCATCCTGATCATACTGTAGAGAACAATTTATCAATGATTATATGTGTGCCATTTTCACATGCCAATGTGGTGACAGAAACAAGCATGGCACCAACTAATGAAATGAACACCCAAATTATTTCATCATCTTCTTCAAGAACAAGCATAACACTAGCTAATGAGATCAATACCTGGTTGACTTCATCATCCTCTTCAAGTGCATCAATAGAAACAGGCATAGCACCCGCTCATGTCACAACTTTGGAACCAAAATCTATTTGCCTCATACACCCACACTCGATATATTGGGGGCAAGAGAATCTACCACAATTGGATTGCTTTGAAAATGATAAGGCTATAGCTGAATTCATGGGTGCCTGAGCGAGATTTCCCTCTGATGATCCACAAAATCTAAAAACTAAAGAAATCAACATTGGAGATGTCAAACATGCGCACTCAGCAGAGTCCTTAGATCCTATTGGAAAAGACATCTTTATCCAACTTTTTAAACAATGACCAATGAACTACCTACACAATGACCCTATGAACAACATGCACCTTAAACAATACTATATCTAAGGGCTGGGTTAGTTTAGGTTTTGCTTTCCACATTGGATCTCATTTTATTCAAAGCACCGCATTACATATAGTTTCTTTTTCAAATGCATCACATTCACAAAATTCCTGCATTTGCATGTAGCAACATCAATAAAACAAGGCAATTGTCCAAGTTTATATCATTTGTTTCCATTCAAGAGAAACAAGGGTCATCTCATTTCTTAGATATTTGGACATGAAGTCTTTGATGTCCTAAGGTCATTCATTTTCAACACTACCTTGTGACGGTGCTTTACTTATGGTTGGGTATTGATTTCACTAATTGAGACTTGTTAACCCAAAATCTTTCAATTGCTATATTTCAAACACATTAACATAATCTCTAATTCATTCTAGACACCTAGTTGATCATATGACTAGTGAAAAATCTAAAATTTTACTTTAACGTCATTGTAATTGTCACACCCAAGAAGGTTTCATTACTTGCAAGTCAAGGCAAGGAAAATAAAAAAATAAAAAGTGATGCCAAATATTCATCTCAAGACAAAAGAGCAATGATATATAACTGAAATATCATGCATGCAGGTGCGACAAAAAGCTTGACTATGGTAACATGCGAGTAACTCCATTAGGGCTATGAATTCCTGCTGGCAATGGAGCAATATTTGAGAGATTACAGTCTATAACCTCGTCGGAGCTCTACAAGCTTGCTAGAAGCGAGGCTCTATTCAGGATGCTTTTGAAGTTAGAATAATCCACGTAGCTAGTCATATAGGATGCTAAGGATCTTTAGGGAACACAAGAGTAAGAATTAACTCATTTGCACACACATGGGCAAAAGAAGATCAAAATTTCAATAACCAATGGGGAAGTTTTCCACGTCTCCATTTGTAAATCCTAGTCACTAAGTGTGTTAATTTGTATGTTCCAAGGGACCTTAAGGATCGATTGACTGCTTATCTATGAAATGTTTTGTACCTCCAATTCAATTAGTGTATTCCAAAATGCTAAACAGACACAGTCATCCTAGTTCGAATAGGAAATGCATCTTCATCATGCATATTGCATTAAAATAAGTCATGTCGAAAATTCATTGTCTCCACATTCATTATGCAGATCATCATGTCATATAGGTCTGCATACTGGGGGCATACCTGAAAAATTGAAAAAACATTCATGTAAAGTCCTGAAAAATACCAAAACATTCAGATAAAGTCTTGAAAAAATCCTAAAAAAGCATATAAAGTCCTGAAAAAATCCTAAAAATCATTTAAAGTCGTGAAAAAATCCTAAAAATCGTAAAAAGTCCTAAAAAAATCAATAAAAAACATCCATACACGATCCTGAAAAAATCAACCAAAAACATTCAAATATCAATCCACAAAATCGAAAAACAATAAAAAATCAATCAAAAAAACTTGCAATAAAATGTCTCGCAAGAATCAAACACTCTAGCAAATATCTAGCAAACACTTCGCATGAAGTTAACAAATGATACAACTATCTAATCAAAGATAAATGCAATCAACTGATCAAGTTGTCTTATCAATCGTATCAACTATCCATATCAAGTGATCATTACCTTGTCTTAAATAGAAGTGGATACACTCAAAATCAGACAGGTCGGTCTTAAACGGGGTCCACAACTTTCTAAGATCATACATTATCAACTATCACATCAAGCAATCAAAAAGAAGACACAGATCAGTATGGATGCTGAATTTGGTCCTAGTTAGTCTTTATCTTTTATCATTTGGTGACAGATTATGTTCCTTTGCTACTCAAGGATGTCCATAAGTGACTAGAGGAGCTGTGATGGGCATTATCTTTTTATTTCTTTTTTGTTTGTGGTGTGGACCAATGAAGTTCTGGGGAAATAGTTCCACTGGGTGTCTGTGTTGGTACGTTCATTCAGCAAATATCCTATGCATTTAAGTCAAGGATAGTTATGCTTGTGACTATCGCACATACTTCGACCCCTAGCGTAATTCCCAAAATGAAGGGTTCACTCCTTGTCTGCTACGTGTTTGTTTCTTCAATGAGATATATTTACATCTTGGTTCCTTATACCCTGATGTGCAAAGCTCCATTGTTACATAATAAGGCTCAGTGATGAATATACATTGCGCTATGACTAAAGGCACAAAAGTTCGTGAAAACCATCATCTTCATTTTCTATCTATCATTACCAATCCATCATCTCATATCAACCATCTTCAATTGCTTCTAACTATCATCTTTCATTCTAAGGTTTATTCTCTCATACTCTATCTCAATATCATCTTCACATCACCTATATTTATTTCTAATCAACTAACTATTCTTCTATCTCACATTCTTCTTCTTTCGAGTGATCATTCATTTCTTTAATGGATAAACAATCTCTCGATGGGGCATCCTACCTCCATCTCTCCACATATCTACACCCCAAGCATTACTGGGGCAGAAATTTTTCGTTTTCTTCTCCACATATTTACACCCCAAGCATTACCGGGGCATACTGGGGCAGAAATTTTTCGTTTTCTTTGAAACAAAGTCGTTCCGATATTGTCTCAAAGAGGGGCAAATGTAGACACCTGAAAATGTCACATTTATCATGTACTAGTTATTCCTCCAATTGATTAAATAATTATTTAATTATTTAATTAATTTAATTAAGCTTATTCTTCTAAATTCCTATTTCTTCATCATCTTACTAATTATTCCAAATTCAATTCTATCTCTAATCATTTAATCATTAACCATTTTCTAAATATTAATTAAATATTTATTTAATTAATTACAATTTAATTCCTTTAATTCAAATAATCTTTATTATTTAATTAACTAATTATTTCTTCTAATTTCATTAAATTTCATTAATTCTCCAAGTTCAAATTCATATTCTTCCAATTTCTTCCAATTTCAAATACATGTGCATGATTTCAAAAATCAAAGTCAAGTTCTAAATATATTCAAATAACAAATTGAATTTAAAAAAAAAAAAAACAATATTTGAATTAAATCTCATGCAAAGGTTAAATTGAAAATCAAAGTCAAAGTGCAAGCACATGCTAAATTAATTAATTCAATTAATTAATTAATTAAATCAATTATCTTTTCAATCTCTATTTCTATCTTCCACTTTGTTTGTTTTTTCCAAAAAGCTTTCAATCAATTAACTATTCCATCTATTTTAATTGATCATTTCAATTAATTGATTAATTACATCATTTTCTTTAATTTCCTCCCATCATTCTTTTTCTATCTTCTAGTTAGCTTTCTCTAAATAAAGATTTCTTTGTCATCAATCAATTATCCTCCAATCATTCTTTTTCATCTTTCAATCATCGTTTTTCTCAATCAGTTAACTTAATTAACTATTCAATCTATTATGTTCCACCTCCAAATTAGCAGTTCAACTATCAATCAACATGTGAGCTCACCTAAGTTCACCTCTTAATCAATATGTTTCACCTCTCAATCAATCTCACCCAAAAATCTATAAATTGAGCATTCAATCTTCATTTTCAATAATCACGATACAATCACGAACTTTGAATCTTTGTGTCATTTGTAGGTTACCGACACGATATCTGAGAGCCATCATACCACAAAGAAGAGAGGAAAAATGAAAGCCATATGCAGTCATGGAATAGGGAGTTTTGAATGAATTTTATAAACCCTATTGTCTTGTTTGCATTATTTCATTGATATTTGTTAGAATTCTTTAATTAGATAAGGATTCGTGATTATCCTTTATTTCTAGTTAAGCAATCATGAATTTAAGCATATACACCTAGTTCTTAGGCATGGTGGAAATGTTGTTGGGAAAAAAATTCATGAAGTCTTCTTTTAGATTTTGGACAAATGCAAATGTGGCCTCCATTTTTTTGGCCTGGTGCTTGGAGTTGGAAACAAAGGAGGATGCAAAATGGGTGATGAGTAAAATGTATCAAAGAGGAATGAAAAGAGGGTCTCAATGCCTTCTTAGTAATGGCACGACCAGGAGAAGGATTTATCACAAAGGATGGAGAGTGAGTGCATGTCGCTGAATTCAAGCCACCATTGAGGCCATTTTTAATTTGGGTTGTTGATGATGACCATGAAGCAAGGAGGGTTGAAGCATAGGATGGATGGAGGCATATTAAGGATTGTCTAAAAAATAGATAGGTGATCATGCAAGATGAGGAAGGAGAGGATGGAAAGAAGAGGAACAAGAAGAAGCCATATTTCAGGAAGGAGGACTATTGGTTCAGTAGAGGAATCAACAAAGGAGAATCTTCCAAATAGTAAAGATATTTGTATGTCTTTAATATTTTAATATATGTATCAGGGCTTAGGAGAATGCTCATTTTGTATCTATGTTTTGAAGGGTAGGGAAGATAGAGAAAAGCGTTTAGGAAGTTAATATAGATGGTTTTTAGGTTGATTAGGAGGATAGACACTGGGGGTTTGGATGATTAAGTATGTAAGGGGTTTGCTTAGTAGTTATGTAATTGTCTTTTTATTAATACAAAATATATAACTTTTATCTCGATAAAAAAACCATATGCTTTCTTATCTTTTATAGTATTTTAGTTTTATTGTACATAGAATATATCATAATATTTTATTTATTTTAAAATGATAATTATAATACTATAAGAATTTAAATATATTTTAGCAAATCATTAATTATTATTATTATTATTGTTATCATTAATTATTATTATTGTTATTATTTTAAATCACAACCACAACGCTAATATATTAATAATAATAAAGGTTTTACGAAATACTGCAAGTGCAGGACATGTCTACTATCAAAGTCTGGGTGCCCTATATGGCACTAACCACAACTATGTAACGGAAAATACCATACCACCAGCATATCCTAACGCTGCCTCCAGATATAAGGCATGAAATTTTGACAAAATTCATGCTATCTATAACAAAATGAGAAACTATAGTGCCCTATACGACACTCACGGAGAACTATCCAGTCACTACTATAGCATGGAAATATTTAACAAAACTCCATGCATCCAAACTGACAACAAAGAAAAAGAAGATTACACCTTATCTAAAGAAGAGATCCCAAGTGCAGGATCACACTTCTTTCTTCTGCCTTTCACCTTTAGCATGCTCTAATCAACATAAACACTATCCCCATGTGGGGGGATGGGTTGCTTGGCAACACAACTGGACTCCCTCTACAAATCACTTTGACCAGTCATGCTGACTCTTCATCAGATGTTGGGGGACCTCCACAACTTCCTCCTCCTCTTTGGATCAGCCAACTCAAGGGACCAAAGCACATAACCTTCAACAATAATAGACTCCTTCCACCAATCACCACCAGGAGAGGCTTTCTGTCCTAGCCATATTTGCAGAAATTCAATATTTCTGGCAATACTCGGCTTTCTTTCTTCAAAGGCCGCCTCATCTTTGATAACGAGAATAGGTCTTTCGGGGGCGTGTTGCCCAGTTTCTCTTGAAACCCTTGGCCCATCTCTAACAAAGTAATCTTCAGGGTATAAGGCTATCATCTCCTCATCAACATTGTCTACTACCAAATTGAGGTCACCTAGGATCTCTTTTTGAAAGAGTGCATGACATAGCATAGTGGCTTCAAATTTTTTCAGACCTGTCACTAAAAGAATGGAAACAAACACTCCAGCGATATTTGTGTTTACCCGATAGCAATGCTCTGCCACAATAAAATCATCCCCTCAGATTTGCCTCACCGCCATATTGACAAGATCATCCTTTGATTCCAGAATCTCCCTTCATCTCTTATTCTTGATGGGTCCAAGGAAAGACATTTGCATATTTTTCAACAAAAGGCGTAGAGTGGACTCCATGAAATCCAGACTTATGATTGCTAGATCCTAGCTTCTATCTCAATCTTGGGTATAGATTATTTTTTGTGAGGAGGGGTATCGTCTCACAATGAATAGAACAATCTCAAGGTGATCCTACACATATGGTGATATTAATAACTTGCCAAATTTAAAATCTGAACCCACTTGGAAATTGATTGTGGCCTATAATTTTGAATGACATTGGAAATGATTACTACGTATTACTCATTAAATGAGAGTTTCAAATCATTCAAAGGAAATGTCCTATTGGACAAATGACATAAAAATCAAATCCACATTATGTGGCAATGGGAGCTGAAGTGGTTGCCACATCATACATTGTAAAATTCTCACCACCCACACCCCGATTGGCTAGGTTGTTTGTTGATCCATTAGCCTCTCGATAGATATGGTTGATTGCAAAGTCTTTGATCATGTCCAAGATTTCAAGAGCACGGTCAAGAAGTCCCTTAAGCTTCCAATTGGGAATATCTAGCAATCTGACTACATTGATGATAATAGCCAAGTCCCCTTCAATTTCCACATTTAAGAGGCCTAACTATTTGGAGAGTAAGAGTCCTTCAATTAAGCCATGAAGTTCCACAAAGTTATTGGTGGCTTGTCCTAAGCAAACTGAATTACAAGCAATGATTCTTTTCTCCCATGAGTGACTTATTATTATTATTATTATTATTACTACTACTACTACTACTACTACTATTACTATTACCATTACCATTACAATTACTATTACAATTACTATTACTATTACTATTACTATTACTATTACTATTACTATTTTTTTTTTGATAGGTAATGGGCCAAAACCGATAAGATGTACATACCCTACCCCCTTGTGGGATTTGAACTCGTGACCTCTCTTTCAAGAGCACAAGCTCTCCACCACTAGGCCTCTAAACACCTAAAATTGTATTGTCTAATTAAATAAGTATCTTTATTTATTTAATTATTTTAAGCCTAATTCTTCTATAATTAAATAAATCTTTATGTATTTAATTAATTCATTTATCCTCTTCTAGCCTTATTTCTCATTTAAATAAATACTTTTATTTATTTAAATTATCCTTCCCCTAAATTAAATAAATACTTTTATTTATTTAATTGATCCCACTTCTTCTATTAATTAAATAAATCTTTATTTATTTAATTAATTCATTAACCTTTTCTACCCATGACACATGTCATTCATCTCTTAATTCCTACACCACCTACCCTCTCATTATTTTCTTATTTTCTCTACCTACCCTCTAATCCTAGTCGACCATTTATCTGTTACACCTCTCAATCTTATTCCTCCATTTCTCACAGTGTCTTCTATACAAGGATATGCTTCCTTCATTACCAACCCTATTCATCCTATTCAACTCCTAATCTATTCTATTCAACTACTAGCACTCCTACGCATTCTAAGCACTTCCCAACTACGCATTTGAACTTTCATATGCGATCTAGCTATCAACCATATTTCCGTTCTTTGTTGAGCTCTTGTGCACACATAAAATCTAAGAGCAAATATATCAAGCAAGATCAATGGAGATAGGAAGAATGGAGATCCAAACCCTATTGGACATGTGATGGTTTAATCTTTGTGATTTTGTTGATTTACATTGTCTTAGGTAATCTTCATATGTTATGGTGGATCTTTGTTGTTGTTAGGCTAGGGTTTTGTGGTTGAATTCATTAAGTCTTTCAATATTTTTGTTTCCATTTTTACCATAAACAAGGCCAACTCAAGTTGTACACTATTACTATTACTATTACTATTACTATTACTATTACTATTACTATTACTATTACTATTACTATTACTATTACTATTTTTTTGGCCGATAATAAAGATTTTTATTAATATATAAATAAAGAAGTTAACATTACAAAATGGGCCTAACTTGTGCCCAAAATAACCCATACACTATTGATTGTCTACAACCTACCCATTTACATAACATAATCATTGAATTTAGAATCTGCACCCTATACCCCTTACAAAATAAGAACTTAGACAACAAAGAACTGGTTCCACCATCCTTATCGTTAAAATTTCCTAATATTGTCATGTGTCCATATCAATAGTAAAACAAAATCACCCCTGAGAGGGATAGAAGCTTCATCTGTGAAAAAATTAGAGAACCAAAAGCTTACTGACAAACACCCTCCTATCTAGTCGAAGAAGAGAAAAAACCCAATCGCACAGACCTCAACCCTGAGTTGGTCGTTGTCTCATACTTTGTCGTCGCCTTGGAATGAAGCTCAGATACCATGGCCTCCTATTCTCCCACACACAGTGGTGTATTTTTATACCTTCCATCAGCAAATTCCGTTCAACCCGGATATGAATCAGATAAAGTCTTTGGTTTACCATATTTGGCCATCTCACAAAAGGAACAAAACCCAGCTCTTCCACCACAATCTGACTCTTAAAGATTCGCCAAGATCAAACCCGTATCTCAGGTACACCCATTCCAGGATAGAGTCCATTCCCGTGATTAAATCATGCTCAAACAATGAATTCATAACCCAACGAATGTCCTCCTCGGCAATCCCCAATTCAAGGCCCTAGGACAAAATCATCGCTGCAATATCCACATTGCACTTCCATCGGTGAGTAGCTTGCTGGAAGAAATAACCCAGCATCCCCTACACCACATTTATCACCTCCTCTGATCGGAATTTGAGAAGGAGCTCGAGTCTATGATTCTCAACCGACCCATAAAGCACCTTCTATTGCTTCTGCATTTGGAAGGTAAACATGGCCTCCATCTGACCACCGAACAACACCTGCACATAAGAACAAAAAAATAGCCAAACAGAAAATTGAAGATGAAACAACAAGTTTGGCTTCTTTAAAAAGAAAGTTAGTTCGTGTGAGTAATCAATCCCATAACTATTGTGGCCCCTGATAGTAAATGCTCGACGTTGAGAACATCACATCACCACCTGCTCTCATAGGGAGAGTCATCATAACAGAGAACTTGTTGTAAGAACCCACATGTTTAGGTTCATATCACTACCACCACTACCATCATGCATGCACACCACTTGAAAAAAATGAGGAGCAAACAATTAAACTGCCAATCATTGCAAAAGCAAGGAATAAAAACATAAATTTTGTGTTACACAAAATACACACTCGCACCCAGAAACCAAATTCTATCGACTGTTGTCTATAGAAATATGTTGACATTGCCTTGAAAACATATAGGCATCATTTTGGATCAATAGTAAATAGAAAGACTTATTCTAAATTTAGCTCACCATCAAAAACTTCAAAAAATGCATCCTCTTCTTGATTGAAAGATAGGGCCCATTTAGATAATTTATCCGCCACTGTATTAGCCTCCCTCCTGATATGACTAACCGCGACATCTTCAAATTGATTCAAGTCCTCTAAGATCAGAGAAATAAAATTTTGCAAATGTCATGCTTTAATTTCACCATTTTTAATAGCTTGGATTATGAGGAGCAAATCCCCTTCCAGATGTAATTTTTTTAATCCCCATATTCCAAGCACATCGAGTTGCCAACAATGCTGCATATGCTTTCACTTCATTGTTAGTGCCCTGCTTAATACGTTGTGCCCCAATTTTTACTAAATTGCCACTATGATCCCAAAACACCACTCACACACCAGAAAGACCCCCTCCAAGTTAAGTAGCACTATCAAAATTTGCTTTGATCCACTCCCTCTCGGGTGGAACCCACTCTGTCGGTGAATTACACTTCTTACTCTTCTTCCTATTAGTCCAAGCCCCATGCCTTGCTTTGACATTAGGCCATGATTTTTGGATTTTCATGTACTCTATAGTAAAGGGGATACTCGTAGAATCCATCTGTGAAGCTACAACCCCCAAAGTTTCCTCAATTGCCTGATCAATTCTACTAAACAACCTCCTGACATCCTCAGACTTGTCTTGGAAAATCCTATGGTTTCTTTCCTTCCAGATTTCCCATATCACAAGAGATGGGCATATGTTCCATATGCTTGAAAAAGTTGATATCTTGTTTAGCCTTGTCCAGCTATCAAAAACATCTTTGAGAGAATTTGGCAATGGGTCGTGCCACTGCAATTTACCTTTTACCATAATCCAACATTTTTGTGCTATCTTGCATTGTAATAAGAGGTGATCAAGATCCTCTTCATCTTCCCCACACATTATTCACTTGGTCGGTCATGCTAGGCCTAACCATTTCCTTCTTTCACCTATTAGTATTCTCCCTTTTAAAGCCAGCCATGCAAACGCTCCTGCTTTGGGTAAGTAGTGTTTGTGCCAAATTAAATAATTAACTGTTGGGTGGTCTTCCACCATGCCTTCCAAAATATTATAGCCTAATTTAACTGAGTAGTTACCATCCTTAGATCCACACCAAATCACTTTGTCCTGATCTTTCATGAGATAAATCTTTCTCTGATCCAAAATATGTTTTAAAATCAATTGTTGATGTTCTGATAGACCTGTGTCTGAAAGGCCTTTCCAGCACCAGACTTCACTAAATTGACTTTGTTTAACCACCATATAGTCACTGACCCTGTCACCCTAGATACTGTATAGATGTGTTTTAATATCTGAAAAGTTAGCCATGTGTTTTATAACCGGATAGGCTGCCCATGAGTCATCCCATAATTTAGCTGAATTTTCATTACCAATGTGCCATGTAAGGTGGCCTGTAAGAAATTTCCTGCTACTTACTATGAAATTCCAAATAGCAAATCCCTTGGGGGATTTCTGACTGTGAAGATTCTATGATTCTCCTAACCCACAATTGATTTGGGTTAGCGTAAAGGCTCCAAGAAAGTTTATCTCCCAAAGCCTCATTCATGGTTTGCCAATTCCCGAGACCAACACCTCCCTTCACTTTCGAGCTGGAAACTTTTTCCCAGGCCAATAATGGGATTTTATCTTGCTCATTAGCTCCATTCCAGAAAAAATTCCTCATTTTCTATTTAATCACATTAATGATTTTACTAGGAATTTTAAGGCATGTCACTGAAAATATGGGGATGGCTGAGACTACTGTTTTAAGCATTAGAATTCTACCTGCCAAAGTTAGCCATTTACTTTCCACCCCTCAAGTCTGTTGAAACAACTCTCCACCAAATTTGTCCATATTGCTGACTTATTTGCTCCTCCAAAAAGGGGGACGCCTAAAAATTTACTTGGTAAAGTTCCCAACTTCATGCCAAGTATTCTACTAATCTCCCTCTGTTTAAGATGTGAAGTGTTGAAAAAAAATATCTCAGATTTGAGTTAGTTCACTCTTTGACGTGACACTTGTTCATACCTATCTATCACCTATTTAATAACTCTAGACTCCCTTGCCGAAGCCTCTCCAGCCAAAAATGTGTCATCAACAAATTGCAGGTGGGTCAGAGGATCCACCCCTGTAGCAATCCTTACACCCTTCCATAGGCCATCTCTACACTCTTAACAATTTCTTTAATTGTTGCTTAACAATTTGGAGTTTTTTGTAGAATATAAAAGCTTTGTTACTAGATATTTCGGGGGATTGCTTCCACCAAACCTCCATCAGTGATCTAATATTGTTGTCCCTAAGCCACATAGCTTCAAATTTGAAAGGGCATCTATTAGGGGCTTTTTCATCCTGAATTTGGATGCCAATGGGATAATGATCCGATCACGTGAAGGGAAGGATATCAACAATGCACGTCCAAGGGTAAGATGACCAATCACCTGCTATAAAAATCTGTTAAGTCTTTCTGTGATGTTTAAGAAACCACTTCTTCTATTTGTCTAAGTGTATTCCCCAGTCTTGAAGGGGATCTCAATTAATCCCGACTCTGTGATGAAAGAGATAAAATCTATGTTACTACGTCGCATCCAACCACTGCCACCCATTTTGTCTGACAGTCTAATCAAAGCATTAAAGTCACCACCTATGAGAAAAGGTGTTTCAGTATCCTGTTTAAGGCATTCAAAATATCATTCCACAACTATTTTTTTAAAAGGAGTTGTTTGGTCCATAAACATTGGTTAAAAACAGTTGCATTTGAAGTTGCTTAGAATAAATTCTCACCCATTGCCACCAGTTTCCCTAGCTCATACTGCTAACTTCCACTAAGGACTCATTCCATAAAATGGCTAAACCACTCGAGGCTCCTTGAGCTTCAACTAAGACACATTTCCATTTTTTGAATCTACTATAAAAGGTATCAAAATCTTCTGACTTAATTTTGGTTTCCTGTAAGCAAACAAGATCCAACCGAGATTGATCAAGGCATCTCTTAATCAGTCTAACCTTGTCAGGGGCATTGCAGCCTTTGACATTCCATGAAAGGAACCTCATTGCTTCTGGGAAGAGACCATGTCCCTTCCTGATCTAAGTTCGAGTTTACTCTGGCCAACAACAATACCTGCAATTTCCAGTCTAACTCTGTTGGATTTAGGTCCTCTTTTCTTATTTTCACCTGTCTCCACTTTAGCATTTGGAGCCAAAGTTATTTCTAGAGATCTCGTCCTGAACGCCTCCTAGAGCAAGAAGCCCTAGGTCATCCTCTCCCTCTGGATTATTAGATAAATCTCCCTCTGAGTCTGACAAAACCAAGTCCCCTCCACTATCTTTCACTCCTTCAAAGGATGCTTATAGGTTTTGGATAGGAGAAATTTGAGTGTCCTTGAAAACCATTTCTTCCAGTGCCTGAACGACTATTAGAGGTTGAGAGGAAAACCTGTTGTCTTGAAAGTGTGTCCATTCTTGAGACACCCCTATGGGTCCCTTGATCATGTCCTTTGCCTGAACCTCTGGGACTATTGTCTCTTCCTCATTAGCTATGTAGACAACTTGAGTTTCCTTTGAAGTGAAGTTGCCTACATTTTCAAGGTGGTCAACATCTCGCGAATGTTTATCCTTTTGGGTTTTATCAGAGACCCAGTTGTTCTCCTCTGTACATTTCACCATACTCTGCATTTGAGGATCACTTCCTTGATTTTTGGTCTCTCTAATCAAAGATTCTGACCCATTTGTAGTTATGAAGGGTTTCAGTCCTATTGTAGATGATTCTGAGGAAAATAGATCATCTATAAGCCCTTTCCTGAAACTAAATGAGGATATTGTGTTCAACTCAGTTACACTTCCCTACTTAAATTTCTGAAGCACATCCCAATCCAAGGCTTCCCATTGGTGTTCCCAATCCCTGGGTTCCGATAGCCTTATTATATCCTCTGCCAAAACATTTTGCACTTTGAGTTTTCCTTTGTCCCCGATTTTGCAATCCCCTTTAGGGTGTGCAAAGGAATTGAGCATGATTCCATCATTTCTTCAAGGACCACCTTTTGTATCCAGATCCTTAAACCGGTTTGGATTTCTAGGGTATTCGATAAATGATGAACCAGATCCCAATAAATGCAGATCCACAAAACCATACCGAAGTCTGCAAGATCTATAAACTCCTTGGCTTTTCTGAAAATTCCTAGGTTTTCCCCTATTCTCCTTAGGGTTTCTGTATCCTTGTATTCATGAGGCAATCCTGAAAATTTGAGCCATAATGGAAACCTATTGATGATTTTTGTTTTTGAATTGAAGTTTGGTTTCCATTTGAGAATATTAAAACCTTTACCATCCATAAAGAATGGTCCATTGTCTAGAATCCAATTCCTATCTATACTAGAAGAGCATATAACTAAGAAAAAGCCATTTTCTATTGTTTTCAGTTCCACACCCTCACCCCAAATGGAATCGCACCATGCCTTGATCTTTGAAAAGATGGCCATGAGCCCTCCATTTCAGGAAGAGAGTGCGTTCATTGAGGAATATGATATTTTCACACCATTCTTCATTCAAAATTTCAATAATCAGGACTCTATTGAAGACTGAGTTTGGGAATACCTCTAAAAATTTCACGGCTTCCATCAAAGGCTTCGGCTTCCAGAATTTCACCTGCACCGTCTTTAAATCCACCTTCTATCAGTTGTTCAGAGCTTCATAACCTCTGAATCTTGTTGTGCTCCATTCCCTGTCATTTCTCTTATTAACTCTAGCCGACAACCTTCTTTGTTGCATGGTCTCTGGACCCTTCCATGGCCATGACTATTTTCTGAGTCCTAAGTAGTTGTCTCTGAAATAGTCGC
Source organism: Cryptomeria japonica (assembly GCF_030272615.1). Lineage (NCBI taxonomy): Eukaryota > Viridiplantae > Streptophyta > Pinopsida > Cupressales > Cupressaceae > Cryptomeria > Cryptomeria japonica. Next base: position 504,819,180 of record NC_081410.1, read on the forward strand.
GATTCCATTTCCTATTCAAAGACCATTTACCATTGAGCCCGTCTCTATAGTTTAAACCCTCATGGTGTGTGAAACCCTGTCAAGGTCTATATGCCATAGCTCCCAAATTTCAGTACTATTACTATTACTATTACTATTGTAGTCACATAAATCTGTCCAATTTAATTAAATGAATATTTCCTATTTATTTGATTAAAAATCCACTAGCCCATAGTTAATTAAATTAATATTTAATTAATTCATCTTAAACAATTCTACTATTAATTAAATAAATTATTCAATTTATTTTAATTAATTCATTATACCAAATTCACAAATCAATTAAATGAATAAATCCTATTTATTTCATTTAACCCTTTTCCTCTTTTAAATAAATTAAATAAAACATTTATTTAAATCATTTATTCCCCCCCCCCCCACTTGCATTTTCCTACAAATGCAACTTGCACACATTTATTGAAATAAATTAATTTATTTTAAATAAAAATCCTATTTTCCCTCACCCACCAAATCCACTTGCAAACCTAACCCCCTTCTAGATTCTTCTAACCCTTCCTAATTAGCCTAATCCATCCCATAATTATTGTCACATTCCTCAGCAACTTGGAGTCACTTCTCAAAGACTTCAAAGTCTTTGAAAAGCATTTAATGCTTTGTGTGTTCAACAATCTAACCTCCAAAGTCTTCCAAAACCACTAATGGCTCTTACATGACCACTTATGGCTCTTACATAACCATTTATGGTTATTTCAACTTGCACTCATGTGTCTCCTCAAGCATTTATTGCTTTGACCATGGTTATCCCTTTTGCCTTTGCACAAGAGTTTATCCATTGGATAAAAGCTTTATTCTTTGAATAAAGAATTTATTCATTCAACTAACCTTGACCTTAACTCCCTGGAAGTTAACTCTTAGGTCATGTCAAGCATTTAATGCTTATTCCCTCTCCTCTCAACCTATCTCACATTGACACTTGTCATCCTGGGATTGGGTTGAAAGCCCTCACATGGATTGAATATCATTCAATCCTAACCCTTGTTGAGATTACTCAATCTCAACCATCCATTGCACCATTTTACCTATAAATAGAGCTCACATTCCTCATTTTCAAATCCTCAAGCATTTAGTATTCATAATCATAATCTTGAAAACTTGTATGCATTTAAGCTATAGGCATTTTGAGAGAGCATTTTAGCATAATCAACTCATATATTGTCATTTTGGTTAAAATAAATCATTTTAGTATCAATAGCATAGTATTAGCTTTTTATTCACATTTAGAGCAAATACTTCAATCTCAAACCTCCATAAGCATCCATAGTGCAAAAAGCTGCTGAGAGCTACACTAGTTTGGAACTTGGAGAGGAGAGGAACAAAGGAGAAGGAGCCAAGAGTATGGTAGAATGCATTTGGAGATGTCTTCTTGCATTTACATTCGTAGTTAAATGTTTTACTTTGTTCTTGGTGTCTCTTTTGATATGCCTACTCAGGTTGATCTTTGGTTGAATAACATTAACCTTAACACTTGTTTCTTGTTGTTTGTGTGTTACACTACCACAGGTTTTTGATCTAACACTTGCCCTTTTTGCAGAGCATCAACTATTACTATTACTATTACTATTACTATTACTATCACTACTACTATCACTACTACTATTACTACTACTATTATTGCTATTATTATTATTATTATTATTATTATTATTATTATTATTATTATTATTATTATTATTATTATTTTGCTATTGCTATCGCTATTGCTATTACTATCATAGACTCCCCGACCTTCTTCTAACCACCATCATTTCCAACCGCTAGTTTAATCCCACTCTGCACTTGGCCCACTATAATAATTTAAATATATTTTAGCAAATCATTAATTATTATTATTATTATTATTATTATTATTATTACAAGAGAGCAAGATTAGTATGCCAAAACAAGGCCACACTCGATTACAAGATGTCTAGTAAGAAAATATTTGCATACAAATATCTAAGCAGATGTTTGGTCTACCCACTAACTACCCTACATTGTTATACACCCCCATACATTACTCCAATGGGATGACTACTAGTCTTTACGTTGCATATAAAACGATGATAAAAACTTATATAATTATCAATTTTGTGTTTATCTCTCCTTGTGCTTCTATTTATCTAGCTCTAGTCAAGGCATTCCCATAGACTCCCCAGCCTTCTTCTAACCACCATCATTTCCAACCACTAGTTTAAGCCCACTCTGTACTTGGCCCGAAAACACTCTCCATCATCTACTTGACAACCTTGATCTCTTCTAACTCTAGTAGACATGCCAGAAAGGGAAATACCCAATTTGAACTGGTATTGTATTTGTATTCTAGCTCAATTTCCTCTTTATTGATAATCATTTTTATGGCCTATAAGACCATATTCGTTCAACAATTGAAAATAATTTTGAGACAAGCATTCAAAATGTGCCCCTAGAAAGCCATATGTCGAGCACCTGATTGTAAAAAAAATGGTGGTATTCATTATGTCTACGATCAAATGGGATTTATGTTGCTATTTAAAATACCCCTCTCACATTGTTGCCCCTCCACCACCCGAAACATATGGAAATGAGATCTCTTAAATTAATGTAACCTAAGGATCTCAATGGTCTGTTTGTAACATTGAAACATAAATAGGTTCACCTATAGTCCTAATAGGAGAGATTTGAATGTTGGGATTTTGTCCCTTTGTTGAAATGGAATTGATATTTTGAAGTGCGTGTATGTGATATAGGGTTAACTATCAAACTAATGAGTGATTTCATCAATGAACAACATAAATTACAAAAAGATAATAAACATGGTAATCCAAATATCAAACAAAGATTCATATAGGAATCTAGATCTTAAAATTGGAGCTAAAAGTGTTAGGCATAGGTGTTGGGCATCCTAATTTGAAGCTATTCAAAACTAATGAAGGTGAACAGGGATATAGTTAGGATGCTCTAAAGTATTGTCTCCCAGAAATCAACCCAAAGTGGTAGGACAGGGCTGCCTAGTAAATTAGTCCAGAGTTTTTCACTCATTTGAAGTCTATCACAACCTATAATAGTCTACTTTGTACTCTTGTACTAATTTTGATGTCAGATCTAAACCTACATACACAAAAAATAAAGAATAATGGTTTGTCATATAGGGGCTTGTCTAAGTCAAACCTTGTGTTGGTGATCCCATCTCTAGATTAGCTATGATGAGTGTAAGAGTGTGTACCTTAGGAAGGATAGAGGAAAATCAAATGGAGAATTATAAAATAATGAATTGATAAGTTTACCTTGGTATGAAACCCTCTCACGAAGTTCCAGATATAGGTGGTGATATAATGTTTTTTAGACAAGTGTTAATGCAATAACATAAAAATAACAAATGACAAATGTGAATTTATACTTGAATGTAGAATGTTGATAGTTTGTTGCTTCTTGTAAATAGATTGCTCTTGAATGCTTAAATAGAATGTTTCTTTAGATTGTTGACCCTTTGAATGATAGAAGATATGCTTTATATAGGAATCACAAGGCATTTCAAATGTAGGCTGACAACTAGCAATCAAATGCAAAGATTGAGATTGGATCATAAATGATGAAAGCCAACACTTGCAAAGATTTAAATTTGGGTACCTTTTGGAGGAGTTATGGAATTGGGCACCCTATTCCACTCAGAAGGGAGCCAATGAAAGGTGAAAAAGTGTGTCAGAGTCCAAATTAAAACATATGACCTAGTATTTGTTGGTGTATAATCATGATTAGGTGCTTAGGTGATTTGTCCATGTGGCATCTTTCCCATGTCACGAGTTAGGCAGGCTAGTAGGTAGGATATTTTTCCTTTCTATACCTCCACTCCTCTCCTATTTACCCACTCACTCAGTCTATGCATTCATCTTCATTTCTTTACAATTTAATCTCTTTTGTTGTTTCTTTTTGCCAAGTGTTCCCAACTAAATCTCACATGGTATCAAAGCCTTTCTTATTTCGATAGAGATGCAAATAATTTCCAAAAAAGTTTCTCATGGAAATTTAGAGTGAGGGCCTCAAATTGGACTTTGAAAATTGCAGATTCAACTTGTTTGTGCAAATCTTGCATAAATCAGTAATAATTTGGTGAAATTTGAACATCATTTCTATCTTCTCTTCATTTTTAGCAAATATATTCAAATAATGTTGAAAAAATATGAAAAATTTGTTGTTATATGACAATATTTAAAATATTTGTTGAAATATAGAAGAATTTAGTGTAACTGTTGAATGAACATGCACTTATTTCCATCAATTTGGAGATATTTGTTAAAATCAACTTCATCTTCACAAATATTTGTTGAATATTTGTAAAATTTGGCTAAAATTTGTAAAAATTTACACTTGATTTTGAATTATTTGAAAATTTGGATGCCTTTTGAAGCTATATTTGTAAAGAACCAGTTGATATTTACATAATTGAGGTCAAATTGAAAATGTGTGTGCAAAGTTCGGAAAAATTTGTGCAAGTTTTTAAATTGACCTATTTTAGCATGCATGTTGCAAATCAACTTGAATTTTGTGAAGTAAGGTGAAATTGTTGCAAACAGCTCCATTATTTGCAGTTTCTTACTATATATTATAAATTTGCTTGGTATTTGTACTTTTTTTAGCCTCTCTTCATTGCCTTAGCGTATTATTTTTTGCTCAAAAAGCAAAGGAAGGCATGAGGAGTCTAGCATATATTAAATTTAAATTTTGGCTCGCTTTTGAGGCCTTAGAAAACCAACATTCTATGTGAACCTTTTCAGCATTCAAAACATAAGAGCCTCCACTTGAATTAAGCCCTCAAGTCACATGGTATTTTAGCCCTTGGTTCTTCCCAATAACTTTTCTAGATTTTCTCCTCTCATCTTTTCCCTTTGAATTTGTAACAACAAAATTGTTTTAAAATTTTTTTTAGGCATTTAAGTTTTAATATATTTTAAGGCAATCTGAGAAAACTCAAAAATTTCATCTCTTTCATTTGGAAACTCCAATTTAAGTGTTTTTTTTCCTTGAAAGTGGCTTTTGAAGCCCAATACAATGGAGTTGATTTCACATTATCATTATAAAGTGTCACTTTTCACTTCAATTTGTGTTGCTTATGCACTACACTCATAAAGTGCCAATTGGGTGTCTCTAAAACTGAATCAAGTGAGGTGTAACATGTGGTATCTTGTATACCACCACACTTCTTACATTTCTTTATTTGGAGACCAATTGAGATGTCATGGGGATTGCAATTATGAACTAAGATAAAGTTCTTATTTGGGTGGTCCATCATGTCAAAACCACAATTTCATCCTTTTGTAGTTAGGTTTATTTCATAGAACTATTTATCTTAGAAACAAGGGATTATGAATCACTATTGTGAGTATAGTCTACTACCCTATCTCTTTGGATTCTTTCTTGAGCTACATTGAAAAAATAAAAAGAACAAGTAGTTTAGAAAAAATGATAAGGTTTATGGACTAATAGGCATTGCAATTTATGAGGGATATATTTATCACATAGAGCACGTCGAGTGTCCTTTCACTACTTGGGCCATCACATAGAAATTGTTTGGATATTTTGAATCTTAATCTAATTGTGGTGTGCCCTTCACTGAGTCACCTACTACCCTAACTTGTGTAGACACATCCTAAGGGAGTGATCAATTGCTATACAACGTTCCTTCACATATTATTGTTTCCACAATTGAGGATACATCATCTCCTCTAGTTGAGAACATTTCATCTCCTTTAGTTGAGAACACTTCATATGTTGTTTCTACTTTTGAGTTTAGTGATGCTTCTTTAACAACTTTGAGTGGTTCAGTGTAGTAGAATTTTCATCATCTTCTCGAGATGGCTTATTGGAACACATTTCTACTAGACATTGCATCTTTGTTTGTAGAGTCTCACATTGCAGACTTAGAGGACATTCACATCCTCTTTTTTGATAGATCTTGTGGAGTTACATCATCTTCTTTTAATGTTATAGGTGCATCTTTAGATCTTCTTATTCCATCTCTACATCATCCTTTGTCACCATTTGACATTGGCATGAGGACAATTAAGCTTCATTTGATGGTTTCATCGTTGTCTTTTGGATATGGCATCCATTGGTCTTCATCAAATTCTAGATTGCCATCTTCATTATTGTGGTCTAAAACACTTTATTTGACTATGCTACCTTTCAACATCAACATGGAGACATTTGAGTAAAGTTAAGGGGCATCATACATCTTGAGTTTTCTTCTCTCATATTCCTTTCAAGAATGAGAGGATAACTTGCATAATTATATGGATCTATTTCTTCCTGAGGGGAGGAATGTTGTTTGGCAGGCTTGGATCATCTTCAACATTCATTGTCGTACATCTACCATCACTGGAGGAGATTCTTCATTAAGGGGGGGGGGGGGGGGGGGGTGTTGCATGATGTCTCTCCTTCTTATCTCTTATGGGAAGTTCATCATTTAGGTTTTTTTCTTATCTCGTAGAGAGTGCATCTCTTCCCTTGTTTAGGGGGAGTTATCCCTCATATGGTTTTCTATTCTTTATGAGGTGAGATTGTACTTGGTTACCTTATTAGTCTTTGATGTTGGGACCCAATATTTTTCCTCATCTCAGCTACACTAAAGGGAGGGTTTGGTGTATAATCATGTTTGGGTGCTTAAGTGTTTTACCCACGTGGCAAGTTAGGTAGGGTGATAGGTAAGATATTTTTCATTTATATACCTTCATTTCTCTCCTATGTACTCACTCACTTATTCTATGCATGTTCATCTTCATTTTTTTGCAATTAATATGTCTCTCCTTTTCTTTATATTTGCCTAGTGTCCATGGCTAAATCTCATAGTCCAGAAATTAAAATTTAATGATGATTAATTTGTGGGCTTAGCAAAAAAGTTATAGGGTAGCATAGAGCACAAATGAGCTACAAATTGTCTAAGGGAAATCACACTAAAGTAGGTGTCAAATAGAATGAGAAATTGTAAAAGGTATATAATTTACGACACTGCACCACCATGCCCAGAGGCCATCTATCATTCTCCACCATTTAATGCTCACTTTGTGCAAGCATTAAACCTTCTTAATGCCATTGTCTAATCCCACAATACCTATGCATCCCACTCATGTGACCAATCTCTTCATTTCCCCCAATCATTTTGATCACTCGATTTGTGAGGTGGACCACCAATGAATTTCCTTCCTATAAGTGTGTGAAATTTGCAATTCTTCCAAATCTTACAATAAACCCTAAATGAGCCTAAAAAAATTACTTAATCTCCATTTTAGTGTGCGTCAACGTTGAATAGCATTGAGTATGATTTGAGATTCTCCCTTCAAATGAACTCTTATATGTTATTTGTTGCAAATACTATGTGTCATCTAGGTTGCTTGGAATTCAACCTCATTATTAGTTTAATTTTTCAACATTTTGGCCTTCATTACAAAAATATTTCCATAATGGTCTCTCAATATACACCCTACCCTCAATAGGCCCAAGTTACCCTTAACGAACCCATCATTTACCTTGTTCCATCTCTCATGTATAGTAGAACCTAAATCGTATTTTCTCTAAGATTGACCCACAAATTAATGCACTCGACCCATGAACAAGGGAATTATTTCATACATTTTATTTCTCTCAAATATTTATATTTATACTATTTTAAGTACTTTCTTATTATTATCATATTGATGTTGATTGGTATCTTAAAACTTTGGGTTCTTCTAAATTTTAATACTATTAATAATATTAAAATTTTAGATAGTATCTTTTCCTAAATTTTAATTAGATTATCATTTTTTTTCTTGTATTAATAAAGTTAATTTTTACATGCATATATCTTATATTATTTTTTTAATTGAAGATGGAAAATCTTATATTTTACTTTATCTTAAAGTATTAAATTATAATTATTATCATTGGAAATTAAAGTCAAAATGCTTTTTTTTCTTTTCAAAATGAGAACCTATATTAAACAAGAGGAAACTACATTTATTGGATTTCTTGAAAAGTGTTTAGAAACTTTCAAGAAAATGGAATTGGTAGGTGTATATCTCAATAAGGTTTTTCAGTGTACTCTCTGCTTATAGCAAAAGTATCTTGAAAGAGGCTTGACTTATTCTACTATGGTTTACTCTACAATTGTAGCAGTCAAAATATATGCTTTACATGTGTGACATGATGTCAATAGCACAAAAAGTAAAATACAAACCACCAATTTCTGGACCTAAAAAATCAACAATAATATAGTTCCAAATCACAAATTCCAGATAGTAGTTTGTCAACCATTTTAAAGACAAATAAAGGTTTTCTAGGCATGGTTTGATGTCCATAGCACCCACATAAAATAATAAGTAGGTCATCAATTTGAGGTCCTTATACACATCTTTTTAAGCCCGAAGCACCAAAAAAATGCTATAAAAAGCCAATTTTCAAGCCCACAATAAGAACAAATTTTATAATGATTTATGGTGGCTTGATTGGATGCTCGTACTATATAGTACACAAGAAACAAAATTCAAGCTCTTTACCTTCAACAATGTTTCTAGAGAAAGTCAAATAACTCAATCATTGAAATTCAAAATTAATATATGGGTCTTAAGTTTCAAAAGAATCAAAGATGTGTCCATGCCCATCAACACACGCACACTATAATTATAAGCCATTTAATTATATCCTATATGTTACACAAGCAAAAAAAAAATACAATAATCTTAAATATTAAGGGCATTAGCATATTGATAATATAATTAACCCATCCAACATGGTATCTAAGTCAAAGATCATTCATTTGAAAAATTAGTAAATTAAAATTTTGGAACAAAAGCATTGAACCTAGGTTTCACCTCGAGAAGTTAAATGTAGAAATAGACAATTGAAATTAGATTTTTGTAATAGCATCACATCATTAATTAGTGCACAAGGATGATTGGGAAGGATTGAAAGAGTATCCTATATGAGAAGCCCCATTGATTATTAGATTATTGGTTCCTCACCTTATGATTATAACAAGTCTTTTCATCGTGTTGAGTGGAGATGTGTTTGCTTGTGCTAGCGACCTGACATAATGACAACTTGTCATGGTTTTGTTGCCACAAGCCTTCTTTATTATGAATGTCTTTTACCTGTTATATCGTACATGTTTTGTTTGGGTTTCTTGGTGGAATTCTAGGTTGGCAGCTTGTTATCTGTTGTATGGTATTTTGAGATGTTGTCGCTTCCAAGAATTATGAGTCTTTAGTATATGATACATAAATAGGACGGTGTTGAAAATCTAGGTAATCTAGGTAATTTGGGGTAACAATCATATGTCTAGTATTAGTCTAGATTTATTTAATGTGTTTATAAAACTAATTGACCACTTTTTAACTTTATTGACACTTTGACTCTTATTATTTCTATTTCCTTCATGTAATAAGTAAATGCATCCTGGTTGTTATGATGTTTTGCAAACCTTTTGTATCTAGGATCTCACAACTCTGGTATCTTTAGCCAAATAAAAAGATATAGACAATATTAAGATTAAGTGGAATTAGGAAAAATAAAATAAAACAATAGTAAAAAATAATATAAAAAATAAAAAATGGTCTAGAATCATTTTACAAAGGGCAATTCACAAAGCCAATATATACCAATAAGCATATATAATTCATAATTGTCTTTCTGTAAAAAAAAATGAAGGATCCAAATCTTTCTGTCAAAGAAAAGTCAAACCTTTGTAATAAATTATAAAATTAACCAAGAAGCAATACCAACACTATCAAAATTTCACCCCTACATGAGTGGACAAAAGAAACATGATTAAGATTGCACAATTCAAAATACTTGCTTGCTTATCCATCTTATAGTTAGCATATAAACTCTTGATTAGTTCATTATTACTCTCCAACTCTTTTCATAAATAAAAAAGTTTCAAGATTTTGGAAAACCACCAAATCAAATATCCCTTCATAATAAATTTTATTGTTAAACTCATTCTAACCAAGCAAGATGAGAAAGCCTTAATTACCCAATCATAAAAAGCTCATCCCTGCTAATAAATCATGTACAACTTATAGTTTGTATTTATTACTGTTACCTTTCGTCATGTATAAAAAACAATTATGGACATATTTCAACTATATTTTTCTTAGAAAAAAGACATAGGGATTGGTAAATACAATGTATATTGTTCATAAACATGTGCATCACTAACTACCTCCTAGGTGATAGCGCTAGAGATTGAGGGACTCTGCAAATCCTAGTCCAACTCCACCCGGAGAATCGACAAAGCTTCATAGTCTTTCTAACAAGGCTTGCAAATTATAACTTGATGCACAAAGTGAATTATACTATGCATCTTTATGAAGGGATGAAACTGAAGCACAAGAATACAAGCACCGAATTAGTAAGAATATAAATATTTTTACATAAATGTCATTATTGTAAACCAAATATCACATAATACAATTGTCACTATAAAAAATATTGTGGATTTCCATTTTGCAAGAGAAGCTATGAAACTACAGATGCTATACAAAGAAACCAATTCCATTGTGCATGCATTAATATAAAACCATTTGCATTGTGAATAAATTAACATAAAACCCTTGTCACTATAAAAAAATACATCATCAACAAATTTCAACTCTAAAGGTAGTAATGCCTAGGATCACCCCAATTTTTAACATGCAGGAAAGCTAAAAGAACTAAGCCTTCAATTGCTAACTGTTCATCTCAAGGCAGATGGGCATACCAACCTTAATCTCAAAACTAGCACTTTCATCTATTATTACATTTGACAAACAATAATAATAACGCTTGCAACTGCTAACAAACACATTGTATCTTGTGTGCTCTGTTGTATGGGGACTCCCATTTTTCTCTCTAACATTCTGCATGTCGGAATAGAGGCCAATAATAAGCCACCAACTTTTTGTCCAATTAATTTGTGAGCATGTTTTTGTTGGTTCATCATATCCATCTGAACCACTGAACCAAAGAAAAATTGAACACATCATAAACAAAATCAAAACACATTTATATTTCTCTCCGTTTTTTGTCACAAGGACAAAGGAAGATGTTGTCAAATGCTAAGAAATAGAACTCAACCAGTTGTAGATAGAGCAAGGAAGCAACAAAAAGTATTGTCACAGAAGATAGAAATAGGTTTTTCAACAATAATACCCATATCAAAAAGAGTTTGAGCCATCCAAAGTAGCTGAGTACAACAAGATGTAGCAGCAATGTATTTTGCTTCTGCTGTAGAAAGAGAAACATAATCTTGTTTCTTGCTTTGCCATGCCACAAGACAATCACCAAGGAAAAATGCAGCACCACTTGTGCTTTTTTTGTCATCTAGACAACCAGCCCAATCAACATCAGTAAAAGTCATTAAAGTAAAATTATTACTTCTAGGATACCAAAGGCCAAAATCAAGAGTACCTTGAATGTACTTAAATATTCTTTGAACAACTGTAAGATGTGACAGTTTAGGAGCAGATTGGAAACGTGCAACCATACAAACAGCTTGCATCAAATCATATCTTGATGTAGTCAAGTACAATAAGCTGCCTATCATAGACCAATATTAAGATTGATTTACCTTAGGTGAATCATCTACTTTAGAGAGTTTACAACCTATAACCATGGGAGTTCTTACTAGATGACAACAATCCATCTGAAACCTTTTATGCATTTCCTTAGCATACATAGTTTGAGACAAAAAAACACCATGTTCAAGTTGAGAAACTTGAAGGCCAAGGAAGAATGTCAATTCACCTAACATGGACATTTCAAATTCTGATTCCATTATCTTAGAAAACTTTTTAGATAAAGCATCATTATTATAGCCAAAGATAATGTCATCAACATAAACTTCCACAACCAGGATATCATTACCTTCCCTTTTGACATAGATATTATTGTCCACACCACCTCTTGTGAAGCCATTTGCTGTCAAATGTGAGTCCAACCTTGAATACCAAGCTCTAGGAGCTTGTTTTAGACCATACAAGGCCTTTTTCAACTTGTAAACATGAGTAGGATTGCCTTGTGCAACAACCCTTCAGGTTGTTCCATATAAACTTCCTCATCAAGATATCCATTTAAGAAAGCAGTTTTGACATCCATTTGATAAACTTTAAATTTCTTAAAACATGAATATGCCAAAAATATTATAATGGATTCAATTCTAGCAACAGGTGCATAAGTTTCACCCAAATCTATACCTTCCTATTGTGCATAGCCTTTGCACACAAATCATGCCTTCTTTTTGACAACTTTACCACATTCATCCAGTTTATTTTTGAACAACCACTTTCCACCAATGACATTCTTGTCATCTGGTCTTGGGACTAATTCCCAAGTCTTATTCTTATCAATCTGATTGATTTTTTCTTGCATTGCATTCAACCAACATTCATTATTCAATGCTTCACTGCATGTCTTGGGTTCAAACTCAGTTACTAAATAGAAATGTTCAACAATTTGAGCTTGTTCCTCAAGTTTTGCTTACCTTGGGTTAAGATTCCTGCATTTCTATCCCCAATAATATGATTTTGAGGATTATTCTTGATAACAATCCTGGAGGGTGTTTTTAGATGTGTTATTACTTTTGATCTTGAGGCATCCTCCTGTTGAGTATCATCCACTTCACTAGATTTAGGAGATTTGTCAAGAGCTAATGTAGGTTCCTCCTCATCATCTTGCACATGATCATCATTTAGAAGCATTTTTTCATCAAATTTGACATTAAAAGATTCAACAATCTTATTTAGCCTCTTATTGAAGCATTTATAGGCTTTGCTATGTGGAAAGTATCTTAAAAAGATACCTTCATCTGATTTAGATTGAAACCTACCTAGATTTTCATCATCCTTTTTGATAAAACATTTACAACCAATTTTTTAAAAGTATTTAATAGAGGCCGAATGACCATACCACAACTCATATGGAGTGAAATTGGTTTTCACCCTTATTAGCACCCTGTTTAAAATATAAACAGTTGTATGAACAACTTCTTTCTAGGATGTATCAAGCAATTTGGCTTCATCTAGCATTGTTCTTGCCATTTCTTTATCTGTTTTATTTTTCCTTTCAACAACCCCATTTTGTTGAGGTGTCTTAGTAGCAGCATACTGCCTTTTGATGCCATGTTTCTCACAACAATCAATGAATTTTTGAGAGGTAAACTCACCTCCTTTATCTGATCTCAAACATTTAAGTTTGAAATCAACCAATTTTATTCAACTTGACCCATAAGGCATAGTATCCTTATGAATTGAAAGTAACATTGTATCCACTATCACAAATTTGACTAACACTTAAGAGATTATGTTTAAGGCCTTCTACATAATACACATCATGAATAGGTGTGTCATTATTTAGAAGCAAAGAGCCTTTACCTTTTATTTGTATTCCTGAGTTATCACCAAACTTCACAAATCCACCAGCATAATCTTCAAGTTTTAAAAAATTGTCTTTATCTCCTGTCATGTCGTTGGAACAACCACTATCCACCACCCGCAATGCCTTCTTATTGGAGAGAAAGGTAGTTTGCACAAGCATGGATTGTTCTATGCTTGGAACAAGCTTAGACTTGGGTCTCCAAACCTTCTTTGTAATCTGTTTATTTTGTTTGCATAGTTTAGATGTGTGACCAATAGTATTGTATTTGAAACATCTGATTGAGTTTGGAAAGACAAATAATTGTTTGTGACCAAACCTTGGTGTTCTAGGCATCATAAATCTACAATTGCTCACCTTGTGTCCAAATTTATTGCAAAAGAAACAGTAGCCATTAAAAAAGGAGTTAACCTGAAATTGTTTCGTTTATACTCAAATGGCTGCTTCTTACTATCTATCTTGAAGTTCTGATTTGAAGTTTTTGAACACTCACTAGTGTCTAAGCCAACACAAACCATCTCTTTATGTTGCTTTTGTTTCCCAAGGATATCATTCAAGTGAATAGTTCTTTCATATTCTTCAACTTGCTTTGTGAGAGAGGTAACTTGTTGTTTAAGAGTTTGAACCTCTTTGTCTTTATTAGTAAGAACTGATTTGAGATTATCCATAACTCTTTTAGAGTCATCTAGTTCAACTTGCAAATATGTGATTACCTTATTTGGGCTTTTCTCTTGAGAATAAATTTGTTTCTTAATTTTTTTTAATTTCCTGTAGGGCTCAAAGCAATTCACCCTCAAGATTTATTTCACAATTATCAAGATCAGATTGACTATTTGCTTGACTATCTAGTTGACTGTTTGAATCTTTTTGTACATTAACTTCAGCCATGAATAAAGTTTCATCTTCATCACCTAAGGAATCATCTAATTCAACATTTGAGTCTTCTTTGCTGAATAGACTCTTTTTCTTTTTGAAGTTATTGAAGTTAAACTTATTTTTTAGGGCCAAAAGACTTTTTCTTATAACACTTTTCAATTTATCATCATTATTGTTTTGATCAACAAAAGGACAATGAGCTCCAAAATGATCAGCCTTGCCACAGTTAAAACACTTTAGTGGTAGTTTTCCTTTGTACTTATTTTTAAGTTTTCTTACAAGAAGTGCCTCTAATGAATCGTACAATTTTGATTCACTATCTACATCCTCTTTCTTTTCTACCTTGAAGTCAGTTTCTTTTGAAGTTGAACCAGTGTTTTCAATACGCATCTCATATGCAGTTAAGATGCCTTGTAGATTATCCAAGGCGAGTTCATTAAAGTATTTCTTTTCTTCTAAAGTTGGAACTTTAGATAAATATTTTGGTTGAAGAGTTTTAATCACCTTTTTTACTACATCATACTCTTCAACAGTTTCACTTAGACCTCTTCTAGCATTGAAAACTTCATCTATCCTTAAGAAATAATCAACAATCTTTTCATCATCCCTCATTCCCATTTCTTGAAATTGATTCTTGAGAGTAAGAATTTTAGACTACTTGACCTTTTCATTCCCTTGATAAACATTTTCAAGTTTGTCCCAAATTTCATGAGTAGATTTTCAATGCATGACTTGAAAAATACATCTTTTGTCAAACCACACAAGATAGCATGTTTGGCTCTTGGATTTATTTCATACTTCCTCTTCTCATCCGGGTCTGTAGGTATTGTGCCAGGTACAGTATAATTATTCCACACTATATTCCACACATCTAGGTCTATAGAAATAAGATATGTTTCCTTTCTGATTTTCCAAAACACATAATCAAAGCCATCAAATAAAGGAGCTCTAGTGACAGATGACCCCTCTTGCACATGTGACATGATGATTGACTTCCAAGACCAGGATCAATCCTAGGTGGTTAAACCTAATGCAAGACCCTATGCTCTGATACCAATTGTTGGAAGATGAATTACTCTGAGAGGGGGGTGAATCAAAGTAATAGACAAATTAAAATTTTGACTTAAAATGCAATGAGGATCTTTAACAATACTGGACTTAGAAAATCAGATAGATAATTGATTTACACAAACATGTTAAAGCATGTTGTTTAGTTGTTCATATTAGGCTGACTGAACAATTCCTCTCAATTCTTTATTTTCAAAACACTCATGTAGACATTCAAGTAGTTTATAACAACAAATTAACAAAGTGAGATGAGCAATGAAAGTATCAGAGCATTACATTAATGAGCATATGAACATGAAATTTAAGCACATAGACTGTAACATAGATACACATAGATCACCACATAACACAGTATTTTCCCGAGTGGAAAAAAACCTCATGGGGTATAAAAAACCACTCGTAAATTATCATTTTTATTCATTCAAAGAGAACCAACTCAATACAATGATGGAGCACCAACTCAACACCTAAAAATCAGAAGCACCAACTTCCATAGGAGCTACAACTCCCTTATAAAGTTTCTCAATGATCAAAGTAAACTATTAGGATCTTGTAACTGCAATTGATTTTTGTAATCACAAAACCTTAATAGTATACAACAAAATGATTTTCATTAAATCCCATTACAATATGTACTGTGAATACCAGTACCAAATGATAAATATGACATATGAAAGTAATCTCTATAAAGAATCAAAGAGATACAATAATCTCAATACAAAAAAAAATGCCCTCTTTAAAAACTCTTTTCAATCTTTTACAAAATCTGCTACGTCATATGTATAGCCCGTGTAACCAAATGATAGCTAAGACTCGTTCATTTATATCAATCAAAGAATGAAAGAACTAGTTTTCAGTTTACAAAACCACTTGAAACAACTCGAAACCCTTGTGTTAACTCGTGTAAACAAACTGAATACAAAACCCTTAATTGTTTTTCATCTTCTTTCCAAACAAATCAAAAAGATTGTATGCAAAGTTATTTCCCTCTTTCCAATTGAAGAAGAAAAGCATGAAAAACCATTTTTATTTCATTTTTTAAATGACAGAGATATTGTCACGATATTACCTCTATTAGACCGACCAAATGTAAAAAAGAAACCATAAAAGAACTGCCCAGATTACCACCATTTCCAGCTTGAGCAAGAAAAACAACCAGTCCATTGTTCATTCCTTGATTTTTCAGTTTATAACGACACACCAATCACCATGGTAATCGGCTCTGCAAGCGGGAGTGATGGCTAGGGTTTCGAAAACCCTTTGTAAACAAAATGAAATGATGCTGCCCTATTTTGCTTTTGCCCAGCTTCAAATACTTTACCAAAATAAAACCACCATTTCAAGTCCGGTAAAACATTATTAAAAGAACATGTGAATAATAAATACCATCGACACAATGATAGCCAACTCAAATGCCACATGATTATGTCTATGACAATGTCAATGTCCACGTGGTAAGCTCGACAACATTATACATGTTGACTGTCCATAATGAAAGGTCATGTGGTATATAATAATATATTCACTATGAAAGGCCGACATATATGCATGTGATCGGTAAACAAAGATAAAGTGCTATTGACTATGCAAGTCTATGTAAGTCCAAGTCAATATGAACTTTGCAAATGAGCCCGATAATAATAATAAAGTGCATAGGTATATGCATTGTGATGTATTAATTAAGTCCACTAGAATATCAATGAAGATAGACCAAATATAAATCCTAATCACAATATGACAATATTGTGAACCATTGAAACCAATGTTTATATCATCAATAGTGAAAATAACTGTGTGAGTCAAGTACCATATTGAAACCTCCCAAACCATTCTTTGAATTACAACCTTGTAATGACATCTTAAAACATGATACATACTAGTTTTGTATCTCATTAGAATGATAATAACTTATGAATTGTGTTCTCAATAAGACCTCAATAGTCTCACAATGAAACCATCGATAGAATACTAAGCCCTTATCAGGGACAAAATACATAAGATATTAGATTCTAATAAGAAACAACACATAGACATATATAAACTGATAAGAGTGCACAACAAAGTATAACCATAAGAGAGACAAATCACTTGCATTGCACTGTATATATATGTATCAAAAGATCATTCCATCACAAAGAACCAATACAATTTTTCACCTATACTGTGAATAGAACCTATCACTGTCTCTTCAAAAAAAAAAAAAGACAAGTGCTGAAGCTCAACACCTGCAAAGAAAGTAACCCTTGTTTGCACATGAACCAAGTTGATCAGAACAACCAATACACATCAACTCTGAAAGTGAATCAAAACCAAGTATGCCAATAACCTAAATATGGTAAGTAAACCAAATGTCAACCAAAATGCCATGAATCAAAGTATGCCATGAATTATAAGAACAATCAGTTCTGACATCAAGGACAACTATGCGATAAAGAGAAAGTCAAAAGTTTCTATTTAAAATTTTCACAATATAAATTAGCAATGCTTAGAACTAATTTTTGATTGGTTGAACAAAAAAGTTTTAATCACTAGATGAAAATAGAGCCTTCGCAATAGTTCCATGGCAGGAACTAAAAAAACCATGGAGAAAAGGTAAGAGAGGACTCACTACTGAGTAATATTTGGAAGGAAATAAATAAAGCATGGACAAAAGGTAAGAGAGGACTCACTAATGAGTATTTTTTCAAAGAAGTTTTAATTTAAAAGGTGAGTGAAAATGCCCTAGAATACAATTAATGTGGAACATTTATTGGAGGAAACAAGGAGGAATTAGTGTCAATGCATAGATTGGTAATATTTTAAATAATTTTGATAATATTGTGGTGAAGGAAAGAGGGGAATCATCACATTGCCAAGTAGAAAAAGGGTTGGAAAAGGTGAAGAGGAAGGAAAAAGACAAAGGTTTTAGCTCAATTATTTGTCCTTAGTAATCTACAAAGGTTGGAAGAGTAATCTACTAAGGTTGTTGTTGGTATCAATATTAATAAATTGGAAAGTTGAATCATTTTTAGCTTGAGATATGGTAGGTTGGTGTATAAATAAATAGTTGATAAAGGAGGAAATCCAAGAACCAGTCAACCTAGAATGAAAGGTGGAAGTAAACATTTTTCCCCTTCTATAGGTTATTTAATTATTTTTCTTCATTATGTACATTTGAAACAAGTAAGGTATTAGGAAAGTAGATTTATATGTATAATCTATTGGAGATTTAGGTTTTTACATGGAAGGTAGGTATTTATATTCTCCTAATTTTTTGTCTATTAAAAAATATGGATAAGATGGTATGGGCATCCTATGAAATTTTCTTGTCAACCTAGGAAGTTTTAGGGAAATAGATATAATCACTTTAGATAAACCTAAAAAGGCAATTGCAAGGATAAAAGTAGATCGGGAAATGAATTTTCCTCCTCCTAAGATTTATTTTTTAAGGTGGGTAATAGTTCCTTTGTGCAAAAGTTATTATAATTGTTTTATTTTAAATGTGTTGGGTTGACAAGAAAAATAGTATATAGCATACCGGTGTCAATTATAGTAGGGTTACAAAGTCATAAATTCATTCAAAACATTCAATGACTAAATTCTCAACATGAAATATTAAGGAAGATTTCAATTAATATCATATATCTTAGAATGCATAAGCAAATTTATATGCATGAATTCAATTAAGTAACTAAATTTGAAAAATATTAGAAGAGTCCACATAATAATCCATGGGAAAAACTAAATATTCTATCTATTATTTGAGAAAAGATGCCATTAAAAACCTTTGCAAGGTTTTTACAAATATTTGGTTGGTCAATCAACTGATAACATATACATCAAAAAATGAGTAAAGTGCCAATGGGGACACTCAATGTTGATTCCACACTTTAAACACATTCTTCAAAGATTACAATAGTTTTATTGTACATTTGTGACATGAACCCAAATTATTAAATTATTCCCTTCACTAAACTTGAAACCTTAGTTGCTTCAAAGTTTTTTATCATAGTTCCACACCATATTGATTTTCTCATACTTGTAAAACTAACAAATAGTACATGTATAGCCACTACGAGTCATTCCATAATGGGAAACATGCCAACCTGCATCAAAACCTTCAAAATATATGGCAATGTGATGCAAAATCCTCTTGGTGGATGATTATACACCTTGTAGAGATTCCATGTGTCCATTTTTAGCTTCCCTGGATCCATTTTGATGTGTTTGTGAAGACTCCTTTGGAGATCTTGAGGTTAGTGTTGTTGATTTGCACCTTTTGCATTTTTCTGAGTAGCCCTGTTTGAGGCATTATATCTTTGTGCCAGTTGATTGTCAAGCTAAATAGAGAGTTCCCCATGTTTCTCTACTATTTTTTGAAGCCCAATGCCAAGTTTCTTAGCCCCATCAATCCGTTTGACAACTTTTCAAAGCTAAATCTGTTTGTAAAAAAGTTCAATTTTGCAGACAGAACAGTGCCAAATAGCAGTCAAGAGCCCACTTTGAAAATTTCTAATTTGAGCTCAGTTGATCTACAATTCAAAGCAATTATACCTCGTGATTATCAGTAAGATTATCTACCAGATCCCCAGTTTGTAGCCCCCCATCTCGTCATCTGATAAGTTTCCAAAGCCCATTCCAAACAAACTTTTTTAGGGTTTCATGAGCAACATGTTCAAATTTTTCAGAGGAGCCAACTTGTGAATAATTTTCACATGTGACCTAGTAAAGTCAAACCCTCTTGCACATGTGTTCAGGGTATGTTCATCTACCAGTGTGCCAAGTGGAGGCTCATGAAGTGGTGATTTGATATTTTTTCAAATTGAGTTTTAAATGCTACTCAGGTTGTTTTCGTAAGTGCAGATTCAGAAGAGTCTGAGTAGGCTACTTTGACATTTAATAACTTTTGCCTTGGATGTCATAACGATGATCTATTAGATGCCCTGGAATCTTTGTATTACAGTCTATCAGCGTGCCAGCTCCCAGGGTTTGGTGATATGTTTTAATCAGTTTTTGAAACCAATTCCGAAGGTTACTCAGGTGTTTTGGGCAAATGTTCAAAGTCACAAAAATGTCAAGTCTAATGATTGCTCAGTCTAGTTTTCGCATCCAAGTTCACTCAGTTGGTGTTCCAGGGCATTTCCCCAGATTCAGTTGCCCGGAAATGAATTTTTTTTTAGCCGAGCCCACTTTGGGGCCTCTTGAAAGAAAATATATTATTTAAATCAACTCCGATTTAAATAAAATTATGATTTAATCAACTGAATCAAAGGGGCAGGTGAAGGTATTAGTGCACAATTTTATAAATAAGTGTTTAAATCATTTCATATGATTTAAATGATCACATTATAAAGTAATTTTAATTACTTCATAAAAGTCCAAATTTTACATGTAATGTGTCTTACCTTACGGCAAGTCACCTGTGGGCCCATTTTAAATCAAAGGGAGAAAAGGCAAGTGAAATTAAAAAAATTCAATATGTGTGTCAAGGGTGACTTTGTGGGCCCTCCTGAATGGAGAATTTTTAATCTTATTGGCCTTTCAAATGATGGGGATACTAAAATCTATAAGGTTTCCTTGGTTTCTTTTTTTTTTTTTTTTTTTCGGCAGGATCTAACTAGTGAGCGGAAGCCCAATGCGGGATAATGGGAAGGAAGGAAAGGTCAAATTCTTCCCTATCCTGCGCATGAAATGAACCTGGCCAGAGACCTCGCGAGATAAACATATGAGACAAGGGAAGGATTTTTCTTGTCCAGCGTGCTCACAGGGTCTTCCAAAAAATCGCGAGGGGCAAGCACTAAGTTAAGCGGTGAAAGCAATCTACTTATCCCGCAATGCTTGAAAGGCTAGCCAAACCACCTGCGGGATAAGCGGCAGGGCTTGGTAAAGGTTAAAGTCTTATCCCGTGTGATTGCTAAAGGGGCCAAATTGTTATGCGGGATAAGCTTTGAGGAAGGTCAAAGGGAAAAATCAACATGGGAGATGAAAAATAATTTAGGGCAACCAAAGAAATGAGTGCAAGAGAGAAAATTTTAGGGTTCGTAATAATTTTGTTTGTGACTATCACCATTACATCAACAGGGAATCCATGGCCTGGAGTTTGAATGGCTATCTAATCGTTCTTCATGAAGCTAGAGTGTAGACCCGAGGCCGTGTTTAAAATTCATCGCAGGTGTTGTGGTTGTAACTATAGAACAAAGGATGTTTTAGGGGATGGAGAAGTTGAAATGAAGCTATGTAAACATCCCCTCTTGACACCTGTTTGCTTTGTGTATAGCTATTATGTGCAGGCCAATAAGATTAAGGGAATGCTTGGACTATTATCGTGTTAAACCAATTTTGGGAGTTCCTTGGGACACAGGGGTAATATATTCGTTTGCTAATAGGTGTTGATGAGTGGGGCGCGTATTTGAGCGATGAGTGGCGTTTCAGTGTTGGAAAAAGAGAGATGTATTTCTAGAGCCCACAATCCTTTGCTATTTTTCTTCATGCCTCTGATAAACATAGGATTTCTGGGAAAGGCGTGGATATTCATCAAGGTGTACAAGTTAGAAGTTTTATACAAAATACTATGGCTGCTCTAGCAGATGCATTTGGCGGGTAAAATAACAGGTTTCATAATTTTCTTAGCATATCCCCTACTTGTACCAACTTGAGGGCCATTGAACGGGTTATAGAATTCCAATGATATCCATCAAGGCAGAATGAATAGAGATTTTTGTCAAGTATTGCAGATGCTATGCCAAGGTGGAATTGACTGCAAAACGTGAAATAAGGCATAGGGTGATAGGTTTATTTGCACGACTAAGAGGAGTGGAATCTCATGGAATATGCAGAATACTGGGTATGCACGATACAGATATATTGAAGAGGCTTTTGAAATTATGAAGCAAATATAGGTACAGAGCCAATTGCCATGCTTTTCTCTGTGTATTCCTTGTTCGTGCCTGTAAAGGAAGCAATGCTCGTAGGATACATAAGGAGATGTACCCATGATCTCAATAAAACTTAACATTAGTGTATAATTTTAGAAATGAACATTTGTCAGATGAAGCTTGCTGATCACCTTTAATATTCAAGGATAACCAAGGGAGGATATTGAAGATTCAGTCAGAAGTGAGGATTAGTTTCACTTATATAAAGATGCTTTGAAAGTGTGCCATAAAAGGATAAATTCATTTCACCCAAGGAACGAAATATAGCAAACAATTTCCTTTTCATTCGGTGGAGTAAATTGAAGCTCCAAAATGCTCTCTCACCCAGAGGTGAAAGTCATTTCATAGAAATATTGGTGAAATGAATGTGAGGGTATATAATATGTTTTCAAGTAAAAGTAGAGGAGTAAATTTGTTGCATTCAAAGGGTGAACATTCCAACAGGACAAATTATTTTCACTAAGGAGTGCATTAATGAGAAAAACACTAAAAGGGGGTATCTTGATGAACAATGATGAACAACAAATACCCTAATCGGTACTGAGAGGGGGGGGGGTGGTGAATCAGTACATACAAAAACATCTCCAGAACTTATCAAGTTAAAACAATGCTAAACGGTTGTCTTCATTATTGAACTTAACCATGGCAATACTAGTTAAACACAGTAAGACTTTAGACAACATAAACTGGTAAAATTGAAAACTTCAAATACATTTAATACTTGATAACTACTTCACCCATAAACATATGCATGTGTTATATCAACAATGCCATAACCATTAGCTCTGCATGCATAATCACTTTAAAAAAAAAACTTAGTCATCACATGAAAAATGCACAACTCATGACACACAGATTTTTCACGTGGAAACCCAAATGGGAAAAACCACGATGGGGATGAATACCCACAAGCTTGTTTTGAACTCTTTTGAAGCTCGCTCTGTTAGGAGCTTAGTCCGGTTAAAGACTTTACAAATAAGGTTTTGCTAGGAACCGACCCTGTTAAAGAACACCCAGTTAAGGGATGGCTATATACCCTGTTAAAGGTTACCTTGCTAGAGGATTTAAAGAATTCGATGAACTTGAGTCACCTGGTTAGAGTATTTATAGTAAGCCTGTTAAAGCTACCCGACAAAGGGATTTTCCTTCTGTTGAAATGGTTACAAGACAACATGTAAAACTTTGATTTGATAACAACACTATATGTTAAGGTAGATCCTTTTCAGTTCCTCTACTCTGCAATCACACTCTACAATTTTCTCTCACTGGTCTAGCAAGTATCTCATCACTCGGATACACGCATAACTTTTTCCAACACAAACAATAACAAACATCATCGACCTTATAGACAATAATTAGGTCGGTAGCATAAACCCTAAACTCTAAGCATTTTAGGTTTACAATATAAGCGGTCTAATCCTGACCATCTAAACACTTTGCATAGAGCAATACAATTTCAAACAGTTCACAAGTCATTTTGCATCATTCATTCTTCATCGCACATACAAATCAGTAACTCATCACACTTTCTTCTCATACCACTAGGAAGATGTTCATTCTCAAGGTAGACATTTAATGCAGTTGATCTTCACATGCAAGATCATCAAGGAAATCCTTCATGTGCACAAAGCTGACGTGGCATCTCGATCTCATCTTCATCTCTTAGCTAACTCATCATAGAATGTCACCGGTTGCATCGCACAAGCTATTGCCAAACCAGAAACTCTAGAGCTAAAACTACCAATTGATAGTCACACTTAGTGAAACCCAGACACCGATTTACTAAAACTCTCCATACCGGTTCACTTGCAGTTATTGACATCAATGACAACATACATTATCATCATATTATCATACCGGTTCATCATATGCCAACAATCTCCCCCTTTGGCATTGATGGCAATACTCAGTGTAGCATTGCAACTAAAAACATCATAGACTAGTGTATCTACATCATCAAATATCTTCTCCCCATACATCAGATATCTTCTCCCCCTTTGACAACAATGCCAAAGTGGAGGCACAAGCTACTATTCTCCACTATGTTGCTCCCCCTATGGAGTAGCATCCTTCAACACGTCAATCCTGAAAGATTTGACATTGTAATACTTGACTGATGTGGAGCACATGTCTTTAGTTTACTTCATGAAGGGGCAAAACCCCTAATTCACCTCTCAAATAGGTAAATGTAGTCTTCGGTAAGGGCTTAGTGAATAAATCTGCTAGCTACTCCTTACTCGAAACATGTTCTAGTACAACCTCCTTATTCTGAACCTTTTATCTCAAGAAGTGATATTTAAGCTCAATGTGCTTAGTTCTAGCATGCAATATTGGATTCTTGGAAATATTTTTTGCACTAGTATTGTCACAAAATATACTCACCGGTTCGGATATAGGTACTTTGAAACCTTCCAATACATGTTTCATCCAGATTGCTTGAGTGAAGTTCATAAATGCTACCACATATTTTGCTTCAGCTGTAGATTGGCAAATATAGCTCCGCTTCTTACTTGTGCACGAGACTAGTCTTCCTCTAAGAAAGAACGCTCCACCAGTTGTGCTCTTTCGGTTGTCCACATTACCTGCCCAATCGGTATCGGTATATACTTTGAGATTAAAGTCACCATTATATGGATACCACAATCCATAGTCAACTGTTCCTTTCAGATATCTAAGAATCCGTTTGACAGCTACCAAGTGGGATTCTCTTGGACTTTTCTGAAAATGAGCTACTATGCCCACTGCATGAGCAATATCTAGTCTTCTGTGCACCATATAGTGCAGCTTACAGATCATTGACCGATACTCCTCATTCACCAACGCTGAATCATCTTCCTTAGTCAATTTGCAGCCGGTCACCATTGGTGTACCAACCGGTTTTCTCTCCTCCATGCCAAAGGTCTTCAATACCTCTTTGATATACTTGGACTGGGTAACAAAGATACCCTATTTCATTTTCTGAATCTGTAAACCAATGAAGAAATTTATCTCTCCAATCAGAGACATCTCAAACTTTTTCTTCATTTCATCTGCAAAAGCATGACTCATTTTATCATCTCCTCCAAAGATTATGTCATCTACAAATACTTCATAGATCAGAATCTGATCACCTTCAGATTTTAGGTAGATGTTGCTATCCTCACTTGTTCTCTAAAATCTTATCTTCACAAGATGAGAGTGTAACCGTTCATACCATGCCCTAGGTGCTTGTTTCAATCCATACAGGGCTTTGTGTAATCTACACACCATGTTACTATCTTCTGATAAGACAAACCCATTCGGTTGCTCAATATACACCTCCTCTTCTAGGATTCCATTCAAGAACGCAGACTTGACATCCATATGATAAACCTTAAATCCCTTGAATGCTGCAAATGCAAGTAGCATTCAGACACTTTCCGGTCTAGCCATAGGAGCAAAGGTTTCTCCATAGTCTTCTCCCTCTTCCTATCCTTTGCATACAAGTCTTGCCTTGTTCCTCACAACTGTGCCTTCTTCATTTGGATTATTCCTAAAAACCCATTTGGTACCTATGACATTCTTGTGTTCTGGTTTGGGTACCAAGGACCATGTTGCATTATTTTCTACTTGGTCTAGCTCCTCTTCCATTGCCTTAATCCAGTCTTCATCTGTAAGTGCTTCTCTGGAAGTCTTGGGCTCCAATTCAGCAATCATGCAAGATTTTTCTTTCACCTTTCTTCTTGTGAGTATCCCTGCATCTTTATCTCCTATGATTTGATTCGGATCATGATGTAGTTTCACATACCTAGGAATGGCTCTAGCTGGTTCTGCTAGCTTTTCCTCTTATTCTTCACTTACTTCTTCTTCACCTACTACAGCTTCTACTGATACAAGAACACTGATATCTTTACTTGTTTCTTTCTTAACCGGTTCCCAGAAGGCTATACCCGGTTCATCTTCCACTTCCTCGCTGCAGGTTTCCTCAGGGGATTCATCAACCCTGACATTGATACTCTCAACAATTTTCTGTGTTCTATTGTTGTAGCACTTGAGAGCTTTGCTCTTAGTGGAATATCCCATAAATATTCCTTCATCACATTTAGCATCAAACTTGCTTAGATGATCACCTCTCTTGATGTAACACTTACTACCAAACACTTTAAAATAACTCATAGTGGGAGTTTTCCCAGTCCAATACTCATAAGGGGTTTTAACTCTACCTTTCTTGATGAGTACCCGGTTCATAGTATAGACTGCAGTGCTCACCGCTTCTCTTCAAAAAGTGTGAGCAACCTTTCCTTGGATCAACATTGTTCTGGCCACTTCAACTACAGTCATGTTATTTCTTTCTGCTATGCCATTCTGTTGTGGTGTCCTTGGGGTAGACAACTGCCTCTTGATACTGCTTTCTTCACAGTACTTGTTGAATTCATCAGAAGTGAATTCACCTCCTTGATCAATTCTTAGGCATTTTATCTTTTGACCACTTTCCTTCTCTACTAATGCTCTAAAGGCTTTGAACTTACCAAATGCCTTAGACTTTTCTTTCAAGAATGTGACCCACATCATTCTTGAGAAGTCATGAGTAAGAATCATGAAATACCTATCTCCCTGAATACTTCTAGTTTTCATAGGACCACACAAATCAGTATGCACAAGATCAAGTAAGTTTTCTGCTGAAAAAGACTTACCTTTGAAAGTCGAGGAAGACATCTTCCCAAGTTGACATTCTCTGCACAAACAATTCTCTGGTTTGTTCAGCAAAGGCAATCCTCTTACTGCCTTGATCTTACTAGCCTTTACAATATTATCAAAGTTTATATGATAAAGTCTCCTATGCTATAGCCAATTGTCATCAAACTTTTCCATCAGACACTGACTTATCTTGGCATTCAACTAAAACAAGTTACCTTTGGTCTGCTTACCGGTGGAAATAAGTTCACCACTTTTTCCAATTATACTACAGACTCCACCTTTGAACTCCAGAACGATTCCTTTATCATTTAGCTGAGCAACACTCAACAGGTTATGCTTAAGACCTTCTACCCAGTAGACATCATCCGCACTGCTCCTTCCATTCAGTGAGATGAATCCTTTTCCTTTTACCAAGCATGGTGCATCATTGCCAAATATGACAACACCTCCATCATATTCTTCTAGAGACAAAAACTTCCTCCGATCACCAATCATGTGGTGAGAACACCCACTATCAATAATCCACTCATTGGAGTTGTCAATGCGAGAGACAAGGGCTTTCTTGTCAGACACTTCTTCCTTTACAACTACAAATATTATGTCTTCATTCTCTTCATCCTCAGATTCTTCATTAGTAACACCTTCATCCACTGGAAGAAGACAATTTCTTCTATTTCCTCCTTTATACTTTCTAAACCTCTCCGGTTTATCCTTATTCTCATTGTTAGGATAGTTAACAACTATATGTCCTATCTTATTGCAGGAAAAACATTTTAAAGGAAGCTTTCCTCTGTATTTTCCAGTACCTTTTGGAAGTCTCTTGGCAAGAAGAGCTTCAAACTCCATCAGAATCTCTTCATCATCCATACCTCTGCTTTGCATGGATTCATAACTGGTACTTACATCTTTTCCTTTTCTAGCTGGTGCAACAGATGCTCTAAAAGATGACTCAGTCTTCTGAACACTACCATCATAGCTATTCAACTCATATCTAGTTAACTGTGCAATGATAGAGTCTAAGGATACCTTGGTTTTGTCAATAGACCTTAGTTCCTAAATAGCAACAACTTTGATTGCATAGACCGGTAACAATGATCTCAAGACTTTACTGACAACGGTGGCATCGTCAATTGTTCCACCAGTGCTCTTGATATCTCCAACAACAGTCTTGATCCTTATGCCATATTGTTGAATGGTCTCACCTTCAACCATCCTCATGTCTTCAAATTTTCCTCTAAGGCTCTCTTCCTTAGCTTTCTTTACATGCACATCACCACCATAAATAGTTTCCAATGTGTCCCATACATCTTTAGGAGTGTCCTTATCTTATATATCAATGAACTCAATATCAGACAAACTACTGATAAGGGCTTTCATGACTTGCCCATTTTCCTGAATCTCTTTTTTCTGATCATCGGTCAGAGTGCCAGTGGGAATCACATAGGCATTCTCAACATAGCTCCAATGTTGATCACCCATGCTCTTGATGTAAATCTTCATTCTGTCCTTCCATATCTTGAAGTTATCTCTATTGAACTTAGGACCTTCCCTTTTCATCATTACAACGAGATCTTTTACCTCAAGCGGTTAAGCTTATATCACCAAGGACCTAGAGTTTCTTTGATACCAATTGATGAATAATGATGAATAACAAATACCCTAATCGGTACTGAGAGGGGGGGGTCAATCAGTACATACAAAAACTTATCCAGAACTTATCAAGTTAAAACAATGCTAACCAGTTGTCTTCATTACTGAACTTAACCATGGCAATACTGGTTAAACACAGTAAGACTTCAGACAACATAAACCGGTAAAACTGAACACTTCAAATACATTTAGTACTTGATAACTACTTCACCCATAAACATATGCATGCGTTATATCAAAAATGCCATAACCATTAGCTCTACATGCATAATCACTTAAACAAAGAATACTTAGTCATCACATGAAAAATGTACAACTCATGACATACAAATTTTTCACGTGGAAACCCAAATGGGAAAAACCACAGTGGGGATGAATACCCACAAGCTTGTTTTGAACTCTTTTGAAGCTCGCTCTGTTAGGAGCCTAGTCTGGTTAAAGACTTTACAAATAAGGTTCTACTAGGAACGGATCCTGTTAAAGATCACTCGGTTAAGGGATGGCTATATACCCTGTTAAAGGTCGAAACCCTGTTAAAGGTTACCTTGCTAGAGGATTTAAAGAACTCAACTAACTTGAGTCACCTAGTTAGAGGATTTACAGTAAGCTTGTTAAAGCTAGCCAACAAAGGATTTTTCCTTCTGTTGAAATGGTTAGAAGACAACAGGTAAAACTTTGATCTGATAACAACACTATATGCTAAGGCAAATCCTTTTCAGTTCCTCTACTCTGCAATCACACTCTACAATTTTCTCTCACTGGTCTGGCAAGTATCTCATCACTCAGATACACACATAAATTTTGCCAACACAAACAATAACAAACATCATCGACCTTATAGACAACAATTAGGTCGGTAGCATAAACCCTAAACCATAAGCATTTTAGGTTTACAATATAAGCAGTCCAATCCTGACTGTCCAAACACTTTGCATAGAGCAATACAATTTCAAACAGATCACAAGTCATTCTGCATCATCCATTCTTCACCGCATATAGAAATCAGTAACTCATCATGCTTTCTTCTCATACTGCTAAGAAGAATATTCATTCCCGAGGTAGACATTTAATGCAGTCGATCTTCACATGCAAGATCCTCAAGGAAATCCTTCACGTGCACAAAGCTGACGTGGCATCTTGATCTCATCTTCATCTCTTAGCTAACTCATCACAAAATGTCACCGGTTGTATCGCACAAGCTGGATTGCCAAACCGGAAACCCTAGACTTGAAACTACCAATCAGTAGTCACACTTAGTGAAACCCAGACACCAGTTTACTACAAATCTCCATACTGATTCACTTGCAATTATTGAAATCAATGACAACATACATTATCATCATATTATCATACTAGTTCATCATATGCCAACATATCTTATTTCTAAAATCTGAGATTGAAAAGTGCAAAATCTGAAAGTGAACGGTCACTTCCAGCATAGGGGGCATTTGTGCTAAATTTGAAAATCATTTTACAAGGGGAGGTAAATGGGTAGAAAATGATAAATCAATCATCAAATACAAAAATATTTAATGGGGTAAAGGGTATGCAGAAAATTACTAAGAATCACATGCCCTTTTTTAGTCAATGAGGAGATTTGCTATTTTTGAGCTGTAATGGGTGCAGGGAAAAGTTAGATTCTAACTATTAGCAAAAGGGGGTTTTTTCAGTCTCAAGAACAAAGAGGAAAAGTGAGCTTCTATAGTCAGTATGGACAGTGAGTTGGAATAGCAATTTTTGGACAAAGTGCAAAGGGGTGAATTGACAAGTGCTTGTATGAGCATTTTTTCAGATTTTTGAGAAAGTTTCCAGCAGGGTGTCAGAGTTGCATAATTTTGGCAAATTTTGAAAGAAGAAGAATGTAGATTTTCAAAAGTGCAAATTTCAAGAGAGAAGATATGTCTCTTTTAGAGATACCTTCAGGGTTTGCATTAGGTTTTCTTCTTTTGACATATATCTTCTCTTCTTCTCAAATAGGAGTTCTGAATGCAAGTTTTTCCATCATTCTAGAAGAAAGACTTCCATGTATTATGCATAGTTTTTAATGACAACTATAGTTAGTTTTCAAACAGTTTGTAGTTTTTTGGTGTTTCAAACAGTTTGTAATCTGAATACAAATAAATTTAAAGGTTTCATTTGCAGTTGTCTCTCTCATGTATATACTATTTTATGGAATGAAATGATCAAGGGTCTTTTGTTTTGTCTTTGCAATTCAGGTGTTTACTTTGTTGTTTGCTTCTCTTCAAAGAAGAGATTAATTTGCTTATTACAAGGTAGAGAAATAGTGTTGTGTATATGAGATTCTTAAGTGTGGTTGTTGTAATGCATTAGCATTCCAAGCTCAAGGTTTGCATGTTACCCTATTTGGATATGAAATCTGCATATTGTGAAGTTGACTCTGTTGTCCATACAAGGCACTGATCATGGAGTTGTTTTTAGTTTTCAGAATCATTTCATATTTTAAAATCTCTTTTACTTTCTGCTTTCTTTTCTGTATTAGGAGTAGGAATAGTGTAGAATCCTTCCCTCAATGAGTTCATAGATGCTTATAAACTAAGGTTATAGCCAAAACCAAGAGTTTATCCATCTCCCTTAGTACATTCTCATTGGGATGATCTCCTGTAAGTTGTAATGTCCTAAGTATTTTGAAGTTGAAAGTGGCTAGACATTACATAGGTTCACCCACCTTGGTCTCGCAGAGCCAAAAGAGTAGGAGATCTCAATCTTGTGACTGAGTCTCGTTTAGTTGGCCAAATCCTTCTCTGAGTTTGTTGATGAGTTGGTGGAAATTCCTCTAGAACTTAGAGACTATTGGTTTGGGAACCAACAGGAACATCAGACAATCCAAAGATTCTACATCCAGTATCATCACTATCAGAATAGGAGAAACAAAATTACATTTGATTCTTCAAAAAGAGAAATAAACTTCATCTGGTCATATGCAAACATGCCAAGGTTGGATCATGATCTAATAATGCATCAATTAAATGTTTTTCCAAGAGCTAAACCAGTTAAATAGAAGCTGAGAAAAATTCATCCTCACATAGCTCTCCTTGTTAAAGCATAACTGAAGAAATTGTTAGATGTGGGGTTCATAAGACCTATTGCCTATCCAGAATGGGTGTCGAACATTGTACCTATTTCTAAGCTAGACAAGAGCATCAAGGTTTGTACAAATTTTAGAGACCTCAATAAAGTGTATCCAAAGGATGACTTTCCTTTGCCAAACATAGACATCATTGTGGACTTAACAGCTGGACACGCCATATTTTCTCTAATGGATGATTTTATTAGGGTATAATCAAATCAAAATACCACCAAAGGATCAAGGAAGACAACTTTCACCTATCATTGGGGTACTTTATGTTGGAAAGTCATGCCTTTTGGACTGAACAATGTAGGTGCCACATATTAAAGAGTAATGACAACAATTTTCCATGACATGATGCATACATACATGGAAGATTGCATAGATGACTTATTAACAAAATCATATACAAGAGAAGCACATCTTGATATCTTGGATAAGATATTTCAAAGGCTATAAAAATACAAGTTGAGGCTAAACCCAAAGAAATGTGCTTTTGGAGTCACATCTGGTAAACTTTTCAGGTGCATTGTTTCAGCTCGAGACATAAAAGTGGATTTGACTAAGGTAAAAGCAATCATGGAAATAGAATCACTTAAGAACATCAATCAACTACAATCTTTACAGGGAAGGATACTATCCATTAGAAGATTCATTTCTCAATTAGCAGATAGATGTCACCCTTTCACCCATTTTCTACACAAGAATGTTCCATTCAAATGGGATGACAAGTGCGAAGAAGCCTTCAATAAAATAGAAGAATATTTGATGAATCCACCTATGTTGATGTCACCATTCGAAGGCAAATGATTATTGCCTTATATATCAACCACATAGGTATCATTGGGAGCTCTTCTAGCACAACAAGATCGGGAAGGAAAAGAGAGATATATATTATATCAACAAAACCTTAGTTGGACATGAGCTCAACTACACCTCTATTGAAAAGCATGTTTAGCTGTCGTGTTTGCATGTCAAAAACTGCAACACTATATACTGACACATTTAGTCAAACTGATAGAAAAGATAGATTCATTGAAGTATCTTCTCAATAAAGCAATGTTAACAGGAAGATTAACAAAATGGGTCATGATCCTAAGCGAATTCAATATTGAGTATGTTGACAGAAAGGCTATCAAAGGACAAGTGATTGCAGTTCAACTAGCAGAAGCACCCTTGTATGATGACAATCCATTGCACATTGAATTTATAGATGCAGATATCCTCACAGTCACCAAGCAAACCTAAAAAATTATATTGTGTTGGCTCTTATAAGCAACATGGATTAGGAGAAGACATACTATTTATAACACCTCAAGATCATACCATTCCAAACTCATACAGATTGAGCTTCCCTTGCACCAATAATATGGCAGAATATGAAGCATTAGTCACCAGAATCAAAATGGCTATAGAATAGAACATCACAGAGCTACATGTTTATGGCGATTCTTAGTTGGTAATCAATCAAGTCAACGATGATTATTAGATAAAAGATGATAAACTAATGTCTTACAAAAGAATGGTTGATAACTTCAAAAAGTATTTTGTTGAGATCACTTTTGCATAGATCCCAAGGATTGACAAAAAAGTAGCTGATGTCATGGCTACAATTGCTTCTCTCCTATAGACACAGGAAAACCAGGAGCATTATGAATTCTTAGTGGAAGAACTATTTTACCCAGCCTATGACTATCCTAATACCCAAATCATTTGCCACCTAGTTGGACCTGATTCCTCCCGTGATGATCAAATTTATACTTACTTGAAGGATAATACCCTTCCCCGTGATCTATCAAGAAATAAAAAGTGAAACTTCATTCGACAATCTGCTCGTTATACCATCATGTATACCCTTTATTCACGAGGTCTGGATGGTACTCTCCTCAGGTACCTTGAACGTGAAGAATCTAAGAAGACCTTGAAATAAGTCCATGACAATATTTATGGCACTCATTCAGATGGTCTTACTCTTACCAAGAAACTCATGCGATTGGGCTATTATTGGCCTACTATGAACAAAGATTCCTTTCAGTATGCTAAGAAATGCAAACAATGCCAAGTTCATAGCAATCTCATACATGCACCAACTCAAGAGGTGCACCCTCTCGCTAATCCATGGCCTTTTTCTCAGTGGGGTCTCGACCTCATGGGAAAAATTCATCCTCCTTCCAACAAATATAAGTTCATCCTCACCGCCACTGAATATTTCATAAAGTGGATTGAAGCAGTGCCTCTCACGAAGGTCACAAGAAGATAAATTGATTATTTTAGCCTGAATTACATCATTTGTCACTATGGCATTCCCATTTTCATCATCACCGATAATGGGCAATCATTAAAGAATCAGGATGTACGAGAAATTTGTGAAAGATTTCAAATCCAACACATATTTTCCACACCATACTATCCTCAAGGAAATGATTAGGCTGAAGCATCCAATAAAACTATCTTGAAAATTTAGAAAAAGACAGTCAATGAAATTGGTAGAGATTGGCATATTCAGTTAAATCTTGCTTTGTGGGCCTACCATACTAGTATTCGCACACCCACAGAAGAAACACCATATTCCCTTATTTACAAATCTGAAACAATCTTTCCCATTGAAGTTGAGATACCCTCTTTACGAGTGTCACTCAAAGGTCTCATTCTAGATGAAGAATAACAAGTATCCAAACTGCAAGAATTGGAATTGTTACAAGAGAATCACCAGAATGCTTCTGACCATTTGAAAGCATATCCGTAGATAATGTCGAGGGCTATAACCATAGGGTCAGGCCTAGAATATTTCAAGTTGGTGATCTAAAATTGAAAGAAAATCAGCACAATCAGCAGGATCGTGAGAAGAAAGGAAAATTTGAACCAAATTGGTTGCCCGTCCTTTTGTCATTGTAGATGCATACGGGTCATGTTCTTATTAACTATCAACACCCGAAGGGGATTTTCTCAAGGAACCCATCAATATCTTGCATCTGAAAAAAATTTATACCTAAAACATACAAAACAAATTAGAAAAAGCAAAAAAAAAATAAAAAATACGAAAATGAAATATGAGAAAAATGCAATAAAAACAGATGGTGAAAACCTAGAAATAGGCGCTATCTATCGGCTAGCTCTTCCATCTATTAGTTCACGTATCTTTTCACATCCACCCATCGTCATTGTACATATCCTTAATAAAGCCTTTTGTGCATAATGAGGCATCATATATAATTTCTCGCCATGGCTTGGGTCATTGTATATATCCATAATAAAGGTTTGTTTCTAGATTTGGAGGCAAAATCTTGAACCTAATTGGGGCAATCCACATTAATCTTAAACACAACAAGCAAAACAACAGTGAGCCAACACTCGTAAAAAATAAAGATCACAAAAATTTAACGTTGAACATCGATCAAAATACCAGAAACAACTATCAAACTCAACATTACCAACAAATATCAATGGATGAAATATTTTGCATCCTAGTTTAAACACGTTAACAAGAATCTTCAACTGTTGTACTTAATTTTTGCTATCATGCTTCCTGAGTGACTCAAGGATGTCTTGAACTAGAGGAGCAAGGAAGGAGCATGATATTTTCTTTATCTGTTGCCTATAAGTTAACCATTAGTATTGTGCAAATTTGTCACGGGACATGATCAACAAAGTATCATCGAGAACATTTCTGATTTGCATATGAAAATGATTAACTCTTGCCTGTTGTACGCAATAAATACTCAGGTCATCTTGGTTCAATCAAACATTGATGTTTGTGTTAACATGCAATATCAAAATACAAAAAATACATGTAAGTAGTACTCAGGTCATTATGGTTTAATTATACCATCGATGTTTGCACTAGCTTACAACATTTCAAAGGCTCGATGATGATAAAAAGCATGATCAAATGAATGATCCGTTGAAAACATTGCATTAATTAGTGCCTGCATATGTAGAGTAGATTGCATTCATATTGCATCTTGCATAGACATGACATGCATCACTTCTCCAAGGCTTGATGTTTTAAAATGGTGTTATCTCTCTTTTTAAGGGATTGAGTACATTGGACATTAACAAAAACAAACAATTCATCTATCTTTCATTTCACTTCAGCTTATTGCATTAACATTAGTGTGCATTTCATCATTATAGGTATTACCTCGCATTAATCATTATTTTCATCCAGTATTTAATTAGATTCATTTTCCATGTAGTAACATTAGAATTTTGCATTACATTAACCATTGTGTATATGATTGTGTTCATTTTATCATTGCATTTCATTTCATGTCATTTTCATTTTAGGTTATCATGTCATTCATTTGGATAATCCATGCATCACATACGTCATTCATATACCATCACATTTTTGTAACATATTGCATTTCGTTTATCACATTATCATCATATCATTTCACCTTTCATTTATTAGCATTGCATCATATTTAATTCGTTCCACATCATTTTCATTGCACATAATGAAAATCATAAATGCAAAAACGTAAATCATCAAATGTTAATAAGCATCTCATATCATACATTGTATCATAACCCCATGAAATGCATTACATAGTACATAATCATTATTGCACATTCATTCATAACATAAATCATTGCATCAGTCATACCATAAATCATCATAAAGCATCATAAATACCATAATCATGCATTGTATCTAATAATCAACAAACTCATAAGCTGCATAACATCATAGGAGTATCCATCATGTAAATAAATGCATAAATCCATCATATAGATCAAATAAAGCATGTGAAATTAAATGCACAATCATGTAAATAATGCATCAATCATATCATGAAGCATATAGATCAATGGTATCCATTGCATCTCATATAATCAAGAAATAATCAATGTCCAGTGTAAATGATATCAAAAAATATGAGAGATACATCACAAAAAATTGGTAGGAATTGCGTTACATGTCTCCAAAGTGTGTACACATCAAAATGGTAATGCAACATATCAACCTAAACTGCACTCCCCCCTAAGGTGGTAGGCCTAGCTGCACTTGCTGAGATCTTTGCTAGGGGGATCTCTGTGGAGTGGCCCGGTAACACCTCTGCTCTCGGTCTGTGACGGACTACAACCCGACCAAGTGCTTGAGACCTATGTGTAATTGGGGGAATGCCAATCAACATGAACATCATCATAATACAGCCTTCGATAATACTCGATCTCCCTGCTTGACTGTCAGATCTCTCTAATAGTGTCACTAGTGATAGTCCTTGCAACAACTGCCTCTAATCTGTCAGCTAAAGCCTCTACATGCCTATATCTCTCAATAGAGACATCTCTCTCTGTAGTCAAAGAGGTAATTTTTCCTTGTGCTTGTGTCAGCTGAGCCTACATCCATGTGAGCTGCCCCTATAGCTGATGTACAAGAGTCTATAAACAACTGATTTGTGCCTGTTGCTAGTGAGAAGGCATCCTAATTTGTATATGGCGTGGATGCTGAGATGGTTGTTTTTGTTGTGCTACCCCCTGGCCTGGGACATTTGTATTGCCTGTGTCCTATGGAAGAGGTCTCACAGATCTCCTCCTTCTAACCAACTGAGCTTCCTAATCACAAGGCAGATCTCTCTGATCTCTTTGTTTCCCTAAAATGCTAGCTCCGCCATCACCACCTCCTCCATATCCATCATCACCACCACCTCCTCCATCCCCCCCACCATCTGCACCCTCTCCACCCTCATCTCTACCCCTCCTTTGTTTGAGTAACCTACGTGATGGCCTATCCTCATTGTCATCAAAAGCGGGCACTAGCTCCTCTGGATAAGATAACCTTGGAAATTGATGTGCCAAAAAATACTGAGAATAATCTGGAGTCATACCCCCATCTATAGTGCCTAGTAGATAATCCCAGTCCTGAGCACTAAGTGAAATGTATTCTATGCATGGTATCTCATACAAAATAGTAGGACCCCAATCTGCAACATCCTATCATTTGTATGCATATAATGTAGCCCCATGTGGGAATCCCTGTACCCATCTGTATTGTCTGAATACCCGAGTGTGAATGAATCTTTCAATAACAAAGGGGGTCACTCCGATCAGATATCGTGAGGTGAACACATATGGCATCTCTAGAGCATCCTCCAACCACGACTCACAATCTAAGTTAGGTCTACAGATCACTGAGTCTAGATCATCCCTAACTCATCTCCAATTCTCTAGTTTGCCCAGCTTCCGCTAGACAAAAACACTTATATAGTCATAGACATAGGGCCTCCCAACTGGTCGATCCCTGTCCGCTAATGGGTGAGTGAAGTTTATGTTCTCCCATGACCAAATTTGTAGCAGTGTAGCTCCAACTGATAAGCTAGTAGAACCAAGGTATACCACTCGATGAAGATCATGATACAAATGCGCTAACATACAAGAACCCCATGAATATCGTGTACCCTGTGTAATCATACTATCCGACACTCGACCTCAACCGATAGAAAGTCCCTTCGACCTATAGTCGGGACATAAGAATTCTCCCACAAATCTTGCTAACATAGAAGGTAATGGATCATACAGATCTAGCATGTCCTACCATGAGATGTCAGAGCTGAAGATCTTGTCATCATCAAATATCCTCCTGAGCGCATCAGTACCACCCTGCTCGATCACATCGTACATAACTATATCTCCTACCACTAGAATCCACAAAATCCAGTAGATGTCCTCTGGAGTCACTGTCATCTCACTGGTGGGTAGATGAAAGGTGTTATGCTCACTATGCCACCTCTCGGCCAATGCAGTCAACAAACCACTATTAATCCTATACAGGGGAATCTGAAGAAATGAAGACAATCTGCATCTAGCAATGATATCAAGATCAACTTATACTAGACAAGGTATCGTCTTCCATGTCTTCAGGTATAGATCTCGAGACCGTTGTATGCCTAAATCCTCCTACAATCATATCACATCATTGTATCAATATTTGACTAATCAATCTATCTATCAACCTAATTAGCTCATGTGAGATTTCAATCAATCTCGGTGAGCACCTATCATTGACTCTCATTCATCATAAGGTTCAATCATCATCTATCCTATCCAACATTAACATCACGATAATCAAAATCGATAAAAAATAAATCAAAATGGAGGAAACAAAATCAACTTTTTACCCCTCTTGTATGCATGCGCTAAACTGTACCACCAAAGCACTAAAAAATTGCACTTAGGTGCCAAAAACATCAATGCTCTACTCTGCGCCATGTAAGTGCTAATCTATGGCACCAAAATGCTAAAACTGAGATATGCGCTAAAAGATTACATGGATGCGCTAAACAAAACACCGAATGCGCTAAATCTATCTATGTGCTAGAGAATCACTGCTATGCACCAAAATCATACATCTACGCGCTAAAAGACCAGATGCGCTAAAAAATCCATTCTATGTGCTACTAAATTTACCCAATGTGTTAATCTAGAACCCTACTTTTAAAATGCTAAAAAACCTACCAAATGCGCTAAACAATGTAGTCTATGCGCTAAAATGTGAAAAGACATGCTAAAATTTGAAAAAAAATGTGCCATTTTAAAAAAAAAATTAACAATAGGAGGATCTCGGGGTATGAAGCGGTGGGCCACACACTGGAAGTCGCTGAAAACGTCGAACTAGCTCAAATCCATGAGTGTCATAAGGGATCACCATTTTTGCCTTAGAGCTCAAATTTTCAAATCACTATGTGCAAATGAAATGAAATTGTAAATCTTTTTCACTTTTTAGCTTATTAAGGGGTGAAAAGGGGGGCCAATTAAGTGGCATTGTATTTCTCACTTATCAAATTAATTTTTATATGCACCATCATTCTCTCATTTTTATTGGGAGATGAATTGATCAAAAAATCCTAAAAATTCAGAAATCTTCAAAAAATTCAAAAAAATTAATAAAATCGTAAAAATTTCAAAAATCATAAAGAAAAAACTCTAAAAAATTGAAAATTCTTTGGTTCATCGCCTGAGAGGGCATACACGCATTATCACACAATGTTTGAGGTCTGGGGTAAAAACCAATTTTTTTATCAGTATACGGAGCGTCTGGGGCATCAAGTGATTTTTTCTTTGAACCAACATATGGAAAACACACACTAGTACATTTGGGGTCATTTTCCGATGAGCGTTCGTCGGAGTTCAGACAACAAAATGTTGGAATTCTGACAAAATTGGGAGAAAATCCTCGTCGCTATTTTTTTGTCAGAAATTCTGACGACGGGCTACACATCAGAAATCCGACTTCTCCATGTCAGAAATTTCTATGGAGCAGTGGCATATTTTTTTGATGAGGAGACGTCAGAATTCTAACCTGTGTACGATGATGAGACGTAGGACACACCTCTCTTTTTTCAATGAGGAGATGTTGGAATTTCGACGTGTGTGCGACAATGAGATGTAGGACACACTCCTCTTTTTTCGACAAGGAGAAGTTGGAATTTTGACGTGTGTACGACGATGAGACGTAGGACATGCCCCTCTTTTTTTGACGACGAGACGTTGGAATTCCGACGTGTGTGCGACAATGAGATGTAGGACACACTCCTCTTTTTTTGACGAGGAGACGTTGGAATTCTGACGTGTGTACGATGATGAGACGTAGGACACACTCATCTTTTTTCGACGAGGACACGTCGGGATTTTGACGACTACGACCACTAACGAGGTTGCATCCTGCAACTTTTTTGTCGTCGTAGCTATGGTATCCTCATTGCATAAATGGTTGTGTGCATCAGAAAGCCAATGAAAACTACGACAACAAGAACGTTGCAGGTACGACAACCTCGTCGGTTGTCTTGTGGTGTTCGTCGGAATTCCGACATTC
The DNA here is from genome assembly GCF_030272615.1 of Cryptomeria japonica. NCBI lineage: Eukaryota > Viridiplantae > Streptophyta > Pinopsida > Cupressales > Cupressaceae > Cryptomeria > Cryptomeria japonica. The sequence continues at coordinate 504,859,651 of NC_081410.1, forward strand.
CCCAACATTGTTATATATATATATATATATATATAACAATTTTTTTATGCAAGTTGACTTCCCTATATATATGGGATGCAGGCCAACTATAGGATTTTGATGCATTGAATGAAATGCCATGTGAAATACAAGATTTGTGTAATGTCCCCATTCTTGAACTATTCCCACTAAAGCAGTAAGGTACATTTTTGGACAAGGAGTGACAGTCATCATACACCATTAGCATTTAGGAGATAGTAAATTTTGTTAGAAGTAAATATTGTAGACACTCAAAATTGTCATGTCTAATTAAATAAATATTTTATTTATTTAATTATCTAAGCTTAATTCTTCTATTAATTAAATAAATCTTTATTTATTTAATTAATTCATTTATCCTCTTCTAGCCTTATTTCTCATTTAAATAAATACATTTATTTATTTAAATTATCATTTTCCTAAATTAAATAAATATCTTATTTATTTAATTATCCTACTTCTTCTATTAATTAAATAAATCTTTATTTATTTAATTAATTCACTAGCTTTTTCTACCTATGACACATGTCATTCATCTCTTAATTCCTACACTACCTACCCCTTTCATTATTTTGGTATTTCTTTTACCTACCCTCTAATCCTAGCCGACCTCTCTTTTTACACCTCTCAATCTTAACCCTCCATTTCATATTGTGTCTTCTATTTAAGAAGATGCCTCCTTCATTGTAAAACCCTAATGACTAATGACTGATTTTGGAGTACTTGGTTACACTACGATCCTACTTGCAACCACATTCTGTTCTTTGTTGAGCTCTTGTGCATATAAAAATCTGAGAGCAAATATATCAAGCAAGATCAATGGAGATAGGAAGAATGGAGATCAAAACCCTATTGGACATGTGATGGTATAATCTTTGTGATTTTGAGTTATTTGCATTGTCTTAGGTAATCTTCATATGTTATGGTGGATCTTTGTTCATTGTTAGGCTAGGGTTTAGTGGTTGGATTCATTTAGCCTTTCAATACTGTTATTATTGTTATCCATTTTCACCATATACATTTTGCCACGCCCGGTGGGACTCTTGTCCCTTTGCATTTAACATTTTTGTTGCAGATTTTGCATTTTTGAAGTTGCAGATCGGACAATTTTCGACGACATTTTAGGTTTTTCCGCGTCTGCGAGCGTTCGGATCGCGTTTTTGTGTTTCAGAAGTGTCTGCAATATCGTGAATCGCATCTGTGTTTTTGTCAGAATTTATTTTGCAGGTTTTTGGAGCCGCGTCTGTGAATTGAAAACGCGTCTGTGTCGAATCTGCCCACGTCTGTGTTCGGAAAAAACGTCTGCGTTCTGTGAGCGCGTCTGTGCATCACAGAACCGCGTCTGTGTCATACAGACGCGTTTGTGTCTGGTATAACTGCGTCTGTGCTTTCTGTTTTGCAATTTTCAAATTTTTCTTTGATTCGGGTTTTCGGATTTTATACTTAGGGTTTCAGATCTGGTTTATTTTCGGCTAACCCTTACAGATCTAGCTAACTAAGTTTGTGCAGCTTGCTTTGGAGGCAAAAATGTTTTTGTTGAAGGTCCCTTTTTCACAAAGTCTTTTGGGTTTTCTAAAATTTACCTAACTTGTGTTCTTGCAGGAAGGGGTTATCATTTGAAACAACCCAAACTACTAACAATTTTGTTGCAGGGCCTTTGCTAGGGTTTTGTAATTTTGTTGTGTGCCTTGTTTTCATAGATTAGCAAACACTTCCATTGGTGCACTAAAATTGAATCATTGTCTTTTGTGTTTTGAGCAATAGGCTCTTTTTGTTCAATCTTTAGAGGGTCTGTCTTCCCATGTGGTCATTAGGACTACTAGTGAGAAGAGAACGACCCAAGTGGTAGCGAGGAAAACCCACCTCATCCAAACCACTATAATCAAATGTATTCATGGTGAAAACTATGAATAACGTGTGTTGATTAGTTCATACCGACACTATGTCTCCCCATAAACCCGTTTGATCAAATTTATTTGATCATTTGTAGGGCGTAACCCCTACCGACTGGGAGCCTTCTGTATTTACAGAGCTGAAAGTGCCGCATGTATGGCCACATGAGCGGATGCCCTTACTAGCACCTTTTTGTTTTAGAAGCCCAAATCCTTCTAGTTGTTGGGGCAAGAGGTCGGACCTCTGGTAGCGGCCCACACACATACGGTTCTTAGTAGAGATACAAAGTTCGCCATGGGGAGTTTTCATGGGGACTGATGCTTGGCTGACCCGAGAAGTGAGTGCCGAGGGTGGAGCCAGTGAGGTCAAGCATCTAAGTATCCGCTCTGAATAGCGTAGCCTCGGGGGTAAAACCCTATGTGGGATCAACAACTATTGTCTTGGCCAGCCCTAAGATTTGTGCTTGTCTTATGCTAAACACTCAAACATTCAAGACTAAACAACAAAACATTGTGTCTTTTGTGTCTTCAAGTGTATGCAAAACTTTTTACATCAAACAACACACTTTTGGAGTCTAGACAGTTTGCAAACATTGAGTCATCAACATTGTGTCCTCTTGTCACGAAAAACAGTCAAACAGTCGGATTTGGTCACAACAAAACAACTTCACAGATTGGAAAAATTGCACGAAGTTTACAGAAACGCATCTGTGTCTGTTTTAACTGCGTCTGCGTAATCTAAGCGCGTCTGTGAAGGGCAGAATAGCGTCTGTGTTTTTATCAGCGTCTGTGTCCAAATGAGAAGCGTCTGTGTCTGGGAATCGCGTCTGTAAAGCATACAGAGGCGTTTGTGTCAGGAATTGAAAACTTTAACAGTCCAGCAAACAAAGAAAATCAGTTTCGGAATACTTGAGCTTCCTAGGTTGTCTCTTCAGGTTTCATCTAGCATTCAACCTGTCCTAAGGTCTCATACAGTCCATCATTGCTTTACATCTCATTTTACATTCATACTTGTCTAAAAACTTGAGTCAAAAAGGTCACTTGCTTGTCCTCACTATACTCTTTCAACACACTACATACAACTACACTTTGCTAAGTGGTCCCTCATCAAGGTTTCTTACCTTTGGGTCTCATTTGGTCTTACTTAGGGTTAAGGTCAGCTTACCTCATCAAGAGAAACTATCCTCTCTTTGGAAGTCACACCTACTCTACTACTTACATACTTGGTCTTACATTTTGGACATTGCAAGTACACCTCAAGATTCATTTACATTCCATACAACTCTTGGTCTTCCATACTCTTTTCACTTTTCATCTAGTCTCTCACATCTTAGTCAAACACCTAGTTCATGGTTGAAACCCGCCTTCAAAAAATCTAGGAGAATAGCTAAAGAATCTCAAGAGTCCACAAACATGAGTTCTTATGAGTATGACAATGATTTATTCTACAATCCTGAGCACACTACATTACCAGACATGAATGTTTATAGAAACAATCCAAATGTGGAAAGCGCAAATACTATAAACAACAATGCTACACACAATGACAATGTTGACAACTCTTGAATACTATCAGTAGACATAGAAGAATCCATAATGAATCCTCATTTCAATAGATTGGTTGAAGAGATAATGAGGAGAGATCGTCAATACTTTTTACACATGATGGCACAAAGTGGAGCTAAAATACCGCATGATTTTGACTTATCTCAACTTATGGAAAGTCGACCCTCACAACAAACTCAACCCAACATGGATCAAAGGAGACCAAATAGTGGAGGAAATAGAGGACCGAATAATATGATGCCTGAGTCACCATCAGTTTTGCTTCAAAAACCAGAAATCCCACATACACAAGCTCAAACATATGATACTTACCTTCGAAGACCATCATGGAAGCCTTATGCAGATAGATATGCTCAATCACATGCTCAAGGTATGGATCAATCAAAACAAGTAGATACTCAAAGACATCCTCAAAATTTTGACACAAGGAGACCTCATGTCAAAATTGGGGGCAACCCAATGGAAAATGAAATGCCTATTGAGTATGGTATATATGCACAAAACAGATATGGGGTCCCTCAACATGAAGTTATGCCAAGTGCTCCATATATGCCGCAACAATATAGACCTCCATATGGACATGTCTACGATCAGTATCATCCATACATGCAACAAGCTCCTCCTCAAATGGGTGTTTCAAACATGGGGTATGCTACAAGAAATCAATCTCCTCCCAAGAATAATTTGGAACAACAAATTAGAGATCTACAAAAGAAGATGGAGGACATGAGTACATCAAAACCAACATACACTATGAGAGATATATGTCCTTATCCCTTTGATAAGAGCATTCCAATGCCCCCATTTCCTGCACACTTTGTGACGCCAAAATTTGACAAATATAGAGGGAGAGGAGACCCCAAGGCACACATAAGACAATTCTTCACAGCCTGCATTGAGGTAGCGGCAGAAGAAACATACTTGATGAGGTTGTTTCCACAAAGCTTAGGCGATCAAGCTATGGAATGGTTTTCTCAATTACCTCCCGGTATTAAGTCATGGGGTGACTTGGCAGAGGCATTCATTCAGCATTTCTCCTACAACATAGAAACAGATGTCTCAGTTACTACCTTGTGCAATACTAAACAAAAGGAAGGAGAATCTTTTGCAACATTTTTACAAAGATGGAGAAACTTAGCTAGCAGATGCTCTTGCGAAATCCCGCAGAAACAAATGGTGGAAATGTTCACACAAAATGTTAACAAGGCTATTGGCTATGATCTCAGAAAAGCTTGTTTGTCTACATTCAAGGATGTTATTGAAAAAGGCCTAGCAACAGAAAAGGTCTTAATTGAACAAGGAGTTATCAAGATATTTAAAGAAAACAAAGATGACTTTAAAGGAAAGGACAAACCAAAATTTTGGAACAAGAACAAGAATACAGTTAATGATGGTGTTGTTGATGCCAATACGATGCGACCCAAATTCATCTTTTTAGGATCAAGTTCTACAAACAATCAAGTGAATACTCAAACAACTTCTAGACCACGAAGGAAGTACACTCCATTGGGAGAACCACTTGAATCAGTATTCAAAAAGCTTGTGGCGAACAAAGTGATAACAGTTCCAGATTTTCCTCCATATGAGCCAAAGGTCAAACCTAATTGGTGGAATGATGATGAGTATTGTGAGTTTCATAAGAGAAAGGGTCACAAGACAGGTAATTGCCATCGATTGAAGAACATTGTGCAAGATCTCATTGATATAGGCGACATTGAGATTGAGGGACATTCATCTAATCAAGAGCATGAGATGTTTAAGGAACAGTTCCCAAAACACGACAAAGGAAAAGGCAAAGTCACAGATGATCAAGCCAATTACACTAGAGCACCTTACAATTATGATTCTACTATCAATCACATCTCGATGGACAATCATATTTCTACTATTACTATCAAGAACAAAAATCCTGAGAATCCTTCTCAGAGACCCAAGATTGTCCTAAAGGGTGTGGGATCTTCCTCCGAGTCTACTTCTGAATGTCATGTTACAACTCGTCGAGGTAAGATTACGTTGCCAGGTGCCTCAACTAAGAATACCAATTCTTCATCAATCAAGCCTGAGTATGACCTTGTAGAACAGTTAGGGAAGACACCCGCGCTCATCTCCATTCTTGAGCTTCTACGCATATCCCCTGCTCATAAAGCTATCCTTGACAAAATCTTGAGAGACACTGCCGTCCCTACTGATCTGAATGTGGACCAGTTCCAAGCCATGGTGGGATACCTATCTGTTCCACACTCCCTCACATTCACAAAAGCTGATGATGCCTCCATAAGTCAGCCACATAATGCACCTTTACACGTTGAAGCCTTTATACATAAACATCGAATAAAGCGAGTCCTGATAGATGGAGGAGCAGGTCTAAACATTTGTACTTTGAGCACCATTAGACAATTGGGATATTCTGACAAAGCTGTGAATTCTACAAACCAAATCACCATCAAGGCCTATGATGATGAAGAGTGTTCATCCAAGGGCACAGTTACCTTACCGCTAAGAATTGGGCCAGTCACAAAGGATGTGGTTTGTCAAGTCCTAGATCTGGATCTCACATATAACATATTGCTAGGACATCCTTGGATTTATGAAATGAGGGCAGTCCCATCGACATACCATCAATGCATTAAGTTTCCTCATAATGGAATCGAGGTAACGGTCAACGGTGATCCAAATCCGTTCATATATTGCAATAACTTGAGATCACATACTGAGACTATAATTCCCAGTAATCGTGAGGCTACTCCTTCTTCGACGTACATTGATCCTAAGTCATTAAAACCCTTGAAATCCAAACAAGGTGAACTTAGAAGCAAGTTTCAAGACAAAGGCATGGGAGAATACACTTTGAATCAGACAATGTTTTTACGACAAGTCATGAGTTCTCCAAAAGAATATGGGAGGCCACATCCTAACAAGCAAATCTCCATCATGATACTCAAATGGGATACTACTACCTTTCAAAGATGGGGTGAACTAGAAGAGGAAAATTTATACAAAATGCTCTACAAAGATGTTGAAGAGGACACACAAGATCAGATTATTATACCCTGTGAGAACTATGGCAAAGGCTTCAAAATTCTGCAAAGATTCGGGTATGATGGAAAAAGCCCTCTCGGGTTACGCAAAGAAGGCGTCATGGAGCCCTTACAACCTGAGTTAACTACAAGAAGGGAACGCTCAAAGGGACTTGGTTTTCTGAATTCCAAGATACACAATAAAAGAACAAAAGAGGCATTGCGAATCAAAGTTGCCGAAATTCAACAAGAGGACTACCATTCCACAGATTCTAATGAGTGGGAATGGGGTTCAGACAAATCCTCCAGTGACTATGAGCTCACCGAGACATTCAGAGAACCAGATGAACCCACAAAAGAGGAGGAATTTTACAAAAAGTTCAGAGTTGGTCAAGAACCAACCCATAAGGATCCCGCACAGTCTTCGTTTCAAGGTCCTAGGTTGAAATCGCATAGGATGAGGACACCTGTCCCTGAAGGCGCTACTAGTGACGATAATTTGGATTCGCTCGCGATCAAAACTGATGAGGAGAGTGCCATCGATGACCTCGACGATTGTCTTGACATACCTGAATATAACCACATCTTCACTCTTCACCCTGCAAACTCTGAAAACACTAAAGAACTTCCCCTTGTTCACCCCCAACTCATTGACTGGGATCATGAAGGACCAGCACAATTTGATACATTTCAAAATGACGAAGCTATTATCGACTATCTTGGCATACGAGATGATCTTCCCCCTGGAGACCACAAAGCAGGATACACCATAGAACTCAACAACATGGCATATTTTGGTGAGGGTGTCGGGCCTTCTAGTCGCAAAAATGTGAAAATAAGAACAAATCAAGGGTCTTATGGTGAAAACCACACTGTGGCGCTATCTGACTCCAAAAAAGTAAAAAGAAAGGATGTATCTGAGGGCGAAAATGTCTTTGAGGCACCCGAAGATGGAAGGCTCGACATTCTCCCAGCATCATATGAGGAAAAATCATCCATGTTGGTAGAGGAGACTATAAAGACAAACATTGGTACGGAAGAGGTTCCACACAACATATTCCTGGCTCAATCCTTGACAGAGTTTGAGAGGGCAAAATTCATAAGCTTCTTCAAGGAACGACAAATCAACTTTGCATGGTCATACACTGATATGCCTGGATTAGATCCGGATCTGGTAATGCATCATTTGATAGTCAAACTGGGGGCAAAGCCAGTAAAACAGAAATTAAGGAAAATGCACCCGCAAGTGGCATTACTAGTCAAGGCAGAGCTGGAAAAATTATTGGATGTCGGTTTCATACGCCCAATTGATTATCCCGAATGGATCTCCAATCTAGTACCTGTCAGTAAACCAGATCGCAGCATAAGGATATGTACAGATTTCAGAGACATCAACAAAGCTTGTCCGAAAGATGACTTCCCATTACCAAACATTGACTTTATCGTTGATCTCACAGCAGGTCATGAAATGCTATCTTTAATGGACGGATTTTCTGGATATAATCAAATCAGGATTGCGCCTGAAGATCAACATAAAACATCATTCACTTGTCCATGGGGAACCTTCTGTTGGAATGTCATGCCTTTTGGGCTGAAAAATGCAGGCGCTACTTATCAAAGAGCGATGACCACTATTTTTCATGATCTCATGCACATAACAGTGGAAGATTATGTTGATGATCTCTTGGGAAAATCAATAGACAGAGATACACACTTGGACATACTTTTAGTTGTCTTTGATCGGCTGGAAAAATACAAAGTAAGATTAAATCCAAAGAAATGTGTCTTTGGAGTAACCTCAGGGAAGCTCCTAGGATTCATTGTGTCTAAAAGAGGAATCAAGGCCGATCCAGCAAAAGTCAAGGCTATCTTGGACATGCCGCCACCGAGGAATATCAGTCAACTTCGATCTTTACAAGGGAGACTCCAATCCATACGAAGATTCATAGCACAACTTGCAGATAAGTGTAATCCTTTCCAGCACCTGCTACACAAAAACATCAAGTTCAAATGGGATGAGAACTGTCAACAGGCTTTTCAGGCGCTCAAAGACTATCTTTTGAACCCACCAGTTTTGATGCCACCAATTCCAGATCAACCTTTGTTACTCTACATATCAGCTACTCCAACGGCACTGGGGGCACTCTTAGCACAACAAATACCTGATGGCAAGGAAAAAGCAGTATACTATATCAGTCGCACACTGGTGGGATATGAGCTAAATTACACACCAATCGAGCGTGCCTGTCTCGCTGTGGTCTTTGCTTCACTAAAATTACGCCATTATATGCTCACTCACAAGACTAAGTTGATTGCCAGAATTGATCCACTAAAATATCTTCTCAACAAAGCTACACTTACTGGGCGGCTGGCCAAGTGGGCAATGATTCTGAGTGAATTTGACATCGAGTATGTAGACAGAAAAGCAATAAAAGGACAAGCAATTGCAGATCAATTGGCAGATGCTCCCATGATAGATGATGTTCCTCTACAGTCAGAATTTCCAGATGAAGCAATTTTAACAATATCACATGTGAAGCCATGGCAACTATACTTTGATGGCTCATACACACAGCATGGAGCAGGAGCGGGTATTCTCTTTATAACTCCCCAAGGCGATTCTATACCAAAGTCATACCGCTTATCATTTCCTTGCACCAACAATATAGCGGAATATGAGGCTTTAACAACTGGATTAAGAATTGCAGTTCAATGGAAGATCCAAGAACTTCGCGTTTTTGGGGATTCTCAACTAGTCATCCATCAAGCAACTGATGATTACCAAACAAAAGATGAAAAGCTAATGCCTTACAAACAACTGGTAGATGATTTGAAACAACACTTCACAAAGATAGATTTTGAGCAGATACCAAGAGAACAGAATCGTGCTGTAGATGCCATGGCTACGATTGCTTCGCTCATTGATCTACCACAAAATGAGACTTGCTATGAGTTCCTGGTAGATAATCTGTTGATTCCTTCATACGAGATCACTCCTACTGAAATGATATGCGTTTTTGGTCCTGAATCCCAGTTATATGGTTCCATATTCACATACCTTCGCGACAATATCTTACCTCCCGATCTATCGAACAACCAACGCCGCACTTTCATTCGCCAATCCTCTCGATACGTCATTCTAGCTGATATCCTATACCGATGAGGTCTAGATGGCACCCTTCTTAGATGTTTAGAGAGTGACGAAGCTCAGATTGCGTTACGAGAAGTGCATGAAGGGATATGTGGTCCGCATACTAGTGGTCCTACCTTGGCCAAGAAACTCATCAGGACTGGATATTACTGGCCTACTATGGAAAAAGACTCATATCAGTTTGTCAAGAAGTGTAGGCAGTGTCAAATTCATGGAGACCTCATACATGCACCAGCACAAGAACTACAACCACTTGCATCTCCTTGGCCCTTTTGTCAGTGGGGACTCGATCTCATAGGCAAGATTCACCCTCCTTCTTCCAATGGTCATAAATTCATTATCACAGCTACAGAGTATTTCACAAAATGGATTGAAGCCGTGCCTCTCACACAAGTTACAGGGAAACAAATCGCTACCTTCATCCTGAACTACATCATTTGCCGATATGGTATTCCCACTTCCATTATCACTGATAACGGGCGTCCCTTCAAAAATCAGGATGTTCGTGAACTCTGTGACCGCTTCCATATCTCTCATCGTTTCTCCACACCATATTACCCCCAAGGTAATGGCCAAGCTGAGGCGTCTAACAAAAAAATTCTCAAAATCCTTAAAAAGACAGTCGACGACGCTGGCCGTAACTGGCATATCCAACTCAATCCTGCACTTTGGGCCTACTGTACAAGTGTCCGCACACCTACAGGAGCTACACCTTACTCACTTGTCTACGGCGCTGAAGCCATCTTGCCTATTGAGGTCGAGTTACCTTCTTTATGGGTCTCTTTGAGAAACATAATCAACGATGAAGATTACAGGGTCTCTCGCTTACAAGAACTAGAACTGCTGGAGGAGCGAAGACATACTGCTTTTAATCATCTCAAGGCTTACCAACAATGAATGAGTCGCAGCTACAATCACAAGGTCAAGCCTCGCACATTTGAGGTAGGTGACTTAGTCCTCAGAGAAAACCCCAAGAATCAGCAAGACAGAGATAAGAAGGGCAAGTTCGAACCAAACTGGCTTGGTCCTTACATCATCACAGCGGTATATGGATCTAGAGCATATCAGCTCTCAACTACAGAAGGTGAGCCCTTGGAGGATCCTATCAACAACATGCACCTTCGCAGGTTCTACACATAATTTTCTGGAATATCCTAATTCAAAAATGCAAAATTTTTTTTAAAAAAATCAAAAATACAAAAAAAAAAATTATAAAACAAAAAAATCGTTACTTGGTGAAAACCTGGCAAACAGGCGCCTTGTGACACAAAAAAAATTGAAAAATCAAAAAAAGTAAAGATAAATAATTTCGTCCAACGGTGAAAACCACTTCGGTGGCGCCCTGGGCAAGTACCATGGTGAAAACTGGGTCACTAGCGCCATGCGTAGAGACTTTGCTCCTCTCTCCTTCAGGATTCTCTTTCATCTTTCACTTTGCACACACTCACAACCTATTCATTCACAATAAACTTACCCATTCCCATCATGGCTTGTTATTGATCTACCTAAGATTGGTTAGCCGTCCATAACCCTCCCTTTTCACTCCCTTTCCATCCATAATAAATCAGATCCTATCTGTGACTACGGCAAATCCTACGTCTAGTGATGGGTGTGGAACTAAGAACATCACATGTTTCGAGGAGTACAGTTTCTTCTAGCTTCCTTCAAGTCTATCCGCGCACAATCCGCAATAAAGCAGCATTTGCATCGCAGATCCGCAATAAAGTTTCATCTTCTCCGCAATAAAGTATCAGTTTCATGGATTCAGTCAGTTTCAAATGAGACACAGCAGCAACAATGAGCTTCAACAAAATCAAATCTTTCAACAGACTCAGACAACATATGGTTCAGTGCTATCTATCCTTTTTGTGAAAGTGAACATTGTGACCACAATCGAATAAGACTTAAACAAGTGACAAGAGACACTAAACTTGAGGACTACAGTGGATGTTGGTGTCGAGTCTTGGTTTTCTTTTGATTTTATCTTTTGGTGACATGTCTTTTAGCTTTTCCAAGATGTCTCTGACTAGAGATTCTATCTCCAGGATGTCTTTGACTAGAAAGGCGAGGATGGGGTATCGTCACCTATTTTGCATTTGCTGTCTGTGGATTGTCTTTTAGTAATGCTATGACTTGTCCAAGGATATGAGGACACTGTGAGTCTAGTATGAACTGGGGCATTCCTTGTTTGTGACTGTCTTACCTCCATGCAAACGGGTACAATGACTTTCTGGGTGAAACATATGCCTCGATTGTCATAACCTACTTGCCATAATAGAGCTCAATGATGATAACGCACAAGAAGCTCTTTCACGTTCATATCTTCTGTCTTCCATCCCCCTTTCTTGATTGACTTCCATCGTCCTTCTCGAGTCTGCGTAGCCCGCTATCACATGACTGAGTATAATGACACACCAAAAACATTTGCATTTCATATAGTTACACCTGCATCACCACATATAAGCATTTCAGATATCACAATTGCATCACATCCTGCATACAACATATGTTAGCACATCTTACATTTTCATCAGGTAAATAATCATTTGTATTATCATATTCATTTGCATTACATACATTCACATTTGCATCATGCATCACATCTAAAACATAAAAGAACAAAAATATTGCATTGCATCTATCACATAAAACATACATCATCGAAGCATACATCACAAAAGGTACACATGCATATAGCTGCCGCAAAAATGGTGAATCATCTCATATATAATCAAATGTGTCATGATACAATGATGTCAAAAGAATCATATGGCTACAAAATCACCCGCAGGTGTCTATAATACAAAAATGGTACATATACTGATACAAAGGGGAGCCCTCTATGGCTATGATGAACTCCCTCCCTCAGAGCCGCTTGGCCTCGACGGACGCTGAGCTATAGATGGACCCGCTCCAGGATCCCCCTGCCTATCTGGTGGTGGTGGAGGACCCATAACCCCACCACTAGATGCTGGCCTCCTCCGACTCCCTCCCGTAGCCATCGCTGTCCGTGATAGTCTATGGAAGCTCCTCGCCCGCTGATCCGCTGGCACTGCACCATAGTACAGGTCTCTCTAGTAGCCAATCTCCTCTCCGGCTCGCAAGACATATGCGTAGCCTGCCCCTGCGTCCTCTGCCGCCTGCCTCCCTGCCCTCAGAGCTGTCTCAGCCTCAGTATATTGCTGGATGGCCTGATCCCTCTCTCGCTCTGTATCCCGGAGCCTGATCCTGAGATGATCCCTCTCCCGCTCCAACTCCTGGATCTCATTTGCCTGGCCCTGGCAGATCTCTCTCAGCTCTAGCAGCTCATCCTCCTCAGGATCTCCACCCTCAGCCTCTGCCTGTGGCTCTCCCTCTGCGGGTGCCTATACCTGTGCCTCCCCCTATACCTATCTCAGTGCCTGAATTGGTGCCTGTCTCTGTACATGCCGGGGAACCTGCACCTGTCTCTGTACCTGTGCCTGTACTGGCACCTGTCTCTGCACCTGTCCCTGCCTCTGTCCCTGTGCTGCTGGTACCTGTAGGGGCACTCCACCTCGCCCCCTCACTACCTAGGCTGGTCCCTCCTGTCCTCCCTCCCTCCGAGGTGCCACTCTCCTCTCTCCCACTACTCCCCTCCGCCTCCGTCGGCCCCTACCCCCATCTCCTCCACCATCATCATCATCATCCCCTCCAACCTCTCCCTCCAGCAGCTCTCCCGGATCTGTCAACCGTGGAAATGAATGCTCTGCCCAATACGCGGAGTACTCTGCATCCATGCCTGCATCCTCAACCTCCGACCACATATCCCAGGGTAGGGGTATCATCTCTGTCAGCTGTGTGACAGCCTGATCATACGATAACAATGGCCCGAACTGTGCCTGATCCCTGACCGTACGGGCATACATGCCCGAGCCTCGCGACATCCTCTGGATCCGGCCGAACTATCTGCCTACCCTGTCAACCAGCTGTCTCTCCAAAATGTAGGGCGTCCGCCCAATCAGATATCTGCTCCTGAATGTATATGGCAGCTCCAAGGCGTCGTCCTCCCACTCCTCGCACCCCAGGTACGACCTCCAGATGACTGTGTCAATATCATCTATAACACGCCTCCAATGCTCCAGCCGACCAATCTGAGGCTGTGACGTAATCATATCATAGAGGTGTACAAAGCTCTGTCCATGCCCTCTACCTCTGAAGTGAATCGGCCGTGTGATAGGAAGGTGCTCATATGCCCACACCTGTAGGAGTGTCACTCCACAACCCAGTCCCACTGATCCGTGATAAACGAACTGATGCAGCTCATAGTATAAATGTGCCAAGACACATGGCCCCCATGCATATCTGGTGTGCTCAGTCACCAGTATCTCCAGTGCTCCTCCCCAACCCACTGCCAACCCCCGTGTAGCTCTGTCAGGACATAAGAACCCACTGATGGCTCCTCCGATCACAGCTGGCAAAGCTAAACCTGTCGCGGTCATGGTATCCCATGCCACGTGCCCTGCTCTCATCTCCAACCCGGGATCCTGGAATACCCGTCTCAACGCCTCCCTGTCTCCATCTCGATCATATGGAATCAGCTCTCCATCGATCGGTATGTGCAAAATCCTATAGACATCCTCGAGGGTCACTGTCATCTCCCCCATCGGTAAGTGAAACGTGCAAGTCTCGGAGTGCCATCTCTCCGCCAGCACAGTCAGCAAACCCATGTTTGCCCGAAACTCAGGCACATACAGTACATGTCTGAGGCCCATCTCCTCAATAGCTGCTCTCTCCTCAAACGACAACTCTGCCCGCAGTCTCTATGTAGACGAGAATCTCTCCCGTGACTCCAACATAGGCAGATACTCCTGCAGTCAAACAATCAATCATGTCAGTTATCGTGGCATTCACTATTTATCACACAATGCTACTTGCTATCTAAATGCATATGGTTATCTATCCTAGTGACACTCACTGTTCATCACAAAGTGTTGCTATTTATCCTAGTAGTGCTCCCTGTTCATCACAAAGTACTACGTGTGTGACATTCCCTGTTCATCACAAAGTGTTACTCACATTCGCACTCCCTGTTCATCACAAAGTGCTGCCTATCCTGGTACTCCCTGTTCATCACAAAGTGCCTTGATCTATCCTAGTCTTCCTAGAGGACCTGTTTGAGTGTATCCTCTCAGCAGCTTATCCAATCGACAGCGTATGTTCATCACAGAACTGCCGATTTGACCTAGAAGACTAAAACCATGCATTTTGACACATAAACGCCCTTTAAACTCATAAACGCGCTTCTAGACTGCACAAACGCGCTTCTGCGACACAGACGCGCTTTCTGAACACAAACGTGCTTACATTATGCACAAACGTGCCTATGGAACCTAAATGCGACTTCATGACACAAACGCCTCTACAATACCTAAATGCGCCCGCAATCAACGCAAACGCGATCCCAGGCATAGACGCGCCTGGAACCGACACAGATGCGCCTGTTGGACACAGACGCGCCTGGCACTGACACAGACGCGGTTGCACGTTTTTGCATTTTTCTGTACCCTATTCCTAAGCGCATTTATTGCTACCTACTGAGCATTAATGACAAAAATTGAAATGCGTGAAAGTACGAGGAGGTTTCATGGTACTTACCGGCTCTCCTGCCTCTGCTGGCCTCTGAAATCGGCGAACGCGGTCGAATCTGTGAACGAAGGCCATCGCTGCTGACTGCTGCTTCTCTTTTCTCGCTCTGCACTGTGATCTTGTAAGGGTGTGGATGACAATGAGGATGTCTTTTGCCCGTGGTCTATCTTATAGCCTATCCTAGCCCTCGCCTTCATTTTCCGAGTCAGTATTCTTCATCCTATGACTTTGTCACTTTATTCGGTCAATCCCTTCTAGCCTTTCTTTCTTATCGAGAGATTGTCTTCAATCTTTTCAGACATTTTCATCCAATCTCTCGAGGGGGCATATTATTCCCATACTGGGGCAACTTTGTATCAGTTCATCTTATCTTCTTTGAAACAACGCGACAAGCCGCATTGTCTCAAAGAGGGGCAAAATGTAGACACTCAAAATTGTCATGTCTAATTAAATAAATATTTTATTTATTTAATTATCTAAGCTTAATTCTTCTATTAATTAAATAAATCTTTATTTATTTAATTAATTCATTTATCCTCTTCTAGCCTTATTTCTCATTTAAATAAATACATTTATTTATTTAAATTATCATTTTCCTAAATTAAATAAATATCTTATTTATTTAATTATCCTACTTCTTCTATTAATTAAATAAATCTTTATTTATTTAATTAATTCATTAGCTTTTTCTACCTATGACACATGTCATTCATCTCTTAATTCCTACACTACCTACCCCTTTCATTATTTTGGTATTTCTTTTACCTACCCTCTAATCCTAGCCGACCTCTCTTTTTACAGCTCTCAATCTTAACCCTCCATTTCATATTGTGTCTTCTATTTAAGAAGATGCCTCCTTCATTGTAAAACCCTAATGACTAATGACTGATTTTGGAGTACTTGGCTACACTACGATCCTACTTGCAACCACATTCCGTTCTTTGTTGAGCTCTTGTGCATATAAAAATCTGAGAGCAAATATATCAAGCAAGATCAATGGAGATAGGAAGAATGGAGATCAAAACCCTATTGGACATGTGATGGTATAATCTTTGTGATTTTGAGTTATTTGCATTGTCTTAGGTAATCTTCATATGTTATGGTGGATCTTTGTTCATTGTTAGGCTAGGGTTTAGTGGTTGGATTCATTTAGCCTTTCAATACTGTTATTATTGTTATCCATTTTCACCATATACAAATATAACTAAATATTAGTAAGAGAATAATAACTGAGGAAACTATCAAGTCTTATAAATAGGACGGTTTCATAAGGTGAATAAGGGTTGAACCCAAGAGATGATCACTACCAAGACATAATATCATGTGTCTCCATCATATTAAGGGAATGCCTAAAGGAAGGAAGATCTTAAAGATAAGGCCTTGAAGATATCCATCACACTAAGGAGTAAATTAAAGATATTAATAATTGATTCATCAAGAAGAAGTAACTTCTTCCATACCATTAGCCAATACATTCGAATACAAGTCATATCATTAGAAAGATAGAATTCGAGATGAAGAATACACCATCAAGGCAATGATGATCATCGTAACAAGTAAGAAGTACATCTCCATTGGATTATGATGATATGTAGATGATTGCAAGAAACATAAAGATAGTCATAGACAATCAATATTATATGGAAGCTACAATGATCCTAGGACTGTATGCCAGCATCACAATATATACCAAATTTGACTCCCTTTGAATGAATTAATGCGCCAAGCCTTGATGTAGCACTGAATATGTAAACTGTAAACAACAGAAAAAAAAAACTTTTTTATCAGTACTAAATCCATCTCAAAGGATATAGAGGACAAACACTCTATAATACTCAAGCATCTCAAAAAGGGACTAGTCTTAGAATGGAAATAAGCATGAAAACCTTAAATGCAACAAAACAAAAAAATTATCCTTTGGTTGTTGTTTTATATTGGCCTCCTATAACATAAAAGAAAGTCTACATTAAATACACCACCCTGACATAGGTCTTATAACATTATAAATCCAAAGGTACATAAAACCTGTACTTGACTGGATCTACCATAAAATATCTCAAGGAACACCACTAGTTGGTTCCTCAAGGGTAATATAACCAGAACCAGAATTTTCCATGGACACTCAAAACCAGTAACCCAGGAGCCCAATAAGGTAAGTTTACAAAATGTAGGAATATGCACAAAACAACCTATAGGGTGATGGCATTCTCGAAATTCCCTCAGAACAAGATTGAATGATGGTTGTTTGGATTTAGCGGCAGAGTTCATTGATGGGTTTTTGTCCATAGTACATGGATGTACTTGACAAATCTTGCACTCGGAAGAAACTAGTAAATTTTGTCAAGTAATAGGAGGGAATTGGTACAAAGTGCCATGACAATATAACTCATCGATTGAAGTTTGCAGAATTTAGATATTAAGTAGATTTAGGATGGGACTAAAGTGGTTTTTCTGGTGGCACGGAGCTATTCTGATTTTTTGGGAAGGAGTCAGATTTGAATTATTCATAGAAATCCTTGAAATTTCAGGAAACTTCTAGGGGAAGGTAAGATATTTTAGGCAGGTGTATGTTAAATTTTTTGACAAAGGAGAGGATCATCACAGATTCAAACAATGGGTCATTATTTTGGGTTGAGCTGCTTATGTAGAGAGGAAATGTTGGAGGAGCGGTGCGAGAGATTATTTGATATTGACGTAGAGGAGGAACAAGAGGCAATTGGGGGGCTAGTGGAGGAGGTGCTTATCGGAGATAGACATTGGTGCGACGGATATGTGTACGAAGTAGTGCTCATGATTTTGGTTGACATTCTTTCTTCCAAGGAGAAGTGTGTTGAGCGACTTGTTGGCTTCATCAGAGATGTTGATATAGATGTTGTTGGTAGTGAGGTTATGGAACTGGAGGATGAGTGGGCTAGTGCTTTGAATGTTTATTTTAACCCTCTAGTTATTTTTTCATATTTCAAAGAATATTCTAATGCTGATGATGTGGAGATTGAAAGACAAAAAGAGGAAAGAAAGAGGTAGGAGAATTTTTTGGATGAATCCTGGGAGGTCTTTCGGATTGGGGTTATCAATAGTGGTTTGGCTCATTTTCAGAGGATGATGAATGTGGAAGATAATTAGTTGACTGAGGAGAGAACTAATAGATTGGTAACAATGGACAATCGAGCTTCCACTATTCTGCAACTTATGTAATTTTAATCAATACAAGTTTATGCATTTCCTCTACATGTGTTGTGGATAAATGTTGTTTCAGTAACCTATTCTCTTATGTTATTATCTGGAATAGATAAGGTTGCTTTAAAAATTTCTCAGTGTGGAAAATTAGTTGCTTTCATTTTCAATTTGAAAAAACAAGATTGTGCATGTGAAACATAATTGTTCCTTATATTTCTTTCTTAATTGGTCTTTCAGAAGGAAAGTTAAACTCATTTAAGCGAATTCTAGTGGAAGAAGTCAATTTATAAACACTTGGGAGTAGGATAACTAACAGATACATCAGAAGGGTGGATTTAAAAAACTGACACATAGGAGTTATATGTGGGATCCTAGAAGACATAGACTCTACGACCCAATAGAAGGATAGGCACTGATCCTTACTCATTTATTTACTCAAAATAATACTTTACTTTTCCATATTGAATACACTTCAATTTAATTCAAGAAGTAGGATTGATAAAGCAGATAGAGTGTAGGGAATAAGTTGAGATCAGTAGGGAAGATTAAGGTTAGTAGACAACACAAATAAGAAACATAAATTCTGTAAGAATATATAGACTTCAAGCATAAAGATCAAATAGCTTCTACAACAACAATCTTGAACTCATCAGTAGAACTCTATTTTGGGACCTTATGCCATTATGAGATAGGGAGAAAACCAAAGTGAAACATTGAATCTATTATAAAAAGCATTAGTGAAAAGAAACAACTAGTGAGTAGGTATACCCGCCTAGGTCCTACAGAGCCTAAAGTGAGGGAGTTAGCAACTTAACTAGTTCACTCCACAAGTTGGCCTGATCAATTGGAGAGTTTGAAGATAGGAGTTGGCATTTCCTTAGAATATATCCAATCTGTTGATTTGAGATCCAACAGACTCCATGCTTAAGGAGTGTTGTTATGTGGGAAATGCCTCTAATAAATGATTGATATGTTGAAATGAATAATTGGATCAGTTGGTTCCTAAGACACTTCGATGGATTCCCATGATGCTCTGCATCATGAAGAAACCCTAAGAGTACTTGAAGAACCATTGGTCACTTTGCATCACCTTCTGTACTCAATCTCGACCAACTTTAGGCATTTATAGGCCCATATGACAGTTACAAACTTTAACTACTCCCTTTTCAATCGATGGCTAAGAACTCATATGCAACATTTGCAAAAATCAAAGTTGCATTTTTGCACTTTTTACAACTTTTTCCCACTTTTTGTGATTTTGACACCTCAGACCTTAGAGACCTTATCAAACACATTAAACTTGATTTGAGTTAGATTTGTTTGGGTTTTGATGAGGCCTAGAATGAGTGATAAGTGTTTGAAGAGATCAGGGAGATGTCAAATGAATCCTAGATTGAGTTGGTAGTGAGAAGAAAGAGTTTGTTGTCATAGGGAACAACAATGATCAACCAAAGAAGGGTTTGGGTACGAAGCAAGAAACCTACAGATGAAAGATGAGACAAAAATACATAGGCTGAAGCAAAAGTTGCCAATACAGAAGACATACTTGAGAAAATGTACTATCTGAGGTAATAAAGGAGAAGAGAGAGAGGTTGAACAAATGCATATATAATGATCTCCATCCTACCAAATCTTCATTTATCAGGTTACCTGGGAAGCATTTATACTTTCATTATATGTAATATAGATTTTAAGTAGTGATTTAGTATATGCCCAAACACTTGTTATCCATCTTCATACATAATTTTAAAATGCACTTACCTTACAATAAGTAGACTCCATTTTACGAGAATGAATGTCCAAAGGAGATTTAGAGCTTGGCATGGATCCCAATGAGGTAGTGTGTCTATTCTAAAATAAAATGAACAAATGTTAAGGAATGAACAAAGGAAGTGTGTCTATTCTAGAATAAAATAAACTCACAAAACCAATGAGGCATGCATTCACTTGTAATGGGGAAATGTCTCATAGAAGCATGTTCACAACCACACTGAATATGTAACCTGCAAACAAGATGCTTAGCATCAATAAGAATAACAGTGGAGCATAATGAAATATTGAAAAGTGTGTTACCTTATTGAACTTCTCTTTGTTTCAAGAATAGTTTTATATTCTCTACTTAACAAGGTCAACCACGTGAAGGTGGAAGCTCATTTGGCCCCTCCCCCCCCTAATATCACTCTAAATTCCCCATTAACGTCTAACATTCTTTCACCCATTAATGAAACATAACATTCA
The DNA here is from genome assembly GCF_030272615.1 of Cryptomeria japonica. Taxonomy (NCBI): domain Eukaryota; kingdom Viridiplantae; phylum Streptophyta; class Pinopsida; order Cupressales; family Cupressaceae; genus Cryptomeria; species Cryptomeria japonica. Next base: position 504,880,317 of record NC_081410.1, read on the forward strand.
TTAACATTCATTAACACAATCAAATTCATTAACACATAAAATCTAGTTGTTAACATATAATAAGATTACAATCATTTATTTTCTTTCTTTCTTTTTGAAGCTTGGAGGTAAAGACTAATTGGATCATCGTTGTCTTCATCATTTGTCCCCTCTCCAGTTCTTCTGCCCTCTGCTCATGATCTAGTTAATGTATGCCTAGTCTTGTACTCATGATGAGGACGCATATGCAAAGGGGGGTTCGCTGCAATAACAAAGAAATGGGTTAAATTCATGAGTTTTACTATTATTGTTATAAGTATTTCATTAATTAAAAGAAAATTACAGGGGTTCTCTTTACCTGATGGGGCCACATCATCTTCCTGATCATTTTATCTAGTCTCATCCTCAACATCTTGAACACCCTCTAAATCCTCTAGAGTTGAAACACGAAAGGTTAGATTAATCAATACACCAATTGCAATTAAATTCGTTTAAAGGAATAACAGTGGTCCTTTTTACCTGGTGGGGCCCCATCACGTTCCTGATGTTGTTTACCTGGATCATGCTCAACTTGGTCACCATGGTCTACATGCTCTAAAATAAAATAAAAAAAGGCTACATTAATTACTAAATAACTTTCAATTAAAGATGTTTAATTGTATTAATCATTACATAAAAAAAAATGTTTAGCACATGAATACCTCCAGTATCGAGATGCACACCATGACCTTCATCATGTGCAGGTTGTGTTCCACCCTGTCCAGGCTACATTCCAACGTCATGTGCATTGTTATGATTGCTTGATTATTTAAAACAAATATAGTCACATTATGTTGGAAATTAACATCGAATAGATTATTGCTCAAGTATTCAATTTTAAATAATTTTCATTTAGCTTATTTACCTGTGTGATAGATGCATCTGAATCTTGTGTTTTCCCACTTAATTCTCTTAGGCGTTCAGTCACGACTCCATAGCCTTGCTGGAAGGCAATTTTCATGTCATCTTCTGTGGGAACTCTATTGAATTCAGAGCCCTGCATTTTTGCTTAATATCATGAATTTTGCTTGTATTATTTAATGATTAAAAAAATTGTTTGCAATTTATTATTTCGATGCGATATTTCATTTATTGATACTTACAATTCATGAGACAACTTTCATATAATCACCAGAGTCGAGTTTGTGTTGCCTGTGCTTTTCTAGTCTTGCCTTAGTTGCCTTTGATGTGTCGAGCAGTCTATGAAAATTTTGAAATATGCTAGATTATATAAATATAAAGAGTAATTAGTACATAATTACACTCTTATTAGTATCATATACCTTCTTTTGCCTGGTGGTGTATTTCCTTTTTTCCTTTCAACTTTCTCCTTTGCATCCAAAATCAGGTCCTTCCACTCCCTCTCTGGAATCATGGGGGGATGCTCGTACTTTTTGTTCTTCTCTAAATGTGTCCTATATTGGTCCCTCACATACTTTAGATGTTTGTCAGCTTGGTCAAGGACCTTGCTTTTCTCAAATGTGTCATTTCCAAACAACCCAACCAAACGGTTTATGAGTTCATCGCTTAACTTTTTGTTGTTGCTCATTCCATTGTTTACGTATGGTGGGCCCAAAGATCTCCAATATAATTTCATTAAGGTTTTTATAAAAATATCATTTCCTACAAACAAATCATGGGATGATTAGTCCAAAACGAGTGATCAATAAGTAAATTATAATTAGACTATATATAATAATAATTTTAAAGTAGCTGGAACATTCTCTATCTTTATGGGAAGCAAATCTTTGGTCACCACAAATGTGACCAAAAACATTCCCGTACTAGCAATATGGGAAGATCCAGGAAATGCTACTATGGTATCACCACTAGTGGCCTCTGCACCATCATGTACATGTCTTGCTACAGAAAATGAATCCACTACAAAATGCCACCAAGAAAGAACACTTCAAGGGAAATAAACACATAACAAAAGAGAGAGAAAAAGAGGGATCTACCAACTCCGGGGTCAGCATGATGTGCACTAGAGGATGTTTGCATGTTGCATGTTGCTAACATTGCAGTTGGCAATATAGATGGGGATGATGGCCTCTGGTGAGGAGGTGTTTGCACAGTAACATGGACATCACCTAAATAATAATACATTAAATATACAAAACACTAATCTTGTTAGATGTCTCAAACCCCTCCACTTAGTGTATCTAGAAGAGTTTGTACTTGAATTATGCCTCTTATATATATTGAAATTATTGATGAACATGTTGAAATTGTAGATTGGATCAGTTTGGAGCCTTGGAAGGTTGGTAGTTCCATGATATTGGTTTAGGAATGCCTCTTAAATGCAACCTATATTGGAAGGTTGAATGGATCATATTAGGATCCAAGTGAGAAATCTTTGGTGTCTCGACATCAGTGAGAGGAATCATGCAATCAAAATAGTAAAGATCAATATTCAAGACAAAGACCTTAGTTAAAAAAGAAGTATTGGGGTTGTTATGAAGAATTAATAGCTCTATGATCTGTAAAAGAGGAAACATATGGTCTGAAAAGATATAAAAACACAAGTGATAGTAGTCAAATGTTTGATAACAACAAGGAGCCTGTGAACACATAAATGATATATCGGAGCATTAAAGTAGTTTTAATGAATGGAACATGGTCATCACCTGAACTACCGAGAGTACCCTGATCATGGCCACCAGCTTGATGAGGATGCAATATTTCCTATAAAAACAACATGTACATATTTTAGTTCATGACATAAAAGAGTATAAAATATAAACCATTTTTGAACTTATGTTATAATTAAAGATTTCATTACTATTTACTTCCAAGTTTTGTGCTCTCTGCATCAATTGTTGCACCCTCTCTTTTATTGCTTCAGCTTGAGGGACTCGGTATGCCAAAGCAAGAATTTCTCTATTAATTTTTTTGATCTTTCTCATCATTTCGACAGAGTTTGTGGAATATGCGATATCATCATCGCATAATAGTGAGTTCAGTTTTGTATAGATGTCATCAAGTAATGCAGGTGCCTTTCCCCAAACATCGGTCTGTGATAAGAATATTAGTAACATTATCAAAATTAATCCCAAACCCTAAAGAAAATAACATAATAATATAAGGATGAACAAGTTAGTTGTGGACAGTGGGGAGTTGGTCAAGGAAGATGAAATAAGGAATGAAGCTAAGAGGTATTTCTCGGACCTCCTTTCGAGGGATCAAAGTCTGGATGCTGAAGCTCAGTCCTCTTTTCTTCAGAACATTCCTCGTCTCATTGATGCCCAAAATAATGTTTTTCTCTCTTCCATTCCTTCCACCTTAGAAATTAAAAATGCTATTTTCTCCTTTGATGGAAACAAAGCTCCTGGTCCTGACAGCTTCCCAATGCTCTCTTTTCAAGAGTTCTGGGACATTATCGGGACTGATGTTGCTAATGGGGTTAAGGAATTCTTTGGGGCTAGAAAACTCTTGAAGGAAATAAATGGTACTTTAATTGCTCTTATCCCCAAGATTCAAGATGCTGATTCTCTGGAAAAGTTCAAACCTATTAGCCTCTGCAATTCCTTTTACAAGATCATATCTAAGGTCCTGACCTCTAGACTCTTGTCTATTCTCCCGACTTTTATTAAACACCAGCAAAATGGGTTTGTTCCTGGAAGACAAATTCTCGATTCCATTATTAATGTTCATGAGAATATTCACTCTCTTGTTAAAGCGAAGAAGCAGGGTCTCATTCTTAAGCTAGATCTCTCCAAAGCCTATGATAGGGTGGACTCGTCTCTTCTACAAAAAGTCCTTACTGCTTTTGGGTTTGCCCCAAGAATTGTGGATCTTTTATCCCAACTTACCACTACTGCATCCTTTGTTGTTCTTGTCAATGGTTCTCCTTCAACCTTTTTCCAAGCTTCGAGAGGTCTTAGGCAAGGAGATCCTATCTCACCCATCCTATTCATTATTATGGTAGAATGCTTTGGATGGACCATGGAAAATTTGGTGCAGATAGGATCCCTTAAGGGTCTCCAACCTTCTTCTGCTGACCTTATTTGTTCACACCAACAGTTTGTTGTTGATACAATAATTATGGGGGATTCAAGCATCTCAGAAGCTAAAGTTCTGAAGAATACCTTGTGTAAATATGCTTCTGCAACGGGGCAGCTTATTAATTAGGCCAAAAGTGATGTCTTTTTCATTAACACTTCGCAGAGAAGACAACAAAGGATCAATAGAATTCTGGAGTGTAAGATTGCTGACCTTCCTGCTACCTACCTTGGTCTCCCCATGGGGATTGCCCCTCCTGACTCCTATTGGAGTTCGCTGGTTGATAAATTTCACAAAAAACTTGCAGGTTGGAAAGGGGCTCTCTTAAGTCAAGCTGGTAAGCTCCTTCTTCTTAAGGCTACTCTTCAAAGTATCCCCATTTATGCTCTTAGCTTATTCAGAATTCCAGTCAAGTATGTTGAAGCTATTGAGAAAATTCAAAGAAGATTCCTATGGTCTAGGGTGGAGGAAAAGCAAAGAATGTCCTTGGTGGCATGGGATCAGGTCTACAAGCCAAAAAGCAAAGGTGGTCTGGGGCTTAGGAGGATTAGCACTTTAAATGAAGCTCTCTTGTCAAAACAAGTTTGGAGATGGTTTAACTCTGATTCTGAATGGTGCAAAATTTGGAAAAGTAAGTATTCTCTTCTATCCTCTTCTCTATCTTCTTTTCTTAATTACGGATCTTAGTATAAAAGGATCTCATATCTGGAACCATGTTTCTAAATGTAAAGAGGTGTTTGCTAAAGGTGTGACATGGAAACTTGGAAATGGTAGAAAAGTGAGATTCTGGGAGGATCCCTGGCTTTTTGACAAACCCCTAATGGATTTCTATGAGTGGGCTTCCCATGCCCCCTCTTGTATTGACTCTTTTGGTACCTTAGTGGCAGATTACTGGGATGGGAACAAGTGGCAGAACATTGATAGTATTCATCCCAGTCTCTCCAAGCTCAAAACCCAACTGTCTACTATCTGGCTGAATAAGGAAGAGGATTCCCTAATCTGGAGATATAACCCCAAAGGTACCTTTACTGTATCTTCAATGTATTGTATCCTCTCCCCCTCCCCTCCTATGAATCCTTTTGGTCTAAAGCTTGGTTAAAAGGGCTAACTCCTAAAATCAATATGTTCTTCTGGACTATTCTCCAGAATAAGATCCTTACTATTGACAACCTTAAATGCAGAGGTTTTGCCCTTCCAAATAGGTGTGTGCTGTGCTTTCAAGAGGAAGAGTCAGTGGACCATCTTGCCCTCCACTGTTCTTTCTCAACCTCTATTTGGGAAAGCTTCCTCAAAAGCTTTAGTCTTGCTTGGGTGTTTCCTAGTAACATCAAAGATTTGTTCTCTTCCTGGCAAATTCAATGGACCAACTCTTTTCTGAGGTGTATGTGGTAGCTCTCTCTGCCTCACATTCTGTGGGTTCTCTGGAAGGAAAGAAACAACCAAATTTTTAGGGATGTGTCCTTAAATCAAGACATTGTTTTTCAGAAAATTCAAAGCGCTATTCAGGAAAATATGGGAACTATGGATGTCTCTTGTTACTCAAACAACTCTTTGGAGTCAAATATCTTAAGAGCCTGGAATATGAAGATCATTGATGGTCATAAATCAGCCACAATAAAAGGCTTGAAGTTAAATGGCAAACCCCTCCCCATGGTTGGCTTAAAATCAATTTTGATGGAGCAACCAAAGGAAATCCAGGTCCTTTAGGCTATGGAGCTATTCTCAGAGATGACAGAGGCATTTGCAAAGGTATGGTTTCTGTCCCTATTGGCATTCAAACCAATCATAAGGTGGAAGCTATGGCAGCCCTTCAAGGCATTATTCTAGCCAAAAAATGAAACTGTGCCCATCTCTGGATCGAAGGGGATTCCAAAAATATTATTAAGTGTCTCAATGGGACCTCTTAGCCCTCTTGGTTGATCCACAATATAATTTTTTCTGCCATTGACATCATTAGAACCTTCAAAAAATGCCACATATCCCATATATATCGGGAGGCCAACTGTTCTGCTGATTGGGCTGCAAACGTGGCAGTGAAGAATGATACAATAACCACGTGGACAGGTGAGAGCGGTCTTCCCGGAGATGTAAGACAAATCATAATAAATGAAAGATATCGAAGTACCCCAAAGAATCTTGATTGACAAGGCAATTATTATATGTACTGATGTAAGCTCTTCGAGTTACTTCGATAATGAGGGAATTACTCATTATAACATCAAAGTTAGTAGAACGTGCATTATAACTTGTCAAATCAATAATGCAACACACGCTTTCTGGGCTTTTGTTTTAGCTTCGAAAAGCTTTCTGTTTCACCAGCTTTGTAACCTGTACTTGACTGTGAGAAACGACACCATGGGCGGAAATAGGAGAAGATATGAGCCAGGAAGTTGCAAGGAGTGGAAACAGAAAGAAGAGGTGTGGGAAATTTTGCAAAAGGGTGGTCTTTCGTGCTTCCTTGAGAGACTCCATGGCCGTGATGGAAAGATAACCAACTTCTTCTGCAAAAATTGGAAGAAGGGAAAGCTTAAAATGGGCGACCAACTGGTGGAAATTGACGAAGAGTTAATAGCTAAAGCTATGGGACTCAAAAGGGAGGGCTGCAATTTCTACAGAGATAGGAAAGTCAGCAGGGAAGCCATTGAAAGGTACCTGGTCACAAAGAAAGAGAAGAAAAGATTGGTAAAGTTGAGCAAAACCTATTACCCGCCTAGGGCTTTTGCAAAGCCCTGGCGGGAAATTCTCTTTGTTTTAATGAGGTATATAACTCTAGATGGCAGGTTTATGAAAGTATATGGATATCACTTTGTCCTCTTAAATCATTTTAGGCATAACGATAAGGTGAATTTCCCTTATTTCTTGCTCTGTTCTATGAATGCATCCCTAAAAGCATATAAAGAAAATCCTCGGGGTGACACTGCAATGCACCAGGGACTTATGGTCCTCATTCATGATCATCTAAAGGCCAGTAAAATCAATCGAATGCAGCTCTTTGTGGATTCGAAAGAAGAAATGTCTGATTCTGATTCTCGGAGGAGGAGGATTCAGATAATGATTCCTTGACTGAAAATGAGGAAAGCTCTGACGACTCAAAGTATGAGAGGAGCAAGAAGAGGAAATCAAGACCCTCTTCTTCTAAGAGTAAAAAACCCCAAAGCAAACCCTTGATTAGTATTTCTTCGGAAGAAGAGGACTCTGATTTCCCTAAGGAGAAGAAGAACCCTAAGGGAGTGCTGAAGGAAAAAAGTAAAATCCAAGCCTAACCCAGGAAGAAGCAAAAGAAAACAGAGGAGATTGGCAAAGATCTAGAGGACACAGGCAAGGAACCGGAAGAGGACAAGCAAACAAGAACCCTGGAAGCTGAACAAAGCCTGAAGATGGAGACTATGGAGGAGACCCTCAGGGCCATTGACACTATTTTTGCCCTCCATATTGCTAAAGATTAACAGATAACCCCTGGTAAAGTTACTCCTTCTCCTGGTCCTCACCCCGAGGCCTTGAAGGGTTTTATGAAAACCATTGAGTGGCTTATTGACAGGAATAAGAATACTGTGGATGAATACAAAAAACTCTGCAATAGAGTCATGATCCTGGAGACCATTAACATTGGAGAGGGGAACACTATGGCCAATTATATTGAAGATTTGAAGAACACAATTGCCAAAGCGGAAGACATCAGAGATGCCTTTAATCCCTGGTTTGAGAAAATTGAAAAGGAGATACAGGATAGAAAAACCCTGGAGGAAACTAACGAAAAAATGCTCTCGGATACAGTTGCCAAAGTGGACAAGATAGAGGAGTGCCTCAAGAACATTGCGGAGTAGAGTCTCAGCATTCTGAAAATCTCAGCTAACAACACCCATACCCTCATCAGCAAGCTCGAAGATGAAAAGGAAACCCAGGAAATTGACCTGGATGCAGAAGGAACCGAGGAAGCCCAAGGTCCCAGAACTCGTACCCGTGGAAAGAGGAAGGAAAAGAAAGTGAATAAGGACCTGGAGGAGCTAAAAGTAGTTGGGGTGACCTATGACAAGCTGGTGACTAAGGCAGAGGATCTGCTGAAGAAAATTACTATGTAGTGTCTCCTTGGGTTCTTAGCTGTTTTTTGTTGTTTAGTTGTTTTTTCTGTTCGCTGGTTTTTTGGACTAGTCGCTTTGTATGAGGACTCTATTTTCTCAGCTTTTTATTTTAACTATGTTGTAATGGTTTTGGGTCCGTAAAACCTATTTTTCATTCAATCAGAACATAATAATATAACATTTTTCTTCTATCTATTTTTTACAATTACAATGAGGTTTACCTACTGGGTAGAAGGGTTGGGAGCTACATCCATGTCTATGTTATGTGTCAGATGAATGTTGCCCTGTGACAAAGATTAAATATAAAAAAAACATTAGAGAAATGAAACCAATAGACTTAGCAAAAAAACTTAATAATAAAATCCAGTAATAACACCTAATACCCCTAGCACGTCTGTCATCACCAAGCTTTTGTATTTAACATGGCAAAAGGTTGAAGATACAAAAGTTTTCTTTTACTCAATACAAAACCTCACATACTGTAACCACAATGTCCTAAAATCATCCCTAATAGACCTAAGAAAGATTAGCAAAATAACCCACATTAAGCAGCATTTTATATTGGGATAGCTAACCCCATCTGATAAGTCAATGTTGGACATAGTTATCGACATAGCTATACTGAGCGCAAACATTGATATGTATATCAGAATAATTACTAAGGGCAGAATAACAATATTTCACAATGCCAACAATGTAAGGTTACCCCAATACACATCTAGGGATCACTTATAACAATACAGGGCCCATCAGAATAACATGTAAGATTGGGGTAGGAGCGGAAGGCTATCCAAACAGTGTAAACTATCCCAATGGAAGAAAGTTTTGAAGCTCATCGAAATAACTTATTAGGTCGGAGTAACCTATCAAGCATATCCTGACTAGTGAAACTATTATGATAGTCAGGGAATAAAGTAACATCGGGAAAACTATTCTGATAAAGGAGTCAGCAAACCGAAAACATAAACATTGAAGAAACTTAGTCAGATTAGTTACTCCGATAACATAACATGAACTGGGATACACATGTCAGGATGACTTATGAGGAATTCAAGGATAAAGCCTCTATCGGTATAACTTATGAAGATGGGAGAACACCTTTTTGCTTCACCGATAATGAAAATAATACCGATGAACATAATCTAGGAGATGTTCGGGATAGCTTGCAAAGTCGAAATAACGCATCAACAATGTCCTGACAGATGAAGTTATCCTGATCAATGGAGTGATGTCGGGAGAACTATCCCTATTTAGCAAGAGATCAACGATAGGGAGAAAATAAATAAGACCCTTATTGGAATGACTTATAAAGTCAGGAAAGAAATCTTTGGATATGCCAATACTAAAAGTAATACCGATGGGCATCCTCCGAGACATTATCAACATAAATAGTTGAAGATCAAAAAATAAGTTAAGGGTTACTTGTCGGTATAGCTCAAGCCGAAATGACGCAAAAGGTAGACAGTTACTAATGTAGCCATATTTATCCATGGCGACTAAATTGTCAGAAAGGCGCCAAATTTAGAACAGTGACAAAAGGAGTTAAGCCAATGTCATACATCATCAGAAAAATTCAAATTTTGAAGAGATGGCACATTGATTTACATAATTAAGACACATTTATTGTTACAAGAACGACATTCTCTAAGAAATATATCTAGAAGGACTTTGCACCTATAATTACAGGAGCTTGGAAACGATAGTAAGGCAAGATGAAGATATAGTAGAAGGCGGAAAGTAAGTGCTCTTATCGATTCCCTGTGATTGTTTCAAATAATCTATTGAATTTCTTGCAAAATGGAAAGCTCTAGTGGTTTTGCAAAGAGAGAAAGAGGGGCAACAATCAAGGGTAAAGGAAAGAAACAAAAAAATAGATGAAACAATCCAAAAACCAAGGGGGAGGACAGAAAACTAAATTAGGACCTACTAGATCAATTGCCAGGTTCCACCCCTAAACCTATATCTAGAAGGACGTTGCACCTATAATTATAGGATCTTGGAAATGATATTAAGGCGGGATGAAGATACAGTAGAAGGTGGAAAGTAAGTGCTCTGATCGATTCCCTTGTGATTGTTTCAAATAATCTGTTGAATTGCTTGTAAAATGGAAAGCTCTAGTGGTTCTGCAAAGAGAGAAAGAGAGGAAACAATCAAGGATAAAGGAAAGAAACAAAAAAATAGATGAAACAAGTCCAAAAACCAAGGGGGAGGACAAAAAACTAAATTAGGACCTACTAGATCAATTGCTAGGTTCCACCCCTAAACATAAGAGGTCCACATAGTTGAAATTAGAAGATAATTATGTTGATGTAGGAGATGTATACATGACTGTTAGGGGATATGAGATATTTTTGTTTCACTATCACATACGTGAAAAGCTAGAGCCCATTTCCAATCCATGGCAGTTGAGTATGGGAAAACTTGTGGTTCCAAATATGTATGTTAATGTTGATCTCCTGAAGTTGCTGGCACATAAATTTGATCCAAACAAAAGGGCAATATGCAATCGGGACGGGAACCCCTGCTTCTTTGTATAGCGTGAGGCAATTTCTGAGGTTTTTTGATTTGCCTGGAGTTTATGATCATCCTATCATCCTTGGGAATTTGTTGGAAGAATACAGAAGATTGGATACCACTTATGTCGGGTGGAGGTTACCCTTTCATTTGTGAAATCCTGAGGTACCATTGGAAAGAGGGGAAGGTTTGGCATTTCATGTAAACTTGTTTAAGGACTATTTTAAATACACATATTACTCAATTGGTCAGGTATTAGGGTTGAATACTCAAGACTTTAAGAGAGTCGAATCCATGATTATTGCGGCGGACATTCACTCCCAAAAGGCCATAGAGTTTGATTTTGCCACATTCGTAGAAGAGACACTTGTGATGGGACTTACAACCATCTAGAAGGACTCTTCAAAGATTCATTTTGCACACTATTCCCTGCTCATGCATATGGTGTTGTTCTATGGGCAAGAGATGGGTCTATGGCCTGACGAAATGAGGATAAGAAGATATGATGATGACAACCATTCTCTGTCAGTCCAATTATGGACTTCAATATGGGATTACAGATTTGTCAGGTCAAATTACAATCATTTTGAAGAATTTTTTGCTAAAACACTTTACAGGTTTTATAATTACCCTTGCAACTTTGCACTTTCAAAAGATATAAAGAGATTCTTAAGGCCTGTATATTTTGGAGGACCAGAGGTTGTTCAATAGAATTGGGGAGATTGGTACTTCTTCTCTGTTGTAACCATGATAAGGGTTTACGGATTTGAGGGTGCCCCACTATTGCTACCTAAAATGGTTCCCAACATAATAGCTTAGCTAGAGATCACAAGGCAAATGGGGGAATCAAATTATATGCATTTAGCTTCACATGATAAGCAATACTTTCTGCCTGGGACTCTATGTGTTGGCGAGTTTGTTGTGAATGGGAGAGAAGGGAAGGAACTCACATGGAACAAATTGTATAATTATAACATAAAATTGGGTACTCCAAGGAAAAAATTTGACCCAAAAGGGTATATTCATACCGTCAGGAAGAAGCAAAGACTGGGTGATTATGAACACATCCCATATTTATGGGATGATTTAATAAGGAATCTGGATGAGGAGGACGCTGAAATGGCTATTGATGATCATAACATAGATGTTGAACATAAGGCTAGGGAGAAGAAGACGATAGATATATCATCTTCAGAGGAGGAGGAGGAGTCAGAAGAAGATGAGCTTTCATTTGAACAATTCTCCAAGATACTGATTGAAGAACATGTGTCACCTGTTAGGGATCCTAATGAAGGAATCCCAATAGACGATGATCTAAGGCAATTGTTTTGTGATACTTTTATATTTGATGATGATTTTATAACGTCTCCTGAATTTATGTCATTCTTGTACAAAATAAAAGGAAAAGAAATCAGGGAGAGTGTTGATGAGGTCAATACCTCAATTGAAAAATAATTATCAGCCACCTTAGAAAATGAAGTAGCACAAGAAATGGCCCTGATGACCCCTGAAAGAGGAAGGAATCTTCTCAAAGATGCAAGCATTTTGATCTTTCCTGGATGGGATATGAATTCAGCCCTAATATTTGATAGTTTTCTTCATGATATTGATGCCAAGCACAAATTGTCTCCTGAGGGTGTGACCCAAGTTTACCTGGGATCACTATATAACCCTGACAAACTTTCTATATGAATATGGTCACTGTATCCCCCAACTAAGAAGCCTATGGTTATTGATACTCAAAAATATTTTAGACACATCATGACCTTACAAGTTGGCGAGACATATCCCATAATGACAACAAATTTGGGAGTAAATATAGCCAAACTGAACAAGGCGCATATTCAATTCTTGGTGAAGGAGAATCAATCAAATAAGCTTGAAATTGTTAGGATGAGAACATAGGTTGATCATTTGAAAGAAATGTTAAAACAAAAGGAGCCACAAAGATTATTTATGTAGGGCGAGAGCTCACAACCCTAGACCAAGACTGGTAAATTGAAAGAAGAAAACTATCAACTGCAGACTCAATTGAAAACAACAAAAAATGAAACCATGTCAGTCCTGATTCAGAGAGGGTTAACTAATATGATGACATGGATGGATAATTACTGGGACATATACAACAACAACCACGTTGTTATTGAAGAACATGAATGGGTGGATAAGCGATTGCATGAGAGATCCCACGAGTTACAAAATGGAGATGAAGCACAACCCGATGCAATGCAGAACCATGAGGATTTGATGAAAGCTCACAAAGAATACTTGAGAGAGTTAAGATAAGAAGGAGAAACCTTCCTTCATAATAGCATAGATAATATTTTATCCCTACTCAACAAATATGGAGAGAAGAAAGAGAAAATGGCCTGGATATGTAAATGTCAACATATACTCAAAAGTGCACTGAAAGTGGTTGAAGAAGAGAACGTTGATAAGGTGGTGGACTTCATGGAAAGAATGGTCCTAATGGAGGTGGAAGCTTGAGACACAATCCATGATTGTGATACTAGATACAATGAGAAGTATCTAGCACATTTAACTAATGCGCATTTATGATTAACTAGATGATTAGTTGTAGGTTTCATCTATTCTAAAAAGACTTCAATCAAAGGGCATGACCCTTTGGCATATTATATAATATTCAATGTAATCATTTGATGAGAACAAGTTTTGGAAGATAGAAAGAGATAGCTACAATTTTTTTTTTTGAAGTATATCTCTGTGTTTCAAGTCAAAAGACTTTACTTTGAAGCTAATAAAAAGAAAACCAGTTTTATTATTTTCAATTGTGTTGTGGATTCTTTATTTTCAAATTAGTTCTCTGGTATAACCATTTAAAGTAAGTGGTTGCTATCTTAAATCCTTGTGTGAATATTTTTTATTATAGATACAAGTTAGAAGAATATAAAGTGCATTTGAGACAAAAGGTGGCTATTAAAGAGAAAGCAAGAAATTAATAAATTGTTTCTATAGGGTGTATTGAATTATACTTGTCGATCCATGACACTGTGCAGGATCCTCGTCAAAGGGGTTCAAGTTCCTGCATATGTAATTCATTTATCTTATGTTAGCTAAAAATTACATGATACATATGCTAAAATCACATAGTAGACAACATGAACAATATACAAACATCATAATCATTGTATTTTTTTTCCTTACCTTTCGTTTATCTAGAAAGTGCAGGGTCCTCAAAAAAAGGGTTGATAATATCTGTAGTCAATTACATGTTTCCACCAAGGATGACAAAATTACACAAAATATATACATGTAATCAACCCCAACAATTGAGCATCATAAGCATTACATGATACGTATGCTAAAAATTACATAGTAGACAACATGAACAATATGCAGACATCATAATCATTGTATATTTTTTAATTCCTTACCTTTCTTTTTCTAGAAAGTGTAGGGTCCTCAACAAAAGGGTTGACAATGTCTGTAGTCAATTACCTGTTTCCGCCAAGGATGATAGAATCACACAAAATATATAGATGTAATCAGCCCCAACAATTGAGCATCATAAACATTACATGATACATATGCTAAAAATTACATAGTAGACAACACGAAAAATATGTAGACATCATAATCATTGTATATTTTGTAATTCCTTACCTTTCGTTTATCTAGAAAGTGCAGGGTCCTCAACAAAAGGGTTGAGGATGTCTGTAGTCAATTACGTGTTTCCACCAAGGATGACAGAATCACACAAAATATATACATGTAATCAACACCAATAATTGAGAATCATAAGCATTACATTTGCAATTTGATAAACAATAAATACATTAGATATATGAGTAAAAATAGAAACATATGTATCATAAATCATATATGTATCATCATAAACATGTTGTAATTCATCATAGATATTGTAATCCATTAAATATGTATCAAAAATCACATATGTATCATCATAAAGATGTTGTAATCCATCACATATGTATCATAAATTACCATCCATCACATAGCTAATAAACTAATCACATACCAATACATTTCATTCATGTCGTTGATCTTCTCCCTCATCCAACTCATCATCATCATCATCATCCTCATCCTCATCCTCATCATCATCATCGTGACCATCATCATCATCATCATCATCATCATCATCATCATCATCATCATCATCATCATCATCATCATCATCATCACCATCATCATCATCATTGTGACCATCATCATCACCATCATCATCATCATGAACATTTCCATCAAGAACATCATCAACTAACTGTCGATCGTGATCATCTTCTACTTCTTTGGTATCTTCTTCCATCACATCCATCATCATCACCATCATCATCATCATCGTGACCATCATCATCACCATCATCATCTTCATGAACATTTTCGTCAGGAACATCATCAACTAATTATCGATCGTGATCATCTTCTACTTCTTCGGTATCTTCTTCCATCATATTATACTTTACCAGCCTTCCTCTTGGATCATGTCTAACAACAAATGTGTCATGCCCACTCTTGGGCATGAACGGAAATTTTTTTTTTTAAAAAAAAATTCTTAACTAATTAACGACCTACTTAACTAATTTATTCAACTAAGTGCAATTATCTTATATAAAATAATGCATCTTGGGTTTGGGCTTAATTACATTTGTGTCAATCGGGTAATTAAATTCAATTTAGTAACTAGGTTTACTCAGTTACCAACGAGCTAATATTTCCCCAAAGGGGGGGTATTCACTAAGCTTCAGTAATAATAAATTAAAATCTTAATACAACGATTGATATAAGCATTTTAAAATTTCTCTTATCTTCTTATCCACTAGGATCTTAAGTTAGTTAACATCGTCATAAAAACACTTTACTAAAATATAACCCCATAGTATAAGATACTTTATATCCTTGGATTTAATTGGCCCTCTTGGCCCTACAAATAACTTAGAGTATACACCCCTAATTATTACTTAAAATTCTAATCTACCCAAGGATTCTAAAATCTTCTTATAAATCACTCTTCAAATTCATTAATAAAAAATAACATTACCTAATCGATTTATGATCTCTGTTAAATAAAGTAATTAAATCCCTTTTGGAATTTAACGAACTCGGTCTCTATTAGGTATTACTTTATGGGTGCTTATATATATATATATATATATATATATATATATATATATATATATATATATATATATATATATATATATATATATATATATATAACTATATATATATATATATTTATATATATATATAATTATATATACATATATTTTATACAATTATTCACATATTTATCTATAAACCTCATGCATATGAGTTTCTCTCTTTTTTATTTATTCATAATCCCGAAAAGAAGGAAGGGGGAATGAAACTCCTATCTTCCTTTTTTTTTGAAGTAACTTTTCCCCCCCCCACCCCTCCACGCGCACACACACATTCCTATTCATTTAAAACTTATGTGGCGTTGCCCTAACCCGAACTAGGGTTAGGGCGACGCGATTAACAACTTGTTTATGTTTTTTTTTTTTTTTCTTTATTCCTACCCCTGCGTGTGCTGCGTGCAGGGAGGAGCGGCCTTAAGCGCCGCAGCGGCCGAAGGGAGGGAGAGGGTGAGCCGAATGTTTAACGCCACAGCCGAGCACAGAACGGGGAAGACGGTGGTGCGGGGGAGCACCGCAGCACGGCACCGCCGGCTGTGGACGGCGCCGCCCGCGGGCTGCGGCTCCCGCAGCCTGCGGACGTCGCCGCCCGCAGCCTGCGGACGTCGCCGCCCGCAGCCTGCGGGTGCCGCAGGCTGCGGCCGCCGCCGCCCGAGCGCGGCGCCCCCTGCGTATAATGCTCTGCAACGTTTGTGTTATTTTTCTCTGATGTGTTTAACAGGGTTTAAACCCCCCCCGAACGCTTGGGGTTCGGTTACAATGATCTTCTCGGGGTTTTTGTTTTAGGCAAAAATTCTGTTGTTTTTCTTTGTTTTGCTAAATAAATATGAATATATATATATATATATATATATAAATATATATATATATATGTATATATATATATATATTTATATATGTAGATATATATATATATATATATTATATGTATATATATATATATATATATATATATTCATTGGTAAGATAAAATGCATAATGGTTTTCTGTAAAAAAAAATAGGCAGTTTTCTTATACAGGGTTATATATATATATATATTTTTATATATATCTATATATATATATATTAAGGGTATATATACACACACATATATATATATATATATATTCATTTGTATATGTATATATGTATATGACTTGGTAAACTAACATGCTCAATGTTTACTGTGTAAAAACAGGCAGATTTCTCTTTTTTTTTATTATATATATATATATATATATATAAGTTTTTTTGAATAAAAGATTAATAAATCTATCAGGCCTATTCTGATTCTTTTTCCTTTTAATTAATATCTTCAGAACTGTAAATAATCCTTTTCTTTTTTTTTTTTTAGCTGATATATATAACTGAATGTCAGAATGTTATACAAGAAGATAAAATGTATTTAAATATATCTAGATTTACCCCTTTTTATTTTTTTTCACATTTGCAAAATGGAAAAGGCAAACAGAATTTAGTTTTGTTACAGCTGCAACTAATGTGGTCTAATATTCATTTAAACAATAGCATATATGATGTATTTTCAAAATCACTACAATTTTCATTTCTTTTCAAAAGCTTAATAAGACATAAACAAACTTTCTGCCATAATACAGTCCAGCAAGTAAACATTAACTTTATCTTAATATTCATAAAGAAAGATTTCTATTTCTTTTATTTGCAACTAACTAAAATAGAAAACATCATTTATTTCCTTTTCTTTTGCAAAACTACCAAGTAGGGATAAACATGAGTATTCATTGACAAATATAATTTTTTCAAGATTGACAAGGATACAAAATAACATTAATACAAATGGGATGAGATCCCTACAATGCTTCTTTTATTCTATTATAACATAAAATCTATTTTTTCACTTTTTTTTTTTTTTTAGCTCTTTTCTGCAACACAAGAAAAAACAACCACATAGCTCCTTTTCATCTTTTCCCATTCCCATGCAACCTGCAAAA
The DNA here is from genome assembly GCF_030272615.1 of Cryptomeria japonica. Classification (NCBI taxonomy): domain Eukaryota; kingdom Viridiplantae; phylum Streptophyta; class Pinopsida; order Cupressales; family Cupressaceae; genus Cryptomeria; species Cryptomeria japonica. The sequence continues at coordinate 504,898,021 of NC_081410.1, forward strand.
ACAACACATTTTGACCATGGGAAGCTCACCTCCCAGCCTAGGCTTACTAGAAGCCACCCCCGAGCTTGGAGAACCAAGCACTAGACGGGTTACAAACATGCAAACCCCACAACAAACATAAAAACACATTTACATTCAAATATCCCTTCCCAAGCTACACATTCACCACTTTCATGGTGACTCTTCCATGGGTGGAAGTGGACCAAGTACCTATGGGGAGAATGCATGCCAAAAACAATACTACATTAGCCACCTCATGGCAACACAAATGCATCCCAAATACTTTCACAAACCTTATGCCCCCCAAAAAGGCTCAAGGCCATATATGCTCCCCTTATAACCCCCAAATGCATACACAAGGCTATGCATCAAGGGTCACCAAGGACTCCCTTGAGAACACTCTCCATAAGGAGAGCCTCTCACCCATGGCTGTCAAACTCCTTCCACCCCCAAGATCTTCCTACCCTCCCAAGGATAGGAGATCTTGGACACTCCCAAAAACAACAAGAAATACAACAAACACATAGAAAAGAAAACTACACATTTTACTTCAACACAAAAACTTCATAAAACACAATCTTTCAAGCAACTCCTTTCTTTTACAAAACAACATAAACAATCATTTACAACATAACAAGAGGAGGTAAGAAGTAACCAACCTTACTCTGCCAATAGGTTTGCTAATTTTAGTTGGGGATGAGCTGCCCAATTTCCACTATCTTTTCTCCCAAATTTCCACTAAAAATGCCAAACTCCTACTAACTTTTTCAAAGCAAGCAAAATCTCCAAGAAAGGAGAGTGGGTGATTACTCACTAAGTTTGCAAATTCTTGCCTAAGAAGGCCTCTCACACACTTCCCAACCCCTTGGGTGAGGTGTGAGTTCCCATTGGTTGCCCTTCCCAAACTCTTGCACATTACTCAAATTGGAAAGGGAAAAGGTGGAAGAGGATGGGGAAGAGAGTTTAACTCCTAAAGGGAAGGTTCTCTATCCTAGGGAGAACTTTCTAATTTCAATTTTCGTGCATCTTGAAAACACCACTTTTTGAAGTGACTTCATAGTCACATGGGAGAAGCCACATGTTTCAAAACACCCCTAACCCATAGGTATACCCTTAGGACCTTTGGAAAAGCCTAAAAACTTACCCTAGGAGTCCATTAAACCCTTTGGAAACCCCATTGAAGTTTACCTACGGGTCAAGCTTGAGTTGACCACTCCCATGACTCCCTACCCAAGGCAGATTTGGGACCACACTCATGTTTTTGAATGGCTTTGGTAGAAACAAAACTCCCTCCAAGAGACAAGTCAACTAAATGACACTTAATCAGCACATGTGTCAAGTGACACAACAAAAATACAATATAAAAATCACACATGGAAAATTGGTCTCTTGAAGGATTACATAATTACATATAAATTAAATTTTACGCTCAAGCATTATGCACATCACAAATAAAATACATTACAAGGGAAGGGTGTTGTCTCTCCAAATAGACAACTCCTGGCTTTACAAACGCACATTGGTCTAGGCTTGGTTCTCCATTAAATTCCATGGTCACATGGATAATTTTCCTGCGCATCTCAATTAACACATTAGTAACTCCAATTAATCACAATTATACATAATCAAATACATGGATTCCATTGCAAATCAAACACTCATACATTAGGCAACAATAATTCAATATCTCATTTGTTTTCAAATTCAATTTCACGTAAACACTTAACATAATTTCCTAAAATTGAACCATTCATAAATAAGCATCATTTTTCTTTCATCAAAATAAAATCCTGCAAATTTCCAATAATGACATTCACCATCATAATGTAATTCTATTCTAGAATCATATCTAAAGTTCCATAATCATCATGCATGAAATAAAACATCAACAAATGTCAGTGTGATGAAATCACATAAGTTCTAAGTCCTTAATGCATAAAATAAAGCATCCATAATAGTCTCAATATGCAAATAACTGAAAATGTCAAACTGAATCGGGGTAGGGCCTCACAAAATGACCAACCCAGTTTATGAGGAACCTTTGAGTAAAATACCTGCTCACATTGGCTTGAAAGAACATAGGGCTCATTTCCAGCTCAGTCAAACGACCTTGTATTAACCATTGTAAATCCATTATCATGTTCAATAACAGTTCTGTTAGGATCATTTTCATTCAATCGTAGCCTGTACCATTTGACCATGAAAAGAACTAATTTGAAGGACCTAAAGTCACACTCAAGTATATCATCCAAAATCCCATAATATCGATTTTTTGAGACTCGAGGATGTATGTCACTTCTAGATGAAACGTTAGTCACCTGAAATACTGCACTTATTCCAAAATCACAAGTTTTCTTCGTGTCATCCAACTTTTTGATACGAAATTTATGACCATTGCACCACATAGCCTTGTGGTGTTTCACCTACAAAATGTCAAACATATATAATATGTAAATCATTACAATTGGAAAAAAATTAAATAATATGGGTGATTAATATATTTATACGTCCCTGTTTATCTCTTAAACTATATGCTAAATCAATTTCCCTTTGTGTAACACTGGAATCTCCATTACGGTGAGCTTCTTTAACCAACGGAGCCACACCTTCCCATGTTAATGTGCAACCATATTGTTGAAATCGTTGAATCCATACCATCATCCAATCAAGATTGTTTGCAATATACAAATGTAGTGCATCCCACTCTCGAGCAACTGTACAAAAAATAACTAAAAATTTACAGCTGAAGTATATTGAAGATTACGAATAAATTAACTGCAATATTGAATAATTACCTCTCACTTTCCTCATTCTACCTTTCCCCATCAGGTACTCCCCTTCAAATTTGTTAATGGAGTTGGGATCCCATATACGATCTACATGGATCTTTGTCGCGAACTTAGGAAGGTAATCTGTAATGTACACCATAGTCTGGTATACCATAGAACCCTCAGGATGTGCTCTTTGTTGAACCAAAAACTTCAAAAATTTCAAGTGCCTCTCATCCATCCACATTGACCTTGTGTGTACAGGTCCACACCATTCAATCTCCTCAACTTGGTATATGACGTAGTGTTCTTGTGCATTGAAAAAAGTTGAAGGTAGACACTTTTGCATTTCACACATTAGACGAGAAATTTTTCTCTTCCAATATTTTATATCTTCTTTATGAATTTATTTAGATGACAACCACCTACAAGAGAATCAAGACACAAATATATTAACGAGACTTTACAAAATAATATACAATATATTACATAACAAGTAAAACAAATCGCAAATATAATATCTATACAATAAATTGAACAAATAACACTACTTACCTCATGTATTTTCCAAGATCATATATAACTTGCTTGACATTATTGTCAAATTGGTCTGGGAGAGATGGAGGTAGAATGTACTACAACAATTATAAAATGATATTTTTCATTGTTTTCTAACATAATATAATGAAAAGTACATGCAGTATACAAATATATAGTAAAAACACAAGAACATGAATTACCTTAATGAAGGTATGTCAATCATGCGTTTTCATCCTTGGCCCAAATTCACTTTTCTTTGTTATGAGATTGTTTATGTTCACAACAAATCCTATGGGAAATTGATTTTTTTGTATGACTTCTTTTATAGCATTATTTTGTTGCTCTGTTAATAACCAAGGAAGGGCACTTATATTAATCTGGTCTCCATCACTATTTGATTGAATGACATTTTTCATTGCATGATTGGATTCCTGAATGCCACTACAAATTTTGACAATTTTTTCTTTGTCACGCCTTCCATCCAATATTTTTCATAATGTCTATGTTATATTCTTTCTAATATGCATAGTATCAAACAAATACACAATTTGTTGCTGCTCGTAGTAGGGAAACCTACTAAATTGTCTGAGATAACTTTTTAGTCCCTTTGGAAGGTGGTCAATAATTCCTTGACGACCTTCACGAGGCATATAATTTAAAAAAGTTAACAATGATAATCATCATCAATTACATCATCAGTAAACAAAACACAATATAAAAATATAAATTCCAAACATAAACCATTAGATGGAATGGCATTACCTTGACAATTAATTCTATCATATTCCAACTTCCATAGGGAAGGTGTCATTCTTCATGGCTTTGATGTAGTCTCTTCTTTCCCATTGAAAATATATTTTTCAGTATTCGATACTTATGATTTTTGTGGAGGATGTGCCTATACTCATCAAACACCTACTTTCCTAAACTTTTTGAATGATGAGATTTCATCTTTAGACCAGAAACTGGACATGCAAATTTTCCCTTTGTTTGAAGACCTACAAGATTATGTATAATTGGATTAAATATGATAATTTTTATATTTATAATTATGTGCAAGTTGAACACTATAACATACCACAAAAATTTGTTAGCCCGGGGCATCATGAATTGTCCATACAAGCATTGCATGGAATTGAAATTGTCTTTGTCCTATTGGTCTAGAGACGTCATACATAGTGACACCATTCCATAACTACAACAACTCGTCGATAAGAGGCTCAATATATACATTCATATCTTTAACTTGGTACTTACCTAGTTGAATGAACAAAAACATTACATAATTATTATGACCATTTTGCTGCAATATTTATAATTTAATGTAGATGACTATTAAATGAAAAAATACCTGGAACAATCATTGCCAACATTATGTGCTCCCTCTTTACTGACATCCATGGAGGAATGTTATTGTTGATAACAAAAACAGGCCACACCGAGTAAGTAGATCTCAGCTCTCCAAATGGATTGGCATCATTCGCTGCCAATGAAAGCCTGAGATTACAAGGTTCTTCTTTAAAGTGTGGCCACTTTTCGTCTATGTCCATAAATGCAGAACCATCTGCAGGTATTCGAACAATGTTATCTCGACTTCTATTGCGTGCATGGTAATCCATAAATTGGGCCAAACTTTCGCACCCAGATAATCGTTGCAAACATGGAATAATGGGAATATAATGAACAACCTTGCGAGGCACCTTTTTTGTTAGTTGATATGTTTGATATCTACTCATATGACATTCAGGGCATTCTGTTGCAAATTCATATTGTTTATGATGTATAATATGATCATTGGGGTATGTATCTATTGCTTGATACTCCATTCCAATATCTTTCACAATGGCAAATAATTCTCAATATGAGCAAGGTAGAATATTTGGTAGTGGTAACAAAAACTCACCTATCAATCTACAACCAAAAATATAATTTGTTAATATAAAGAATCTTAATGGCGCATGTTTCACCCTTTATTAACTATAATGAAATAACAACAAAAATAGATGAAAAAAGATGACATCTATGACATACCTTAACATACGTGAGATTGTTATATTGGATAAATTGTTTATAACCTTCAAGCTCACCAACAATAATATAGTGGAGAGAAGAGTTGTTTGGGAGCCTTCATAAAGGGGTTTGTATGCCTTCTCAAGTAGAGGTACATCATGAACAACATCAAAGTCATCTTGATCAGTTGCGCTAGCACTAAATCTATTGTGGATCAATGTATTTGTACCATCATCTTCAACTATGTTTATGGCGCATGATCATCTTCTTCCATAGGATCATTATCTTGAGCTTCGATATTCATAGCTCCATGTTCCTCCACTTGGAAAACCACATTCTCCAGGTTGTGGCAGTCCATATCATGTGTCCTAGGGTGCTCCACCTATATAAAAATAATCAACATAAATAAACCATGATCATGATCTCAACATCAAGTGATTTCTTATGTATATAAATTGTTAAAATGATATAATGAGCAACTCACCAATGGACGATAATCATGCCCCCCTTCACTGTGACCATGTTGCCTAGTCTTTAGGCCCTTACAATTTTTGCAGGGACAATAACATTTTCCATCACCTTTTCTTTTCAAGATAGACCATAATCTAGCAGTTGTCTCCTTATTTTGTTCTTTGCTGATATTATCTGACATGATATTTCTTCACAGGTAAAAAAATTGGGCTATGGAAACTTAGGTCTATAACCTTCACAAACTAAGAAAAACGATGTCGCAAGTACAAAAGTCTTCTTAGAACTAGTTATAAAGAACTTGAAATATTAGTTATGAAATGATGTTTCAGTATAATATACCAAATTGAAATACTTAAACATAGAAAAATTACAAAACAAACTTGGGTACTCCAAGTACCTAGTGTGGGGACATCCCGGGGACGGGTAATTCGAGGTTTTGTGGAGATCAACATAATACCAATTTGAGGTTAATAAGAAAACTTAAAGAATAGGTATAGATTTTGTCCTAGGTATGACCAGAACATGAGGCATCACTATCATCATGAACAATAGTCATTGACAGATCACAAGAGCAACAACTATATTACAACAATGTCAAAGCACTCTAATGAGATCAAAGTAGTGACCACTGTAGTATGAGGACAATGACACCATTAATACTTAACACCATGACTCCCAATGTTAGAAATAAACCAAGATAATATGGATGCATATATATTAACAGTTTACTGCACTATGAAAAAGTGATATCAATGCCTACAAAGTAGTGGCAATGCATGTGTTCGAAGACAACCTGAGTTGGCCTAGTGGTGGAGAACTTGTACTCTTAAAAGAGAGGTCACAAGTGGTGCATGAGAACCTGAACCTTAGAGGAACACAAGGAGGGTCATGTGACAATGAGGAGCCATCATGGCCCTCTTAACAATTACAATGAAACACTTCATGGTTCCAACTTTTTTTGGTAACAACACCTTCAAACTCACAATCAAGACCTATCTCCAAGATCCTCCATCATTCATGACTCACTCACAATCTCTTTCCTTCTTCAAATGACCACTATGGTCAATCCTTCATGCATTAGGCCTCAACACCCTTAGCCAAACTTTCACTCCAAACTTGATCTCACAAACAATTCTCTTATTGGTCATAACATACTCTGGTCTGCAACTTTTGTTTGAACACATACCCATTCCTATGACAACATCCTTCATATTGACAACTCAACAACCCTTGTATTGACAACTAGGCTCCACTTATTGTGGTAACAACCTAGAATCACCTACACACAACCAAACCATCCCCATACTCCAAGCCACTCATAATGGCTTATTAACAACTTCAAACCTCTGTCAGCATATTAAACAACTTATATGGCTATGACTATCCCATAAACTTTCCCCTTAAGCATTCAACAACCCTTAACAACTCTTGGTTTGAAACAAACCCTTACACCATAGGAATCTTAAATCGTCACACATATTAAGAGACCTTCAACACAACTCAATACTATTCTGCAATGCAACCTAACAATCCAACCTTTGACTGCAACTTAAGTTCCAACACAAGAATTCATTGTCAGTTGTGACAGTCATACCTTTATTTGAGACAACCACCAAACACAGCCCCAAATAAGTGTCCCTTACCATTTTAAACACTTGGACACATTCAAAAGTCACTATTATATCTCTCCAAACCACTACTTCCCCTTCCAAGCAACCTGCATGCACAAAACCTTTATCAAACTGCCACTTCACTGTTTTGTCTCAGTCTGAGACAGATTTTCAGTCATCTTCATCCACCAACACACATGTCAATCTATACATGGTCTCCTGCAGACTTAAACACATATTTTACACATCCTTCCCCTCTATACTACCAAATTTGGGTACTTGATGCATGTGAAAACAAAATTTATTACGTGTTTACCAATCACGGGATACCCTAGACCGAGGGTTTGTAATTTGGACAAAAACTTGAATATCTTGCCTAAAAATGATGGATTTGAATAGAATAAAAACCAAATTGAAGTTTTTTTAGTGCCACAACAAATCCAATATAATATAAACTAAAAATTCAAGGTATTAACACAAAAAAATCAAGTGATCAGACTATTATACTATCAAAAACATGAAAAATGAGTAAAAAACATGTTATATTGATATCAAAACTGATTACATCAACCCACCATTCCATTTTTTAATCTTTTCAGACATATTTATATCATTATTTGACATTATTAGGGTTTAATGGTTAATTAAGGGTTTGAGAATGAAATATGTTTGTAAGGTCCTAATAAGGCCACTTAGAAGATGTAATAGGTAACTTAACAAGGCCATGCAAAAATGAATTTGGTAACCTTCCCTTTTTATCACAAGCTAGAGAAATGAGTCATTGACAAGATGATAGATCTTCAATCCAATTTTATTTTGCAATCATAGGAAATTCTTATAAATAGGAGTGTCTGAACTAGGTGGTGCAGGGGCACCTTTGTCACTTGTTTAATCCAATAAGGACCCATAGATGGTCCTTTTATGACCAAATTTTTTACATCCTAAAGTTGTCATCACCAAGCCTTTGTATCACCCTTGGAATGAAGCTACATAAGTTTTCTTACCAAAATCACATGACAGAAAGTGCTTGAGGAACCCTCTTGCTCCCACCGGAATAAATATTTTTGTAAAAAGGGTTTAATGTTGATCCAACTCAAAAGATAAATACCCATTGAGGAAATTTGATTGGATTCATAGATAGGTCAAGGGCGCAAGTTCATGAAAATAGAGACATGGCACCCTTTGTGATATATATGGTTGGTCAGGCTTACGCGTTGGAGAATGCCATGAGGAAATGGACCAAGGAATTCCAATATTACTGTAGTGATGAATACATCCATCATCTTGGTTTATTTAATTTGTTTCTATTAAGAATTCAATAGTTGTTTGTCAGTTAGTTAGTTGTGTTTTCGAAAGGGCATGTCCCTTCAGTGTCAAACTGTTTCACTCTCTATAAAGGGAGATTAATTGTTATGTGTAAAAAGAGACAAGAAGAAGATATTATAAGTACTTCTACAAATTTTGAGATTACAGATGTATGGAACATTTTAAAGATAACATTAAAGTTCCTTGGTATTCCCCAAAGATGTGCTTTTACTACTATTCAAAAACTGTGGCACCACACATGAATATATATGTTTATAGTTATGTAGGTATATTCATTGAAACTAATGTGATTATCCTTTCTCTTGTTTGTAAAATCTATGTCACGGAAACTATAGTTATAAATTGATCTTGAAGTTGTAACTTCTCATGCAAGAAAATCTATTCAATGATTGACAAATTTGTATTAGTCTGCATTGTTTACAGTGGAGTGAACATCCATGTATGTGGAGATAGGACTTCATTCATATGCTCTATCAACTGTTGTTTGTATCCCCTCCAAGAGAGATTTTGTTGAGAGTCTAGAATTTTCTAGATGCAACTTATACGATGAGCATTTACCTATAAATAAATGTAATTGAAATCTGATTTCAAAAGAATGTTTTCCTAATTGGAGACTTCAGATGTGGACTCACAATATTGAACATCTATTGAGTACTTTAGTTGATTATAGGATGCAACACACATATAGAGAAGGAAATAGGGAAGCAGATTGGCTTGCAAATAAGGGGGTCGAAGCAGTTTTGGATCACACATTTGACAATAGCATCGATTGGGATCAATCTTTCACAGATATTCTTTTTAGCGATGCAGAGACTGCTTTCAAGAAAGGAATTGGGTAATCAAGTGTGCATCGAGATTCCTTTCAGAGCAAGCAAGATTGATAGCATCTTGGCCTTTGTAGCAGTAATGGTATCGAAGGGCTTTGTTGGGATAAGATATAGGTAGCAACTTTTTTCAGAACGAGTGTCTTGTCTATCCCATGTGTTGGTGTTCTCATCTCTTGCAACTGGAAGAGATCGATTTCCAGAGGGAGTAGTACAATGTGTATCGAATGGAATGTACAACAATTAGATTCGTTGTAAGAAGATCTTGAGAAAATCTGAGGATGAGACTAAAGTGGATTCTTTGGCTATGGGGTGAAATCAACCCGATCTAGACATAGATCATGGTTTCTTGGGGGAGGGGTCAGATATGAATAAGGATTAGATATCTTTGAATTTCCTAGGAAACTTTTAGTGGTAAGAAAGGCTATTTAAGGCAGGCAGGGAAATGTTTGTTGACTGTGGAGCTGAACGAAGCTGGCTTTATAATGGGTCATTGTTTTGTTTTGAGTTGTATGTGCAAGGAGGAAACACTTGAGGAACAATGCGAAAGGTTTTTCGACATTGATATGGAGGGATAGGATGCGATTAGGGGGTTGGTGGTGGAGGTACTAAGTGGAAATAGGCATTGGTGCAACAATTATGTGTATGAAGTGGTGCTCACAATTCTGGTGGACATCCTCGCCTCAAAGGAAAAATGCGTTAAGTGACTTGTTGGCTTTGTCAAAGAAGTCAATGTAGATGTTGTTGGGAGTGTTGTTATGGAACTAGAGGAGGAATGGTGAGGGTCTACTTTAACCCTGCAGTTTTCTTTTCAGATGAAGAAGAAGATCCTGAAGTTGAGGAAGAGGAGATCGAAAGGTTGAATGTTGAGAAAAAGAGGAAGGAAAACTTTGTGGTCAAGTCTTGGGAGGTATTCTGAATTGGGGTAATCAACCATGACTTGGCTCCCTTTAGGAGGATGATGAATACTAAGGAAAATTGGTAGATCTGGGTAATCGAGTGACTACCATCCTGTATCTTATGTAATTGTATTTGAATTATGTATGGTCCATGTATGTATTAGGATGGGGGGTATATAGATTTCTAGTGTTGCTAAGGTTCTTCGGGTTATTTGATAGTTGTGCTGGTGCTACTTGATGGGATTGTGGGGCTAATGGTCTATGGTATAGTCTGTCATGAGTTGGTAGTTTTCAATGTAAACTCTTTCATTATTTTAGTCTTTTAGGATTATATAAGAATATTGTGAATCAAGGATTACAGACCATGTAGAGCTCGATCATGTACAGGAAAAATCCCTCTCAATGTTCATACTATTTTATGCAAGAAGTATTTGGGGTTTTTAATATGCAGAAAAGAATTTCAGAATGTATACGTACAATGCAAGCCATGAGAAAAACAACAGTGAACTTTCTAAAACTTGAATCAAACCCGGGTCGACACTTGGAATTGCCTCAACCTGTAAAATGTAAATGTAAAAAAATGCAAAATGTAAATCAGATTCGCAGTGAAAAAATAGATAACACAATGGAAATGGCAAGAGATCATAACTTACCCAATCTCAAAAACTTTGAAAAATGCTTATCATGTGCCTGCTTCCTCCCAATTTTTGCATCGTTCCAGCGTATAATGAAGGCACAAACATTACTTTTTTTTTAAAACATATCCCATTTTTGTCGGAATTCTGATGAGGACTTCCGACGAACACCATTGTCATCGGAATTCCGATGAACGCGGACAAGGTTTAAAAAAAAGAAGGGAAATTTAACACAAATTGCGTTGTAAAATCCAACAAAGCAAAAGAAATCCCATAGTTCATCGGAATTCTTTGTTGGAAAATGCACCCAAATGAGTTAGTGACATTGCTTCAAAGAGGGGCATGATGTATACACTAAAAATTTGGCCTAGATAGAATTAATTAAATACGAAGTTATTTAGTTAATAAGATTTTAATTCTTCTACTTATAAATAAATTTTTCAATTTATTTATATAGTTCACTTCCTTAATTCTTCCTATCATAATTCATTTCTTCCATTTTCCTAATTAAATAATAAAATCTAAATAAAATATTTTATTTAATTATCCTTTCCTAATTAATTTGATTTTTTTAAAATTTAAATTGTCACATGACTCTTGATTCTTAACCACCCAACCTAACCACTTTCTAGCCTAACCCATTCAATCTAACCTTGGGTTTTAACTAACCCTATCCCTTCCAACTTACTTATCTCAACCTCCTTGGGAGTGTCCATTCCCTCTTGAGGACACATGTCATCTTTGCCACATGTCCTTTATCTCTATGCCACTTGCCTTCTTGTTGGCATTTACTGGAGAATCTTTGTCACTTGTCCCTCTAGGGATGACAAGTGTCATATATCTCAACCTCCTCTCTAACTTCCTCATCTCGCACCGTCCATCTCTCTAGGCTAAATCACCATCGTCGAATCCTACCATGACAACCTTTGCATTGGAAAATCTATAAATAGTCTCAATTTTCATTCATGATCTCTCACACTTAGCTTTTAATGTTGCATTCATAATATATAATTCTATAATTCAGCACTCTCATTTAGCATACTAGCATAGTATCATTGCATTTAGTATACTCTTAATATAGTTCTTCATATAGTGACAATCATGCATTTCATCTAGATCATGTAGCTACTCATTCTTCAATTAGTCATCTTGTTGATCATGTAGCTGCTGAGAGCCAATCCATAGATCCACAAGGTACTTGAAGATAGAGGACAATGGGACAACATGAAGGAGGAGTTTTCTTATTTTTGTTTATTAATTGTTTCCTTGGTATAATGTTTCATTGAATGTGTGTTTTTAATTGACTGGCCCAAATATTTTGCACATAGTATAAACATGCAAACTAGGAAGCAAACACATTCACATCAACATACATTAGAGAATAATTAATAGGCCTAACTTCAAACCTTTGGAATGGCTAGGTGGAATGATTGAGTTATTCTCTTTTTGTTTTTTGATATTATTGATTGGATATAATTCAAAATTGAAAAATGAAAGAACTAGGTTAAATGATGTAAAATTGATAATAAATGGTATAAATAGACAAATATATAATATATATACAAATTATGAAGACAAAACTATAAATAGGAATAAAAAAGGAACTTTTGTCTACAATTTGAGCTCAAAAGTGTCAATCTATGTGGCTAGATGCCAATGACCTAAAGATGTATGATGCAAATATGGTAAATAGATTTCGAATTAGGATGTCACATAGATTATCTCCCTGAACTTTCATTAGAAAAGTGTCAGTCAATATGGCTAATTAACAATGACTAGGGTTTTCTACTTCTTCAAAATATGGATATGTTTATCTTAGTTTGTACTTCATGAGCCTATAATCCAACCTTGCCAAATTTGAATTCTACACACAGAAGAGAGAGAAATAGTTTTGGGTTGTATAGGGGCTTTCCTAAATAAAACCTTGGGTAGTTGTTAACCTCCACTACAACAATGATGATTAGGAAAAGAGAACTTACCCTTGTAGGGGAGAGGTTAAATCTAGAGTAAAATGTTGAATTGATAAGATTCTACCTCAAACTTGATAATGTCGATAATGCAATTCTATTTAGATAAGTCTTCCAATTGTTGATCCAATAACATGATAAATCATCTCAAAATCCATCATGAAAACATACTTGAAGATAACATGCTATATCTTGATTCTCTGTGTACTCAAAACTGCTCCTGATTGAAGAATTGAAAGCTTGACTAAAACTTGTGGATGTGAAATATATAAGCAAATGAATCAAAGGTGATGTCTTCTATAGGGTTCTCAAGGTATTTTTGTATTTTTGCCAACTTACAATGATCATATCCCAATTTTGAGACCAAATCCGATAATGTAAAGGCCAACACGTTACTCTCCTAAAATTTTAGCCAAAAAGCATTAGTCATTGTTGCTAATTTATAATGACCTGACAAAATAGGCCCAAATTTTTAGGGTAAAATAATATAGCCCTAATCTTAAATTTGGAATTTATATTTAGATTGATTACATTTAAGTGTGGGATAAAGTGCTTTAAAATTTAAAATAGGATAAAACCCCAAATAATCTTGAAATGACATAGGAGAAGGTACACTAAAGCAAGAGCCCAAAGAGGAGTGTCAAATTGTAAGAGGTTACAATTTGCAACACTACATTTAGCCCCCACTTTAGTGGGAGTATGAACTTATGCTCATGATAACAATAATATAGGAAAGAAGAGACAAAGCATCTAAGAGAAAGACAAGTTAGAGATATGATGTCATTAGGTTTGAGGGATGCACAAGCCCCCAACCATAAGATCCTATCAATCCATGCAAAAAAAAAATCATATATACACAAAGAAAACAACATTATTTCTAAAATAAATAAAGGGTTCCAAGTCAACTAGTTGAAGATACCTTGATGTCAAAATATCTCAACCACTAATATCATTCTTGGCATGTTATTGTAAGAGCATAACTATAGAAAGAACAAGGGCATACAACAATTGATGAGAGGAAAAGGCATGAATTCCACTATCCAACAAGGAGTTTTATGTTGGTGATTCATGTTTTCATCATGGATTCTATGTGCTAGAAAATTGTTTTATGCTAGGTAATCCATGCTAAGGAAGATTACAAAGAAAAATCTCTATTTACTAGATAATCTGAAAATGCAACTGCAACATGGAAGCTGCAACATGCGCCAAACACAAATATTACAAAAAAAGCCCCAACTTGTAAAGTAATATAAAAACATGACTACAAAATGGGTGTTGCAATGTGCACCAAGCAAAAATTTGATATGAGACTACAAGAATGGGTGTTGTAATGACACCAAGCACAAACAATGAGGTCTTATATGCCCCCTTAATATTTCAACATATCTCCATGTTGATATGTTAAGGAAGATAAAGATCGATGTCAAGGATAAAAACCTTTAACACCGAGGAGATATCCTTAAAAAAATGCACGTGTTCCAAGCTAGGAAGAGGATATAACTCTTTAAGAAAGGAAGATATAGTTGTAAAATAGATATCTTGCAACAAGTATAAACGGATCCTTATCGAAGATACATGACTATCAAAAGGGGGAGGGAGAGATCTTTTCCTAGATATATCTTCCTCTAAACAAAGAGGACATCGTTAACAAATATTACATCTTCAACTAAAAGGGAAAAGACATCATGGATATACACATGTATTTCTATGAAAGGGGATCTTGGTGAAGGATTATACACTTTTATCCCCAAGTAGATATCATTTAAAAAATATGTTCTTTCAAGCAAGGAAGAATTTTGCGCAAGAAAGAAGAACCACCATAAAATATGCAACTTGACATGAGGAAAGTGAATCCTAAGAAAAGAGGGATGATTGGAAAACTATTATTGCCCCTTAACACGAGGACAAAAATAACCTAAGTATGACTTATGCAAAATATCTTTGGTAAAATCTATAGGCCTACCATCTTGGGCATCACGGTCCCATTTGGGCACCATTGTCTCCATAAGGGATTTTGCATAATTTTTTATTTTAATCTTCAAAGACTTACATTTGTTTATGTAATGGCCATACAAATGATTATTTTGTTTATGTTTTCTTCTTCATTTAGGCAAAGAAATGGTAATCAAATTGTCTTGAAGTTGGTAAAATAAAACACTCTCTTATTTAGATGAAAAGTTAGGAGAGGAAGACATTGATATACTAGACAATGGGGAGGGGGATGGTGAGAAAGGAAAAGGTTGGAAACCTAAACCTTCTTTAGAAAAGTGTGTTGTATATTTCTCACAAGCCTGAATACTTTTTTTCACACATCCTAAACCTTGTCCATTGAATCTATGTTTACAATCAAATATAGGTGTTGAAATCAAGAGGATATGGTTCATTCTTATTTTCAAAGTTTAAAGAGCACCAATCATCATCAAGGCAAGTGTGGGAAGAATAAGTTGGAATGGGTTTAACAAGCTTAGCTAATTGAAACACAAGGCTCATTTGAGGTCTTTTACTTGGATTAAGAAACCTTATATTCTCTATTAAATGAACGTGTAAAGTCTAATGGACCTTGTTTGTTCTCTAACAAAGCATTATCGATATTGCTAGAAAGATTAAGAGCCCATCATGAAATTAAAAACTTCAAGGAATCAACCAGGAAATAAACAAACCATAAGATAGTGTTGCAACATGAGAAAGAATGAATAATAGAGATCACAATAAAAATAATTGAGATGAAATTGATGTATAAAATTATAGCATTATAAATTGTAACTAGTACAATTTACACCTCATGTTTGTGCTCCTACTTAAGTGTGTCCCATTTTCATTACCCCTTGGCCCGTTTCAGCCCCATTTTAGTCCAACCTTGATGTCACCTATAGACACCATTAGGTGGGCCCCAACCTAGAGGATGTCCTCTCCTTTTTTCCTAATTGACTGCTCCTATTTTTGGAGGACTAGGGTGTGGAGTGTCTCGGTCTAGGACCAATGCATGGAGCATCTTGGTCCTAAACCAAGGCACCCCAAAATACCTTAGTCCCACTTAAATAGGCCCCAATTTGAAATGGGGCAAGCCCATTCTCTCCTCGATGTAATTCAGTCCTCGTGCCTACACTTGATCGTTGGAGGTCGACCTAATCGGTAATTTATGTAGGGAGCCCTATATAAAGACATCCTATCAAATCATTTTGACATCCTCTATTTATCCATAATATTTGTGCATCCATCAAACATTCATCATCAAGAATTTTCAAAGATTCAAGGCAACATTTCATCCTTTAAGCATTATGGAGCAAAGTTGCATCAATCTTCATGCAAGCATGTGTGTGTGATTATAGTTTTTCATGTTCATGTGTTTTTCATATCATTACATCTAATATTTATGATTACATTCAAAGTGCATTGTATCATCAATCCTTCTATCAACCATTGAAGATTTGAGGTATATCTCTTAGCATTTACTTTAGTATTTACATTATTCAATTCAAGGTTAATTCTTAAATCAGGGTTTGACCTAAGGCAAACCCCTATCCACAACCCTATTTCCTTTTTTTCTATGTGTAGGGAGCAGACTCAAGAGTTGTACTCAGAGATTTCAAAAGAGTTGACAATGATGAATAGGTTCAGCTTTCGACGGAGCAAAATTCAGAGGACTAGGGTGAATTTGTACTACGTGGCCCTGAAAAATCAAGCTGGACTTTTGGGAACATGTTCTAAACATCTTCTTTTTCTCAAACCTTAGTTTGTGGTTCTATGGGATATCTATAAAAGTGATTTTGTCAATCTATTTCAATTATTCATTGTTTTAACCTAATTTCACAATTGCCATCCAATTTAAACTAAGAAAGAGGGTAACAAACAAATAACTAGTTAATCTAATTAAAATTTCAGCTCTTCCCTTATTTGGATCGTGGCTTGATCTATTGGATTCACCCCTCTTTCAATGTAGTGGTCCCTAAGGTAAAATTAGTGGTCTTACTATACTAATTGATGAAACCCTCATTTTATCACCATTACAACTAATGATACCAAAATTGGACATGTTATTAATCAATATAATTCTCTCATATAAGACCCCAACCATAAGCAATGAGACAACAATTCATAATACATTTCCAAACATCAATCAAGAAATATTAGCGAAGAGGCAAGTGAGGAAAACAAACAACCAAATGAATATTACTTTCCCATGTGTTTCAATGCCTTTGCTCTTCCTTGTTCTTCTCCTCCTCAATATATTATTGGTATTTGAAGCGTGCTCTCAGTTTTAGCACAAGCACACGATGATAAATGAGAGATTTGAAGTGGTTGATTATGCAATGGTTTGTTGAATGTTCATAGTAACACCAAATATAGTGGTACTACTATGACAGTTGAATATAAATTACTTAAGCTATACAAAGTCTTCACAATATACTCGCTAGCCAAAACTGATAGACTTATAAAGCACTGAGAGGGGGGGTGAATCAGTGACACCAAAAATAATACTACTTTAAATACTAACCGGTAGATATACTTAACAAGTTTGTTAAACACTACGCATGTAATCCAAAATGATATTAGTGCATCCACAATAAGTAAAACATCCACCATTACACAAGTGTTTATACGTGGAAAACCCAAATGGGAAAAACCACGGTGAGATGAGACTCACAAGTTAACTATCTGCAGTAATAGGTAACTGACCAGTTAAGGTCTTGTTGACGCGCGTTTTGACACACCCACCAACAGTCAAGTAGTTTATGAAAAAACTTACCACCTCTCCTGAAAAGTAACGGGTTCGGAAGAACTCACTACCCCAAGGTCTCTTTAGTCGGGTGTCGACGGTGATGGATAACTCAATGGCTGATGTGGTTATACTTGTAAAGGGGCTTGCTAGTTAGAACTAAATCTCATTGGTTTATGAATCTATTGCACTTCCTTTTTTTTTTTTGTATTTTATGACTTAAGACTCTCTGGGGAAATAAAATGTGAAGCGTAAGGGAAACAAGAAAATAACAATAAAGATCAATACAATGACAACTCAATAAACTATTCAATTAGTTTCCTACAATTTGAGCAATTATCAGATATTATCCAAGTTAGCATTCAACAACAGACTTCCATAAAACCTGCAAAATCATCAATTTCACAAATATGTGGACATAGAATCATCAACAATATGGCCTATCACAGTAATTCCCATACACCACTGACGTGTGCAATATGGTTCATATCATAATAGACAAAAATATTACCACGTTGCTAACTCAAAATAATAGACGTTACCAATTACACCGAACAATTTGGTAGAATATAAATGTAAATCAGGCAATCTACAAGCTGCTTTTCATATTAATCTCCATGAATGTATAGCAAAAATAACTCAAGCTTCTTAACAATCTGCAAAAATCTCTAAAAATCTCTAAGTGGGCCACAAATCATCAATTTGGGGACCCTTACAAATGAATTCAACTTCTCAATTTATAGAAGTTTTTCACCCTATTATTTAGGAAATAACTCTACCCTAAATTAAGAACTAAAATTAGGAGTCGCAGTTAACTTGCAAGTTTTTGCCTGGACACTCCACTTAACAACTACGAAGCAGATGCTGCATGAGCATTATGAAGACCATGCCAGGCGAGCCACGTTTTCGTAACCATGCAGGATTTTCAAAATTGGAACTTTGAGTAAGAAGAGCAGTTTTAAAATTAAGAAAAAGCTTTGCTATCTTTAGCAATTGTGTGCCTAGCTTTTTTTTTTTTTTTATTATTTCTTGGTAAATGCCTTATAATTTTCAATTATGCATGCAACTGCTTGGACTGGCGGATTGGCTACATGCTTAATTCTAAATTTATACTTCTTCAAAGTCTCCTCTGCATGTACTCCTTGTTCCTCTAACTCCTTTACCGTATCCACCACCTCCTGACACTGAGTAATCAACTGTGTGTATCTATCCATAAGGGCAACATCGAACTGGGCAGCAGGTCCTAAGTTTTGTGCCTCATATGCATCCCATTGATTCAAAACTTGTTGCTGGTCCATTATTCCAGTATCAGCCATTCCGAGGCCAAAAGGCCCTAGTATATTCGTTACAAAATCTTCATATGACAAAATCTCTCTAAGAAGAGGGTCCCAAATATTAGTCATCTCCTTGATATACTGCTGATACATCTCTACCTTCAACTCCAAAATGTATATGTAGGACTGTAAATTCTCACAACTATCTCCTCCTAAGAGGTCTTCTTTTATTATCAGCTCTTCTCCTAACTATAGTATCCTTTTCAAAATTCGGAGCTGTTTATTAAAGGTGTTCTCCTTCCGTTCCCAGTGTGTGGAACAGGTTGCCAAAGCTCCACCTTCCTGTACAGCTTTACGATGTATTTCCATCGTGTCTTGTAGAAACAACCTAATTTTGGTTGCATTCATTTGAGTCCAAGACTTAACAACTGCAACTACTCGTCTCACCTCCAATAGTGCCTTTACATCTCCTTCTGGCAAGGATGAGGTTGAAGGTAGGTCATATGTCCTACAGGAGTCCAAAGGTTTGCACATTTCTACCAAGAGATGTTTATACTGCCCAAGTTGCGCTTTAAGTTCTAGATTTGAACTATGCTCCTTTTCCACGTGCCCTCTGACACTGCTTGTGGCTAGTTCCAAGGTATCTAACTCTCCCCACTTGGTCTGCTTACCTAGGTTTACCTGTGATACTTGGTATTTGGGAGAAGTTTGTCCCTCAGCCTGCGATGGAACCGCCACATCTGCAATTACTTCACTGGAACTAGTTTTCGATAGGTGGTGAACCGTCTTCAACTTCTTAATCTTTGGTGGTTCCTCGGTGATTGCTTGTTGTAGAGTAACCTTGGGAAGGTCTTCTTTTCTCTTTTTCTTTTCAAAGGTAAACTCTTACCATTCTGGTATATCTTCAGCTTTATCACCTTGATGTGATACAATCTCAGCAGTTATAACATGCACCTCTGCCTGCTCCTCTACCTACTCCTCTGCTTCATCTCCCATTTGGCCAGGAACTTGGAATGATGAAATTTGGTGGGATAAGTTAGCTTGGAGAGCTTGTTGTTTGTGTAACTCTCCTAGCTTACCACTAACTTCCTCATTGAATGCCATTTCTTCATTCCCTAGGTCCATCTCTGTTTGCCCGACTTCTATATCCTTAAGTAAGTCTTCTTGGTCTTGAGGAGTTAGAATCAACCTTTCATTCAGGATATCCTCTGCTTCACCTCCTTCTTGCTCACTACCTAGAGGCTATTGTTGGTCGAGATCTTCTTCCTCCTGGTCAAAGTCAGACTCGATGTTTATAATTTTCACTTTCTCAGTAGTGGATGTAAAACCTTGCACTTCGGGTTGCCTTGTGGATACATTAACAAGTGGTGGTGCGGGAGCAGCGGTGCCCGAAGCACTTATTGTACCTGTGGAAGGTGGTTGAGCAGGTACCTCCTTGGTGGATTCTAGGTTCCCTTCCTGTTCTTGAGTATCCCCTCCTCCAGTGTGGCCTATAACAGTCCTTGGTGGGAGAACTCTAGTAAGTGGAATGACGCCTAGCCCATCGGTGACCCCTAGGTCTGCAACCTTCTTCAAAATTTTAGACTCCATCTTTTCTTGGAGTTTCTTTAGCAAGTCCTTAGTGCTTTCTTGAGGCTTGTCTTCCTCTCCTGGGTTAGTGGAGGTATTATGTCTTGAAGCCAACTTTGTTTTTTGGGCATACTCTTTATGGCCTCTTGACTGCGGCACACTTGAGGTGGAGTCCTTTTGTTTATTTTTTGATGCACTGGGTCTGACCCTTTGGCTTAACCATTGCTTATTCCTATTGATGACTACCTGGGAGACCTTCTCCATATCTGTATCTTTGCTTGTAGACCATTTCATTGGGGAGAGGGGCCTCTTGTCTATTCTTGATTCTTTATAAATTGGATCGAGTAACTCTCCATCATCCCTCAGGTCTTTAGGGAGGTTAGTCTTGATACCAAAGTCTCTAACCTGCGACACAGACAACCTGTTATAATTCTTCTTCCTGAATTCAAAATTGTCCTGCAAGTTGGCCCAAAAGTCTTCCAAGTTGGGCCTATGCCCCTCATATGCCTTAGGCATAGCTTGCTTAAGTTTCCTGTAGGGATCATAAAATTCCCTAGTATGATTATATTCTTTCCGGTTCAAATCCTGAAGCTCTTGCTCGGCCAATTTTGCCACCTGTATTTTAGAACAGGCGAAGTACCCAATGGACACCGAGAAGTCAATACCTGTTTTATGTTTAGAAGATAGCAGTGATTGGAGACGAAGAAGTTGTCTCACATATTCCAATAGGATTACCCTATCGTTTCCATAACGAGGCAACAACATTGGATTCCCTGTGAATCCACTAACTCTGGTGTAAGTGGAACGTGGGTTTTGGATGAACCAACACGCCCACTCCTGGATAATAGTCATGGCTTCTGGGCTTATCCGATATCCTGCATCTCTAGTCAACTTAATGATTATAAGGAGGATGAAGGCATCATTAACCCTCTTAAAGTGTGTCTTTGCATTTGTTAGAGTGAGATGGGAATAATATTCCCATATCTTCTTATGTCCCTCCTTCTCTCCTAGCTGCCCTTCTACCTGTAGGCCTGGAAACTTTCCGGCTCTGGCAGCTACCCAAATGACATAGGATGTAAAAAAGAACTTCTGGGTGTGCTGCACCTCCTTCATCTACTTACAAATGTTATCCAAAAGGATTTGTGGCCAGTCAAAGTATTACTTTCCTACCAATATGGTACTCATAAATTGGAACATCCAAGGGTGGAAATGCTTGCAGTCAGGCTTGCCAAAGGCCCTACTGAGCATGATAATCAAGTCCCTTTGAGGCTCTTTGAAGTCTGCCCTCAGGATCTCTGTAGCCTTGAGCCCTGTTTTCCTCTCCTCTTCCAACCAGTTGGTATTCATGTGTCATTTGCTGGCTAACACCTTCTCATTCCATATTTTCAAGGCCTCTTCTTCTGTTAGTAAGAATGCCTCTTCCCTAGTTGGGATTCCGAAGACGAACCCCAGCATATCCGGTGACAAGTCAATAACAGTCTTTCCATGTGCATCCATACACTTTCTTGTCCCTGGATTGTAGAATGGAGTGAATGTCATTATAAACTTTGGTGCTTGAAGCGACTGTGGGAATACAGTAGCTTCCACAAGACCCGACCTCTTTATCCTTCGGTGGAGAGCATCTAGGATAGGTTTATCCAATTGGGTTCCAATATCCCCAATCTCTATGTGTCCCACTTCGGTGTCCATGACCCATCTAATTTGATCGTCCAACTTCGAAAAATGGACCTATCCTTGATATTGGTACTTCATGGTGGTTGGAAGTCTGTCAATTTCTTTACCTCTCTTATTGGCGGATGAGTCCATCTAACCACTGTAACCTGCAAGCAAAACACAAAGCTTAGTCCTCAATATTAAACATAATTCTTGATCCACTTTGGGGTCTCGGGGTAAGCAAAAAAGGAAAAGGGCTCAAAAATTTGGGGTTCTGGGGTTCCAGGCTCCAGATTTGGGATTATCTGGAACTCTGGGGACCCGGGGTGGAATGGAAGGCAAAACTCAGAACTCTGGGGATTCGAGGTTCCGGGGTGGAATGGAACATGAAACCGGAAACTCTGGGGTTCTGAGGTGGAAGGCAGAGCGAAAACCTGGAACTCCAGGGATCCGGGGTGGAAAGATACATGAAACCCGGAACTCCGGGGTTCCGGGGTGGAATGGAAAATGAAACCCGGAACTCCAGGGCTCCGGGGTTCCAGGGTGGAATGGAACATGAAACTCGGAACTTCGGGGTTCTGAGGTGGAAGGCAGAGCAAAAACCTGGAACTCCGGGGATCCGGGGTGGAAAGCTAGGGCACAGCCAAAAACAACAAACACAAAAGAACAAAAAGGAACAAAACCGCGAAAAGACACCTAATCTAAAAAAACACAAGGAGAGAAAACTAATTCACCAACCTGGTGAATTGAAAATCAAACGAACACTAAGAAAGAGAGCTCGGGAGTCCGGAGGTTCGCGACTTGGAGCTATGGAGGAGAAACTCTGAATGCACAAATGAACTAAAAAAGTTCATTATCTCCTATATATAGCCTCCCAAAACCCTTCCGTATGAAAACCATAAACATGACCCCGAGACTCCGGGGTTCTGGGGTCGATAGACCCAAGACCTCGGGACTCCGGGACTCCGGAGTTCTGAGGTCGGAACAATAAGGAACCTCGAGACTCCGGGATCCTGGAGTTCTGAGGCAAAACCAAAAGAGCCTCGGGACTTTGGAATTCTGGATTTCTGAGGTAAAACCCAAAAGGGACCTCAGGACTCTGGGATTTTGGAGTTCTGATGTCGACACCAAAAAGAACCTCGGGACTCCAGGACTCTGGAGTTCTGAGGTAAAGACAAAAAGAACCTCAGGATTCCGGGACTTCGAAGTTCCGAGGTAAAAATAAAAAAATGGGGGGTTCCATATTTTGACTCAAGGAAACCAAATAACGAAATAAATATGCTAGGCATAACAAATGGCGACTATCTGGGAAAAATGACTATAGGCAATTTAGAATTTGAGAATCTCTGGTTAACTCGATACGTAAGGCTATTATCACTCAAAAGGATGTATAAGAATTTTAAGATGAATAAGTGATTTGAACAAACAACCAAGATGAGATATAGACATGATCAACTCTTAAGTGTGTGCATATGATTTATTACTCCATCATTTCAATAATGTAGATAGGCAGAGGAAACTAGGCGCAAGTTACATAGGTGAAGTCGTTAATCGTGTTTCGTGCAAGGTTATCCTGGGCATAGCTCTGCTGCCAGCCAGACGTCTATAGCCCCAACAGAGATACCTCTGGCTTCCATCAAGCAGTGCTCCACTGCCAGCCAGGCGTCCATAGCCCCGGTGGAGATTACTTGAAACACCCATTTGAGTTGCTTAAGAAGATCATTTATCTTATTATTTTTTTTCTTCTCTCTTTTTTTTTTTGAAAGAGATTTATAGGATATAGAGAATGACTTCTTTCTTCAATAATCTCTTAAGCAACTTCCAAACATTGAAGTTTGATGACTGGGTTGGAAGCCATAGTGGATAACATGAAACACCTTGACTTCGGATTTTTCACTTGATACCCAGTTTATCAGTTATCTCACAAAACCTTTCTGATGTATCTGAATGTGGCGTTAGTGCTAAGTTTATCAAGCTAGCATTTTCCAAATTGAGAGTCAAAAAATCATATCATAATTAAATGATTATATACCACTTTGAACGAGTATAGACAAAGGTTTCAAACTCAACCAAATGACAATGAAAATATAAATAGCAGAGAGTCGAAGTCTCTCAGAATTTGGCAAGATGTTATACAAAGGATACCTACTTCCCTTCAGAATCTTCAAGAACAGAACATATACCCCGACTCAACAAACAAAAGAACAAACAAGCAAGGAAAACAAAAAGAAAAGGGAAAACACACAACAAGGCCCAATGAAGCACAACCAAAAAGAAAAAAACAACTAACTACTATATACAACAGGTCAAGCTTTATTAAGGATTTAATCAAAGTAGTGCTTGAGGAACTGACCATTGACGGGCAATGGTACTAGTTCTCTAGTCAATGAGCTCAACCTAAAAGTGTTCTCACCTAGAATTTTAGCTATTTGGTAAGGACCTAGCCACAACCTTTCAAACTTGTGATGATCACCTTTCTTTTCCTTGGCCTTGTCCCATAACAAGACTAGGTCAGAGATCCGAAAAGCTTTCACCTTGGCTCTTTTATCAAACCATCTCTTAACAACTACTTGGTGATTGGCAAAGTGTTGTAGCATATTAATTATTTTTTCATCAAGTCTTAACAAGTTTAAAAGGCGAACCTCTACCTGATCCTCAATATCAAGTTCTTTCATTAATTGGAGGACCGGTATTTGCAAGTTAATTGGGAAGACAGGGGTCTGGCCATAGACAAGGTAGTATGGAGAAGTTCCCAGGGCGGCTTTTATTCTTGTTCGATCAGCCCACAAGGCATATCTCAGTTGATTATGCCAATCCTTGGGATTTTTCTCGAGTAGCTTCTTGATGACATCTAGGATGTTCTTGTTTGTGGATTCAGCCACCCCATTCCCTTGCGGGTAATAGTTGGATGAAAATTTCAATATCACTTTATATTGGTATGACCATTGCATCAACTATGCGGAAGTAAAAACAAGACCATTATCACATACCAGAGCAAACGACATACTAAACCTGGTGACGATATGCTCTTCAATGAATTTCAGGACTACCTCAGTAGTAGCATTGCGGCAGGCTATGACTTCCATCCACTGGGTACAATAATCTGTTGCTGTAAGAATAAACTTATGTCCTGCAGATGAATTAGGGTTAATAACTCCTACAAAATCCAGGGCTCATTGAAAAATAGGTCTTACCTCAAGCATTGGCTGGAGAGGCATAGCAGGATTTCTTTCTCTGGAGGCTGCAGTTTGACACATATGGCAATGTCGGACATGTTCATGAGTATCCTTAAATATGCTAGGCCAATAATATCCAGCCTTTAAAATTTGATGTGCAGTGGCATTGTTGTCAAAGGTGGAGAAGGAGTGAGAGTGAAGCGAAAAGATATCTGCAACAAATGGGGAGAAGATGTGAAGCAGAGAAGATATCTTTTGTATATTGCCATCAATGCCAAAGGGGGAGATTGTTGGCATTATGTGAACCAGCATGAGCCTTATGTAAACTGGCATGAAGACATAATGATATTGTATGTTGTCATTGATGTCAATATGAGACATGGTGAGAACCGGCACATGTGATAGGTGAAGAGAGAGGAACCGGCATATGTATGAACCGGTTTATATGCCAAAGTGAAGCAGCACATTTGTTCAAGGTGAACCGGCATGTAGTTATGTGAACCGACACATGGAAGCATTGTATGGTTACTGGTTGGTAGGTAGCTTCCACTTCAGGGTTTCCAGTTGGAGCAACTCAAGTGACTCAATCAGTAATCTTCGTGTGATGAGTTAGCAGTATGATGGAGGACAGATCGTGTTGCCACATAAGCTCTATGTGCGTGAAGGATCTTGCATGAAGAAGACTATTCCTATCCACCTCAGGAAAGTGCGAAGTCTGTCAAATGGTGATAATGCGTGATGGGTTATCAACCGCCATGAAAACGGTGGATAATGGACGATGGAGAATGTCTTGAGATCGATTCAAGATTGTTGCATTTAATGCAGTATGATTCAACGGTCAGGATCGAATCGTTTGAATTGCTTAACTTAACAGGTTTACGGTAGGGTTTTTGCTACCGACCTGTATGTTTCCTATAAGGTCGATGTTGGGTTTCTATTTGAGGTTGTTGGCAAAAGTTGTGAGTGTGTATCCAAGGAAAGTGATACGTGATTCTTGCCAGACCATAGGAGAGAAGAGATACCAGCAAAGTGAATGTGCAGAAGGAAAAGAGGAGCCTAAATGGATCTGCATTAGCATTAAGTGCTATTAACAGATCATTGTAATACCTGTTGATCTCTAACCACTTCAACAGTTGCAAAATCCCCTAACAGGGTAGCCTTAACTGGCTTGATTCAAAATCCCTTAAATCGGGTGGTCTTAACCAGCTTGTTACAAATCCCTTAACCGGGTAACTCAAGGCTAATGAGTTTTGAGAAGCTTAGGAGATCATTTTAGCTATTGAGTTCTTGAAATCCTCTAATAAGGTGACCCTACCGAGTTTAACCCTTAACTGGGTATCGCTTAACCCGGTGATCCCTAACAGGATCGGTTCCTACCAGAACCTATTGTAATGTCCTTAACCGAACAAGGCTCCTAACAGAGCGGAATTCCAAAGAGTTCAAAAAGTAGCTTGTGGGTATTCATCCCCACCGTGGTTTTTCCCAGTTGGGTTTCCACGTGAAAAATATGTGTGTCATGTGAAATGTTTTTTGTCTTATGATGTTTTGTCTTACCTGTTAAGCATATGAAGGTTCTATGTTTTATGTCTGTCTATAAAACACATTGAACTCACTGTTGTGAAGATCTGATGGTTAAGTTTACTTATTTATGCACGAGAATATAATGATACTGTGGTATTGAGACAAGAGGAAAGCTTATTGGGTGACCGGTTCATGACTGGTCGAGCTATACTGGATGTTGCTGGTTGCACTCTGTTTTACTGGTATCCCTGTTTGTTAGTCTTTTAGAGTATTTGCTGTCAAATTGGTTTTGGATTCTATTGGTGTTTGTACTGATTCACCCCCCCCTCTTAGTACCGGTTTGGTACTAGTGGTTCATCATTGAGTTATCAATTGGTATCAGAGCGCTCTAGGTCGTCTGTGTTGTAAGCTTAACCGCTTGAGGAAAAGATCCTAGCCAAATGATGAAGAGGGAAGGTCCAAAGTTCAATAGGGAAAACTTTGGTATATGGAAGGACAGGATGAAGATATTCATCAAAAGCATGGGTGTTCAACACTGGAGTTATGTTTAAAATGTATATGTTGTTCCTACCGGTACTCTCACCGATGACCAAAAGAGAGAGATACAAGAAAATGGGCAAGTCATGGAAGCCCTCATCAGTAGTCTTTCTAACATTGAGTTTATTGATGTTCAAGACAAGGCAAATCCCAAAGAGGTATGGGATGCTCTTGAAAATATCTATGGTGGTGATGAGCATGTAAAACAGGCTAAGGAAGAGAGCCTGAGAGGAAAGTTTGAAGACATGCGAATGGTTGAAGGAGAGACCATTCAACAGTATGGAATAAGAATCAAAATAGTTGTTGGAGAAATAAAGAGTGCAGGTGGCAAAATAGAAGATTCCATTGTGGTAAGTAAAGTCCTGAGATCCCTGTTGCCGGTCTATGCAATAAGGGTTGCTGCTATTCAGGAGCTGAGATCAATAGACAAGTCTAAGGCGTCCTTGGATTCCATCATAGCCAAGTTGACAACCTATGAGCTGAATAGCTTTGATGGTAGTGTTCAAAAGTCAGAATCAGATTTTAAAGCTTCTGCTATACCATCTACAAAAGGAAAAGAGGCTAGCACTAGTGGCGAACCCAATCAGAACAAAGAAATGAAGGAAGATGATTTTCTGATGGAATTTGAAGCTCTTCTTGCCAGGAGATTTTCAAAAGGGACTGGTAAATACAAAGGTAAGCTTCCTTTGAAATGTTTCTCTTGTAACCGGATAGGACATATTGCTATGAACTGTCCTATTAGTGACATCAAGGACAAACCAGAAAGGTTCAAGAAATTCAAAGGAGGAAATCGGAGAAATTGTTTTGTGGCAGTTGATGAAGGTGTCACAGATGAGGAATCAGAAGATGAAGAGAATGAAGACATTGTGTTCGTTGCTGTAAAGGAAGATGTGGCAGACAAGAAGGCTCTTGTCTCCCGGTTTGATGATTCCAATGAGTGGATCATTGATAGTGGCTGCTCTCACCATATGACCGGTGACCGGAGCAAGTTTCTATCCTTAGAAGAGTATGATGGTGGTGTGGTTCGCTTTGGAAATGATGCACCATGCATGGTCAAAGGGAGAGGGTCCATCTCCTTGAATGGAAAGAGTAGTGCTGACAATGTGTATTGGGTTGATGGTCTCAGACACAACCTTCTAAGTGTTGCCCAGTTAAATGACAGTGGCCTCACTCTGCAATTCAAGAATGGAGTTTGCAGAATCAAAGGTGAAGATGGTAAATTGGTAGCCACCGACATGCAGACTAAAGGTAACCTATTTCATCTAAATTATAATATAAGTACATGTCTTATGGCTAAGCTTGATGATAGCTGGATATGGCATAGGAGATTCTGTCATGTGAACTTTGACAACATTGTGAAGGCTAGTAAGATCAAGGCAGTTAGAGGGTTGTCGGTGCTGAGCAAACTAGATAATACCTTGTGTAGAGAATGTCAATTGGGGAAAATGTCTTCTTCAACCTTTAAAGGTAAATCTTTCACTGCTGACAACTTGCTTGATCTTGTGCATACTGATTTATGTGGTCCTATGAAAACTAGAAGTGTGCAGGGTGATAGGTACTTCATGATTCTCACTGATGACTACTCAAGAATGATGTGGGTCACATTCTTGAAAGACAAGTCTGAAGCTTTTGGGAAATTCAAAGCTTTCAAAGCATTAGTGGAGAAGGAAAGCGGTAAAAGGATCAAGTGTCTCAGAACTGATCAAGGAGGGGAATTCACTTCCAGTGAATTCAACAAGTACTGCGAAGAATTTGGCATCAAGAGACAGTTGTCTGCCCCCCGGACTCCACAACAGAATGGCCTAGCAGAGAGGAATAACCAGACTGTGGTTGAAGTAGCTAGAACTATGTTGATCCAAGGAAAGGTTGCTCACACCTTTTGGAGAGAAGCGGTGAGCACTGTAGTCTACACTATGAATCGGTTACTCATCAAAAAGGGTAAGGACAAAACTCCTTATGAGTATTGGACCGGTAAGACACCTGTGGTTAACTAATTTAAGGTATTTGGTAGCAAATGTTACATCAAGAGGAGTGAACATCAAGGCAAATTTGAAGCTAAATGTGATGAAGGAATATTTCTAGGATATTCCACCAAGAGTAAAGCTTTCAAGTGCTACAACAATAGGACTCAGAGAATTATGGAAAGCATCAATGTAAGAGTTGATGAATCCTCTGAGAAGATTGAGGAAACTGACAGTGAGCAAGTTGTAAATGAACCAGTTGCAACCTTCTGGGAACCAGTTGTCAGTCAACCTAGTATTAGTAACAGTGTTCCTGAACCGGTGAATGTTGATACCGATGAAGAAGAAAAGCAAGAAGAACCAGTGAAGACCATTCCTCGGTATGTCAAGTTGAATCATGATCCTAAGCAGATCATAGGTGATAAGGATGCAGGAATCCTTACCAGAAGAAAGATCAGAGAAAACTCATGTATGATCTCTAAATTTGAGCCCAAGTCATTCAAAGAGGCTCATAAAGATGAAGACTGGATCAAGGCAATGGAAGAAGAACTTGACCAGATAGAGAAAAATGGTACATGGTCCTTGGTACCCAGACCAGAGCATAAAAATGTCATTGGCACCAAATGGGTGTTCAGAACTAAGTTGAATGAGGATGGTACAGTGATTAGAAATAAAGCCAGACTGGTATGCAAAGGATATGCTCAAGAAGAAGGTGAAGACTATGGGGAAACCTTTGCTCTTGTAGCCAGATTGGAAGGAGTTCGTATGCTTCTTGCATATGCAGCTTTTAAGAGATTCAAGGTATATCAAATGGATGTAAAATCCGCATTCCTAAATGGTGTACATGAAGAGGAGGTGTATATTGAGCAACCAGATGGGTTTACCCTATCTAAAGACAGTGACATGGTATGTAGGCTACACAAAGCATTATATGGTCTAAAGCAAGCACCTAGGGCATGGTATGAGCGCCTACATTCCCATCTTGTGAAGATTGGATTTGAGAGAACAAGTGAAGATAGCAATATCTACTTGAAGTCTGAAGAAGATCAGATCCTGATCTGTGAAGTTTTTGTTGATGACATTATCTTTGGAGGAGATGACAAGATGAGTCATGAGTTTGCTGATGAAATGAAGAAAGAGTTTGAGATGTCACTTATAGGGGAGATTAAGTTCTTCATTGGACTGCAGATCCAGTAGATGAATGATGGAATCTTCATCACTCAGTCCAAATATGTCAAAGAGGTGTTGAAGACTTTTGGCATGGAAGATAGCAAACCGGTTGGTACACCAATGGTGACCGGTTGCAAATTGATAAAGGAGGATGATTCTGCACTGGTTGATGAGAAGGAATACCGGTCAATGATTGGTAAGTTGCATTATGTAGTGCATAGCACACCGGATATTGCACATGCAGTTGGCATCACTGCAAGGTTCCAGAAGAGTCCAAGATAATCTCACTTGAGTGCAGTCAAGCGGATTCTTAGGTATCTGAAGGGGACAATTGACTATGGATTGTGGTACCCATACAACAATAATTTCAATCTGAAAGTATTCACAGATGCTGATTGGGCCTATAATATGGATGATCGGAAGAGCACAACCGGTGGTGCATTCTTTCTAGGTGGTAGACTGGTCTCATGGATGAGTAAAAAGCAGAGTTGCATCTCTCAGCCTATAGCGGAAGCGGAGTATGTTGCAGCTTTCATGAACTACACTCAGACAATCTGGATGAAGCATGTAGTAGAAGGCTTCAAGATCCATGTATCTGAACCGGTAAGTATATTCTGTGATAACACAAGTGCTATCAATATATCAAAGAATCCAGTTTTACATTCTAGAACCAAGCATTTTGAGATTAAGTATCATTTCTTAAGGGAAAAGGTTCAGAATAAAGAGATTGCACTGGAGTATGTGTCCAGTAAGGAGTAGTTAGTAGACATATTCACCAAGCCTCTCGCAAAGACAACATTTGTGCATTTGAGAGGTGAATTAGGGGTATTGCCCCTTTAGGAGGTGAACTAAAAGTGATTGTTCCACATCAGTCAGGTATTGCAAACACAAATATTTTGTTGATTGGTGTGTTTATGGATGCTACTCCTCAAGGGGAGCAGCATGATGAAACAGTGATAATTGTACCTCCACTTTGGCATTGTTGTCAAAGGTGGAGAAGGAGTGAGAGTGAAGCGAAAAGATATCTGCAAAAAATGGGGAGAAGATGTGAAGCAGAGAAGATATCTTTTGTATATTTCCATCAATGCCAAAGGGGGAGATTGTTGGCATTATGTGAACTGGCATGAGCCTTATGTAAACTGGCATGAAGACATAATGATATTGTATGTTGTCATTGATGTCAATATGAGACATGGTGAGAACCGGCACATGTGATAGGTGAAGAGAGAGGAACCGACATATGTATGAACCGGTTTATATGCCAAAGTGAAGCGGCACATTTGTTCAAGGTGAACCGGCATGTAGTTATATGAACCAGCACATGGAAGCATTGTATGGTTACCGGTTGGTAGGTAGCTTCCACTTCAAGGTTTCCGTTTGGAGCAACTCAAGTGACTCAATTGGTAATCTTCATGTGATGAGTTAGCAGTATGATGGAGGACAGATCGTGTTGCCACGTAAGCTCTATGTGCGTGAAGGATCTTGCATGAAGAAGACTATTCCTATCCACCTCGGGAAAGTGTGAAGTCTGTCAAACGGTGATAATGCATGATGGGTTATCAGCCGCCATGAAAATGGTGGATAATGGATGATGGAGAATGTCTTGAGATCGATTCAAGATTGGTGCATTTAATGCAGTATGATTCAATGGTCAGGATTGAACTGTTTGAATTGCTTAACCTAACAGGTTTAGGGTTTAGGGTTTTTACTACTGACCTATATGTTTCCTATAAGGTTGATGTTGGGTTTCTATCTGAGGTTGTTGGCAAAAGTTGTGAGTGTGTATCCAAGGAAAGTGATACGTGATTCTTGCCAGACCATAGGAGAGAAGAGATACCAGCAAAGTGAATGTGCAGAAGGAAAAGAGGATCCTAAATGGATCTGCATTAGCATTAAGTGTTGTTAACAGATCATTGTAATACCTGTTGATCTCTAACCACTTCAACAGTTGCAAAATCCCCTAACAGGGTAGCCTTAACTGGCTTGATTCAAAATCCCTTAAATCAAGTGGTCTTAACCGACTTGTTACAAATCCCTTAACCGGGTAACTCAAGGCTAATGAGTTCTGAGAAGCTTGAGAAGCTTAGGAGATCCTTTCAGCTATTGAGTTCTTGAAATCCTCTAACAAGGTGACCCTACTGGGTTTAACCCTTAACTAGGTATCCCTTAACCAGGTGATCCCTAACAGGATCGGTTCCTACCAGAACCTATTGTAATGTCCTTAACTGGACAAGGCTCCTAACAGAGCGAACTTCCAAAGAGTTCAAAAAGCAGCTTGTGGGTATTCATCCCCATCGTGGTTTTTCCCAGTTGGGTTTCCACGTGAAAAATATGTGTGTCATGTGAAATGTTTTTTGTCTTATGATGCTTTGTCTTACCTGCTAAGCATATGAAGGTTCTATGTTTTATGCCTGTCTATAAAACACATTGAACTCACTGTTGTGAAGATCTTATGGTTAAGTTTACTTATTTATGCATGATAATATAATGATATTGTGGTATTGAGCCAAGAGGAAAGCTTATTGGGTGACCAGTTCATGACTGGTCGAGCTATACTGGATGTTGTCGGTTGCACTCTGTTTTACCAGTATCCATGTTTGTTAGTCTTTTAGAGTATTTGTTGTCAAACCGGTTTTGGATTCTATTGGTGTTTGTACTGATTCACCCCCCCCCCCTCTCAGTACCGGTTTGGTACTAGTGGTTCATCATTGAGTTATCACTGTATCAACTTTTCTCTTTCGCCTTGAGTGCAAATTTTCCCAATATAAACAATTTTCTCTTGTCCTTGAGGACCAATATTATGAGGCTCGTATTTTCCACCATTCGAGTCAGTTGTTAATCTCTCTTTTACTCTTGAGTCTAAATCAAAAAGTCTCTCCAAGGTGACCATCCCTTTAGGAATAACATTGGTTGGCAAATCCAAAATATCCACATTACCTTCGTTATTGAAATCATTTGATTTATCTTCCTCATCAATAATTTGATCTTCAAAAGCCCCCGAATTGGTGAGAAAAGCTAAGATATGGGCATCATCCAGGAAAACTTGGAAATGTTTGATATTATCAGGCACCGCAGGTGCAGAGATTAATTCCACCGAAAACTTCTTTAAAGGGGATTGGCTTACTGGTTCTAATGTACTAGCAACTACATCCAGTGCATCGGGTATTCCGTTTACTTTCCTAGGTACCAATTGAATGTCAAAAGCCTCGAAATCTTCAATCAGATCCCACACTCTATTCTGATATGTCGCTAACCTCTTGTCAAGGCACGCGTATTGGCTTCGCACTTGTTTAACCACCAACTCTGAATCTCCTTGCACCTTTAAACACTTTGCTCCTTTCTTATGAGCGAAAAGTAATCCTCTAATTAAAGCTTCGTACTCCGTTACATTATTAGTACAAGGGAATTTAAGTCGGTAAGAAGCTAAAAGGGTTTTCCCTTTTGGGTTGGTTAACTCTACGCCTGCTCCGCTGCCTTGTTTGGATCTTGACCCATCAAACTTTAAAAACCATATTTCATCTTTTGGTTTCTTCGTATTTTTCACCTTTGGGTCAATGCTGAGGTTAATGCTCAGAGAGGATTGTTTCTCCTCAAGCTCAAGACTTTGTACCAATTGAGTTTGTTCAATCCCTGGTTGTATAAGCACTTTGATTGTATTCAAGACAATCTCCTATTCAGATTGAGGTTGAAATTTGGAATGTGTTTCCTCCTTCTTAAGCTTCAAAGGAACATCTCCCTCTTCATTTTTAACAACCTTAACTACAAGAATTTCGTGGTTGCATTCTTTAGGTAAGGTAATCTTGTCTACGGGCTTGATTGTCTGAGACTCTAATTCGACACCTTGAACTTCCCCCATATTGTTGGTATGATCATCTTCTTTGAATGGAACCGGATTCATCAACTTTGTGATCTCATTCTAACATGGGATACATGAAACGTCTGAGTGTTCCTCATGGTGTATCCGACACCACTTCGGTAGCAGCAACTCTTGTATCTTCATAGTATTTCCTAATAAGCACATTCCTTGTTGTACTGCTGTAATGAACTCTTTCACCCGCCCTCTATATGCGGTCTTGTCGATTTGAGATGGTTGAAGTGGGGTTGGTGCAAAAAAAGTAAGAATCTCATTGACTCTGTAAACCCCTGGGCTTATCTCAGCAAATGCCACTTCATTAAGAGCACCATAATCTGTGACCAATTTCTTCAATTTAGGCTCACTATCAATTCGGATCTGGTTGCTCACCCCTTTCCAAGGAAGCCATAAATACATAAAACAAGTTGAGAAATATCCTCCCAATGTCTTGGACCAATCTCTATTGAGAAGCATCCCATATACTTCTGGAATATCCACCACTTGAATGTCAATATAACGAGATATTCGAGGATCAGTGCCTAACTGGATATATACATCTTTCAATTCTCCAATGACATTAACCTCTGTTTTGTCTAATTGTACTACCTTACTATTTGCACGTACTGGTTGAAGTCTAAGTTGTTGGCATATAGAGTAAGGCATCATGTTTCCTGAAGCTCCTGAGTCCACCAAACAGTTATGTAAATTCTTCCCACATATCTTCAAACTTAGTAAAAATGGTGGATTTTCTATTGCATTATTACTAATGTTAGCGTTAACTTCATTAAAATCTGCCAACTTAACCTCATTACTCTATGATTCTAACATCTCCAACTTCCTAAAGAGAGCCTTCTTCTGTTCGGGGCAATATCTCAATACTTCCATTAAGGACATAGTAGTGGCAGTCCTTTCCATCTCTTTAGTAACATCAAATGATCCTTTCAGAACATAATCTTGCCCCTGAACTTGCTTAGGGCGTGCTCCTTGGAAAGCTTGAGGTGGACGAGGATTGTTGCTCGCATTAGCATCCAGAGGTACAAACCTGCCCGTCGAGGGAGGTGGCTCTGTTAACGGAGCCTTGCCTTGACTTCTAAGATTATAATTGTTCCTGGTCTGAAAGGCCTGAGCATCGTATACGCATGGTTCACCATCAACCTGAAACTCTTTACACAAGAAAGTATCAACCAGCATGGCAGTATTAACCTTATCTGGTTCATCATTGGAACAATCTTTGGGCTGAGAGTCAACTTGAGCAATTCTTATGATTTTCTCGAACTGTGCACAATTAACCTCGGAATGGGAAGCCATGTCATGCAACTTGCACCAATTTGTTAGTAGATTCATATCAGCAAGGTTAACACTTTGTGTGTGGTTTGGGTTATCCCATGCATCCGGGCGGTCATGGTTCACCCCACCGTTATTTGGACCCATATTCCATTGTCTATTATAAGGTTTATTATTGTACCTTTGATTTTGGTTCTGGTTATTGTAGTTTCACTGATTATTATATGATTGAGATTGATTATACCCTCTTGGTGGATTCATCTTTAGCTGGCTCAAGTCTAAAGTAACTTGCAAGATCATTTTCTTCAAGGTCTCTACTTCAGCAGATATATGGGATCCTTGATTCTCAGGTGTTGTAGTTGAAAGTTGGTTTGTCGAATGCATATTGTCAAATTGCTGATTTCCGGCTTGCGGCTAACCAACGTACTGCATTTGAGTGGGAATGTTATTGGTACCATTTTGCCAAGTCGATGCTTGAGCTGGGAATGTTGACTTACCTATGGTTGGGGTGCATAAATTGGCACGGGGTTCATTGTTGGAGCACCGACAGGTAGAGACGAGGGTATACCTGGGAGTTGATTGTAATTTCCTTGATTCACCCTTGTGGGTAAATTATATCCGATCCCTCCTGGGGTTTGATTCAACTCCTGGTTCATGCTAATTGCTAATGTGAAGACTTTTGCTAAGGTATCCCTTTGATCTTGAGGAACACTCTTTTTAATGAACATAGCAGTCCAAGGGTCAATAGCTCTCAGATATGAGTCGATAGCTACGTTAGGTGCTACCTGGTAAGGGGCTTGTAGCCTCTTGAATGCCCTTTGGAAGTTAGTATTAAAGGTCGTTAATGGCTCATTTGGCAATTTCTTAAGAGAAGCAAACTGATGGTATAATGATCCGAGGTCTACGTACACTCGGAATTGATCAATGAAGGCCTTCTCCAAAAGATCCCAACCTATGATGGAGTTTGTAGGTAGGGTTAAGTACCAATTGTATTCATTCTCCCCAAGTGAATATGGGAAGAGTCTACATACTACATCTTGGTGTTCAATATGATTACGAACAACCACATCTTTGAATACTTCAATAAGTTCATCAGCCTTTCGTCCGCCTAGATAGTAAAATTTGCTGCAAAATTTGTTAGGGTTTCTAGGTAGGTCATGTATACCCCCTGGTATGGTTCCTAGTGGTGTAGTGTCTTGGTTGAAGTAAGCCATCAAAGGTAATAATGGTGAATGTTGAGTTACAAAAGGTGCAGCGATAAGCTGAGGACCAGGGATCACTTGGTCTCTTACGTTGGGTATGGATGATTGTACTAGTGAGGATGTTGAGGGTTGTTTCTTAGCTTTTTTCTTCTTCCTCCTAGTGGCAGGTCCTAATTCACCTAAGTCAGACAGTGAAGAACCACTCCTCACGACTTGGTGGAATCTCTCAGGAGAAAAAGATGATATACGATCCAGCTTAGTACCTCAATTACTTGGAAATACCAAATGCGGTTTACCTACGAGGGGTTTAGTCTATGGCCCTCCTTCTAGTGCCATTTTCTGTTGACGCGCGTTTTGACACACCCACCAACAGTCAAGTAGTTTATGCAAACACTCACCACCTCTCCTGAAAAGTAACAGGTTCGGAAGAACTCACTACCCCAACGTCTCTGTAGTCGGGTGTCGACAATGATGGATAACTCAATGGCTGATGTGGTTATACCTGTAAAGGGGCCTGCTAGTTAGAACTAAATCTCGCTGGTTTACGAACAATTGCACTTCCTTTTTTTTTATATTTTATGACTTAAGACTCTCTGGGGAAATAAAATGTGAAGCGTAAGGGAAACAAGAAAATAACAATAAAGATCAATACAATGACAACTCAATAAACTATTCAATTAGTTTCCTACAATTTGAGCAATTATCAGATATTATCCAAGTTAGCATTCAACAACGGACTTCCATAAAACCTGCAAAATCATCAATTTCACAAATCTATGGACATAGAATCATCAACAATATGGCCTATCACAGTAATTCCCATACACCACTGACATGCACAATATGGTTCATATCATAATAGACACGTTGCTAACTCAAAATAATAGACGTTACCAATTACACTGAACAATTTGGTAGAATATAAATGTAAATCAGGCAATCTACAAGCTGCTTTTCATATTAATCTCCATGAATGTATAGCAAAAATAACTCAAACTTCTTAACAATCTGCAAAAATCTCTAAAAATCTCTAAGTGGGCCACAAATCATCAATTTGGGGACCCTTACAAATGAATTCAACTTCTCAATTTATAGAAGTTTTTCACCCTATTATTTAGGAAATAACTCTACCCTAAATTAAGAACTAAAATTAGGAGTTGCAGTTAACTTGCAAGTTTCTGCCTGGACACTCCACTTAACAACTACGAAGCAGACGCTGCATGAGCATTACGAAGACCATGCTTGGTGAGCCACATTTTCGTAACCATGCAGGTTTTTCAAAATTGGAACTTTGAGTAAGAAGAGCAGTTTTAAAATAAAGAAAAAGCTTTGCTATCTTTAGCAATTGTGTGCCTAGCTTTTTTTTTTATTTCTTGGTAAATGCCTTATAATTTTCAATTATGCATGCAACTGCTTGGACTGGTAGATTGGCTACATGCTTAATTCTAAATTTATACTTCTTCAAAGTCTCCTCTGCATGTACTCCTTGTTCCTCTAACTCCTTTACCGTATCCACCACCTCCTGACACTGAGTAATCAGTTGTGTGTATCTATCCATAAGGGCAACATCGAACTGGGCAGCAAGTCCTAAGTTTTGTGCCTCATATGCATCCCATTGATTCAAAACTTGTTGTTGGTCCATTATTCCAGTATCAGCCATTCCGAGGCCAAAAGGCCCTAGTATATTTGTTACAAAATCTTCATATGACAAAATCTCTCTGAGAAGAGGGTCCTGAATATTAGTCATCTCCTTGACATACTGCTGATACATCTCTACCTTCAACTCCAAAATGTATATGTAGGACTGTAAATTCTCACAACTATCTCCTCCTAAGAGGTCTTCTTTTATTATCAGCTCTTCTCCTAACCGTAGTATCCTTTTCAAAATTTGGAGCTATTTATTAAAGGTGTTCTCCTTCCATTCCCAGTGTGTGGAACAGGTTGCCAAAGCTCCACCTGCCTGTACCGCTTTATGGTATATTTCCATCGTGTCCTGTAGAAACAACCTAATTTTGGCTGCATTCATTTGAGTCCAAGACTTAACGGCCGCAACTACTCATCTCACCTCCAATAGTGCCTTTACATCTCCTTCTGGCAAGGATGAGGTTGAAGGTAGGTCATCTGTCCTACAGGAGTCCAAAGGTTTGCACATTTCTACCAAAAGATGTTTATATTGCCCAAGTTGCGCTTTAAGTTCTACATTTGAACTGTGCTCCTTTTCCACGTGCCCTCTGACAACGCTTGTGGCTAGTTCCAAGGTATCTAACTCTCCCCACTTGGTCTGCTTACCTAGATTTACCTATGATACTTGGTATTTGGGAGAAGCTTGTCTCTCGGCCTGTGATGGAACCGCCACAACTGCAATCACTTCACTGGAACTAGTTGTTGACAAGTGGTGAACCATCTTCAACTTCTTAATCTTTGGTGGTTCCTCGGTGATTGTTTGTTGTAGAGTAACCTTGGGAAGCTCTACTTTTCTCTTTTTCTTTTCAAAGGTAAAATCCAACCATTCTAGTATATCTTCAGCTTTATCACCTTGATGTGATACAATCTCAGCAGTTATAACATGCACCTCTACCTGCTCCTCTACCTGCTCCTCTGCTTCATCTCCCGTTTGGCCAGGAACCTAGAATGATGAAATTTGGTGGGCTAAGTTAGCTTGGAGAGCTTCTTGTTTGTGTAACTCTCCTAGCTTACCACTAACTTCCTCATTGAATGCCATTTCTTCATTCCCTAGGTCCATCTCTGTTTGCCCGACTTCTATATCCTTAAGCAAGTCTTCTTGGTTTTGAGGAGTTAGAATCAACCTTTCATTCAGGATATCCTTTGCTTCACCTCCTTCTTGTTCACTACCTAGAGGCTGTTGTTGGTTGAGATCTTCTTCCTCTTGGTTAGAGTCAGACTCGACGTTTCTAATTTTCACTTTCTCAGTAGTGGATGTAAAACCTTGCACTTTGGGCTGCTTTGTGGATACATTAACAAATGGTGATGCGGGAGCAGTGGTGCCCGAAGCACTTGTTGTACCTATGGAAGGTGGTTGAGCAGGTACCTCCTTGGTGGCTTCTAGGTTCTCTTCCTGTTCTTGAGTATCCTCTCCTCCAGTGTGGCCTATAACAGTCCTTGGTGGGAGAACTCTAGCAAGTGGAATGACGCCTAGCCCATCGGTGACCCCTAGGTCTGCAACCTTCTTCAGAAGTTCAGACTCCTTCATCTTTTCTTAGAGTTTCTTTAGCAAGTCCTCGGTGCTTTCTTGGGGCTTGTCTTCCTCTCCTGGGTCAGTGGAGGTATTTTGTATTGAAGCCGACCTTGTTTTTCGGGCATACTCTTTATGGCCTCTTGACTGCGGCACCCCTGAGGTGAATTCCTTTTGTTTTGTTTTTGATGCACTAGGTCTGACCCTTTGGCTTAACCATTGCTTAGTCCTATTGATGACTACTTGGGAGACCTTCTCCATATCTGTATCTTCGCTTGCAGACCATTTCACTAGGGAGAGGGGCCTCTTGTCTATTCCTGATTCTTTATAAATTGTATCGAGTAACTCTCCATCATCCCTCAGGTCTTTAGGGAGGTTAGTCTCGATACCAAAGTCTCTAACCTGCAACACATACAACCTGTTATAATTCTTCTCCCTGACTTCAAAACTGTCCTGCAAGTTGGCCCAAAAGTCTTCCAAGCTGGACCTATGCCCCTCGTATGCCTTAGGCATATCTTTCTTAAGTTTCCTGTAGGGATCATAAAATTCCCTAGTATGATTATATTCTTTCAGGTTCAAATCTTGAAGCTCTTGCTCGGCCAATTTTGCCACCTATATTTTAGAACAGACGAAGTATTTAATGCCCACCAAAATACCCCAGAGAAATATAGCTAAAAATACTCAAATTTAAATTTTTTTTTAAACAATACAACACATAAAATCACTTAAGAAATGGAGCAAGCACACAACAACATTTAAGTGTTATGAACATAGAATAATTCACTCAAGCTATTCAAATAATTACGCAAGCGGAATACAATAAATCATTACTACTAACTCCCTAGGGTATCTCAACGCCATTACTTAATCTACCTACATAAGCAATAAGCATTTACTTTCTTCCAGATCAATACCTCATAATCTTAATCATTATACACACATAGGTGCAACATAGAAATACCTAACACCCATGATATGCAGCCTACCTAATCTTTCATTTAATATTAGATTCTATCTTTTAACGCATAGCTATTTCCTTTGTCACTTAGATTCGTTTTATACACCAAGTCCAAATATTCCTATTACCATTAACCAACCTTCGACTATTAACATCACCATTCACATACCA
Organism: Cryptomeria japonica; assembly: GCF_030272615.1. NCBI lineage: Eukaryota > Viridiplantae > Streptophyta > Pinopsida > Cupressales > Cupressaceae > Cryptomeria > Cryptomeria japonica. The sequence continues at coordinate 504,939,310 of NC_081410.1, forward strand.
AGATTAACCCTTACATTGCATTAGCACCATTTCCATTTACAATTAACTTCTACATAGTCATTTATAATTCTATGCTCCTAGCATACTTATTACTTCATCATGATTCCAAAAGTACATAATGCAATACTCACAAAGTCTCCTTGAAAATTTAACCCATAGCTCGTTTAATAATCATAAAATCTCTTGCACTATATCAATTAACCAACAATCATCTCATTACAAATCAAGTAACTACATGAATTCATCTCAACACAAACTATTATACAATATCCTAATTCCATAACCACTAATAGCATCCATCAAATGGAGATATAACCTTAAGCCATAACACATGATACATTATAATTCTTTTCTAAAAGACAAGCATTCATTTAATCGTCTTCCCATACACTTACTAGTAATTTCCATTAATAAGATTAGCAATTCATTCACTAAGAACATCCATACAATATTTCATAAGGAACCTTCAATTACATCCCAAATATTATAGGATTTCAATTCAATCATTAGATCACTGTCTACGGAGTATGATAATATTATTTCAAACTATTTAATCACAACTCATAAACATGTCCTAAAATATCTTCCAACATTACTCAAACTCATACATCCTATCAAGACATAACATTTCTTCTACTTAAATCATTAGTTAAAGACATCATTTCAGATCTAATACCATTGTCATAACATTTACCCGATTTAATTTTAACATGGCTCATCAAGAATATAAAATACATCATTTCATTTTAAACAACAATACTTATCCACACCTCATGCATCCATTTCATTTAATATAAATATGTTACAATACAACTCAAGTTCATCATTACAATCACATACCATAACCAAAAGCTATCACTATAACTAGAACAACATAATCATTTCTCATAAGCATGGTTTTTTTTACAACCATTACATAAGAATTTCATTACATAAATCACATCATCATTTACATTCTTGCTGCAATTATTATCCATGAATAATCTAAAGAAGCATCCTTATCCACGCAAGAAGAATCAAAAGATAGGAACATCCCAATGGTTTAAAAGCACCAACCACCCAACCATGTGGAACCAAAGGAACCACCCCCCGTGCTAGGAGATGACACAAGGTCCCAACACACACTTTACATCTAGGCTGACACTCAAAACCAAAGAGACTAACTAACAAGGACTCTCAAGCAATAACTCACACAGAGCCACAAGAATAAACTCCCAGAGGCATAAAACTCATTAGGACATAAATGCATCCAATAAGAATAATCATAAATCATAAAGGGGGAACACATGTAGGAGTGGAGTGTCATCACATGCCATCCTCATAACATAATAACACAAGGCACTAGCCTGATGGACATGTGGAGCCATCTCAACCTATGAGAGACCAAGGGAGATTAGCTTACTATCTTCACGATCTGCTCATGCTTATCCTAAAACATCCTCCCTAGGACATAAGTCATGAGGCTCAAAACTATTCATTATCTTGTTTAAGTGAGTTATATTTTTCCCATCCCAATTAATTTATTATCAATGTTATCACTTGCTTACAAATCATGGAAAACTCCAATGTGCCCTGGTGGTCTAGACTTCATGCATCCTTACAAGGAACCTCATTCCAGTCTATCTCTCATGACCCCGGTCATCACAAGGAAGCCCACTCCTCCTAACATGGCCCAACAACACATCACAAGAGGCTCTACCAATATAAATACAATAATATTCAATGCAGCCAATAACTTCCACACATACTCTCACGACATATGCAAGGCTACAACAACATCAATATAACAAAATGAGCCTCTTGGCTAGCAATCAACAAAGGCATATAAAGCCATTAAATTTGCTCTCATTAATGAAAGTAAAACCACAACAAGACCACCTCACTTGCTGCCCCAAAACAACAACACTTCCAACTCACCAGCCATAGCACATCAATGTGGATGAAAGCACAATTCTTTCCCCAATAACATAGGAAGGTAAATATGCTTGAAACCAACAAAATACATCAAATAAAATCAGATATAAAACTATAAATCATCAACACCCTCAACAATGCCTCTGGTGCAAAAATTAATCTGTAAAGTACCACAAAATCAAGCAACTAGCAAATGAAGGCCTATTTATCAAAAATAAAAAAACAAAACAAAACCAAGCAAAACCATGCTCCAATCAAAATATTTCAAAAATATTATATTCCATACCTACCTTCCCAAATTTCAAGAAAATAAAATATATTTTCTACCTACCAGAAACTTCCAGCCAATCAATTCCAAGGGTAGGTAAAATAAATTAAACCATTGACCTGGGGTGAAAATAACTTTTAAATAAAAGAATACAAATTACCCCCTTTTAAATTAATTAATGGGTAAAATAATATTACCCAATAAATAAAATTCACTTCAACATTAAATAAATAATACACACTTGAAGGTCAATATTAAATCAAAACTCCATGCATGACACAGACTCAGAAAGACAAACCCAAAAATATAAATATTTCCCACAAACTATAGAATAAAACCTTACAACAAATTTATGCCTTCATATATTTCTTTCTTCACTATACAAATGTTAGATTCATTTCCCCAAGCTCACACATTCAATCTACAGACACGGAGCATACAGGAAAACTGTAAAATAAAATATAAAAAAGTAGAATACATCTCCAACCTGAGAAAACCAAAACCAAGAAGAAAACTTGCTGGAGAAAATTTTCTAAGAAGAATCAACCCACAAAAAATTCACGAAAAAGAAAATAAAAAGACAAACATTAACCAAAAACCCTAGCCTCAATCTCAGCCAATCAAAATATTCCAATCTATAATATATTTTACCAACCCCACCATATAATATAATTTTACCCCCCTTTTTAAATTCAACCAATAAGAGAAGAGGGTAGGTAAGGTAAATATAAATCATGTTTTTTTTACAATTTGGTGGGAATGTTTTATCGTTTTATTATTTATACAACCCACTTAATATAAAAGTCAAACTAATAAATAAAATATGAGCCACAATTAAATAAATTAAATGGGGAAATTAAATTAAATAAACCAAAGGCTCATAAATGAATTAATGAACTAGATAAACATTAAAAGCCAAATAAATATTAAACCATAGGCGATTAAATAAATAAATACCAATAAAGGTCAAATCACAAATAAATATAAAACACATCATAAGCTAAACAATAAAAATTAAATAAATATTAAATCATCATTAAAATAAATAAACATTTAAATATCAAATAATCAAATAACCAAAAAGGAAAGAATCCAATAAATTAAATTAAACATTAGATAACCAAATAATCAAATCGCTATTAATCAAAAATTTTAAAATAAACATCATTAATTATTTAATCTCGCATCAATAATCAAATAGTCAATCTCAACATAAAAGGAATAATCAGCCAATACTAACATACTCACAACACAGAAGAAACCTAGCTTACTAACTATCATGACGACTTGCGCCAAGACACTGACGACTCACAGTGAACAACTTAGACCTAGAGTATGTGAGGGGAAATTGTGCCAACTCCGAACCACATACCATTGGGATTTAAAGACACACTCAGACCTGTGGAGGTAGGTGGAGTCGATGCCTGGTACCTGCAAATTCTGCATCCACAAAGCAACGATACGACATATGCATATATATATATTATAACAGACAAGGGTTAGAGAATTGCAACGACACATCCTGCTCGCAATGAGTGATGTGGAATTGTCTCTATCCCGAAGACAGTCATACAACAATCAAACACACCATAAGATCAACTCATCATAGATAATCATTAAATATGGTTAGTACATAAAAACATCATCAAGTGCATGATTAGTATAATTCACAATTATAGTAAGGCATGTAAATTCCATCAACAATTATGCTCATCAAATCACATGATCAATATAATATTTCGATAGTCAATCACATAATAAGCATATAGTGTCTAATAAATCATGTGATCATTAATGATAGTATCAAAATCCTATAAATCATCTAAAATAGTCTATGCCCAATAATTCCTATCATGCATGAATTAAAAGTCAACTCTAGTCAAAACAAGTCAAGTCAAGGGTGGACACTACAAAGTACCCAATGGACATCGAGAAGTCAATACCTATTTTATATTTAGAAGATAGCAGTGATTGGAGACCAAGAAGTTGTCTCACATATTCCAGCAGGATTACCCTATCGTTGCAATAACGAGGCAATAGCATTGGATTCCCTATGAATCCACTAACTCTAATGTAAGTGTAACGTGGGTTTTGGATGAACCAACACGCCCACTCCCGGATAATAGCCATGGCTTCTGGGCTTATCCGATATCTTGCATCTCCAGTCAACTTAATGATTATAGGGAAGATGAAGGCATCATTAACCCTCTTAAAGTGTATCTTTGCATTTGTTAGAGTGAGCTGGGAATAATATTCCCATATCTTCTTTTGTCCCTCCTTCTCTCCTAGTCGCCCTTCTACCTGTAGGCCTAGAAAATTTCTGGCTCTGGCAGCTACCCAAATGACATAGGATGTGAAAAAGAACTTCTGGGTGTGCTGCACCTCCTTCATCTACTTACAAATGTTATCCGAAAAGATTTGCAGCCAATCAAAGTATTGCTTTCCTACCAATATGGTACTCATAAATTGGAACATCCAAGGGTGGAAATGCTTGCAGTCAGGCTTGCCGAAGGCCCTACTGAGCATGATAATCAAGGCCCTTTGAGGCTCTTTGAAGTCTGCCCTCAGGATCTCTGAAGCCTTGAGCCCTATTTTCCTCTCCTCTTCCAACCAGTTGGTATTCATGTGTCGTTTACTGGTTGACACCTTCTCGTTCCATGTTTTCAAGGCCTCTTCTTCTATTAGTAAGAATGCCTCTTCCCTAGTTGGGATTCCAAAGACGAACCCCAGCATATCCGGTGACAAGTCAATAACAATCTTTCCATGTGCATCCATACACTTTCTTGTCCCTGGATTGTAGAATGGAGCGATGGTCATTATAAACTTTGGTGCTTGAAGCGACTGTGGGAATACAGTAGCTTCCACAAGACCCAACCTCTTTATCCTTTGGTGGAGAGCATCTAGGATAGGTTTATCCAATTGGGTTCCAATATCCCCAATCTCTATGTGTCCCACTTCGGTGTCTGTGACCCATCTAATTTGATCGTCCAACTTCGAAACATGGACCTGTCCTTGATATTGGTACTTCATGGTGGCTGGAAGTCTGTCAATTTCTTTACCTCTCTTATTGGCGGATGAGTCCATCTAACCACTGTAACTTGTAGGCAAAACATAAATCTTAGTCCTCAATATTAAACATAATTCTTGATCCACTTCGGGACTTCGGGGTCCCGGGGTAAGCAAAAAAGGAAAAGGGCTCGGAACTCCGGGGTTCCAGGCTCCAGATTTGGGACGATCTGGAACTCTAGGGTGGAATGGAAGGCAAAACCCAGAACTCTAGGGATCTGGGGTGGAATGGAACATGAAACTCGGAACTCCGGGGTTCCGGGGTGGAAGGCAGAAATGGAACATGAAACCCGGAACTCCGGGGTGGAAGGCAGAGCGAAAACCCATAACTCTAGGGATCTGGGGTGGAAATCTACATGAAACTCAGAACTCTGGGGTTCCAGGGTTCCGGGGTGAAAGGTAGAGCGAAAACCTGGAACTCCGGGGATCCAAGGTTCCGGGGTGGAAGGCAGAGCGAAAACTCGGAACTCTGGGGATCCGGGGTGGAAAGCTAGGGCACACCCAAAAACAACAAACACAAAAGAACAAAAAGGAACAAAAACATGAAAAGACACCTAATCTAAAAAAACGCAAGGAGAGAAAACTAATTCACCAACCTGGTGAATCGAAAATCAAACGGACGCCAAGAAAGAGAGCTCGGGAGTCCGAAGGTTCATGACTTGGAGTTGTGGAGGAGAAACTCTAAATGCACAAATGAACTGAAAAAGTTCATTATCTCCTATATATAGCCTCCCAAAACCCTTCCGTATGAAAACCATAAACATGACCCCGGGACTCCAGGGTTTCGGGGTCGACAGACCCAAGACCTCGGGACTCCGAGACTCCAGAGTTCCGAGGTCAGAACAACAAGGAACCTCGGGACTCTGGGATCCCGGAGTTCTGAGGCAAAACCAAAAGAACCTCAGGACTCCGGAATTCTGGAGTTCCAAGGTAAAACCCTAAAGGGACCTCGGGACTCCGGGATTTCAGAGTTCCGAGGTCAACACCAAAAAGAACCTCGGGACTCCGGAGTTCTGAGGTAAAAACAAAAAGAACCTCAGGATTCCGGGACTCCGGAGTTCCGAGGTAAAAACAAAAAAAGGGGGGGTCCATATTTTGACTCAAGAAAACCAAATAAGGAAATAGATATGATAGGCATAACAAGTCTACAAACATGCTCTGCTAGGAGCGAATCTTGTTAAAGATCCCAAAGCTATGTTAGGAGCTATACCCTGTTAAAGGTAGTACCCTATTAGGAGTAACCTCGGTAGAGGATTTCTGAATCCAAACTAATGGATCACTTGGTTAGAGGATTTGTAAAATGAGGCTTGTTAGAGCTTACCCGGTTAGGGGTTTTGAATGTTATAGTGATAAGAAAACAACAGGTGGTGTGATCTAGAAGTAGCACAACTTGCTTGAATAGATCCTCTTATGCGCACTCAAAACTGCATTAGCAACATACTCTGTGACTTAACTCTTTTGTATTCACATCAAATCATCTCATATCATATATCATCATACTTACAAAATAGTTCATCGTAATGTCATTATATAAACATTTAGATTTCATGTCAGCCTTAGAAATTATATCATAATTTCCTAGGTACAGTGTATCTGGAAAATAAAACATAACTCATCACAAAATACCGCCAAAATTTGTCAGTTAGGATAACTCATCATGATCGGTGATAACTCATCACACAATCAATTAATACCGGTTGGAGTTAACCTCTCTCAACATATAAACCGATTGTCCTCCATTGCTTCTTCGATAATCTCTGCTGGATCTTCAAGTTGGTGTCGAGACATTCACGTATATATCGGTTGACAACATGTACCAGTTTGACACCATCACAAGCAAAACTTATAATACCGGTAGCAATATAATACAAATAATTTTGAAGTAACACCGGTAGACAAACATATGTGTGTGTGTACATGTTCCATCAATGACAACATATGAAGTCATTCATTACAATCATTATCAAGCCAACAAAAACCTCTCCCACAATGGAAATGGTAGCTCCTTTTTATAGGAAGAATGGGCTAATGGATTGTCAAGAATGAATGTCTTAAGAAGGGTTAAGACTGACTCCCATAAGCTTGGGTGGATCAAAGGCTTCTCAACCCATGAGGTGTTGACAAGTTTCAACATGGGAAAGCTTGAGAAGAATATGGAGTGTAAGGAAGATTGAGCCATAATGGCTTTCTTTGTCCTCACACTCCAAAGAGGGTGGAAGAAAAGAATAAAATAATTCTTTGAAGCGACCCTTTCTAAGAAAGCCCATGTGGGTTTTCTTGCCAAAATGAGAAGGCTTTTAAGGCTTTGTAAGACAAGTGGGAAGTCATTAATTGCAAAGAAAGTGACCCTTCCCTAATCCCTTGGATCAAGAATGTGCATTTGATTAGATGTGGATTAGGAATGATTAGAACAAAGGTTATTAGACAAGTTGGAAAAGTGGGAGGAGGCAAGTGGATGGAGAGAAATTAATTAAATAAAAAAGAAATAGTAATTAATTACATGTGCAAGAAGTAGATAAAAGGTTACTTAAATAAATACCAAATATTTATTTAATTTGTTAGGAAGAAGAGGGATAATTTGAATTAATTAAATAATGATTTTTATTCATTTAATTAATATTTAGATTGTGGCTTATGAATGATAAAGGGGCATCTTTGGATGCATTTTGTGTCATTTTGAAAAGTTTTGGTTTTTGAGTTGTTTTAATTTGTTTTGAGCAAATAAGGTCATTTGAGACTATTTGGGGTCATTTGAAGACCATTTTAGTATGTTTAGGTGTTTAAATGCAAACATTGCTAAAAGTTGTCAATGTTGTCAAAAACTTACAAATGTTGTCATTAGTGTTAATAAAGGAGTTGGAATAAAAGGGTAAAAACTTTATTGAAAATCAGAAACAAGAATTACAAAGAGACCTAGAGCCCTGAGACCCCAGGAAAGAACCACCAAACCAGCCCCAGATCATCCAACTTCATAACCATCCATGTCCTCAGTAAAAATCTTCTGCAAGTCCTGACAGTAATCCCTGGAGAGATGCTCCCAACCTTCAACTTTCCAATCCCTACCATGTTCCGAGGCCCACTTGGCCAAACAATCAGCTGTTCTATTCCATTCACAAGGGATGTGGATGAAAAACACTTGCTCCATTAAAGAGCTAATTTGGAGAATCTGTTGAACAATCCTTGCCAACTGCCACTGAATCCCACTCACCTTCTGCTTAGTCAATAGGTTAACAACAATTTGTGAGTCCGATTCATAAATCACCTTCCTTCGTCCCAACTCCCAAGCACGCTCAAGGGCATAGAGAATTGCAAATCCCTCTATAAAGTTGTTAGACTACCACCCTTTATGCATCGAAAAGAGGAAAATAACCTCCCCCCTGCTATTCCTGCCAACACCACCAACTCCAGCAGGGCCTGGGTTACCCCTAGATGAGCCATCAATGTTAATCTTGATGAACTCATCCTGAGGGGGTATCCACCTTCCCACCCTTTACACCTTCTTCATGGCCCATCTACCTCTCCTAACACAAGCTGAGGCTGGAGACAACTCCCGCAGACCAAGCCTACTCACAATATCAACCTCATCTCTACCCAAAGGAAAATTCACGTCACATTTTGCTTCCACAGTCTCCCAGATCATTGCAATGATCATATTCCAAACTTGTTGAATAAACAATCTGACCTCATGAAAGATCCACTTGTTTCTCTCGAGCCAGATCTTCCATAGAATGAAGATGGGCCCAATATACTAGATAGTCTGTAGGAAGGAGGACATGATAGGAGGTCTACCCAAACTGCTCCAGAACTCCACCAGAGAGTCCACGTGGATACAAGGATGCTTCCACACCCCCCACCAATAATGCCAAATAAGTAGAGAGAAGGGGCATCTGAAGAACAGGTGTGAGGAATCTTCCTCCCCATTACCACACAAAACACAGATAGAGGGCCCCAGAAATCCCTACTTGCGGATATTATCTCAGGCAAGACATCTATTCAAAGCCAAAGTCCAAGAAAAGCAATTATACTTCGGCCAAGACACATTGCTCCACACCTTCTTCCACTAGTTCACCTCTCTTCCCTCAAATCTTGGGTACAAAAATTCTTGATATCCACTAGCCACCGTGAACATGCCTTCAGGATTTGGAGACCAAGCCAACCCATCCCTACCCTTGAGGGAGCTACAATGTTTACTCGCCAAAATGCCTTGCAGCTCTGCACACTCTTCCTCCAGCCCAACAACTGGCCACTCATCAGGAGTCTTCCACCTCTCCAAATCCAGCCGTCCACACCTATAAACAGCCTTGAAGTCACTCACCCTTGACCATCCAGCCTCCAAAAACCTTTGGCATAGGGTCCCAAGGTTAGGGAACTGATCAAGAATGGGAGGATATCCATTGAAAGAGTCATTCCAGAAAAGGACCTCTTCCCCCCTCCAGCAAATCCAAAAGAGTCCTACCTTAATGAGAGAAGCCCCCCTCTTGAGAGTATACCAGATCGAAGAGCCCTTTCCCTCAAGCGGATATCTAAGGATTTCCTCCATCGGGACCCTCTGCATATATTTGTTGGCCAAAATCCTAGCCCAGCTCCGATCCTGCTCAACACACCACCTCCAGTACAATTTAGCCGCCAGAGCCTCCCCAAAAAGAACAGATTATCTTAAACCAAGCCCCCCCGACTGCTTCAGGCTACATACCAAGTCCCAATTAACAAGGCTCCATTTTGAAGAGGAGAGATTGCTTGCCCATAAAAATTGCCTAGCTAGAGAATCCAGACCCTTCAAGAACCACTTAGGAGCCACATGAAGAATACAACGATAGATTAGAAGAGCCTGAACCACTAACTGAATCAATTGAACCCTCCCAACAAAGGATAGCCATCTACGAGTCTAGTGTTCAACCTTCGTGTGGAATTTATCCAATATACCCTGCCAAGAATCCCTAGGAGGGTTACCAGGAGAGATAGGAATACCCAAATAAATCAAGGGCAGGGAGCCAACTTGGAATCTCAAGATAAGAGCAATCCTCCTTTGAATAGTTTCAGGAGTGTTGAAAAAGAGGATAGAAGACTTGTCCTCGTTGATCAGCTATCCTGATGCCGCAAGATAAACATCCAAGACCATACATAGATTATTAGCTTCTCTAATCTGAGCAAGCCCCATAAGAGTCGTGTCATCCACAAACTACAAATAGGACTGCGACTACAAGTCATTACCCCATCTCCAACCCTGAATAATACCCAGGCCTAGATTATGCTTAATCAGCCTCCCCATACCCTCAGTCAGAAGAATGAATAGATAAGGAGAGAGGGGGTCCCCCTGACAGAGACCCCTAGACGCACCAAACAGCTCAGTATGATCTCCATTGATAAGCATAGAGAAAGAAGTAATCATAAAACAACTCATAACCCACTGGATCCACTCATCAGCAAAACCAAACGCCTTGAGGATCTTCTGAAGGAAGGACCACCAAATTCTGTCAGATGCCTTAGCCATATCCAGCTTGATAAACATAGCTTTTTCCTTGGAGGTTGCCATAGAGTGAATGGTCTCTGTAGCAATGACAACCCCATCCAAAATTTGATGCCCTTCCACAAACCCACTCTGCTCCTCAGAGATAACATTCCCTAAACACTACTTCAATCTATCTGCTATCAGCTTAGAGATGATCTTATAAATCACATTGCAGAGAGAGATGGAGCGGAACTGGCCTAACCGGTCATCCCCCTCACACTTGGGGATAAGAGAAATGAAAGTCGCATTCAACGCCCTAAGCATTTGCTTATTCCTCTGGGATTCCTGCACAACCTCCAGTAAATCCAGCTTGATAATATCCCAGAATTCTTGAAAGAATTTAACTGGGAACCCATCCGGTCTAGGAGCTTTTCCTTTCCTCATGTGAAAGACAATCCTCTCAAATTCTTCCAACAAAATAGGACACAAAAGCTGCTCATTCATCTCCCCTAAGACAAGAGAAGGAATGCAAGCAAGAACCTGGTTCTCCTCCCCCGTTTCCCCCTAAGAGTCCTCCCTGAAGAGGGATCGAAAAAACAGAGACGCCCCTGCAAGGATAAGCATTGCTCACCTCTATCATTAACCAGAACAGGGATGGAATTTCCATGCCTTCTAGCTTTCACTGAGTTGAAGAAGAAAGCAGAGTTCTTGTCCCCCTCCTCCAGCCAATCAATACAAGCTCTCTGCTTCCAGTAAATTTCTCCCCTAAGCTCCCATTCCTCTACCACCTTGATAGCCCTGTCTTCCTCCTTGAGAAAGTCCTCAGATAAACCTTTCTCTCTAATTATGCTGGTGATCCCATTCAACACAATTTGAGTAGCTTTTTTAGCATGAAAAATGTTCCCGAAACCCTGTCGGTTCCACTGTTTGAGCTAAAACTTAACAAATTATAGCTTCTTGGCAAAAGAGTACATGGAAGTGCCAAAGGCCGACCTCCCTTTCCTCCACCACTCCGCTATAAGAGCCTGCAAAGTAGGATCCCGAAGCCACATAAGTTGGAATTTGAATGAAGGTGAGAGAGAAACTCGAGCCGAAGAAGAAACCAGCTTGATGGGCCAGTGATCTGGTCCTCTCCAGTCAAGAATCTCTGAACTGGTGGACCACCCCCCACCAATCCAAAAACTAGAAACCAAGAAATGATCCAACCTCTCTGCAATCCAATACTCTCCCACCCTCCTATTATTCTAGGTGAACAAACCATTACCAGGCTTAATGTCCACAAGCTACAACAAGGAAATATTATCCTGAAAAAGGAAAGATGAAGGTTCCAATCACATCACCCCCCCTTCTTTTCACTTAGCTCAAGGATGGCATTGAAGTCTCCTGCCATAATCCAAGGATGAAAAGGTACCAGCCTTCGCATACAGGAAATATGAGACCATAAGTTTTGCTTACTCTGAAGATCAGTGGGGGCATAGATGTTAGAAAACAAAATGAATTCCCCAGTCTCAAGACTAGAGATCACCCCGGATAATGACGATCGGGAGGCAACCCACCAGACAAGGTGAAACCTTAAGGGGTTCCAAAGATAGGCCACCCCTCCAGAGGAACCATCTACCCCAACACACTAACACTCTCCTCGAGTCTACAGCTTCGGCACCAGGCCCATCATACTCTCCACAGTAAGTTTAGTTTCTTGCAAAAATATGACATCAAGTGAATGATTCCTAATAAAATCCTGAACAACTTTTTGTCTAGGGCCGCTGTTCAAGCCCCTCACATTCCATGAAAGCACAATCATTTTGGAGGATTGGAAAAGTGAGAATCCAAAGTCTTTACCGACCCTGACTCAACCAAATTCTCCCCCATCAATTTAATCTTGTCCAAATCCTTCTTTATGCCCACCTTTGAGCTCTTCTTTGATGCACTTTTCTTAATATCTTTCTAATGCAAACCCAAATGAGTGAAAGACTTATTGCTTTTGACCCCAGCCGGTTCCAATTTCAAATCTATCGGAGAGCCCTCCCCCTCAACCAAATTCACCTTAGAACCAGGAGTGAGTCTCAACTGAACCCCTACTGGATGATCCATCTCCATCTACTGGCTTCCAACCACTAGCAGGGTCTGGATAGGGTTCTCAATTACTCTTTCTAGAGCCCCCCCTGATGCACCTTGATCCAAAGGGGTTAGCCTCAGATTAACTTCCTTATGGCAAAGGTCATCCAAGGCTTCAAATCTGTTGAAGGTGTCCTCCTCCTGTCTCTCCTGCAAAGGCTTCTTTTGTCCCCAGTTCCTGTTCTTTGTCTTAACCAGGACAAAACCATCAAAACCCCCAGCCTCAACAGACATAGCAGCTTTCCCTTTGTGAGCCCTATCTTGGCTTGGTTTTGACTGCTAAGGTTGGCGCACCACCGGTTTATATCTAGGGCACTTATGCTGTAAATGACCATACTCATGATACAATCGGCAATGAAAAGGTAAAGTCTCATAATCTAACTGTTGAACCCAAGAAAAAGATCCTGCACACATATCTATAGCATCCAACAAGGTTTTACTAAGATCAATTTCAACACAGATACGCGCAAAGGTCATTACCTTTCTCCCCAGGGTTTGCGTAGAGGATCCCACTGGCTTCCCAAGCAGAGTGGCAAGCATCTGGAGAACATCTTCCTGGCAGCATTCCACAAGAAAACGTGGTAAACGAACCCACACAGGAACCCTATTCGGGAGCTCCTCCGAAGGGTTAAACCCCGCATGCCAAGGTTTGATGAACAACCCCACCTGGTTGTAAAAATAACGGACCACCTTCGAAGACCCTATTGTGATCCTCCATGCAGTTGAAGGTAACCATGAAGTAGTTGTTTGCCAACAACATAATCTCCATTTCCCCCTTCAGGGCCCAAGTCCTTTGTGCACAGTTTTCCAAAAACTACAAAGAAACCCTCATTCCAAAAAAATTGCAATATAGCGAGTGTTTTGAAAAATATTCGATGTCCTCTGCTATCATCTCAGGAGGAATAACCAGCTTTGGCCTCTCACTGCATCTCTCCAAGCAACCATTAATCTTCAAAATGTGAGAGCTACCCGCACTACAAGATCCCACGTCTGGGGAGAAAAGGTTATTACTGAATGTCTTCATGCTCTATGATGGGGATTTTGATCCCACCGCAACACGAAAATCCAAGGCTGGTTGATCCTTCGAAGCTTCCCCGCCAATACTCATCATAAAACTCAAACAGGATGAAACCCTAAACCCCAAAGGGGCCCGAAAGAAATAGAAACCCCCAAAACTCCAACCCTCCCCAACACACTTGGGATGGAGGTCCACCCGTGGCCCCTAGCCCCAATGGAACTTGCTGCCTGCTAAGAATGGCGGCTGAGCTACGCAGCCTGCACCCACTCGTAGACCGCCACACGTATCCCCTCCGCCCTCTGCTGCTCCCCACACTACCCAGACCCCCTCGCACTGCACAGCCTCCTCTGCGCACCCTGGACTCCCTGTGAACACCCCCGATCATGAGCTAGGGCCTCGGTGCCCTAGCTCGACCCTTTGCAACACTTGCCCGCGTGGCATCTCCCTCTGTCCGCATCCGGTAAATTTTGGGGATCCTGTATTGTTAATAAAGGAGTTAATGGTTGGTTGTGAAGTTCAAAAATGGTTGTAAAATGGTAAATGTGTAATGTAATCTCAAGCACAGAGGTTGGGGAAGGATTAAATGAGAAGAAACAACATTTTTGCATGTTTTCACTACATTTTCATTCTAAAACTCAAGTGGTACGACCTAGTACAAACTAGTACAGGTCTAAAACTTACATGGGTGGAAAGATGATTTTATTTCAGATATTTTTCATTTTTACTATTCCTAAATAAAATATTGTTTGATAGGTCTAATAATCCAATCTTCCTAACAGACCTATTCAGAAACTAGGGTTTCCAGTTTTGATAAAAAATTCACTTCTCTTGTTTGGCATGACCTGAAAAATGCTAAAAATTTCAGGAAACCTTTATTTTTTCATCCTCTAATGGATTCCAAAATCTTATCATGATTTCTTTCGACCATGAAAAGTTATGGGTGACTTTTACAAAGAAAACTCTGTCAAAAAAAGAAAAATAGCTTGTTGCTAGAGGGTTTGACAAAATCTTTACATAGTTTGGTCATGGTTGGGTGTAGAGTCATTGAGATATGTTATAAAATAATTGAAGTGTTCAAGAACTCATATATGATTTCATCCTTCATTTTTTAATGCCTATTAGGCCACTATAGCAATGTTCCCAACTTGAATTAGGTTGCACCAAATCATGATTTGCAATTAGTCTTTGTATGAAATATGTAAAAAGAGTCAAGTTGATCTAAGTTGAGTTTCTGCTACATAATTTTGGTATCAGAGCCCAAAATATCTAGGCATGAGAAATTAATTATGTTGATTGGCATTTGGTTCAGTATGTGTGTTGCAGATTGACAAGTTGAGAAGAGCTTGGATACCAAAAGACTAGGCAAGGAAGAAGGAAAGAAAGAAATCCCTAGGTGAGGTACCACGAGAAGAAGATAGGAAAAGAGAAAAGGAAGACAAGATGAAAGAAAACAAGATAATACAAGTTGAAAAGTTTGATAGGAAAATGTCAAAGCTGAAAAAAAGTATTAAGCATGTAGTATTCAATAATATAGGATTAGATGACAAGTTTGAAAGAGATATGGTAGAGTTCAGGAATTACATTAAGCATATAGTACAACAGTGGCTTGGGGAAGAATACCAAGGATCTGTTGGGTATTGGCCCATGCATAATAAATTTAAATGGCCCATAAAGATGATTTTTCACAAAAGGCGAAAGCAAAGGATGGTTACTTTGAAAAGAGAAGATGAAACAAAGGAAGAAGAGACATTCCTTGACATGGACATGAATGAATATCAAGGGTGTTTTCAAGCAAGCGTAGAATTCATGGAAGAACAATGTTCTCAAGTAGACACAAATTCAAAGGTCCATTGGCAAGAGTTACATTCAAGAAACCGCAGCAAGTTGGTGGTGATCAGACAATTGATAAGAAGATGGGTGAGGCATCTTTGGATGCATTTTGTAGCATGTTGAAAAGTTTTGGTTTTTGAGTTGTTTTTATTTGTTTTAATAAAATAAGGTCATTTGAGACCATTTGGGGTAATTTGAAGACCATTCTATTATGTTTAGGTGTTTAAATGTAAATGTTGCTAAAAGTTGTCAATGTTGTCAAAGTGTTATAAATGTTGTCATTAGTTTTAAGTTAATGGTCGGTTGGGAAGTTGAAAAATGGTTCTAACATGATAATTATGTAATGCAATCTCAATTACAAAGGTTGGGGAAGGATTGAATGAGAATAAACATCATTAGGCAGACTAAAGAAGTCATGAAAGATACAGAGACGATCTTGAGATATGTTTTTCTCAAAAACCAATATGAAGTTGTTCCTGAGAAAGATCATGATGATTCTCCTAAATATGGTCTAAAAACTCAGAGCATGCCATCCCAAGGTGAGCAGACAAAGGTTGACACTCCTATTATGGAAGTGCAGATAATTGATCAAGTAGAGGTGAATGATCTGGAAGATGCCAAGGATGAGGATACACAAAATCCTCTAGATCAACCCATGGATACAATGCCCTCAGTTGAGAACCAAGCTCTGGTTGTTGATGATGCATGACTAGAAAGGTCAAGACAGAAGTTGATGCAAAAGATAAAAGGGATGTAGCAAGAGACGTTGCAGATGATGTAAAAGATTTTTTGGAAAAAGACAAGAAATTTTTTGATGATCCGACATTGTCACAAGGGGCAAATAACTTAGATTCTCTCTATCTGATTCAGAAGCTAAAGTTAGCATCACTTGCACAGGATAAGGCTAGAGAGGAGATCTTAAAGTATCACATAGAAGACAGTGAGCTTGTGAGTCTTGCATCTGGTATTCCTGAGAAAATAATGCCTACATTTCAAAAGGATACATCTGATTCCCCTTCTGGCCAGCTGAAAAGTTTGATCAATTCGGTGAGAACTCATTTTGAGTCATTGGAGAAGTCAGCTGAGGTAAAGGTCCATAGTGAATTTAATGCTAAAAGGCTTTGGAAATTGAAAACAATGATTGTCGATGATAGAGTTACATTATATACTTGTATTAAGAGCGTTCAAGATGCATTGTCTGAAGGTGGTAACATTTACAAATCATGTCTATCATTGTCTAAGTTCACTGAGAATATTGAGAAGCAGTCCAAGGAGCATGAAAAGCAATTAGCAAGAATATCTCAGTCATTTGATCCCCTGTCAATTTTTGTGAGCAGTCAAGAAGATCAGGTAATATCCTTGCTTGACAAAATTAAGAGTTTGAGCCATGACAAGGAGAGGATTATTGGTAGATTTGGTGAACTACAGAGTCATATCACTCCCAAGTTAGACACTATGCTTAGTGCTCTGAAGGATGCTCAGGATGCTTAGGGTGCCAGTCAACCCTCAGATTGTAAATCAGTAGAGATGCAAGCATATATATTCAGTGGCCTCATATCTATCTTAGAGAGACTCAAGAAGGGTCAAGATGGCCATTTGGGCTCATTAAAAAACACTTTTGTAGATATCTTCAAGTTTTTGTAAGGCAGTAAGGTTTGTGTATATATGCGGTCTGTATATAGAGGAAGATAGTTGGATGTTTGGAGTAACTTATTCCAAAATCTTACCCTCTGATGATGATTGTCGTATGAGTTAGAAGATCTGGTGTACAAGTTTTTGGTTGAACAGTGTGGTATGACCATTTTGAATAGTTGATTGGTGTGCGGAATTGGTGGAGTAATTTTGGTGATCATTTTTATGATCAAGGATATTTAGCCGACGTCTGGGAAGCGTGTGGACAATTATTTTGGGTTTGCATATGCATTGGAGTTCGGATTGAGCAGACTATGTATGCACGTTTCATTATTTGTTTAATGTTCTTGAAGCCGACATGTAGAAGACCTAATTTCATGTTGTGGATATAAAAGACCGATGGATATGATCATTTTGAGTATCGATGGATGTGTGGAAAGGTTTTTGATCGATTGTACGCAGTTTCACGTGTGCAAGTGAAGGATTTGTGCTCCGAAATAATGTAGAACAGTGGAACAAAGTAGTGTGAAATAAAGTATGTGCAACATGTATAATGAGCTTAACCAGAACTATAATTTGGCATTGGTAGATGCTATTCATTAGCTCATTACTCTCTTATGATCTTTTGTAATTGTTTGTAAGGAAGTGATCCTTCCCAAGGGTTGTAGCCCTTTTTCCTTTGTAATTGAGCAGTGAGCTCTGGGCAGTGTGCCTGAATGCATGTGCATTCCCTTGTAATAGTTTTAATAGAGTATAATTATCTTGTGGATCTCATCCCCACCATGGTTTTTCCCTTAATCGGGTTTTCCATGTATAAATCTTGGTTTTATGGTGGTGTTGTTGATTACTTTATGTTTCTACATCTTTCTTTTGTTCACCTGCATTAAGTGGGTAAAAGAATAAGTTAATAAGGTTAAAAATTGTAGAACACTGATTCACCACCCCCCCCCCTCAGTGTTCCTTGATTTCAACAGTCTCAACATCAATACCCTCAAGAACTACATCCATCAAGAGAATCCAATTGATATCCCCTCCATAAGGAGGAATGGAGAGACTATGTAGCCCCCCCATTATGAATAAAAATGTATAAGAATGGTAAGTGCATGAAGAAAAAACATAATCCAATGCTTACAAATCACTTGTCTCCCCTTAGGAAGAAACAAAACCATGTATAGATGTGGGTATTCTTCCTATTCAGGATATACTATGAAAGATGAAAGCATGAAGAATGAAGATAAATCCTTTGAAAATTTCTCATTTGTCTCTTTGTCCAAGTGATATGATGATGCCACAATCCAATTAGGTACAAGACCAATCAATGAAGAAAGTGACAAACTAGAACTATGTAGAAACTAATGTAGAACAAACTCAAAAAAAAAAATGATGTGACAACATGAATGCAATGGCCATCATCAAGGAAGAGAGATAACCCCTCAAATGTATCCTCTAAATCTATGGTATAATAATGGAAAACCAAGTCTAATATACCAAATACGAACCCATCTTACAACCACAAATCTAAAATGTTGAATATGTCTTCCAAATTTGAAAGACAATTATGGCTCTACTGATCAAGAATGATGGAAGTCTCAAATGACTCTGGATACGAAGTCAATGAAAGTGAAGGTTTATCAACTATCTCTAAAGAAGAAATGATAATATTTGAAGCAACTGTAGCCTCATCTTAAGTCTCAAAATACTCCAAAGTGTCAAATTCTCTAATAGTATCACAATTATAAGGTATCCTCTCTAAAGAATGAAGAGGAACATTGCAATTTGAAATAGGATCATCTAGGAATGGCTAAATATCAATATCATTGTATAAATCCCAAATTTTAGTCCAAAGGGCGTGAGGACACTTAAAATCAACAATAAACTTGAACATTTCATCATTAACATGCATAGCAATAACTCCTAAGACTCGAGCCATATTGCATTTCCAAGAAAGATTCTAACAAGGTGTGCTAAGAAGAGGAATAAGATTATTAAAATATGGTAATAAATGAAGCCTGCTAAGATGGGAAATGATGTAATCACCCCATTCCCTATAGTTCCCCCTCTTCAAGATGATCAAAGAAGAATAATATGTATAACCTAGATAGCAAACTAGAATAATTTTTCAAAAGCTCAAAGATAGAACCAGCCCATGATTATAGAAACCTTCAAATTGATGTGCAACTAAAAGGTTGAGCCCCCCCCCCCCCCCCACAAATTCTACTTCTCCAAATATTAGGATGACCAAATTTTCAAGCAAATGCTCTAAAATGAAAAAAATCAATAGATATTACCTAGTATTAAAATTGGAAAAAGTGCATGGACTCAATGATTGAGCTCCTTAATACCTTTCCAACACTGCAAACATGACAGAAGTTGGAGATCATGGCAAAATATTATGAGCTCATGAGTCCAAATAGAAGGGTTGGATTCAAGTTGCACTAAAAGATAATAAATGGAAAAATTAAATGGATGGACCTGTACAATTGTAGAGTTGGCAAAACTAGATTTCCAACAATATAGGAAACATGAAAAATTGATTCCAGATGCCAAAGATATCCTCCATGAAAAAACATTGCCTATATGAAGCCCGATGAAAAAATGAGGGGGTTGAATTAAGTCTTAGGATGGCTAGGCCCTTGGTCGATGATATGATTAAAATTTTTTAAAAAGCAAAGTAGTGATTAGCTGATAGGCTATTTCATAGTGGGGAAACGCCCCACCGAAAAATTGTCTCACGCTAGAATCTCTATGCCGGATTTTTCTGGTGTTGCCAAAATCTCATGTTGACGGTAAACTATGGGTGTGATATAGATCTAGTTGCCCAAGTACTGTTCAATGATCTAAAGAGCTCCAAAATGATTAGATTTTGTAGCTTTCTCTCGTATGTTGCACCCAATCTCGACCCTTATTCTACTCCCTACTCCTTTCAGCCTCGCCCTAGCTCTGTGCATCCACATTTCTAACCACAGTTGTCTTAAACATGTGGGCCACTATCTATTCTATGGCACTTGTGTTGTTAAACACACTCTATCTTTGATGCTATAAAACACACAATTAATATTTCTGATTAAAAAGATACAAAAATCTTGTTTTGATCTCAAGAATCTAGGAGCTCTAAAACCCCAATTTTGTGAATAGATCAAACTAGCATATGCATTGGAAGGCTTTCTTCATGAGTTTTTTTGGTAAATTTGAATGTGAGAAACAATCTCCCCACCAGAAATTTAAACCCGACTTCTATAAACTTAAATAATGTTTATTCAGATTTGTTAAAGCTAGTTGTTTATTTAATCGCTAGAGAAAGAATGGATGTTTATTCAGATTTTGAAAAGATGATGGCTACGACTCTACAATTAGGTAACAATAGATGGTTTGGTGCTTGGGCAGATGTGGCCTGGGATGATCCGCCACATGTGCCTCAGTGGGTGTTCTCCAAGGGGCGATGGGAAGACAGGGCTCTGCATTCGAGAAGGCATCACAAAGGATTTCGTCCGGTCTCCAAATATTTTTAGGGCTTTTTTAAGAGTTTTTTGCATCGTCGTATGGGGAGTTTAAATCGGCGAGGTCAAAATGGTGTTGGGAGGAACAATAACATGGAGAAGCAGTCAGGCTTCTCCGGTAATGTTAACCGTTCTTTTGCTGAAGTGGTGGCTGCGGGAGTCAATGCTACTTCAAGGGCAGTCGGGTCTATCAAACAGGTGGGTGTCATTGGTATCTCTGGCAAAGACGCGACAATCTCGAGCAATAAAGCTCTTCCTTTCTCTAGTTTGGAAAAAGGTAACATGGTTGATACAGCCCCGATGAAAGAGGTATGCTTCCCGCAGTCGTGTTTTGATTTATGTGGCTCTTTTGTGGCAGAAAGGGCCTCTAAGTTGCATGTTGTGGCTCTCTTAGGGGAATTTTGGGGTCCTCGGACCAATTTGTCTAAATTGCACTCTAAATTGTGTAAACGCTGGCTTGCACTAATTTGTTTTCAGTTGTTATTATCAAATCTTGTGTTTTGGTTTTTGAATCCCCCCATTTTAAGGATGATGTGCTTGTGAATTCATATCATTGGCTTGGTAATATTTTGTTTAGGGTTTCTGCTTGGAAACCCTTTTTTGTCCCAGAGTGGGTCAAATCTAAAACTCTACTAGTTTGGTTTGGATTTCCTCAGCTCCCCTTTGAATTCATGGATCCAGAAGTGCTGAAATCCATAGGGGATAACTTTGGGAATTTTTTGACATCTAAATTTGTTTTTGAGGAAGGGAAGGTTCTAGTAAAAATCTGCGTGTTGATTTCCCCTTCTTCTGTATGCCTGATTTCATGTAATCTCAAATCAAATGAGGGCTTCTGGAAACAACCTATTGTGAAATTGGATAAGGACCTTTGTCAAAATTTGATTGTCGTGGATGCTCCCCTGTTCTTGGATTTTCGTAATGCAAAAGCTGGTATAAATAATAAGGAAGGTGTGAATGCTCCCTTCAATACCGCCACTGTTAAAGAATCCATTCATGTCTCGGTTGAGTCTGATTGCCAGTTAAAGGAGGGTCTCAATAATTTCATCCAATTTAAACATAAAACCTCTGCTCACAAATTGGAGAGTGTTGAGAACACTTTAGGTTAGGTCGAGTTGGAAGGCATTATTAATTCTAAGTCTGTCATTCAGGTTAAAGATGACGTTACTAATCTATCTTGCCAGACATGTCTTCCTCCCTTACAAGGCCCCAATCATTGCCCTATTCAGAAGGAGGGGCCTATTGATAATATAGGTGTTGAGGCCCTTTGTTCTTTAGAAAGGTCGGCTGGTCATATGGATATTCCTCATAATATTGCAGATACTGGGGTGATTGCTCTGGGTGTGTCTACCCCCTTTAGTCTTGACGATGTTGCTCTAATTCAGAAAGTAAAAGAGTTAGCGTATAGTGAGCCTACCAGGGAAAGTGGCATGCCTTGGGTGCCTTTACATATTTCTCTAGATGAATACACGATTCAACAAGTTGAGCATTTGCTCAAGTCTAACAAGGATCTTTTAGAGGAAGAGGTCTTGGATAAGATTATGTGTTCTATTGGAAATGACTTAGATTTAATTCATAAGATTTTACCTCTATCCCCTTCTTTTAATCCCTCTGAGGTTCCTATTAATGTCACCCAAGATGCTTCTAATCGGGTGGTTCCCCAGGAATTGGTCCTGTCTCCTCGGTCAACTTTTGTTAAAATGCCTAGTAGTTCTTCTATTGCCCAAGTTGAGCTGAATTTCCCTATCTCTGTTGTGTCCCCGGGCAGGGGTAGACCTCCAAAAAATCGTAAAACTCAATTGGAAATAGATGCAGGCATTCAGCAGGTTTTGTCTGCTTCCTCTGGGTTTAAGAAGGCTTCAACATTATCTTTAGTTAATGGGAAAAGTAGTGGCCATGACTTGAGCTCCATTATAAAGAAAAAAAAGTATGTTCTCAGTCCTCCGATTACTAGATCTGTGGTGGTTAAGAGAAGCTTACATAAAAGCTTTGGGGAGAACTGTTCTTCTCCCATGAGTGAAAAAAGGGGAGTGTCGACCTCCCCTTGAGAGCAATGAGGATTATCTCATGGAATGTTAGGGGCTTAAATGCCCCTAACAAGAGACACTTGATCAAGTCTCAGCTAGATTTGGTTAATTGGGATTTAGGCATGCTTCAGGAGACTAAGCTCTCTTTGGAGAATTCTGAGTTTGTATTTTCTTCTTGGAAGAGGTGGAATTTTTTATTTTGCCCGGCCTCTGGGGCATTGGGAGGCCTGACATTATTATGGAATGATTTTGTGGTTGATGTGGAATTGGTCACTTCTACGCCAAATTGGATGTTATCATTAATATCATACAAAGACTCTAGATTTAAAGTATGGGTGTTTAACATTTATGCCCCCACAGGTATCTTGGCTAAATATAAGCTTTGGCAAGATCTCATTAGGGTTTCATCCCCCCCTTAGAAATCATGCCTTTATTATTTTGGGGGGAGATTTTAATGCAATTTTGGATTTAGGAGAAAAATCAAGGGGTATTTGTCCAAATAAGAAGTCTATGGATGACTTTAATGCATTCACTTTTGATATGTCTCTTTTTGATTGCAAGCCAAATAATGGTCTTTTCACATGGCCAAACATGAGGAATAATTTCTCTCAAATTGCGGAAAGATTGGATAGATTTTTACTTTCCTCCAATTGGTTCGAATCAGATATTGAGTTTTTCTCTTCCATCCTTCCCCTGTCGAGGTCTGATCATTTCCCGGTTTCCCTGTCTGTTGTGAGAGATAGACCTTCTCATAAACTGCCTTTTAAGTTCGAACCCATGTGGTTTAGGGATCCTTCTTTTCTTTCCCTCCTGTGACAATGGTGGGGAGAGGCTCCATTCATTAGAGGTTCTAGAATGTTCCAGATTGTCAAGAAGATTAGTTTTTTTAAAAAAAATATCAGGGGGTGGAACTCCCTTCATTTCAAGAATATTTTTGTAGAAAAACAAAGGATCTTAGATATGATAGAGGTTTTGAATAGGCATGTGATGCTTCATGGTATGGGTTCTAGGGTGTTGGATGAAATTAGGTCTCTCAGGAGTGAATTAGAAGAAATCTTGGCAAGAGAGGAGATATATTGGAGACAAAAATCTCAGGAGCTTTGGTTAGCTGGTGGAGATAAGAATACAAAAAAATTTCATGCTACCACTAAAATGAAAAGGGCCAGGAGTAGGATCTCTTGTATTCAAGATTGTCAGGGGAATATTCTCTCAGAGGAAGGGGACATTTCTAGGGAAGCGGTAAAGTTTTTTAAGAATCTTCTTTCATCTGAGAATATCAATGAATCTAACAATATCTCTTCTCACATCCCCTCTCTTGTTTCTCCCGATGACAATAGAATGCTAATGTCTCCTTTCTCACTAGATGAGGTTAAGGGAGTTGTTTTTGCTATGAATCCGGATAAGTCACTGGTGCCTGATGGTTTCACTCCTTTATTCTTCCAGAAATGTTGGGATTTTGTGGGTCTGGATGTCCTTTTGGCTCTTGAGGAAGCTAGGCAAAATATGTCTATCCTTAAAGAGATAAACACTACCTTAATTGTTATTTTACCTAAGAAGGAGGACCCTAAAACCTTTGCAGATTTTTGACCTAAAGCCTTATGTAACACCATCTATAAGATCTTTGCCAAAGTGATTTCTATGAAATTGGCCAAACTTTTACCAAGAATAATTTCCCTTGAGCAAGGAGGTTTTGTCCCACATAGGGAAACTTCTGAAGGGGCTATAGTTGCTCATGAGGTTTTACATTCGATTTCAGCCGAGAAATGCCCTGCCATGATCCTTAAGTTAGATATGATGAAGGCCTATGACAGGGTTGAATGGAATGCGTTAAAATTTGTTCTGTCAAGGTTGGGTTTTTCTTTGGCTTGGATAAAATGGATCATGTCTTGTATTTCCTCGGCAAGATTCTCGGTTCTTGTCAATGGGTCCCCTTGTGGCTTCTTCCACTCTTCTAGGGGGCTGAGGCAAGGGGATCCAATGTCCCCCTTTTTATTTATATTATTAGCTAAAGCTCTGAGTTGGGCAATCAGATCAGCTCGGGTGAACGGATTATGGAAGGGTATCAAAATTCAAAACTTTGATCAGAGGGTTTCCCATTGCCTTTTTGTTGATGACACTCTATTGTTTGGTAGTGCATCCTTGAAAGAGGCTAGAGTCATAGATCAAGTGGTTAGGAATTATGTATCATTTTCAGGTCAAAAGGTCAACAAGGAAAAATCTAAGATTTTTTTCTTAAACACTCACTCCTTGATCCAGGATGAGCTTAAGAAGTTTTGGGGTTTCCAACTTGGGGATTTCCCTTGTAGCTACCTTGGAATCCCCTTTTTTGTTAAAAAGGATAAGGTGAGCTTTTGGGATAAATTAGTTTCAAGGGTTTCAAATAAAATCTTGTCATGGAACCATAAATGGCTCACCATGGCTGGGAAAATTGTGTTGATTAAGTCTGTGTTGAATGCGGTGCCAATCTATTTAATGTCAATTCTAAAAGCTCCAAAGGCCGCTATTGTCAGTTTAAAGGATATCCTGAGGGCTTTTCTTTGGAATAATAATAAAGATGGGAAATCTAGGATCCCCTTGTTAGCCTGGGACAAGGTTTGTCTTCCTAAAGAACTTGGGGGGTCTGGAATTCGCAGTTTGGAGAATCATAATTTGGCCCTAGGGGCTAAGCTAGTATGGAGATTGTATGATAAACTAGATTCCCTTTGGGCTAGGATCATGTTTGCCAAGTACCTTTATAATGGAGCTAGGGAGTCTATTTTTCGTGCCTTGAGTCTGCCTTAGGGGTCGACTATTTGGAATTTTATGGGGAAATGTAGAAGTGTCCTACTGCCGCATCTTTTTTGGGTTGTGCATAATGGTAGTAAAATTAGATTTTGGGATGATGCTTGGAATGGTCATTGTCCTTTAGATTCTATTAGGGATTGGTCACCTTTGAAATCAATTCTTCTGGATAAATGGGGGGTTTTCTTATCTGATTATTTTAATGTTGTGCATAATGGACATGTGAAGGTGGCTAAATGGAAATCGATTGATTTTCTATCTGTTAGTCCTAGCCTGAAAGTAGATTTTTTAATATCCTCAAAGATAGAATTATCCTCTTGTCTGAGAGGGAAGATGAACTTATTTGGACCAAGAACACATCTGGCAAATACTTAGTGAAAGATAGATACAATTCTCTTATGCCGGCTAAGGACCTTTCTTCTTGGCCTTATAAATTATTTTGGCATCCAGCTTGCCTCTTGAAGGCTAGAGCATTTGCTTGGCTTGTTGTTCAAGACAGAGTTCTTACCGGGATGAGGCTGGATAGGATGGGCCTGACTGTTGTCTTCCCTTGTGTTTTGTGTAACAAGAATTTGGAATCTTCCTCTCACCTGTTCCTTCATTGTGACTTTTCTTTTGGTTGTTGGCAATGGCATTTCGAGAAACTAGGTCTGTATTTTGTTATTGGCTATGACCTTCTCTCCCACTTCAGAGCATGGCCTATCTTGTTCTCCTCTTCCTTTTATGCCTGCCTCTGGTTCATATCTCCATCAATTATTATTTGGAACATATGGTTAGAAAGGAACAATAGGATCTTTAGAAAGTTATCTGCTTCGCTCTCTGATATCTTAGCCAAGATAGAGGCTTCTATTTCGGAGGTGGCCTTGTCATATATTCATAAGAATTTAGATAATCTGACATCTTTTTCTCATTGGGATGGCATGATTACAAGGACATGGAAATCTCTTTCTGTCATCCCTTCCCATGGGTCTGTTGCAAGAGGTCTGGCTACTAGGAATAAGAGACTTGCTGCTAGATGGCATCCTCCTCCTCTGGGTCATTTCAAGCTTCACTTTGATGGTGCTTCTAGGGGTAATCTAGGTTTGGCTAGGGTTGGTATGGCCATTTTTTACCATAATGCAGTCCTAATAGCTGCTCAATGTCATTCACTTGGGTCTCAATCAAACAATTTTGTTGAATGCCAAGATTTTTCATTTGGGATTGATTTGGCTATCTCCTTAGGGATTAAAGATCTTTCGATTCAGGGGGATTCAATGGTTGTCATTCAAAGTGTTTTGAGCTGTAAGAGTAATTGTTTGCACTTGAAGTACATAATTGACCATATTTTGGAGAAATTATCCTTCTTTGATACTTTCGCATTATCTCATTGCTTTAGAGAGCTAAATAAACTGGCAGATTTTATGGCTAATATGGCTATTGACTCTGGTGCACATCATAAGAATGTAGCAGTAAGTGACATTCCTCAAGACATCCTTCTCGGGCATATGATCCATCCCAAAGGTTAAGCTACTTATATTGAGATATTGTTTCCATTTCCTCTTGAGGTATACATATTATCCTCTTCTCTATTCAGATTGCATTTGTACCACATGTGTTGATAGGAGGTTTTTATGTTTCTATTGGCATATGGTGTATTCTTACAACTCTGCACTTGGGCTAGATGTTAATGTGTGTTTCTCATGAGGTGTGGACAGGTAAATTACAGTTTGCATTTCATCCTAAGTTTTAATCTCATGAGGTGTGTCCTCTCTACGATGTGGTTTAACTAAGTGGTCATGGAATTTTTTGTCACATCATCCGTCTCTTTTCCTTCTTGAGGTATGCATGTCATCTTCCTCTCGGCTCAGATTATATTTGCATCACACGTGTAAATTGTTGGCTTACGTCACTATTTACATATGATGTTCTCTAAAATTTGTTTTGAGCTGGATGGTGGGGTGTATATCTCGGGTGTTATGGTTAAAAGGGTTTTCACAGTCTATTGTAAGTGTGTATGTTAATCTAAAAGGTTTAATTGTTTCTATACCAAAGGTCGAGGAGAGATTTCCTTATGATTATGTTCAAGGCAGTGGGATGCTTTATAAAGGCCGTTATTTGATATTGATATGGCTTTTTGTCTTTGAGTATTTGGCATTGATAACGTCATTTATTGGATTTATAGGTTAGCGGCATGTGTGATCTGTGCATTCTTTATTTTCAATGCATCAATAATATTTTGCATGCTTATAACTTCTTAAACAGTTGGTACGTTCCTTAGATGTTATTCCTTGATATATGTACCATGTCGATGGCCGCCTTGTGTATGTCCGATCCTGACAGAATTGGTTTATGAGATAATCATATTAGTAGGTGGCGTCCTTACTTGCGGGAGAGCCACTTATGGATTTTAGTGGAAGACTATTAATTCGTGTGACTTGATTTAATCAAGCATGCTTGAAATGGATATTTTGCAATGTCTTTATGGAAAATTTGGGACAGTTTGTCTTTCAAATACGTTATCTTATGTTATTGTCAAAGCGGATTATATTATGCTTTTTGTGGCTTTTTCGGAGCCCTTCCTACTACAAATGTCTTCTTCGCTACCAATTGGTGTTTAAAGAGTGGTTTTAGAAGCCCGAGCATTGGGGGAAGAAAATGAAAATGAGGACAATTCTGTCAAGCTTGGTAAGGTTTTTAATTTATTTACTCCTACGGTGGATTTTGAATTCTGTAGGCTTTTGGGATGTCGGTGGTTGCAGGTTTGTCCTCAAGTTTCTTATGCTGAGCTTCTCTCTCGCTTTGTTACTATTTGTTTTGATGTTTTACTGGATATGGACTCGGTTCACCTCCTGGTGTCCATGTTGTCCTTCCGACAGTATGCAATTGGGCATTGGTTTCTCCTGCATTGGTTGGTTATTGGTTTGATATGGGTTCTTTTTACTATGGTGGCTTTCTCCCTCGTCATGAGCTTTTGGCTAATGGCTAGTCTGGCCATTTACTTCATGAATTACAAATGGGTTTCATATGTGATTCCATGGAAAACACTCGGGCCTCTATGGATTTTTTGTTGTATTTGGCTCCTGATCAGTATGTGGATAAAGCTTGGGTTGTCTTTCAGGCATTACATTCATTAATCACTTTGTGTTTTTTGTGCTTTTCTCCTGCTTGTGAGGTGTTCCCTCTAAGGGTAATTCCACCTCTGGACTCATCTAATGAACCTCTGGATGAAAGCTCTAGTTCCTAGTTTTTGGACAACTAACAAAATTATTTTTTGTAGTTGGTGGAATGATTTTATGTAGGCTGGAAGGTTATACGGTTTCATTTTTGCTCAGTTGATTAGCTATGGACCTGACAGGGAATTTTATCTCATTTATCTACTTGGCAGTTCTTCATGTTCATCTTCTTCTGCTGGGGATACTCTAGTTTTTTGAATTGTCCTATAAGGACTCTTGTAAAATTTGTAGAAATAGGAGGGTGGGGGGGTATGGATGGATAGTATATATGTTTTAAGGGTAGTATCTACTTTGTATCTGTTTTAAAAGGCTGCAACCGGAGGTTTTCTTGTGGGTTCTTTCCTACTGGTATGCCTTGTTTGAACCCGATGTAAACTCTTTATTATTAATATATAAGTTTAGTGGATATTCCACTTTTATCCAAAAAAAAAAAAAAAATTCAAGATGTGAGTAGTTCCAATATCAATAACCCTTCTAGCCATATTTCTTTTGGTGTGACTGTGTCAATATTTATACATTCAATTATAATCTTTTGTCAAATTTTTAATTATATAAATTACTATCAGCGTAACCATTGCACCTCATTTAGATGCAAGCGCTAATCCTTGATAAATGTTCAAGGTAAGATATCAATGTTGTCATATGAAATAATGACTTCCAAATATACATGGCTTCAGTCAATATCGCCACCAAAAGAAAAGGGAGCGCCCAGAGTTAACAATTTCAAAATATATGTATCGACACCAAGGTTAATATATGCAATGGCTAAAAAGGTTGAAGTCAACTCCAATACAAACAATTGATGCCTCAAGTAATAGTATCTATACATTTCCTTTGCCAGTATAAAATATCGTTTCCAATGAAGATATTGCCAAGCATGCCTCGAATTTGACGGTCACCCCTACCTGTCATATGAAATTTTTATGACAGTTTAGTCATTTCAATGCCTTTCATTTGAAGTTTTAAGAAAAATATTAACTGTCAAAAAATATAAAAATAGAAGATTAAAGCCACACCAAAATGCAATGCACAAATCATTGTCAATGATAAATTAGTAATATATGCAAAAATCTTAAATTTACTAAATAAGTTTCTAAATTAATACACTAATATATATTATATATTAACATTAAATGATAATAATGCACAAATCATTGTTAATGATAAATTAGTAATATATGCAAAAATATTAAATTTACTAAATAAGTTTCTAAATTAATACACTAATATATATTATATATTAACATTAAATGATAATAAATTAATAATTACTAATTTAGTAAAATAAACATTAAAATTTTAAAATTATATATATTATGACAAGTTTCTATAGCAATCTTATTAAATATATTTAAAAATTTGAATTGATCAAGTTTCTAAATTTATATATAAAAAAAATATTCTATCATTTTAATTATGACAAGTTTTTGAAAAAATAGAACTATTCTAAAAAATCATCTTAAAATATTATAAAATTAGAAACAATTACATCCTTCCATTTCAAAATAATCTAGATAAATTTGCATTTTTATAATAAACATTCTAAACTAATATATATCAATACTATAAATTATAATATTCTATGATATATATTAACTATTAAATTTTTTACGGTTTATTTATAATTTGAAGTGTCATCTATACAGTTTTAGAAAAAAATAGCATGTCAATACATACGTTCTACTAATTTTTTAAAGTATCAAATACGGTTGAAAAGTGAAAAAATGGCCATTTAGCTTGTCAAATTCCAGGGTTGCCGCCAAGTGCAACGGGATGTTCTGTTAATGAGATTGTAGCCACAAGAAAATTGATATATGTAATTGCGAACAATATATGCCTCAGATAGAAGCAATACCAAAACCTCAATAAAGTATTGTATCGCCACCTACACACAACTTCAAGACAAATGATGAGTATTAAATCGGCTTGAATGTGGCAAAATAAAATTTTGGCTCAAAATTGAAACACCAAAAGATAGATAAAAATCATACCAATGCCTTAGTAAGCCTGAAAATAGAATAATTTTTGTAGAAAGGAGCTAGATGGAACCATTTTTTGGAGCAATTTTTTCACCTCTAATGGATCTCTATCAAATGCTCAATTTTGTGATACGAGAAGGATGTTGGAAAGATTAAGAGCCCATCATGAAGCTATAGACTTCAAGGGATCAACCAAGAAGTAAACCAACCACAAGAGAATGTTGCAAAATGAGCAAGAATGAACAATGGAGACCGCAACAAAAATGATTGAGATGAAATTGATATATGCACTTACAAATGAGCCTTGCTTATAAAGACAAGGTGATAAGGTAGAAATACAACTACCTTGATAGAAATATAAAATGCATGATGCATTATGAAACTAATATTAAATAATGAGTTGTAACTCAAAACTATCTAGAATGACACCTAGTATAACTAACATAAACAATATTAAATGATCAGTTACATGTGACAACTAAACTATCCTAAGTAAACTTTAAAATGTGAATAGGTGCTAACTGTGCACTAGTTAGGATATAAACTTATTCACACCAACTGATATGAGATTGTGTTGTAGAAGAAACATATTGTTAAAGAAATATATGCATTTTACTTCATATTGAACACTATATAAGGATTAGGATCAACCTTGACTATGTAAAGTTCATTCTCATGTATGAATTTAATTGTGCGGTGAAGGGTAGAAGGGATTGCTTTCATAGCATGAATCCATAGTCTTCCTAAAAGAAGATTATAATTAAAAGTATTGAGAATGACATGGATAGGCATGGGTAAAGTAATGGCTCCTAATATAATATGTATTATGATTATACTATTGAATTCAAATATGATGAGATGTTTCTCTATCATGGCACTTGCCTCATCTATTTACCACTACTTGTTTTTAAATTCAATGACAAATCCTCTAAGATTTCTATTTGGGTTGATTTTCTTGATATAGCCCTACCATGCTAAAACTTTCTAAGCCAAATAGTCTCTTCCCTAGGCTTGTTTGTGTGCATCAAACTAAAATTATTGTATTTAGATTATCCTCAGTGCCATGTTTATGTTGAGGTAGACCTATCTAAGAAATTTAAAGAATCTATTGATATCTAGGTTGGCTAAACTTGTGAGTGCAAGTTATTGATGTCAATATTAGAAAAACAAGATATGATATTATCCTCCAATTCCACACATTTGAAGGCCATTACAGAACCCTTTTCTAGGTCACCACCTTTCACGAAAGAAGAGGAAGGTTGGTTTGTTGTAGTTTCACAAAACCAATAACTTTGGTAACAAAAAGCCTTCTCCTATACCTTATAGCTCTTTGGAAAACATGCTAAAGAAAATGTTTTAAAAAACTCTAGGATTAGGTAAAGTTGTACTCTCCTGCCCTAGGGAGAATTCTAGTGAGGAAAAAATGGTCTAGACTTTGCTTGTATATAAACCTTGTCTTGACTGATTGTCTCGAATGTATAACCTACTTCCCCTCTTCCTATTGGGTAGGTGAGGTCTCATGATCTATTAGGGAAAATAGAGGAAGGGAATTTGTGCTGACCAAATAATAGTAGGTACCAATCCATTTCTATATAAGAATTTTTAAAACTTGCATATCTATTTTATAGAAATTTTATTTTTTCTTGGGGATGCCTCTTAAAAGTTGTTTACAAATTGTATTTCCTTGAATATATACGGTTTGAAATTCTTCCCATGAAAATATTTCATTTATTTGTTAGAGCATTTTTAGCTATTAGTTGTTTTTTACAACTAGTTATGCTTTTTTCCTTTTTTCCTTTTTTGCTTTTTTGCTTAAGTTCACTTAGGAGTGAGCATTGCTTCTAATTTAGCTTTTGTGCATCTATTCTAGCTAGAGTCAAGCTTTTTTAGCTCCTCATGCTTGCACTTTAGTTCTCCTAAATCTAGTTTTGGACATCTTTATGCTTTCTTTATAAGCACCTCATGTACAATTATAATTCATTCTATATTCTTTTCTTTTGACTAATATAACATTATTTTGTGCAACTCTCTCTTGTGGAAGGTGTTTTCATTTGTCGTTTTATCTAGGAGCTTGTGTTGCAAAATTCAACATGGTATCGGAGTTCAATCTTTGCTTCGACATGGTATCTAAGCATGTATTCAACAAGCCCCTTCTCAAGCATTGAGGATTTTGTTTTTTCAAAAGCATTGCAATGTCATAGATTTGCTTGTTTTGTGGATCTGGTGGTGCGTGATTTTTTTATCAATTTTGGAGAAAACAAGCATCACCATTGCATTTGCAGTGTCAAAAAAACCCTAAGATCAACTGTCATTTTGTAAAAATATAAGTAATTGAAATTTGGGGTCAAATTGGTTGACAACATATTCTTTCGAGGCAATTTCTAAAGGTAGCTGATGTATTCAACTAGTTTGGGGAAAAACAAACATCACCATTATGCTCAAAAGGCCCAAAAACCCTACGATCACTTGTCAAATTGTGAAAATCGGCGATCAACAAATTTTTTGGTGACTTTTCTAAGTGCACATTTTTCAATTTAAGTAAAATTATGTACATCTATATTGTCATACCTCTCATGTCAACTATACCTACACAAAAAAAAACATGGGCAAAAAAAATCTCATGTAAGTTTTGATTTCAAAATATTCGTCAAATTTTTAGTGAAGTCTTCATTAATTTTTTTTCAAAACCCAAAAGTTTTCTTTAATAAAAAAATCAATGGAAAAGTCTTGATGTATGCCTACACAGGCATGGTACAGGTCTGCCAGGTGCTGACATCAGCATGTACCCCACATGCACATATCCTCTCAAGGGAATATTCCTTTGGGATATTCTTATCTCTTCTTTTTTCTATTTTTAATTTAAGAGGAAGAATATTCTTTTCTAAAGACATATTTCAAAAAAATTATTAGAGGATCACATTCTTTTTGGAGGAATATTCCCTACTAACATCGGCACCAAGTAGGCCCTTATACATCCAAGGGCTAAGCTTTTTAGTCTCTAGTTGCTTTTGGAAGTCCTTTTGGAGCACTTTCAATAAATCATGTATAACCAGGACGTATGCACTCCATTTTTGGAAAATCATATATCATTGGAAAGTTGGTTTTCATTTCGATTTTCTCATTATGGTGGTTTGATCAAAGTTTGCAACAATTTTTTTTAATAGGCCTTCAAAGTCAGATTTCACTTTTGCACTTTTGAGGCCACAACTTGGGCAACAATTTCAATTTTTTGACTTTCACATATCATTGGAAATCTCTTAGACTCCTCTATTCATATCTACTACTATTTTTTAGAGATTGTGCTCCAATTAGATTTTCTTTAAATTTTTGTGTTTTCACTGTCTAGTTAATAAATTGGATGTTTTTCCAATTGAGATGGATCGGTTTGTTGGAGGTTTCTCTACTTGATGTTATTTACATGTGTTGAGGTTATTGGGATCTGATATTTTTATTTGAGGAGGTATCATGGGTTTTTCTATCCATCCTTTTGTTATCAACCTAGCACAGGGCAATTATGAGTCTTGGTGAAAGGGCGTCTTGACACATTTTAGGTAGCTTGATTTTTTGTCTTATCTAGATATGGACTCATCCCTCAACTAGATTCAGATAGGGGTAAGTATGCTTGGAGGATCATTAATGACTATGTTGTACAAGTGATTTGTTCTAATGTTGGCCTAGACACTGTGTGTTTTATTGGATAATAAATGTCCCTATGCAATTTGGATTTGCATTTGGGAGATCTATGGAGATTCTCATATCTCTCCATTTCCAGAGGATCTTGCAGTAGATTGTGTCATTTCTCTTGCACATGCATATTTCATACCCAATGATTATCGTACTTTTGAGATGCTTGAGTATATCACAAGTCTTTCATGTCTTGATGGATCCAACTCTTGTATCTCAAATGTCACTCCTCATATTGAGACACCATCTCAATCTTCATCATCTTTTGTTGTTCCTGATTAGATTGGTATTGGCTTATGTAGCCTCTGTTCATTCAATTTAGCAAGTTAAATGTTCATGTAGACACCTAAAAATGTCTCATGACTAACATACTAATTATTTGTCTCTATTAATTAAAAAATTAAATAATTAATCTAATTTTTATTCTTCTAAACTAACATTTCTAATTATTCATTTTCTTTCAATTTCTATCTTAATCATTTAATCATTTTACCTTCCCTCCTAAAATTAATTAAATAATTTTATTATTTAATTAATTGTGATTTATTTATTTTAATTAAATATTTTTTATTATTGCCTGCTAATGGGCAGTATAGGGTTAATCCTAGGGGGAATAGGGTAGATGTGGAGTGGATCAAACCGGAACCAAGGCTGGGTGAAGGTCAATTTTGATGGTGCATCGAAAGGGAATCCTGGGCTTTTGGGGGCAAGGTGTGTTGCTCAAGATTCTGATGGTAACATCATTGCCATAGATTCAAAGAAATTGGAGTATGGGACTAACAATGAGGCAGAAATAGAAGCAGAAGTTTTGGCAATTGATTTTGTGAAAAGGATCAAAGTGGATAAATTGCATTTTGAAGGGGATTCTCAAATAGTAATAAACACAATTGCCAATGGGGGTGCTCATGTTTGCCAAGTGGGTCATAATTATTCAGAGAAAATTAGAAGGTTTCAAAACTTTCACACTCTCGCATGTGTATAGAGAAGACAATGCTTTGGCTGACTCATTGTGCAAGTTGGCAATTGAGTTGGTCGGGTGATCTTGATGGTAATGAATTGGCGATGTGTGGGATCGACACGGGTCTTGCTTTCATTCCATTTAATTTTTGGCAGCTTTGAACACTGGGAAGGATGAGATTTTTTGGGGTGGCGATGTGTAGGGGCTTAGGAATTTATTGACCGCGTGCTTTGAGGCTCTAAGTTTTTATTGCTTTTACCTCTGCATTTGTGTGCACTTTCTGTTGTTTGGATTTGGATTGGAATTGGAAACTTCCAGAAGAAGTGGAGCATTGGCAAATAAATTCCATGGAGGCTAATTTCAGCCTGAAAGCAGCCAAACAAAAAATGGCTTTTGGGGGAAGATTACAATTAACCACTTGAAGAATGTTTTTGCTATGGATGATCCCTTCTTTCTCATCCAGGTCAGGCAAGTTCTGGGGTATGAATTTCTACTAGCAAATATGAAGTATCGGGTGAATACAGATATTTCTTCCATGTTTTGTGTGTGGGGTTTGGAGTGCAATACTATTCAAGAGGTGAAAAGAAAAATGGAACGTTGTGTGAAACCAGAATGGAGGGTGTGATTGGATGCTCTTCTTGCACAAGTAGAGCCGGGACGAGGGTTTGTCACGAATCTCAGTGATTAGGTGGCGGTTCCTGGCTAACCACCAAACGTGCATCCTTTCATTTTATGAAAAGTCATGGATGACAAAAACACACGCAAGTGTATGTCGTGGAGGGGTGGCGTATTGTTAGAGACTATGTGGCCGATTGGGAGATAGTGTTAGCATCTAGACTATCGAGCGAGCTGATAGACCATTCACAACTCAAATTACAAGCTAGCGGATTATTGGAGGGGAGGTCATTCACAGGGTAGAGGCAGGGGTCGCACTACATGTGGTCAAGGTGCTGGGAGAGGTCGAAGGACAAAGAGATCTTGTAGGCAAATAAACGTCGAGGTACTCCGAATTGATGGGGGTGGTAAAAATATCTAATTGGGAATGAGGGTGAATTTTTTTGTTTTGTGAAAAAAATTGTTACTTCTTTGGATAGTTTTTGTTTTGGGTTTGTGGGTAGAATAGATAGGTGGATTTTTTTGAAATGCACGTTTGATGGTAGGCTGGTGTGGTAGGGTTTGGACTAGTTTTTGAAACTACCAGTGGAAAAATCTTTTGTATTTCAGACTTTTACAATATATTAATAAAAATAAGTATTTTACCTACCAAAAAAAAAATCTTTATTATTTAATTAAATTCAATTTATATTTTCCTCTAATTAAAAAATTTCTTTGAACTATTTAATTAATTAATTATGTCTTCCAAATTAAATAAATTTCTCAAATTTATTTAAATTAATTTTTCTCTGAGTTCAAAATCCAAATTCGTCCAAAAATTATAATTTTATCTCATGTGCATGATTTCGGATATTTTTGAAAATTAATTTTAAATCCAAATTTAAATTAAATGCAATTCCAAGCTAATTCTTGAAGCACA
Source organism: Cryptomeria japonica (assembly GCF_030272615.1). NCBI lineage: Eukaryota > Viridiplantae > Streptophyta > Pinopsida > Cupressales > Cupressaceae > Cryptomeria > Cryptomeria japonica. Next base: position 504,976,271 of record NC_081410.1, read on the forward strand.
TTCTAACTTCTAACTAACACTCACCCCTCAGTTAACTTCCTCAATCACCTTTCTAACTCTCAATTAGCATTTTTAACAAGTTCATCCATCCAGCTCACTTTAGTTTAATTTTCATTTTTCTCTCAATTAATCTCAGTCATTCATCAAATCAGTCTAGATATCAATATGAACCATTCATTTTTCCTTCCAATTTCTATAAATTTATCATCAATCTCCTATTTTCATCAACCACTATCTTTGAATTCTTGTGCTATCATTATGAAGGTTTTCAAGTGTGACTCTGAGATCCATCTTCCACATGAATTGAGAAGAGCAATGGAAGTGATATATCAGTTCAATAAGGGAGTTTTCAATTGATTTAAAAGTTTATGCTTTATTGATTAAGATAAACTTTCATTGTGTTTACAAATTTGTTAATTAGATTGGATTTTTGTGGTTAGTCTGGTAATCTGATTAATTATGCTAAAATTCCCTTGTAATACATCTGGTGAACTCGACGTGAACTTACAGGCCTATTGATTTGGATTGCTATTTATCGTATTTTGTAGAATCGTCGTATGGATTTTCACATTGGGACCTAGATTTTTGTGTTCATTTACGCATAATTTCACAGTTGTCCAGCCAATACTTCACATGCGTCTACCGTGTGGTAATTGTCAAAGGTGATTTCAATCGGTCAAAGATATAACAATTAAAACTACTAATTATTTGCTTGTAGGGGTAGATTAGGAGAGTGTTTGTTATTTTTAGGATAACTCACATTTCATTTTGGTGCATTAAAATTAACAAGTGTTTGTTATGTTTTGAGCACGAGGCTCTTTTATGTTTAACCCTTTTAGCGAGCCTGCCTCTTGAGAAGCTCGTAAGGTCCATTGTGAGGGAACGACCCAAGTGGTAACAAGATAAATCCAAGCTTCTTTCTAGCCACTATAAATAAATATGTTTGTGAGGAAACTCATAAGCAATAGGTATGGATGTGTCATACCGGCGTATGCCTCCCTTAGTATTCATGTGATGTGAAAACCACACAGTGATGTGTAAAAACTAGCAAGGGCTAGGAGACCTCTTAATTGAGCAAAACATCGCACGCATGACCACCTGAACGAATGGCCTTACTATAAACCAATTGTTTTAGTAGCCAAAAACCTTCTATTTGCTAGTGCAGGAGATCATATCTTTGAAGTCATCCCACATTCTCGCAATTCAAAGTAGAGATAACAAGTTCCTCTAGATCATCGAGTCTTTAGGAATTCAAAGTTTGGTATGCCCAAGAAATGAGTGTCATGGTGGGGGAGCTAGTGCTACCAAACTTATAAGCTATCCACTCTGAATAAGTGTGGCTCGGATTTATCCGTAGTGGGAACTCAACAGATATTGTTCTGGCCAACCTAGGATTCATGCTTGTCTATGCATGTTATTTGAGCCATGCTATCTTCTAAGTGTCTACAATTTTACACTTCACTAAAACATTAGAAACATTTCAAGAACATTTCAACATTTTCCAAAAAAAAAAAGCCTCAAAATTTTGCATTAGGTCAATTAGGTTTTCGCATTAGTACAGCTACCATTTCGCATTTGTCCTGCTAGTGTTTCACATTGGTCCTGTCAAAATTTTGCATCTATCAGTCTATCATTTTGTATTCATCCTGCATAACATTAGGTTCTCAATTATAAAATTCATCAGGTTAATTGTAAAACTTCATATTGTCTCCCTTCCTTTTTGTGATCAAAAGTCTATTTAGAGTCTTTAGGTTCCCATAGATTGCAATAGTCCTCATTTTGCATTTGCATTATTTCAAAGTCAGGCTCAAACATTTGTCCAGGGAGTCATTGATAATCTAGAGGCCTATTACCATCAATTAATCATAAACCAATCATTGTGCCCCTGTTCATAAGTCTAGTATAGGTTACATATTTAATGTGCTTATTCCCTGAAAGTCTTAGAGGTTAGGCTCTGGAATGGTTTTCACACTTACCCCCAACAATACCTTCATGGGGAAAATTAGCAACTCTTCATCACAAACTTTGCATATAATATAAACAAGCATGTTACACTGATCGACTTATGTGCTACAAAACAAAACAAAGGTGAATCTTTTGCCTCTTTTCTGCAATGCTAGTGCTCTCTTGCTCAAAGATGTCCTTAAATTCCAAAAAAAAGAGAAAGTAGAAATATTTACATAGAACCTCGTCCCTCAAATCAAGTACCCATTACAAATGCAATGTCTAAGTCTCTTCCATCAAGTTGCTCAAAAGGGCTTCAAACGTGAAAAGGGTCTCATTGAGCAAGGAATTTTGAAGATCAACAAAGAGGGTAATACTAGCAATGACAAATCTAAATACTCGTCAAAGATCAAATATGTGATAGGAGATGGAGTTGTTGATGCACGAGTGGTAAACAAAGCTCAACCAGTGGTTTTATTACAAGGACCCACCAATCCTTTCATTCAAAATAGGAATCTGCCTCAGGACAACAATGCAATTTCCACAAATATAGTACAATCCACCAATCCTCGACCTCCAAGAAACAATGCATCAAGATGAAATTACACACCACTTGAGGACCCTATAGAATAAACACTTGAGAAGTTGGTTCAGAACAATTTGATAACACTACCTGAAGAAAAACCTTGTGAACCAGACCCGTTTAAACCAACTTGGTGGAATGACAATGACTTTTGTGATTACCATCAAACTAAGGGTCATAAGACATCCAGTTGTTATAAACTCAAGAACTTAATTCAAGATCTCATTGATCAAGGAGACATAACTACCGATAATACTTAAGGGTTGTCCAATATAGATCACATAATCTTCAATGACCCGTTTGTGAATCATGATTAAGGGAAGGCTTCAAGTTCGAGCTTATGGAATAATAAGGTAAATCATACTAGAGTCTACTATGAGTACACAATCAACACCCTCAGTTAGGTAGATGAAATAGTGGTGACCTTCATTGTCAAGCCAAAGAATATTGACTGTGCAGTACTCACTCATCGTTCCAAGGTCATGCTTCAAGGGGTTCATTTGAATCCTACTCAACCAACGGGGAACTATAATGTCAAAGAGAACCCTCACATAGATATCCATTTTTGAGTTGCTACAAATCTCCCCAACTCATAGTGCCATCCTGGACAAAGCCCTTCATGATTCTATGGTTTCAAGGGATATTGATGAGATTGGATTTTAGGCTATGGTTGGAAACTTAGTTGCATCTCCTTGTGTTTCTTTCATACAACAATATATTCCAGCATATAGACCATCACATAATGAATCGTTACATCTAGAGGTCTTTGTTCACAACAAGAAAATTAAGAGAGTGTTGATAGATGGTGGAGCTAGTCTAACTATATGCTTGTTAACTTGGTCAAATCCTTGGGATATTCAGGACATCACACTGATCCTACCAAAAAGATAAGCATTAAAGCATACGATGATGAAGAGCACCCGTCAAAAGGTGTGGTCACTTTGCCAATACAAGTGGGGCCTATTATTACAGATACTTCATTTAAAGTCTTAGACAAAGAATTGGGATATAACGTGTTATTAGGTTGACCATGGATACATAAAATTTTGAGTATTAAATCGGCCTAATGTGGCGAAATAAAATTTTGGATCAAAATTGAAACACCAAAATATTGATAAAAATCATACCAATGCCTTAGTAAGCCTGAAAAATAGAATAATTTTTGTAGAAGGGAGCTAGATGGAACCATTTTTCGGAGCAATTTTTTTCACCTCTAATGGATTTCTATCAAATGCTCAATTTTGTGATACAGGATACCATGTTGGAAAGATTAATAGCCTATCATGAAGCTATAGACTTCAAGGGATCAACCAAGAAGTAAACCAACCACAAGAGAATGTTGCAAAATGAGCAATAATGAACAATGGAGACCACAACAAACATGATTGAGATGAAATTGATCTATGCACTAAAAAGAAAGTCTTGCTTATAAAGGCAAGGTGATAAGGTATAAATACAACTACCTTGATAGAAATATAAAATGCATGATGCATTATGAAACTAATATTAAATAATGAGTTGTAACTCATATCTATCTAGAATGACACCTAGTATAACTAACATAAACAAAATTAAATGATCAGTTACATGTGACAACTAAACTATCCCAAGTAAACTTAACAATGCGAATAGGTGCTAACTATGCACTAGTTAGGATATAAACTTATTCACACCAAATGATGAGTATTAAATTGGTCTAAATGTGGCAAAATAAAATTTTGAATCAAAATTGAAACACCAAAAGATTGAACTCGACATGAACTTACAGGCCTACTGATTTGGATTGCTATTTATCATATTTTGCAGAATCGTTGTATGGATTTTTGCATTGGGACCTAGATTTTTGTGTTTGTTTATGCATTATTTCACAGTCATCCAACCAATACTTCACATGTGTCTAGCGTGTGGTAATTGTCAAAGGTGGTTTCAATCGGTCAAAGATATAACAATTAAAACTACTAATTGTTTGCTTGTAGGGGTAGATTAGGAGAGTGTTTGTTATTTTTAGGATAACTCACATTTCATTTTGGTGCATTAAAATTAACAAGTGTTTGTTATGTTTTGAGCACGAGGCTCTTTTATGTTTAACCCTTTTAGCGGGCCTGCCTCTTGAGAAGCTCGTAAGGTCGGTTGTGAGGGAACGACCCAAGTGGTAACAAGCTAAATCCAAGCTTCTTTCTAGCCACTATAAATAAATATGTTTGTGAGGAAACTCATAAGAAATAGGTGTGGATGGGTCATACCGGCGTATGCCTTCCTTAGTATTCATGTGATGTGAACGCCACACAGTGATGTGTAAAAACTAGCAAGGGCTAGGAGACCTCTTAATTGAGAAAAACATCGCATGCATGGCCACCTGAACGAATGGCCTTACTATAAATCAATTGTTTTAGTAGCCAAAAACCTTTTATTTGCTGGTGCAGGAGATCATATCTTTGAAGTCATCCCACATTCTCGCAGTTCAAAGTAGAGATAACAAGTTCCTCTAGATTATCGAGTCTTTAGGAATTAAAAGTTTGGTGTGTCCAATAAGTGAGTGCCATGGTGGGGGAGCTAGTGCTACCAAACTTCTAAGTTATCCACTCTAAATAAGTGCGGCTAGGATTTATCCGTAGTAGGAACTCAACAGATATTGTCCTGGCCAACCTAGGATTCATGCTTGTCTATGCATATTATTTGAGCCATACTATCTTCTGAGTGTCTGCAATTTTACACTTCACTAAAATATTAGAATCATTTCTGGAACATTTCAACATTTTCCAAAAAAAAAAAAAAAACTCAAAATTTTGCATTAGGTCAGTTAGGTTTTCGCATTAGTACAGCTACCATTTCACATTTGTCCTGCTAGTGTTTCACATTGGTCTTGTCAAAATTTTGCATCTGTTAGTCTATCATTTTGCATTTTTCCTGCATAACATTAGGTGCTCAATCAGAAAAATCATCAAGTTAATTGTAAAACTTCATATTGTCTCCCTTCCTTTCTGCGATCAAAAGTCTATTTAGAGTCTTTAGGTTCCCATATATTGCCATAGTCCTCATTTTTCATTTGCTTTATTTCAAAGTCAAGCTCAAACATTTGTCCAGGGAGTCATTGAGAATCTAGAGGCCTATTACCATCAGTTAATCATAAACCAATCATTGTGCCCTTGTTCATAAGTCTAGTATAGGGTACATATTGAATCCTATTGATCATCATAAAGGCAAAGAAGTGGTCCAATACTCACCTTCTTGTTCCTTTGTTAGATGGGTGGAATCGGATAAAGAATCTCTAGAGGAAGATGCATGTAAATGGCTATATAAGAATGAAGAAGAACATAATCAATCAACTCAACTCTCTTTGGACTAGTATGGGAAAGGCTACTAGATGTTACAAAGACATGGATATTATGGTACCATGGGTTTGGGAGCACAACATCAAGGATTCATACAACCAATATTACCATCAAAGAATCCAAAGAATTAGGGCTTGGGATACAATGGAGTAGAGCAAAGACCACCAAGTCAAAATAATGAAACAGTGGCATCCAATTCTCCTTTGGTCACACAATCTCCTCCTAGAAAAGTTACATAGAGTGCATAATAAGGGCAAGGTTGTGATGAGGTTATACATATTCAAACACTACGTAGTGAGCAGAGCAATCAGAGAACTGCAAGAGATCATGAAACAACACACCGGGAAAAAGTGGCATTGGTTGTCTATGTGATCCCCACTGAGTTAATTGAATTGGATGGCTTAAATCTAGACTTGGAAAAATAATTTCATGTAGGGCATCAAAATTTGTCATTAATCAAATAGAACCAAGATCAATCAGTCACAACCTCATGAATCTAGTTGAAGTAATAGGAAGACCTTCATCATCACCTATTGAGGAAACAGATGAAGAAGAAGTGTCTAATGTTGAGACATGCATAGAAGTGGATATCCCTTGGAAGGACAAATACATTGACCCAAATCCATTGATGGATAACAATGAAAATCACATATGTGCTATAACCACAATCTCCTATGCTGACAAAAATAGACACCTCTCTCTTATATTTTCACACCTCACAAATTGGAGGCAATAGGAGAAACCACAACTAGATTGGTTTGAGAGTGATGAAGCAATAGCATTATTACTTGGTGCACGCAAAGGTTTACCATATGGAGATTACATAGAAGGAATTGAAATTTATTTAGATAGAACAACATACTTTAGGGAGGCAAGTTCATCCGCTACTCAAGAAAACTCGAAGGAAACTAAATCTAATTGCAAGGATGGATTAGATGACTTGTCAATTGACCAGGATAGATCGTCACTGTTAGTCAAAAAATCAAAAGAAGTTAATATTGATGATGATGAGATTGCACACAAAATCCACTTAGCAGAATCCTTGAAACCATAAGAGAAAGAGAAATTCATCTAGTTTTTCAAGCAAAGACCAATTAACTTCACCTGGTCATATTTTGACATGGCAAGACTAGACCCTGATCTTGTTTTACATATTTTGCTATTACTTCCAGGAGCAAAACCTTATAAGCAAAAGCTTAGAAAAATGCATCCCCAAATAGCTCTATTAGTCAAGGTTGAATTGCAGAAGTTGTTAGATGTGGATTTTATCAGACCAGTAGACTATTCATAGTGGATCTCCATTCTAGTACCAATTACAAAGCCTACTAGAGGAATTAGAATTTGTACAGATTTCAGAGATTTGAACAAGGCCAACTTGAAAAATCATTTTACCCTCTTGAATATCAACATGATAGTAGATCTTATAGCTAGACATGAGATGTTATCCTTAATGGATGGTTTCTCTGGATATAATCAGTGTAGACACTTAAAATCTGCATCACATGTGTTCTTTGTTTTTAACCTAATCGCGTGTATAAACTTTACTATTCACGTGGTCTTGTCTCATCCATTCCTTCGATGAATTAATTCTCTAGCCTTTCTATTTCAGGTTCAGGGTTATATTTTACCCTTAACCTTATCCCTTTTGTGTCAGATAATTCCCTTTTCACTCTTGTTGTGATGTTTTGCAAAATTGCGTCCCGATTAGAGTTGTTGCCCCTAATTTGGTCCTTCTATTCAGCCTTTTCCATGCCTATCCAGATCCTTCCCCTCTCTTCCCACTCCTAGTGTGAAAGTTGAATTTTGACCTTTTCTTCAACCCCCATGCATTGTATTTTTTCCCTCTCACTTCGGTAGTGTTCGTTTTGACCATTTTCTCTATCTCGATTTTAGAGTTTTTAGGCCTGCTTTTTAGGGTTTCTCCGCTTCCTACCTTCCATTTTTTATCCTGTTAGATCCCCTTTCCTACCCAGTCGTATGAAAAAGTTGCATTTTGACCTCTTTTCTAGGCCCATGGCATTGCATTTGTCCCTTCTTTGTCCAGTGACTTGCTTTGACCCAGTTTACTTAATATTGCTCGGTTTTACCCAATTTGCCCTAATTTGTGGTTTTCCACTTGAATCGTCTCATTTCCTATCCAAACTTTCACATTATTTCTAATTTCACCTATTTTGACCTAAATTTTCTTAATTTGAGCTCAATAAGGTCTTCAGACGTCATCTTGACTAACGTGCCCTCTTAGGTTTAATTAATTTATTAATTAATTAAGCCCCCTTTTTACTAATTATTCCACCCTAATGTTTCATCATTTCATCAAACCTCTTCCCCTTGTGAAATTAATTAAATAATATTCCATTACTTGATTAATTTCAATTTATCTCCTTTAATTAAACAATTTTAATTGATTAATTAAACATTCATTTATTTTAACCTATAGTTGAATAATTCATTTAAATAATTCAATTATCTAATTATGCCTTTGAATTAGATAAATATATTTATTTTTTTAATTTTCCTAATTATCTTCTTGCATGAGGAAAATATTCAGTTTTTTTCAATTATTAATTGAAAATGTCCTCTTAATTTTTGAAATGGCAACTTTTATCTTAAGAAATGTCTTTGATTTTTGAAAATCTTAATATCTCATTTTAATTTGAAAATGAGGTATGCATCCCCAAAAATTTGCTTTTTGCTTTTTAATCGCCTTTTTATTCTTCTCATTCATCCTTCCCTGAATGGCATCTTTGTTGTGCATTTGATCTCATCCATCCAACTAATCAAAAATCTTTTCGCTCTTGCATGTCCGTCGAGTCTCCAGTTTTCTATAAATTGAGGACTCCCCTTCAATCAATTCATCTAACTTTCATGCATTTTTACTCTGTCGAAGCATTCATCTAGTTTCTATGAATTAATATTCTGTCAATCTTAGAATCCGCTTTTTTTCATTCTGTCGCATTGTTACTTTGTTCAAATAATCATCTTTAATCACATATTCCAAGTAAGGTTTTCATATCAAGCCCCTTCGTTTTCGCCATTTCATGCACTTGGCTTCTTGAGAGTGACATATCCACATTACAGCTGAAAGGAAGAGAAACAAGGTCTAACTAAAGAGGTGATGGATGGTTTGCATTCATTTTACACTTTGTTTCAGTTACTTTGTTGGTAAGACTAGGAATTTTAGCTTACAATTTGAGTTTTTGTGATTAACTTAGTTGGATTGCATGCATGTTTTGATCTTCGAAACCAATTCCCATTTTCCTGATCTACAATCAAATCAAAATTGCACTAGAGGATCAACACAAGATTGCATTCACCTATCCATGGGGAACATATTGTTGGAATGTTTTCTTGTTTAGGTTAAAGAATGCGGGTGCTACATAGCAAACGGCAGTGACAACACTTTTCCATGGTATGTTACATGATATCATGAAAGATTATGTGGACGAATTGCTAGATAAACCTAAAACCAGAGAGGGCCACTTTGAAGTCCTTGCTAAGATCTTTGATAGGCTTGAACAATACAAGGTTAGGTTGAATCCCCAAAAAGTGTGTGTTCAGAGTCATAGATGGAAAGATCTTAGGATTCATAGTATCAAACAAGGATATTGAGTTCAATCAAGATAAAGTGAAATCTATTATGGAAATTCCCCCACCATCCAATTTGAAATAGTTATGAAGTTTACAAGGAAAGCTACAATCCATCAAGAGATTCATAGTGCAACTAGTAGACAAATGCCAACCATTTCAACATCTTCTCAAAAAAGGAATTGGCTTTAAATGGACAAAATAGTGTCAGGAAGCTTTTCAAGCCCTAAAATTCATCTACTATCACCACCAGTATTAGTGTCACCAACATCAGGAAAGCCCTTATTACGATATATCTCTGCAACTAATTCATCCCTAGGAGCACTTTTGGCACAGTGCAATAACCAAGGGAGAGAATGGGAAATATATTATATCAATGAGACACTAGTGGGATATAAGTTGAATTACAATCCTATGGAAAGAGCATGTTTGGCAATAGTATTTGCATCCCACAATCTTAGACACTATATGCTTAGTCATAAGGTACATCTTATCGCTAACATTGATCCACTCAAATACCTTTTAAGCAGAGTAACATTGACACGTAGATTGGCTAAGTGGGTCGTGATTCTTAGCAAATTTGACATTGAGTATGTGGACCAAAAATCTATTAAGGATCAAATTATAGCAAATTAGTTGGATGAAGCTCAAATTCAAGATGATCATCCCTTATTGATTGATTTTCCTGATGAATCTGTGTTTGCATTGGCAGCCTCTAAAAAATGGAAGTTGTACTTTGATGGATCATGTACCAATCATGGAGCCAGAGCAAGAATTCTTTTTTTCATGCCTCAAGGTGATTCTATCACAAAGTCATAGAGAATATTTTTTCCCTCTACGAACAATATGGCTGAATATGAGGCTCTTATGATACTTTGCATGGCAATACATTCGAAGATCACAGACTTGCATGTATATGGAGATTCACAACTTATAATTAACCATGTTAACAATGACTATATCACTAAAAATGACAAGATGATGCCATACAAGAGGATGGTTGATGATTTCAAGAAGTATTTTAGTAACATTATCTTTCAACAAATTCCCTGAGTTCACAACAAAGCAGTAGATACCATGGCAACTGTAGGATCTATCCTTGATATGTCGAGCAATGTAACACAGTTTGAATTCCTAGTGGAGCAATTAATGGTACAAGCATATGAGATCCCACAATCAAAATATGTGTACATGATAGTTGGTCCATATTCACCATGGTATAAAGAAATATAAAACTATCTTCATGATCAATATGTCCCTCTTGATCTCTCCCATAATCAGCGCAAGACATTATTACGACAAGCCTCCAGATACGTCATTATGGTAGACACCTTATATCATTTTTTTTACATGGAACACTACTTGATGCCTTGATGTAGAAGAAGCTCAGTTGGCTTTGAAAGAAGTACATAACAAAATATGTGGTTCTCACTCTAGCGGTCTTGTTGTAGCAAAGAAGTTACTGCGCATGGTATATTATTGGCCAACTATGGAAAAATATGCATATAAGTACAAAAGTGCACACAATGTCAGATACACGGTAATTTAATCCACACACCTACTCAGTATCTTCAACCGATCACATGACCATGGCCCTTCTCACAGTGGGGACTTGACCTTCTAGGGAAAATCAACCCTACTTCTTCTAATGGACATAAATTTATTCTAACAGCCACTGAATATCTCACTAAATGGGTAGAAGCAATTCCACTGACATACACAACTAGCAAACAAATATCTAAATTTTTGCTTAATTACATCATCTGTTGTTATGGAATTCTAATATGCATAATAATAGATAATGGATACCCTTTCAAGAATCAAGAGCTATGTGAGCTTTGTGACCGGTTTCACATTCAACATCATTTTTCTACTCCTTACTATCCACAAAGCAATGGTCAAGATGAAGCAACAAACAAGACAATCCTGAAAATCCTTAAGAAAGTTGTCAATGAAACTAGACATGATTGGCATTTACAGTTGAATCCTGCTCTTTGGGCCTACATAATAGGTGTTCAAATAGCTACAGGTGTTGTATATGGTGAAAAAAGTGATGTGATAAACTATTGCAAAACCACAAAAGATCCAACCACAAGAAAAACCCTAGTTCTATAATAAAGCATTCACCATACACCAATGAAGAAACCTAAGAACATGCAAATCAACAAATTGAAACAATAATACCATTCACATGCCAAGTAGGGTTTGATCTCCATTGTCTCCCATCTCCATTGATCTTGTTTGATATATTTGCTCTAAGATTTTTGTATTGTGCACAAAATCTCAACAAAGAATGGATTGTGGTTGTAAAGTTGCTTGATTGCATAAAGATTGTTGGATTAAATTAGGATTGTGAAAGGATAAAGGAATCCTCTTATATAGAAGACACTTTAGAAAATGGAGGGATAAGATTAAGAGGTGAAAGAAATAAATGTTCGGCTAGGATTAAAGGGTAGGTAAAAGAAATAATAAAATAATGAAGGGGGTAGGTGGAGGAAAATTAAGAGATAAATGTCATGTGTCATGAAGAGAAAAAGCTAATGAATTAATTAAATAAATAAAAATTCATTTAATTAATAGAGGAAGTTGGACCAATTAAATAAATAAAATATTTGTTTAATTTAGGGAAAAGATAATTTAAATAAATAAAAATATTTATTTAAATAAGGAAAGGCTAGAAGAGGATTAATGAATTAATTAAATAAATAAATATCTATTTAATTAATAGAAGGCTTAGGATAAAATAATTAATTAAATAAAATATTTATCTAATTAAGCTAGGACAATTTTAGGTGTCCATAGGTGCTACCCAATATTCTTTGGTCTTTGGCTCGGAAGCAATTTTGCCTATCGAAGTAGAGTTACTGTCATTACGAGTATCCCTGAGAAACATTATTTCTGATGAGGATTATAGAGTGGTAAGGTTGCAAGAATTAGATACGCTTGATGAAAACAGACAAGGTGTGCTAAATCACCTGCAAGGATATCATAACAGATTAAGGCGAGGCTACAACAAACAAGTAAGAGAAAGGTTTTTCCAGGTAGGGGATCTAGTCCTAAAACAGAAATAGAAAAACCTAGCAGAGCAAGAACAACAAAGAAAGTTTGAACCTAATTGGTTGGGTCCCTATGTAATCACAAAAGTCCTTAGTAATGGTGCATACAATTTGACAACAATGGAGGGTGATCCACTCTCTTAACCTATCAACAACATGCATTTAAAGAAGTATTATGATTAATAGTTGTTTAGGTTTTCTTTTTCCTTTCAATTTAATTTTACTTTTTTTACATTTTATTTACCTTTTTCTGCATTTCATTTTAACTTTATTTCATTTTGCTTTACCTAGCATTGCATTCGCATATAGTCTTGTAGGTACTTTTCACTTGAATGAAAGGCGCTTGTGTAAGTTTGTTACATATATGCATTTATGTGATCCTAGGTTCACCTCATTTCTTAGATATTCATTCATGAAGTTCCTGAAATTCAAGGTTGCTTATCTTTGGCATCACCTTGTGGTTAGGGTTTGTCTTTGGTTGAGTAGAGGGTTCATCATTGTTTCTTGTTACCAAAATATTTCATTTTCTATATTTTTTACACATTAATCATTTGCTCAACATCATTGTAGATACCTGGTTGACAACGTGGCTAGTGAAAAATCTAAAATCCTACTTTAGCACCACTGTAATTCTCAAACCCATGTGAGCTTCATTGCTTACAACCCAGTGCAAGAAAAATAGAAAGGTCCTTAAAGTTATATCAAAAGACAAACACAAAATTATGAGCAAGAAAACAAAATATCAAGGAAGAGAAAAGCAAAAAAAAAGATGAGCTGAAATGAAATATCAAAAGCTTGGCTTCAGGAACATGCGAGTAACTCCATTAGGGCTATAGACGCTTATGAGTCTAAACAATGGCTCTACTTTTATGAATTTCTGATATAATACTCCTACTTAGGTCTTATGATTAGATGACATTTGGATTATAATGTTTTTTTTAAGATGATAATTTCAAGTGTTTTTGAAAGTGGTTTAACCTATACCTAAGGGTGTCATATAGTGGTTTTAACTGATCTGTCTATGCAAATATCTAAAGTTAATTATAAATATGGTTTATGTTATATCATGTTAGCATTGGTATATACACATGTTATTGTGCATGTTAACATCTTGATACAGGGTCAGCAAAGGTGAGGAAAAGACAGATGGTAGTTCAAAAGATCATCAAGTGTGTAACCGCAATGCAGACCCAATCAAGGAAATGCAGTTATGATCAGGATCATTGGACCGGTTCTTCAGCAGATTGATTTATGAAAACATTTATAACTGCTCCTAGTGGATCTTAGATCTAGGAGGTGGTCATGCTATATTTTCTCAGCTGCAGGACAGATGTTGTTTTGTTGTCCTGTGCTGACTTCTTCTTCTTCTTTTGTTAAATAAATTATGTTCACCTATTCGCTAGGGATGTGGGTAGTTAGTTAGAATTTTGTTATAAGTTTTCCTATAAATAAAAGGTATCTCTCTCCTCTCGGGGATAGCAGAAAAATGATAGTATTATATAATACACAGTTTTCTGGTGTTATGTATGTATTTTCTAGTAAAGATGAAATAAAGAGATCAACATAATTTTGGATGATTAGATAAGTGTAATTTGAAGTTCTGGAAATACTCACTCAAGGGGGCCCACTGTGTGAGTAATCCTTTGTATCTTTTAAGCTAGTTTTCATACTTCTGTAATAGTTGTTTCTGCAGTTGTCTATTCCTGCAGCCACGGCAGTAGAGTAGTTCCTGTTGCTCGCTAGAACTTTATCTTTTAACAGTAATTGTTTAAAGCAATTTCCATTTGTAAGGTTAAGTATTAGTTTATTAGAGATTTTGTGTGTTCAATTTAAGAAGAATTTCCTTTCCTACAGTTATATAAAATGGTTGCAATATGAACTTGGTGCACATACAGTGCTGGCCCATTTCAAGTTTACGTCTCTGGTTGATAACTAAATGAGCCTTTGCCACAGAAAAAGTTAGCTATTTAAGAATATCCAATCTCTGAATTGTGTTTTATCACCTAGTTGCCATTCCAGTTGTGAGGACCAACAGACACCTAACCAACAATGGAGCAATATTCATGAGAATTATAGTGATAACCTCCTCAGGGCTATAGACGTCAGCTAGCAGTGAGGCTCTATCTAGGATGCTTTTGGAGTTAGGATAAATCACGTAGCTAGTCACGTAGGGTTCTAAGGGTCAACAATGGTCCTAGATCCAAAATGAATTCAATTGCACACACATAGGTAATCAAAGACAAAAGTTTCAGGAGTCAATAGTGAATATTTCTTCTTCTTTGAATACAAATCTTAGTCATTTGGTGCATTTCCAAATATTTTGAGAACTGAGTGGATCCTTAACTCTAAAATATTATGCACCTCGAAATCTCATTCATATAAGGTAGAGTGAAAGACTCGCATAATTGTCCTTCTTTAGGCAAATTTTTTTGCATAGTTAGTATACTCATGCTAGGATGCATAATTAGTGATCATTAAGTTCAATGTCTAGTTTGTACATAGAACATGCATAACTATTAGTTGCATCATGAGCATTGATAAACTAGGGGAATCTCCCTAAGAAAATACAAAAAAAAAAAGTCCTTAAAAAATTCCAAAAAAATCCAAAATCTTTCAAAATCCAAAAAAATCATAAAAAGTCTTGAAAAAATCCCAAAAAATAAAAAATGTCCTAAAAAATCCCCAAAAAATCATAAAATGTCCTAAAAAAAGCCCTAAAAATAAAAAAATCAACAACAAAATCTTGCAATAAATTATCCCACAAAGATCGAACACTCAAGCAAATATTCAGCAAATGCTACACACAAAGTTTAACAAATCAATAAACTATCCTACTAAAATATGCAATCAAACCGATCAACTATCTTATCAATCCATTCATCCAACACTATCAATCAATCAATCAATCATCATCAACATGTCTTAAACAAGGAAGGGTACACTCGAAACCAAACAGATCGATCTTATACGGGGTATTTGATCTCTAAAACCAGACATTCTTATTAACCATCACATCAAGCAATCAAAACAAAGACACACGATCAATATGGTTGCTAGATTTTGTCCTAGTCAGTCTTGTCTTTTTATCAATCAGTGACAGGTCATGTCCCTATGATACTCGAGGATGTCCACAAGTGACTAGAGGAGTCGAGATCGTTCATGATTTTTTTGTTGTTTGTGGTGTAAACCAATGAAGTTTTTGGGAAATGGTACTTTGGACGTTTGTGTTGGTATGTTCATTTGACAAGTATCCTATGCAAAAATAAAAGTCAAGGATAGTTATGCTTGTGACTATCGCACATACCTCGACCCTTAGTGCTACACCCAGAACCTTGTTTGAAATGTGTTTGTTTCTATAATGGGATATCATTTACATCTTGGTTCCTTATACCCTAGTGTACAAATCTCTATTGATACATAATAAGGCTCTATGATAAAAAAAATGTTGCACTATAATAAAGACACAAGAATTCCTAATAGTTTCATTTCCTCATAGAAAGAATTCTATCCATCAATCAATTCTATTTCCTAACATTCTTCACTTCTTACTTATCATTCTTCACTTTCATAATATCTTCATCATTCATCCAACTTTTATTTGTCATTTCTCTTATACAGGATGTCCTTCCTGAAACCAAACTTTTTCATCTATCATTTGTCTTATACAAGATGTGTCCTTGAAACTAGATGCTTTCATCAATCATTTGTCTTATACATGATGTGTCCTTCCTGAAACCATATTTTTTGATGTATCTTTCATCTTATATAGGATGTGTCCTTCTTGAAACCAGACTTGATCTTTATAGAATCAATCCCATCAATTCGATCAATCCAATCAATCAATCTACAAAACACTCCAACCATTTCTTCTACCTAATCAAACCCATGCATGTCATCAAGTTAACCATTCTTCTATCTCTCATATAAAAAAATTATTCTTTTGAGAGATGATTCATGCCTTTAATGCACAAACATTCTCTCGAGGGGGCATTACACCCTACTATCGCCGGGGCATGCCAGAGCAAGAATTTTTTTTTCTTTTTTTCTTTGAAACAATGTTGTTCCAACATTATCTCAAAGAGGAGCAAAATGTAGACACATAAAAATGTCTCGTGACTAACATACTAATTATTTATCTTTATTAATTAAATAATTTTTAAATTATTTAATTAATCTAATTTTTATTCTTCTAAACTAACATTTCTAATTATTCAATTTCTTTCAATTTCTATCTTAATCATTTAACCTTTCCTCCTAAAATTAATTAAATAATTTTATTATTTAATTAATTATGATTTATTTACTTTAAGTAAATAATCTTTATTATTTAATAAAATGCAATTTCTATTTTCCTCTAATTAGATAATTTCTTTAACTTGTTTAATTAGCTAACTCTGTCTTCCAAATTAAATAAATTTGATTTCTCAAATTTATTTAAATTAATTTTTCTCTTAGTTCAAAATCCAAATTCCTCCAAAATTCTAATTTTATCTCATGCACATGATTTTCGATATTTTCAAAAATCAATTTTAAATCCAAATTTAAATTAAAAGCAATTTGATGCTAATTCATACATCACACGCTAATTTCTAACTAACACTCATCCCTCAGTTAACTTCCTCAATCACCTTTCTAACTCTCGATCAACTTTTTTAACAAGTTCATCCATTCAATTCAATCCAATTCAATTTAATTTTCAATCAATTTTCTCTCAATTAATCTCAGCCATTGATCAAATCAGTTTGCATATCAATCTTAACCATTCAATTTTCCTTCCAATTTCTATTAATTCGACATCAATCTCCTATTTTCATCAACCACTATCTTTGAATTCTTGTGCTATCATTATGTGGGTTTTCAAGCATGACTCTTGTTGGTGTAAATAATTATTCATGTCGGATATTATAACACCTTACTAAAGTTTACTTAGGAAATGAATTTCATTGTAGTTTGGGTATGAGACACTTGGGTGTTTGTGCCACATTAGGATAGTGTGTGTAGGAGAATTTCCACCTTTTATGGTGTTGATCTTGTTACTACTCTATCATATCCACTTATTATGGAGTGATAATTCCACCTTCAGTGGGTGATCCACCTCATCTGGAATATTTTATTGTTTCTCTTACCTACCACACCTATTTCCTACCTACCCTTCTTTCTTATTGAGCCACATGTCATGTTTGTGTGCTCACATATCCATATAGCCTTGCCTATATAAGTAGGTTCATATTCATTGTATTGAACAACCATTTTTATCTATTGATGAGAATACAGTTTATTCATGTCCTATATTTTGTCTCTATTTTGTATTTTTCATTGAGCTCTTGATCTTGGCAAAATCTCACATGGTATTAGAGCCATTGGAGCGTCATTGATTCATTTTTGAGAGGCAATATTATGACGTCAAGAGGCAGATCTGAGAAGCAACATCTTTTGGAGGTGTTATAGACTAGATCCGACCTCGCCATTGCGTCCGGGTGGTCGTTTCCATGAATTTTGAGTATAAATTTGGCCTATTTTGGTGAAAATCAAATTTGGGGCTTGGAGGAAAAAAAATTGCCCAATTTGGGCGGTACGGTACGGATTTTCAAAATTTAAAAATAAAAAATAAAAATTGGCAGAAATCTTTTGAAAAATTTTCAAAAAATAAAAAATAAAAATTATTACTTTGGGGGTTTTACAACCCCCCATCAACATCCATACCCTGTTGTCTACAAATTTTGTAGGTTGTGTGTGTCATGTTCCATGCTATGCGCCGTTGACATGTACCTGTTGCCGTCACCCGACCTGTCGTGTTGCCTCGGCTCCCCGGTGGTTACAACGTGGCCCCTCCGCGACCCATACCACCATTGCCCCTTACTGGCGACCTTGAATTATGTAGCCAGTCGTCCCTCCTTGCACTGTCAGTCATCCTTCACCGGCCACCTTGACCTCCTGGCGCCTGCAGCCCCGTACTCTCCCAACTGTTGACCACCTTGACTTCCTGGCAACCACTCCACACCGCCTGACGATCTCAGCTCCCCGACCGACGTCTACAGTCTACACCATCCCGCTCTGCCAAGTTGCAACCTTGTCAGGCCCATCTGCCATGCAGGACACTGAGTTAGCACCCAGTTGGTGCCTATTCGACAGGCCACACAGGTGTATGACCTGCTGACTGTTAGGTCCCAGAGACAACTGAGAGGGGAGGGTGAATCAGTTGTCTAATAAATTCATACCAAAAACTTATTAACCAACTTAATGCTTAATACCGATAAACCAGTTAAGTATGTCGATAGATAGTTTTAACAATAAATCGCTATATCGGTAAGAATTAATGCATGAAACATAAACATAAAGTCATCCACTACACATGACACCAATATTTGTGTGGAAACCCTATAAGGGGAAAAACCACGGTGGGAAACCTTACCCACAATCAGATGATACTATTGCAGATAGTAAGTGTACATAAATGGGGTCTGCACATGCAGAAAGGCCAACAGCCTAGAGCTCACTGCTCAATCACAAAATGGGAGTCACACTGACTATAGTTGGATGGTTAAATCCAATAAGAATGTACTGCACAAAATAGCATCTTCATATGTTGGATTCAATACCTGTGTAATGCTGATATGCTTCTACAAAAACCTAACTTCACCTTCAAATGATGTCTTCGTGTATATCCCTGCTTGATCTTGCATATACCTTCACTTAATTCTTTTTCGCATTCCACACTTGATCTTACAAATAAGATCTTACATTTATACCATACCCTAAGACCAATTTTAGTACGTCGGCTCTACAAGATATTACAATAAAAATATTTTACATACAATATAATATCTGATGCAATAACCAATTGAACATGTCGGCTTAATGCATTTTCAACAATAATAAATCATCTCCATAGTGTGGCATGCTGATCTGGAAAAGATAAACCTGTCGGTGTAACCCTAGATAACCTGGACCTATTTGCCGGTAAAAACAAATATGCAAATATGAATATACCAATGATTATTTCTTCAAAATAAAGTGTCCACATGATGTCTTTGACATTACCAAATGTCTTCCATATCATTCCAGGTACCGGTGAACAATATATCCTACCGGTGAACCATATACCAGTAACTATTGCATAGTTTACTGCTTGCCGGTGAATGTTGCTGGATCTCCAAAGTAGGTGTATTAGTAGGTGTTGACATCAATGACAAAACCATACCAAAATACCAACAATCTCCCCCTTTGGCATTGATGGCAACACAAGATGGAAAAACCATCAAAGTGCCAAAACAGAAATGCCAAATATAAAAACCAACAATCTCCATTTCTCCCCCTGAGAGTAACAATACCAATCTCTCATACCAATTTCTCCTTAAATGTGTTTTTCAAAATCTCTCCCCAAAAGGATAATGTGTTTTTCCATAGATATCTCTCCCCCTTTGACATCAAATGCCAAAGTCACAAAAAGTCAAGTTCATACAAAATACCAATCAATTCAATATACCAACTACTCCCCCTGAGAAGTAGCTTCCTCATCAAATACCGGAATAAAGGATTTGTCCATTTAATTCTACCAGTTGATGACAATCATCAACTGTTTGAGTCTCTACTAGTGGCGGTATGACTCCAAGTTGATCTCTGAGATACTCAAAAGTCTCCTTAGGCAAAGGTTTTGTGAAAATATCTGCAAGTTGTTCTTTAGTATTCACATAAACCAGTTTTATCTCCTTTTCTTCAACTTTTTCCCTTAGAAAATTCAGTTTGATAGAAACATGTTTTGTTTTAGAATGTAATACCGGATTCTTAGATATATCAATTGCTGCAGTGTTATCACAATATATAGTAATAGGTTCCTTGCATTTTACCTTTATGTCTTTCAACATTTGCTTAAGCCATAATACTTGTGTACAGTTAGTTGCTGCTGCAACATATTCTGATTTTGCTGTTGATAAAGATGTACAACTCTATTTCTTACTCAACCAAGAAACTAATCTCTTTCCAAGAAAGAATGCTCCTCCAGTGGTGCTTTTTCTATCATCTATATCTCCTACCCAATTTTCACCTTTAATGCTTTTTCTATCATCTAGATCAAAGTTTTCATCTTTAGGATACCATAATCCAAGATTTGTTGTGCCTTGTAAGTACCAGAAAATCCTTTTTACTGCTGATTCATGATTTTCCCTAGGATTACTCTGAAATCTAGAAACAATACATACCGCATTCATAATCTCAGGCCTGGTTTGTGTCAAATACAGTAAACCTCCTATCATAGATTTGTATCTAGTTGGATTAACAGGTGTAGATTCATCCCTTTGAGATAATTTGTCATTTGCAGTCATAGGTGTGCTTACCGGTTTAGAGTTCTCCATCCCAAATTTCTTTAGTAATTCTCTCAAGTACTTAGATTGACTCAAAAATATACCTTTAACAGTCTGAGAAATTTGCAAACCTAAAAAGAATTTTATTTCTCCAATCATAGACATTTCAAATTCTTGTTGCATTTCAAGAGAAAATTCCTTACATAATCCATCTTCTCCTCCAAAGATTATATCATCAACAAATACTTAAATAATCAAGATGTCATCATTAGTTACTTTGTAGTATAAGTTGCTATCTGCATTTCCTTTAGTAAAACCAATCTTTAAAAGATACTTATCCAACCTTGCATACCAAGCTCTTGGGGCTTGTTTCAATCCATAAAGAGCTTTTCTTAACCTGCAAACCATATCACTGTCATCTGTCAAAGAAAATCCATCAGGTTGTTCAATATATACTTCTTCTTCAAGATCTCTATTCAAAAATGCACATTTAATATCCATTTCATAAACTTTGTAATCCTTGTGAGCTGCAAAAGCCAAGAATAATCTAACTGCCTCAATTCTGGCTACCGGTGCAAAGGTTTCATTGTAATCAACTCCTTCTTTTTGAGAATATCCCTTACACACTAGTCTTGCTTTTTTTCTGACAACCTTGCCATCTTCATTAAGTTTGTTTCTAAATACCCATTTAGTTCCAATTACATTTTTATCTTTAGGCTGGGGAACTAATGTCCAAGTATTATTCTTCTCAATTTATCCTAATTCTTCTTCCATAGCTTTAATCCAAAATTTATCTTCACATGCCTCATTGATAGATGATGGTTCAATCTGAGAAATAAGACATACCTCTTCATTTTCCAATCTTCCTCTTGTCATAACTCCTTTAAATTTGTTTCCAATTATCTGATCTTCAGAATGATTCAATCTTACATACCGGGGTGTCTTAGTTTGTTGTTGTTCTTCAATTATTGTGGAATCTTCTGATGATACCGAGGTAACTGGATCTTCATTCTGTACCGGTGGATTTAGTATAGGTTCATTTGTCACAATTTTTGTTGCCGGTTCAGGGTCTATATACCTTGAAGTTCCTTTGAATTGTTCATCAATCTTTACATTTGTACTTTCAACAATTTTCTGCAATCTTTTATTAAAACATCTATATGCCTTGCTCTTAGATGAATAACCAATAAATATTCCTTCATCACTTCTAGGATCAAATTTGCCAATATACTCATCTCTTCTAATATAACATTTAGTAGGAGTATTACCAAACCATAGTTCATGAGGGGTCTTACCGGTTTCACCTTTGATGTGAACTTTGTTGAATGTATAGATAGCAGTGCTAACTGCCTCTCTCCAATATACATGTGGTAGATTTGCTTCTGATAACATACTTCTAGCTGCATCCAAGATAGTTATGTTTTTCCTTTCAACAACTCCATTCTGTTGTGGTGTTCAAGGTGCTGATAACTGTCTTTTGATTCCATTCACTTCACAGAATGTATTAAAGTCCTTAGATGTGAATTCTCCTCCTTGATCTGATCTTAAACATTTGATTTTCTTATCGGTTTCATTTTCAACCATTGCTTTGAATAGTTTAAACTTACCAAGTGCTTCTAATTTCTCTCTCAGAAAAGTAACCCAACACATTCTAGAGTAATCATCAATAATTAGCATTAAATATCTATCACCTTGTAAGCTTCTAGTTCTAGCTGGACCACATAAATCAGTGTGAATTAAGTCAAGAGCATTATTGGATTTTTCTGGAATACTTTTGAAACTAGCTCTAACTTGTTTTCCAAATTGACATTCCTTACAAATTGTATTCTGAGGTTTCACAATTTTAGGTAGATCTCTAACTGCCTTAGAAGTACTGATTTTTACCATGCAATCGAAGTTTACATGACATAGTCTCTTATGCCATAACCAACTTTCATCTATATGTGCAATTAAGCATGCCTTTTCACGGTTATTCAAATGAAAGATATTGCCTCTAGTCTGATTACCGGTTGCAATTTCCAAACCAGTTCTATTCATGATTTTGCATTTTCCATTTTTAAATTGTAATTGAAATCCCTTCTCAACTAATTGACCAACACTTAAAAGATTATGCTTTAATCCTTCAACATAGTAGACATTGTCAATGTTATGTTTACCATCAAGAGATATTGAACCCTTACCTTTGATTGAACAGGCTTTGTCATCTCCAAATCTTACTAAACCTCCATTGTATTCTTGAAAGTTCAAGAATTTACCTTTGTCTCGAGTCATATGATGTGAGCATCCTGAGTCAATGATCCATTCATCCTTTGTTTCAACTTTAGCTGCTAGGGCTTGTTCTACCGGTTGAGCAGTAGATGTCAGTTGATCTTCTATTATAGCAACAAAAACCCATCCATTGTTTGTTGGATCCTCATCAGAATCATCAGTCACACCTTCATCAGCAATGTAACAAGATTTGTCTTTGTTCTTTTTAAATCTGTATCTCTGATATTTAGGATTAGGCTTGTATGTTCTTCTAGCTTCTTCTCTTAGTCTAGCATGTCTATCAGGGCATCTTCAAGCCATATGACCAATCTTATTGCAGTTAAAACATTTAAAGGGTGCTTTACCTTCATACTTACTTCCAATTGGACCTTTTGGCATTTTCCTTGCAAATAGTGCTTCAAGCTCTTCATTTTCCCTTCTGGATTCTTCAAGTTCTCTTGCATAAAAGGCTCTCCAGTCTGATTTGTCAAATGATGGAGCAGATGATGTTGATGCTTTAAAGGCCAAATCAGTCTTTATAGCAACAGGACCAAATTCCTCAATTTCAAAGGCTGAAAGTTTTCCAATCAATGTATCCCTAGTTACTGATGTATTAGGCATTGTTCTCAACTCATTTATAGCAGTAACCTTCATTTTATATGCCGGTGGCAAACCTCTTAAGATTTTTGAAACAATTTCATCCTCACTCAAGGTTCCTCCACAACATTTAATACCCAAAACAATTTCATTTACTCTTTCCATAAAAGGAGAAATCCTTTCATCTTCTTCCATTTTCAGATGTTCATACCTGACTCGGAAGCTTTCAAGTTTTGCAATTTTGACTGTGGAATCTCCTTCATTTAGTGTTTCCAAATGATCCCAAATAGCTTTAGTAGTAGACCTATCTGATAATCCCATGATTTGTTGATCTGATAATGTGCTCAAAAGTGCTTCTCTTGCTTTGCAATCATTTTCTTCATCTTTAGCTAAGGTAGTTGGAGCAGTTTGACCAGCTCCAGCAGCAGTATAACCATTCTTAGTAACTTCCCAGATGTCTTTACCAATGCAATTCAGATGTGTCTCCATTCTGATCTTCCATATCCCATAGTTGGCTCCATCAAGTTTAGGACTGTCCTTCCTAAAATATATAGTAGACATTGGATCTCCTCAAGTTGTTAAACTTCTGCAAAAGAGGACTAAGCTCTGATACCAATTGTTAGGTCCCGGAGACAACTGAGAGGGGGGGGGGGGGTGAATCAGTTGTCTAGTAAATTCAAACCAAAAACTTATTAACCAACTTAATGCTTAATACCGGTAAACCAGTTAAGTATGGCGGCAGACAGTTTTAACAGTAAATTGCTATACCGATAAGGATTAATGCATGAAACATAAACATAAAGTCATCCACTACACATGACACCAATATTTGTACATGGAAACCCTGTAAGGGGAAAAACCACGGTGGGAAACCTTACCCATAATCAGATGATACTACTGCAAATAGTAAGTGTACATAAATGGGGTCTGCACATGCAGAAAGGCCAACAGCCTAGAGCTCACTGCTCAATCACAAAATGGGAGTCACACTGACTACAGTTGGATGGTTAAATCCAATAAGAATGTACTGCACAAAATAGCATCTTCATATGCTGGATTCAGTACCGGTGTAATGCTGATATGCTTCTACAAAAACCTAACTTCACCTTCAAATGATGTCTTCGTGTATATCCCTGCTTGATCTCGCATATACCTTCACTTAATTCTTTTTCGCATTCCACACTTGATCTTACAAATAAGATCTTACATTTATACCATACCCTAAGACCAATTTTAGTAGGTCGACTCTACAAGATATTACAATAAAAATATTTTACATACAATATAATATCCGATGCAATAACCGATTGAACATGTTGGCTTAATGCATTTTCAACAATAATAAATCATCTCCATAGCGTGCCATGCTGATCTGGAAAAGATAAACCTGTCGGTGTAACCCTAGATAACCTGGAACTATTTGTCGGTAAAAGCAAATATGCAAATATGAATATACCAATGATTATTTTTTCAAAATAAAGTGTCCACATGATGTCTTCGACATTACCAAGTGTCTTCCATATCATTCTAGGTACCGGTGAACAATATATCCTGTCGGTGAACCATATACCAGTAACTGTTGCACAGTTTACTGCTTGCCGGTGAATGTTGTTGGATCTCCAAAGTAGGTGTATTAGTAGGTGTTGACATCAATGACAAAACCATACCAAAATACCAACACTGACTCACCTGCCACCTCATTTGTACGATCTGCTCAGACATTGTATTTCGTACCGCCACTTCCCTTTTTCAACCAACCAGATTCTGCCACGCCAACAGTTTGTACTGTATGGACGCTCAGTCAGCAGGGAGGTGAAGTTTTCGCAACGGTCATACAGTCATGAAATTTAACCTCATTTTATACTAGCATCATCATATTTTTGAAAAATTGGCAGGCCCCCTCCGTTGAGCTTTTTGATTTTGTAGTTCAACTTCAAATGGCCATATCTTGCTCATTTTTGCTCCTTTTTTGGTACAATTTTTTTTGAAATGGGATATAATTTTGTGTAATTTATCATGGTGAAATTATTTTCTGATTTTGATGGACATATTTTTCATAAATATCAATTTTTGGTGACTATACCTGTCCAATCCCCATTTCTGCAACTTTCGGGACTCCGTTTGGGCTCATACGAACTCCTTTTCAGGTGCCATTTTTTTTAAGTGCATAATTTTTTGTCTACTCTCATAATATGCTATAAAATTGTAGCTATTTTGGGTAGAAATTATACTTTCATCGTATGGTCTTTTTTGGGCAATTTGTCACTTGTATTGCATAGATCTATCTTGCTAGTCTTTTTCTTTGTAGTTCTCATCTTATTGGGGCATTTGTAAAATAAAATCAGAAGTCCACCTTTCCATTGTTTCCAAGTGGCCTATTGTACACGCACTACATATAAAGTGCCAAAATCATCATTTTGGGGGGGTACTTTGATTGAGTGAATTTGGGTGGGGGGTGTCTCTTGTGCTTTTATGCTCTTGTATTCTTTCCTTTTTTCTGCCATGGGTTCATCTAAGTTTCCTCTCTTAACTCTTCATTATTATGCTACTTGTAAAATTGATGCATGGAGTAAACTTATGAAAAAAGGACTAACTCATTATATTGATGGAACTATTGTTGCTCCCGTTGATCCTAAGGGTGATCCTGTTGGTCACTTGGATTGGCTCACTAAAAATATCATGGCAATTGGTACCTTAATAAAGTATGTATCAAAGGATCTCATTTTTCATATTGAGAAATGTACTCTAATCAAGGATGCTTGGCAAAAGTTTCAAGACTTGCATGGTCAAGTTGATGAGATTAGGGGATATTAGATTGATAGTGATCTCACCATGTTAGATCCCAAGAACTTTGATACTATGCAAGATTATGTCACTAAGGCAAAAGAGTTGAGGGCACAACTCAAAGATTGTGGCATTGATAATAAGGATACTCAATTGATCTTCAATTTGATGGGCAAGCTTCCACAAGAAAATGCAGCATTTGTTTCTAGTTTCCAAACCCATAGGATGACAATGGGTTCAAACTACACAATGCCTACATTTAATGCTTTCGCCAAAATGTTGATGATGGAACAAACTAAGTTGATAAGCATGGGCATTCTTAAGACTTCTAAGTCTCAAGCGTTAGTGGTAAATCAAGGGAACAAAGGAAATCAAGGAAATAACAACTCAAACAAGAAGAAATGGAAATCAAAGCCTAAGGACAAAGCATCAACTTCTCCACAACAAAGAGATTCATTCTCTTCCAAGAGGGATAATTCACCAAAGAGAGAGAGACCTACTTGTGCCTATTGTAAAAAGTTTGGTCATGGGGAGCGTCATTGTCATTCTAAGAAGATTGATGAGCTCTCACACATCCTCAAAAAGCACAACATTGATTTGCCTAATGCCTACAAGAAGGATGCTACAACAAGTCATGATTCAGGGAGATGGCTTCTAGATTCAGGGGCTTCTCATCATATGGCATCTTCGCAGTCTACGTTCTCTACATTTGAGCCTTGCACCATGCCGCAGATTTTGATGGGCAATCATAGATACATGGATGTGATTGGGAAAAGATCTGTTGCCACTGGGAATAACTCCTTCAATGATGTGTTTTGTGTACCCCATTTGACAAACAATCCCCTTTCCATCTATCAAATCAAACATGGCACAACTAAGAGAATTGTGGAGTTCACACCTGAGTCCGTTTTCATTAGAGACTTGGAGACTAGAGCTATCATTGCGACTGGGGTGGTTGATCATGCATCTCGGTTATACTTCTTTTCAGATTTTGTTGATGATAATGATTTCACATATGATGATTCTACACATGATGATCACACTTCTTGTGATGATTCAGATTTTGAGGAGAACTTTGGGTACTTGAACTTGGTGATTCTCACATGTGACCATGTTCTTGAGCCTTGTGTTTCATCTCCTCCTATTGATATCACATCACCTATTGCACCTGATAATGCGGATAGTGCAATAGTTTTGCCTTCTTGTGATTCAGTGCAGCAGGTTATTTCTTGTCTTCCAGCTTCACTTTCATGGGATGAGTACTTGACAGACATTGCAGGTTTGTTTGTGGAATCCTACATTGCAAATTTGGGAGACATCATTGATGATATTCATCTTCTCTTTGATGAAGATGATCCTTCTTCGATTGTTGTGAGGGAACACTCTGACCCTCTTGTTCATTCTCTACAAGATCATTCTTTTGAGGTTGATATGATTGTGGATACTTATGTACATCAGTTGGAGGAGGTCTCTTTATCCTTAGAGGAGACATGTGACTCTTTGGGACTTGTTCTACTTTCATCTCCACTAGATCTTGGAGTGCCTTTTTCAGCACTGTGGAGCAGTTTACCACCTTTGGAGGGGGTATCTTTCATCATCGACATGGGGACACTTGAGCAATTTTCAAAGACTTCATTCATCATGAGTTTTTTTCATACATCTTCCCTTCATGATTGGGGGGGCTTCATGGATACACCATTGGTTTTGTTTCTTCCTAAGGGGAGGAATGTTGTTCGACGTACGTGGAGCGGTTTCTTCATACATCATCGAGCTTCTATCATTGGTGCAGATTCTACATTGAGGGAGGGATTCCTAGCTTCTCTTCTTCTCTCATATGGGGGGGACCTTTTCCTCACATGGGGTTTTGTTCCTCACATGCTTCTATGAGAGTTCTCTTGTATAGCTTTCATCTCTCTTTTGGGGGAGGAATTTTTCACATTGGGTTTTTCTCTCTTTCCTTGCTTTGTGAGAGATTTCATTGCAATGGTTTGTGTGCATTTGTACATGGGTACCTAACATGGCCTCGTAGCCAGGACCCATCTTGCATTGCTTAGTTGCATTGTAGATTTAATTGTATTCCCCTAAGTTGCACTTAAGGGGGGGTGTTGGTGTAAATAATTATTCATGTTGGATATTATTACACCTTACTTAAGTTTACTTAGGAAATGCATTTCATGGTAGTTTGGGTATGAGACACTTGGGTGTTTGTGTCACACTGGGATAGTGTGTGTAGGAGAATTTCCACCTTTTATGGTGTTGATCTTGTTACTACTCTATCATATCCACTTATTGTGGAGTGATAATTCCACCTTCGATGGGTGATCCACCTCATGTGGAATATTTTATTGTTTCTCCTACATACCACACCTATTTCCTACCTACCATTGTTTCTTATTGAATCACATGTCATGTTTGTGTGCTCATATATCCATATAGCCTTGCCTATATAAGAAGGCTCATATTCATTGTATTGAACAACCATTTTTATCTATTGATGAGAATACAGTTTATTCTTGTCCTATATTTTGACTATATTTTGTACTTTTGATTGAGCTCTTGATCTTGGCAAAATATCACAACTCTTAGAGCCATCTTCTACGAGAATTGAGAACATATGACATGACACACTTGGAGTAATTATGACCTGGTCTTGACAAAGTATGGAAGAGGCTAGATCATGTTATGATGCTAGCACAATTATTTTTTTATTTTATAGATTACTATTACACTCACAGTGGATCCCTTGTTAGAAATTATCCTTTCAAACCACTTCCCAATATGGTTTCATATTGAATGTAAAATTTCTCAATCTAAGACCATGAAGGCATAGTTTTCCTTGATGTCTTAGTTCTCAATCACAAGACCACATCAAACCACATTTAGCATGTCTTGAATTTAGAGCTTCACCCAATAGATGGGGAAAACTAGATATTTTGGTGGAATGATGCCATAACCTATAACTATCTATTTCCTCGACATTCACAGGTGTTAATCAATTGTGTAGAAACCTAAAATTGTCCCACGCCTACAAACACAATTTGTACTAATTATTCTTCTATAATAATTAACTAATTTTAATTATTTTATTTATTTTATTTTATTTTTCTGAATCAATATTTCTCTTTTTTTGTCGCAAAATTAATTATTCGGTTTGCTTCTTAATCATTTAATCAATTAACCCCTTTCCCCTTTAAATAAATTAAATAATTTTTATTTATTTATTTTTTTTAATAAAATGGGTAAAAACTTTATTGAAAATCAGACACAAAAATTAAAAGGAGGACCAGAGCCCCGAGGCCCCAAAAAAGAGCCCTAGGCCCAATCCAAGATCAACCAACATCATAACTATCCATGTCCTCAGCAAGAATCTTCTACAAGACTTGACAGTAATCCAGGGAGAGATGCTCCCAACCTTCAATTTTCCAATCATTGTCATGTTCCAAAGCCCACTTAGCCAAATAATCAGCTGCTCTATTCCATTCACGAGGAATATGGATGAAAGACACCTGCTCCATTAAAGAACTAATTTGAAGAATCTGATGAACAATCCCTGCCAGCTGCCAATGAATTCCACTCACCTTCTGCTCAGTCAACAAATTAACAATAATTTATGAATTTGATTCATAAATAACCTTCCTACGACCCAACTCCCAAGCCCACTCTAGGGCATAGAGAATAGCAAGTCCCTCCATATAATTATTAGATTGCCTCCCTTTATGCACTAAAAAGAAGAAAATTGCCTCCCCCATACAATTCCTACCTACACCACCAACCCTTGTAGGGCCTGGGTTACCCCTGGAAAAGCCATCGATGTTAATCTTTATAATCTCATCCTGAGGGGGTATCCACTTTCCCACCCGCTGGACCTTCTTCATAGCCCGTCTACCTCTTCTGACACAAGCGGAGGCAGGAGACAACTCCTGCCAGCCAAACCTACTCACAATATTCGCCTCATCTCTGTCCAAAGGAAAATTCACCTCACATTTAGCTTCCACCGTCTCCCGAATCATAACCATGGTTCTATTCCACACTTGCTGCACTAACAGTCTGGCCTCATGAAAGATCCTTATGTTCCTCTCAAGGCAGATCTGCTAGAGTATGAAAATGGGCCCAATATACCAAACCGTGTGGAGGAAGGAGGACAAGATAGGAGGTATGCCCAAACTGCTTTAAAACTTCACCAAAGAATCAGCGTGAACACAAGGACACTTCCACATCCCCCACCAGTAATGCCAAATAAGCATAGAGAAGGGGCATCTGAAAAATAGATGTGAGGAATATTCCTCCCCATTACCACACAAAGCACAAATAGAAGGCCCCAAGAATCCCCGCTTGCGAATATTATCCCAAGTTAGGCATCTATTCAAGGCCAGAGTCCAAGCGAAGCAAGTGCACTTCGGCCAAGAAAAATTGTTCCAAACCTGTTTCCACCAGTGCACCTCTCTTCCCTCCAATCTTCAGTTCAAAAGTTCTCAGTATCCACTAGCTACAGTAAAGATGACCTTAGGATTCGGAGACCAGGCAAGTCCATCCCTACCCTTGAGGGCACTGCAGTGTTTACTCGCCAGAATGCAATGCAACTCAGCACACTCTTCCTCCATCCCAACAACCGGCCACTCACTAGGAACCTTCCACCGCTCCAACTCCAGCCGTCCACACCTGTAAGCAGCCTTGAAGTAACTCACCCTAGACCACCCTGCCTCCAAAAATCTCTGGCTAAGGTTCCCAAGATTAGGAAACTAATCAAGGATGGAGGGGTACCCATCCCAAGAGTTGTTCTAGAAAAGGACCTCTTCCCCCCTCCTGTAGATCCAAAAGAGTCCTTCCTTAATGAGAGATGCCCCCTTCTTGAGAGTATACCAAATCGTTGAGCCTTTTTCCCTCAAGTGGATATCTTGGAACCTCCTGCATTGGGATCCTCTACATATATTTGTAGGCCAAAAGCTTAGCCAGCCACAATCCTACTCGACACACCACCTCCAGTACAATTTAGCCGCCAGAGCCTCCCTGAATAAAATAGCCTACCTTAAACCAAGCCCCCCCGACTGCTTCGGGCTACACACCAGGTCCCAATTGACAAGACTCCATTTGGAAGAGGATAGATTGCCTACCCATAAGAATTGCCTTGCCAAAGAGTCCAAACCCTTCAAGAACCACTTAGGAGCCACTTGAATCATACATCAATAAATCGGAAGAGCCTAAACCACTGACTGAATTAGTTGAAGCCTCCCAATGAATGATAACCATCTGTGAGTTCAATGTTCAACCTTCGAGCAAAATTTATCCAAGATACCCTGTCATGACTCCCAAGGGGGGTTACCAAGAGAAATAGGAATACCCAAATAAGTCAAGGGCAAAGTGCCCACTTGGAATCTCAAGATAAGAGCAATCCTCCTTTGAATAGTTCCAGGAGTGTTGAAGAAAAGGATAGAAGATTTATCTTCAATGATCAACTGACCCGAGGCCGCCAAATAAACATCCAAAACCTTACGCAGATTAGTAGCTTCTTTGATCTCAGCAAGTCCCATCAAGGTTGTGTCATCAACAAACTGCAAATGAGACTGTGGCTGCAAGTCATTACCCCAACTCCACCCCTGAATACTACCCAGGCCCACATTATACTTGATTAGCCTCCCCAGGCCCTCAGCCAAGAGAATGAATAGGTAAGGGGAGAGGGGATCCCCCTAGCGGAGGCCCCTAGACGCACCAAACAACTCAGTATGATCACCATTGTTTAGCACTGAGAAAGAGGTGGACGTAACACAACTCATAACCCATTGGATCCATTCCTCAGCAAAGCCAAAATCCTTGAGGATCTTCTGGAGGAAGGACCAACAAACTCTATCAGCCATATCCAACTTGATAAACATAGCTTTTTCCTTGGAGGTTGCTATAGAGTGAATGGTCTCCGTAGCAATGACCACACCATCCAGAATTTGACACCCTTCCACAAACCTGCTCTGTTCCTCTGAGATAACATCCCCCAGACACTTCTTCAGCCTCCTTGCTATCAACTTAGAGATGATCTTGTAAATCACATTGCAGAGAGATATAGGGCGGAACTGGCCTAACCTGTCGGCCCCATCACACTTAGGGATTAGCGCAATGAAAGTCGCATTCAAGGCCCGAAGCATCTATTCACTCCTCTGGGACTCTTGGACTACTTCCAGTAAGTCCAATTTGATGATATCCTGGAACTCTTGAAATAATTCAATTGGGAACCCATCCAGTCCAAGAGCTTTTCCTTTCCTCGTGTGAAAAACAATCCTCTCGAGTTCTTCCAACAAAATAGGGCCCATAAGCTGCTCATTCATCTCCCTAGCAATAAGAGGAGGAATGCAAGTGAGAACCTGGTTCTCCTCCACCAATTCCCCCTGAGAATCCTCACTGAAGAGGGATCAAAAATACTGTAAAGCCTCCCTAGATATCTCCTGCAAGGATAATAACACCTCACATCTATCATTGACCAGAGCAGGAATGGACTTTCCATGACGTCTTGCTTTCACAGAGTTGAAAAAGAAAGCAGTGTTCTTATCGCCCGCTTGAAGCCAATCAATACGGGCTCTTTATTTCCAGTAAATTTCTTCCCTTAGCTCCCATTCCTCTAAAACCTTGACAGCCATGTCCTCCTCCCTAAGCAAGGCTTCAGACAAACCATGCTCTCTGATTTCACTGGTGATACCATTTAACACTATTTGGGCAGCTTTTTTAGCGTGAAAAATGTTCCCGAAGTGTACATAGCAGTGCCAAAGGTCGACCTCCCCTTCCTCCACCACTACTCAACAAGAGCCTGCAAAGTAGGATCCTGAAGCCACATAAGTTGGAATTTGAAGGAAGGAGAGCGAGCAACCTGGGCAGAAGAAGAAACCATCTTGATAGGACAGTGGTCTAACCCTCTCCAGTCAAGAATCTCAAAACTTGTGGACCACCAACCACCAACCCAAGAACTGGAAACCAAAAAATGATCTAGCCTCTCTGCAATCCAATACTCCCCCACTCTCCTATTGTTCCAAGTGAACAAACCATTACCAGGCTTAATGTCAACAAGATGCAGTGAAGATATACTATCTCGAAAGAGAAAAGAAAAAGGATCCAACCACATGACATCCCCCCGTATTCTCACTCAACTCAATGATAACATTGAAATCTCTCACCATAATCCAAGGATGAAAAGGGACCAGCCTTTGCATACAAGAAATATGAGACCATAAGCTTTGCTTGCCTTGAAAATCGGTGGGGGCATAGATAATAGTAAACAATATAAGATCTCCAGTCTCAAGACTAGAGGCAACCCCAGATAATGAAGATGAGGAAGCCACCCACCAAACAGGGCGAATCCTTGAAGGATTCCAAAGACATGCCACCCCTCCAGAGGAACCAGCTGCCCCAATACACTGACACTTGCCTTGCCCCTAGAGCTTCGGCACCAGACCCATCATACTCTCCATCGAGAGTTTAGTTTCTTGCAAGAACAGGACATCAGGTGAATGATTCCTAATCAATTCCCGAACAACTTTTTGTCTAGGGTCGTTGTTCAAGCCCTTCACATTCCATGAAAGCACAATCATTTAGGAGGATTGGAAAAATGAGAATCCAAAGTCTTCACTGACCCTCACTCAACCAATTTTTCTCCCATCAATTTGATTTTATCCAAATCCTTCTTTCTGCCAGCCTTTAAGTTCTTCTCCATAGCACTTTTCTTAATATCTTTCTGATGAAGACCCGGGTGAACAGAAGACTTATTACTTTTAGCTCCAACCGATTCCAATTTCAGAGCTATTGGAGAACCCTCCCCCCCAACCAAATTCACCTCCGAACCAGGAGTGAGTCCCAACTGGACCCCTACTGTTTGATCCATCTCCATTTGTTCGCACCCCCCCTGAAGCACCTTGGTCCAAAGGGGTTAATCCTAGATTCACTTCCTGTTGACTGAGGTCATCCAAGGCCTCAAATCTGTTAAAGGTATCCTCCTCTTGTCTCTCCTGTAGGGACCTCTTCTATCCTCAAATCTTGTTCCTTGTCCTAACTGAGACAAAACCATCAACACCCACTACCTCGATCGACATAGCAGCTTTTCCTTTATCAGCCCTATCTTGACTCTGAGCCAGCTATTGAGGTTGGCAATGACTATACTCATGACACAGACGACATCGAAAAGGTAAAGTCTCATAATCTAACTGTTGAACCCATGAGTAAGAGCCCACACACATATCTATAGCATCTGGCAAAGGTTTACTAAGATCAATTTCAACACAAATACGCGCAAAGGTCGTTTACCTTCCTCCCTAGGGTTTGCATTGAAGATCCCACTGGCTTCCCAAGCAATGCAGCCAGCATTCGTAGCACATCCTCCCGACAACACTCCACTAGAAAATGTGGTAAACGAACCCACACTGGAACCCTATTTGGGAGCTCCTCCAAAGGGATAAAGCCTGCATGCCAAGGTTTGATGAACAACCCCACCTGGTTGCAAAAATATGGGCCTCCTTCAAAGACCCTATTGCGATCCTCCATGCAGTTTAACCATGAAATAGTTGTTTGCCAGTAGGATAATCTCCATTTCCCCTTTCAATGCCCAAGTCCTTTGTGCCCAGTTTTCCAAAAACTGGAAGGAAACCCTCATTCCCAAAAATTTGCAATACAGCGAGTGTTTTGAAAAGTACTCGACGTCTTCAGCTATCATCTCAAGAGGAATAACCAGCTTTGGCCTTTCATTGCATCTCTCCAGACAACCATTAATCTTCATAATGCGAGAACTACCGGCACTCCCATACCCCAAATCTGATGAGAAAAGATTATTGTTAAAAGTCTTCATTCTCTGAAGTGGGGGTTTTGAGCCCATTGCAACATGGAAGTCCATGGTGAGAGCACCCTGTGAGGCCTCACCACCAACATTCGACATCGGAACGCAAAAAGAGTTAAAAGGTTACAAAAGAAAGCCAAGTACCCACAACCCAAAGGGCCCCTCAAGAAGGCTAGGTACCCAAGATGCCACCCCTCCCAAGCTCCACTGAAGGAAGAGGCCAGCTGAAACCCCCTGACCCACGGGAGATCCACGGGCCATAGCAACCCGGAAACCCAGCCCTGCGCAGTCCAAACCCCGTCCGACGACCACCGTTGCTACCCTCACACCCACTGTCAAACCCTGCCCACTGCTCTCCCCCGACGCCCTGCACTTCCCTCCCCCACCGCACCTGCAACACCACCTCCCTCGAGCTAGGGCATCAAAACCCTAGCTTGGCCACTCACGAGCCCTCGCATGCACGCCATCTAAATCTTTAAATTATTCTATTTCAAATAATTTTATTATTTAATTAATCTTGATTATTTACTTTAATTAAACAATCTTTATTGTTTAATTAAATTAAATTTTTATTTTCCCATAATTAAAAAATTTATTTAAATTATTTAATTATCTAAATATGTCCTCCAAATTAAATAAAGTTCTTAAATTTATTTAAACTAATTTCCCCTTCATTAATCATTTTTTCTCCAAATTCAAAATTCAAATTCAAATTCAATTCGTCTCCTTTTAATTTTATTTCATTTAACATTTTCAAAAATCTAAATTCAAATCAAATGACATTTCCTTCTAATTTCCTACATCACATGTCAAATTCCTAACTACCACTGATTTTGAGTATAACTCTCAATTACCTTTTTCTGACTAATCAATCAATTCAACTAACTAGTCAATCAAATCAGACTTCTAATCAGTCAAGTCAGTTAACTTTCAATCAAATTTCTTAACTAATTAATCAATTTTGTTTGACTCCCAATCAATGCATCTAATAACTCAATCAATCCTTGCGACTCTCAATCAAAGAGTTATTTTCTTAATTAATTTGATTAATTCTCTCAATCTAATTTAGCTTAGTAATTCTCAATCGTAGATCAACTCTATTGTTGAATCAAGATCAATCGCTCAATTAATCCCACCAGAATCTATAAATTTGGCATCAATCTACCTAATTCAACAACCACTATCTTTGAATTCTTGTGTTAACATAATGCAAGTTTTCATAGAACAACTCTAAGAGCCAATCTCTCACAAGAAGCAGGAGAACAATAGAAGCAACATGCTTGGATTCAATACGGAGTTTCCAGTGTTTTGATTTATTTTTATTGTTAAATTTACTAGTGGGCTTTTATTGTTATTATGTTTGGATTTTAGTTAATTAGACTAGGTTTAGTAGTTACCTCTTAATCTGATTAAAATGATGAATTTTCCTGTAGACATTTTTGGTGAACCCAACATGAATGCAACAATGTTCTAATTTCTTAAATTTTTGTACGTGTTTTGTAGGTACAGGTTCAGGATTAGGCATTTGATTCTAGATTTTTGCATCTGTAAAATTGATTTTTCGCATTTGTAGTTAATTGATTTCGCATTCGTTTCCAAAATTTTGCACCTGTCTATGATAGATTTTGCATTCGTAGCTCTAGGATTTTCCATTCATCGAGTAGAAGACCGGGTATAAACAATTTGTTGTTTTTATTTCTGCTTTCTAGCAATCTGGTTTTCATAGTTGTAACCTAAATTTGGAAAATGTCTTGCGTACTAACAACAAGATGCCTTGTATAGTGCAACCAAAGATTTTAGGGTATCGTTTGAGGGCAGAACAAAGACGTATAAGGAGGCAATATCAATGGACATTTTGTGCAAAGCAACAACTCAATGAACCTAATGAATATATGTCTCACCGAATATCAAATGCACATAATAGCTTATACAATGATATATAACATGTGTCTCATACCAATTTTAATGTTTTGAATTTACCTTTTTTAGGAAAAAGGTGCAACACTTCTTTTTTGCAAATTCATGATAATTTTTTGGAAGCGGAGGATGACTTTTTTGCATCTATTGATTCATGTTTTCGCATTTGTTTGTAATTGCTTTTGCATCTGTCATAAATTTGTTTTGCATTTGTCATTACAAGATTCCACATCTAAACTAGTTAAATTTTCCAGATTTTGTGTTGTTTTCTATTAATGGAATCCTGTACTAATTTTTTGTCTACAAACATTTAGTCTTCAGAATGTGGCGCTCGTAAGTCTAAGACCAAAAATCCACAAATTACTAATCCTATGTTTTTGCAGGGGTAAGTTAGAAATCTACTTGCAATTTTTAGAGTATAAAACATTTGGAATTGGTGCAATAAAAAGAACAATTATCTGAAGTGTTTGGTGCGCTTGCACATTCTGTTGTAGAACCCTATTTTTAGTTTTTAGAAGGGTCTGCCTTGGAAACAAGGGGACGACCCTAAGCGGATCTTTCCTTCGAGCTGCTATATAAATTGATTAATACAAAAGTCAAGATCTAACCAAAATTAGCCTTTGTCATATAGTGTCAGTCCAAAAGGAGACCCCATACCCACATTTATGTGAGGTATTCTATACTCCAAGTAGGGTTGACCAAAGTCTTAAGTGATTTATGAGATGCTCGCAAGGTGTTGGTCCTTTGAATTGTGATTAGAAACCTCTTTAATGGCCTTCCCTTATTTTGACCGAACGTTGTGATAATTTCATTGCAAGGGCATTGTTGGTTTTGCCCCCAAGATACTCACCATATGGCTCCCTTGAGATGAGATAGAAATCCTCGACTTAGCATAAGCTACATGTAACTTCTGAGGAAAGGGTGATTGGGTCATCCTTCGAGTCTTGGAGGCTGCTACCCATCCTCTCTCGTAAAGACAAGAGTGAATAGACCCATTTTAGGTGTCCCTACAATTACATGTCAACAAAGATTCCAAGATGTGGGCTGAGATGATCGCAATGAAGCCTTGTCCTTAGGAATAGATATTGTCTGATCTATTTTTGGATATACAAATTCTAGTGGAAATTTGGGTTGAATTTAGCACTTTAACATACACAATTATGGTAATCAAAATTAGGAAGTTCACCAACTATATTATCTATGTTATTTTCTGACTGTTTGATCAACACAACCTGCTCAAATTTCCCTAACACAAACTAAAAAAAATTATATCTCCTAGGAAGGAAAAAAATTGCATTCAAACCTAATCTTTCCCATATTTGTGCTAAATTTTTTTTGTATTGGTCTTTAATTAGTGTCACAGATGTTATGTCCCCCTATCGCAATCATTCGGAATCTATTTTGTATATATCCAAAACATGTTTTACATTCATCAAGACCCAACTTCGCATTTGACTGCTAAACCAGTGCTTCATAGGGTCACTCAAGACCCAACTTTGTCCATGTATACCATACTCTACAGGCATGTCATGTTCTAATGTGTTGCCCCCAAATTTGACATGGGGTTTCCTTGTGTCCAAATTTTGAGCATACCTTTGAGTATCCAATTGCTTTGGTGGTTGATCCTTAGCATTGGTATGTGATTGAGCATATTTTTCTACATAAGATTTCCATAATGGTCTGCAAAGGTGAGTATCATATGCTTGACCATGTGTGTATGGCACCTCTGGTTTTTGAAACAAAGATGATGGTCATTCAGGCACCATATGTGGCCCTCTATTGCCTCCACTATAAGGACTCCTTTGATCCATGTTGGAGTGAGTTTGTTGCAAAGGTCGATTTTCCATTATTTGAGACATGTCAAAATCATGAGGAATCTTGGCTCCACTATGTGCCATCACTTGTAAAAAGTATTGTCTATCTCTCCTCATTATTTCCTCAACCAATCAATTGAAATGGGGATTCGTAATGGTGTCTTCCACTTCTGCTGAATGTACGGAAAATTTGTCCATATTGTCATTGTGTGTATCATTGTTGTTTGTAGTGTCCATGTTCTCAACATTTGGAATGTTTCTATAAGCATCCATGTCAGGTAATGTAGTATGATCAGAATTGAAAAAGATATCATTGTCATACTCATAGGAGCTCATGTTTGTGGACTCTTGAGCCTCTTTAGTTTCTCTCCTAGATTTTTGGGAATGGGTTTCAACCATGAACTAGGTATTGACCAAAATGTGTGAGACTAGATGAAAATGGAAAAGAGTATGGAAGACCAAGAGTTGAATGGAATGTAAATGAATCTGAGGTTTACTTGCAATGTCCAAAATGTAAGACCAAGTATGTATGTAGTAGAGTAGGTGTGGCTTCCAAAGAGATGATAGTTTCTCTTGATGAGGTAAGTTGACCTTGACTCTAAGTAAGACCAAATGAGACCCAAAGGTGATAGACCTTGATGAGGGACCACTTAGCAAAATGTTCTTGTATGTAGTGTGTTGACAAAGTATGATGAGGACAAGCAAGTGACCTTTTGACTCAAGTTTAGACAAATGTGAATGTAATGTAAGGTGTAAAGCAATGATGGACTTTGTGAGACCCAAAGACAGGTTGAATGCTAGATGAAAACCTGTAGAAATAACCTAGGAAGCTCAAGAATTTCGAAACGAACTGTGTTTGTTTGTTGGATTGTAAAAGTTTTTTAATTCTGAACACAGACGTGCCTGTATACTGCACAGACGCAATTTCCTGACATAGACATGGTTCTGTTTAACACAGACGCGCTTCTAAGATTTTGTAAATGCAATGTTGATTCTGAGAACACAGACGCATTTCTGCCCTTCACAGACGCGGTTATACAACACAGACGCTATTATGTCAAACACATAAGCGTTTCTGCAAAATTTGTGCAATTTTTTTCCAATCTGTGAAGTTGTTTTGTTGTGACCAAATCTGAATGTTCGACTATTTTTTTTTTGTGACAAGAGAACACAGTGTTGATGAGGACTCAATGTTTGCAAGTTTTGGACTCAAAGAAAGTGTGATGTTTGATGTAAGAATGTTTTGCATACACTTGAAGACACAAAAGACACAATGTTTTGTTGTTTGGTCTTGAATGTTTGATTGTTCAAGATAAGTCAAGCACAATTCTTATGGCTGGCCAAGACAATAGTTGTCGATCCCACATGGGGTTTTACCCCCGAGGCTACGCTATTCAAAGTGGATACTTAGATGCTTGACCTCACTGGCTCCACCCTCGGCACTCACTTCTCAGGTCAGCCAAGCATCAGTCCCCATGAAAAATCTCCATGGCGAACTTTGTATCTCTACTAGGAACCGTATGTGTGTGGGCCACTGCCAGAGGTCCGACCTCCTACCCCAACAACTAGAAGGATTTTGGCTTCTAAAACAAAAAGGTGCTAGTAAGGGCATCCGCTCATGTGGCCATACATGCGACACTTTCAGCTCTGTAAATACAGAAGGCTCCCAGCTGGTAGGGGTTACGCCCTACAACTGATCAAATAAATTTGATCAAATGGGTTTATGGGGAGACATAGTGTCGGTATGAACTAATCAACACACGTTATCCATAGTTTTCACCATGAATACAATTGTTTATAGTGGTTCAGAAGAGGTGGGTTTTCCTCGCTACCACTTGGGTCGTTCTCTTCTCACTAGTAGTCCTAATGACCACACGGGAAGACAGGCCCTCTAAAGATTAAACATAAAGAGCCTATTGCTCAAGACACAAAAGACAATGATTCAATTTTAGTGCACCAATTGAAGTGTTTGCTAGTCTATGAAAACAAGGCACACAATAAAAATCCAAAAACCCTTGCCAAGGACCTGCAACAAAGATTTATTAGTAGTTTGGATTCTTTGAAATAATCACCCCTTCCTGCAAGCACACAAGTTAGGTAAATTTTAGATCCAAAAGACTTTGTGAAAATAGGGGCCTTCGACAAAATGATTTTGCTTTCAAGACAAGCTGCACCAATTTCGTTAGCTAGATTTGAAGATGTTAGCTCAAAATAAACTAGATCTGAAAAACCAAATGATTAAAAACTGAATCAATGAAAAAAAAAACCCTAAAAATTAAATCAGTGTGCACAAACACGGGTACAATACATAGACGCGCTTCTATGAGACACAGACGTGACTCCGTAACGCAGACACGCCTACAAACCCCACAGACACGACAAGAGATCAGAGACACGTTTTTTGGAATCTACAAGAAAAGTTGAAACAGTGTCGCAGACGTAGACGTGATTCCAGATGTCACAGATGCGGCAGAAAGTCACAAACGCAATCTAGAAGTGCACAGACGTGACAGAAAACCAAAAACGCGATCTGAAAGTACGCAAACGTGAAAATATCAAAATGCTGTCGAAAAATGTCAGATCTGAAACTTCAAGACACAAAATCTGCAACAAGGATGTTAAATGCAAAAGGGACAAGAGTCCCACCGGGCGTGCCAAAATGTATACAGTGAAAATGGATAACAATAATAACAATATTGAAAGACTAAATGGATTCAACTACAAAACCCTAGCCTAACAACAACAAAGATCCACCATAACATATGAAGATTACCTAAGACAATGCAAATCAAATGAAATCACAAAGATTATACCATGAAATGTCCAATAGGGTTTGGATCTCCATTGATCTTGCTTGATATATTTGCTCTCAGATTTTATGTGCACAAGAGCTCAACAAAGAACAGAATGTGGTTGCAAGTAGGATCACATATGAAAGTGCAAAGCGTAGTCGGGGCTGAATGCATAGTCAGGGTTTGATAATGAAGGAAGTATCCTCTTATATAGAAGACACTATATAAAATGGAGGGATAAGATTGAGAGGTGTAAAAGGAGGTCGGCTATGATTAGAGGGTAGGTAAAGAAAATAATGAAATAATGAAAGGGTAGGTAGTGTATGAATTAAGAGATGAATGACATGTGTCATGGGTAGAAAAGCCTAATGAATTATTTATTTAATAGAGAAAGTGGGATCAATTAAATAAATAAGATGTTTATTTAATTTAGGAAAAAGGGTAATTTAAATAAATAAATGTATTTATTTAAATGAGAAATAAGGCTAGAAGAGGATAAATGAATTAATTAAATAAATAAAGATTTATTTAATTAATAGAAGAATTAGGCTAAAGTGATTAAATAAATAAAATATTTATTTAATTAGACATGACAATTTTAGGTGTCTACATTTTGCCCCTCTTTGAGACAATGCGGCTTGTCGCGTTGTTTCAAAGAAGATAATATGAACTGATACAAAGTTGCCCCAAGATGGGAATGATATGCCCCCTCGAGAGATTGGATGAAAATGTCTGGAAAGATCGCAGACAATCTCTCGATAAGAAAGAAAGGCTAGAATGGACTGACCGGATAGAGTGACAGAGTCACGGGATAAAGAAGACTGACTCGAGAAACGAGGGCTAGGACTAGGGCTAGGGCAGTCTATAAATAGACCACGAGGGGAAAACATCCTCATTGTCATCCACACATCCACGAGATCAGAGTGCAGAGTGAGATAGAGCAGCAGCAGTTAGCAGCAATGGCATTGGTTCACAAATTCGATCCCGGACTAGAGATGACAGTCACCTTGGAGGATGTGTACAGGATACTGCAGGTACCGATCGATGGGGAGCTAATTCCTTATGATCGAGATAGAGCCAGGGATGCCCTAAGACGAGTGTTTCAGGATCCCGGACTAGAGATGAAGGCTGGACACGTGGCATGGGACACGATGACAGCGACGGGAC
Source organism: Cryptomeria japonica (assembly GCF_030272615.1). Classification (NCBI taxonomy): domain Eukaryota; kingdom Viridiplantae; phylum Streptophyta; class Pinopsida; order Cupressales; family Cupressaceae; genus Cryptomeria; species Cryptomeria japonica. Next base: position 505,019,192 of record NC_081410.1, read on the forward strand.
TAGCACTACCAGCAGTGCTAGGGGGAGTGATCAGTGGGTTCTTGTGTCCAGACAGGGCGACACAAGGGTTGGCTGTGGGCTGGGGGAGCACCTTAGAGACACTGGTTACATAGCACACTAGATATGCCTGGGGACCGTGTGTGCTGGCACACTTGTATTACGAGCTACATCAGTTTGTATATCATGGATCTGTAGGATTGGGCTATGGAGTTACATTGTTGCAGGTATGGGCCTATGAGCATCTGTCGGTTACCCGACCGATACATTTCAGGGGCAGGGGTCATGGACGTAGCTTTGTTCATCTGTATGATATGATTACATCACAGCCACGGATTGGCAGGTTGGAGCATTGGCGTCGAGTCCTAGATGAGATCGACACTGTGATATGGAGGCCATACCTTGGGTGCGAGCAGTGGGAGGAGGACACAGTGGATCTCCCGTATACCTTTCAAAGCAAATATCTGATTGGGCGAACGCCCTATATATTGGAGAGACAACTGATTGACAGAGTATGCAGGCAGTTTGGCCATATTCAGTGGATGCCACGGGGTTCCGGGATGTATGCTCGGACAGTCAGGGATCAGGTACACTTTGGGCCACTGTTGTCGTATGATCAGGCCGTGACACAGCTAGTAGAGATGGTGTCGATGCCATGGGACATGTGGTAAGATATTGAGGAGGCAGGCATGGATGTCGAGTACACGACGTATTGGGCTGAGCATCTCTTTCCACGACTGACACACCCAGGGGAGCTTCTAGAGGGAGACAGTGGTGGGGATGAGGATGATGATGGAGATGGTGGGGGGAGAGGCCGACGAAGGAGGCGGGGTGTTATTAGAGAGAGGAGGGTGGTTCCACGGAGAGAGGGTGGGGAGGAGAGACAGGCTCGGGTGGTGAGGGGTCGGGGTGGATTGCCACTACAGGTGCCAGCAGCACAGGGTACGAGACAGGTGCAGGGACAGGGAAAGAGGCAAGTACAGGCACATGTACTAGTACAGGGGGAGCCACAGGCAGAGCCACAAGCAAAGCCACAGGCAGAGGCAAAGGGGGCCGAGGTGGAGGAGGATTAGCTAGTTAAGCTGAGGGAGATCTGCCAAGGACAGGCAGATGAGATTCAAGACCTAGAGAGGGAGACCGCTAGGCTCAGGAGGCGACTGAGGGAGACAGAGCATGAGTGGGATTAGGCTATCCAGCGCTATACTGAGGCTGAGATAGCATTGAGGGCTGGGAGGCAGGCATCAGAGGATACAGGGGCTGGATATGTCTATGTTCTACAGGCGGGGGAGGAGATAGGTTACTGGCATGACCTATACTACGGGGTAGTGCCACCAGAGAAGCGGGCGAGGAGCTTCCGCAAACCATTGTGGACAGCGACGACTACGGGAGGGAGCCAAAGGCGACAGGCGTCCAGCGGTGGGGTTATGGGTCCTCCACCACCACCAAATAGAGGGGACAAGAGGGATGATCCTGGGGCGGGTCCTTCTAGGGCTTAGATTCCGTCGAGGCCAGGCGGCTCCGAGGGAGGGAGTTCATCATAGTCGTAGAGGGCTCCCTATGTATCAGTATTGTACTATTTTTGTATGATGATGTAGACACCTACGGGTGATTGTAGGCATATGATTTTGACATCATTGTATCATGACACTTTATATATATATATGAGATGATTCATTTTTGCGGCAGCTATATGCATGTTTACCTATGTGATGAGATGTTTAATGATGTATGTTTTATGTGATGGTTATGATATGGATGCAAATATGTACATGATGAAATGCAATATTTTTCATTCTTTTATGTTTTTAAATGTTATGCAAATGCAAATGTGAATGTATGAAATGCAAATAAATATGATAATGCAAATGACTATTTACATGATGAAAATGTAAAATGTGCTAATATGTGTTGTGTGCAGGATGTGATACAATTATGATATCTATATGTATGTATGAAATGATTATATGTGGTAATGCAGGTGTAACTACATGAAATGCAAATATTTTTGGCGTGTCATTATACTCAGTCATGTGATAGCGAGCTACATGGATTCAAGAAGGACTATGGAGGTCAATCAAGAATGGGGGATGGAAGACAGAAGATATGAAAGTGAAAAAGCTTCTTGTGCGTTATCATCATTGAGCTTTATTATGGCAAGTAGGTTGTGACAATCAAGGCATATGTTTGACCCAGAAAGTCCTTGTACTATTTGCATGGAGATAAGACAGTCACAAACAAGGAATGCCCCAGTTCACACTAAACTCACAGTGTCCTCATATCCTTGGACAAGTCATAGCATTACTAAGAGACAATCCACAGACAGCAAATACAAATAGGTGACGATACCCCATCGTCGCCTTTCTAGTCAAAGACATCCTGGAGATAAAATCTCTAGTCAGAGACATCCTGGAAAAGCTAAAAGACATGTCACCAAAAGATAAAATCAAAAGAAAACCAAGACTCGACACCAACATCCACTGTAGTCCTCAAATTTAGTGTCTCTTGTCACTTGTATAAGTCTTATTTGATTGTGGTCACAATGTTTACTGTCACAAAAAGGATAGATCACACTGAACCATATGTTGTCTGAGTCTGTTGAAAGATTTGATTTGTTGAAGCCCATTGTTGTTGTTGTGTCTTATCTGAAACTAACTGAATCCATGAAACTGATACTTTATTACGGAGAAGACTGAACTTTATTGTGGCTTGGTGATGCAAATGCTGCTTTATTGCGGATTGTGTGCGGATAGACTGAAGAAAAGTGGAAGAAACTGTACTCCTCGAAAACATGTGATGTTCTCAGTTCCACACCCATCACTAGACGTAGGATTTGCCTTAGCCATAGATAGGATCTGATTTATTATGGATGGAAAGGAGTGAAAAGGGAGGTTTATTATGAATGGCGAACCAATCTTGGGTAGATCAATAACAAGCCATGATGGGAATGTGTAAGTTTATTATGAACGAATAGGTTGTGAGTGTGTGCAAAGTGAAAGGATGCGAGTGAATCCTGAAGGAGGGAGGAGCAATGTCTCTACGCATGGCGCTGGTGACCCAATTTTCACAATGGTACTTGCCCAGGGCGCCACCGAAGTGGTTTTCACCGTTAGACGAAATGTTTTTCTTTACTTTTTTTTTTTTTTTTGATTTTTTGATTTTTTTTTTTTTTTTGTTGTCACAAGGCACCTGTTTGCCAAGTTTTCACCAAGTAACGATTGTTTATGTTTTTATGATTTTTTTTTTGTATTTTTGAAATTTTTGAATTTATTTTGTGTATTTTTGAATTAGGATACTCTGAAGAGCTATGTGTAAAACCTGCGAAGGTGCATGCTGTTGATAGGATCCTCCAAAGGTTCACCTTCTGTAGTTGAGAGCTGATATGCCCCAGATCCATATGTTGTTGTAATGATGTAAGGACCAAGCCAGTTTGGTTCGAACTTGCCCTTCTTCTCTCTATCTTGCTAATTTTTGGGGTTTTCTCTGAGAACCAAATCACCTACCTCAAATGTGCGAGGCTTGACTTTGTGACTGTAGTTGCGACTCATTCATTGTTGATAAGCATTGAGATGATTAAAAGCAGTTTGTCTTCGTTCATCCAATAGTTCAAGTTCTTGTAAGCGAGAGACCCTATAGTCTTTATCACTGATAATGTTTTGCAAAGAGACTCATAAAGAGGGTAGCTCGACCTCAATAGGCAAGATGGCTTCAGCGTCATAGACAAGTGAATAGGGTGTAGCTCCTGTAGGTGTGCGAACACTTGTGCGGTAGGCCCAAAGTGCAGGATTAAGTTGGATATGCCAATTACGGCTAACGTCATCGACTGTCTTTTTTAAGATTTTAAGGATTGTTTTATTAGACGCCTCAGCTTGACCGTTACCTTGGGGGTAATATGGTGTGGAGAAACGATGGGAAATATGGAAGCGGTCACAGAGTTCACGAACATCCTGATTTTTGAAGGGACGCCCGTTATCGGTGATAATGGAAACAGGAATACCGTATCGACAAATGATATAGTTGAGAATGAATGTAGCCATTTGTTTTCCAGTGACTTGCATGAGAGGCACGGCTTCAATCCATTTTGTGAAATACTCTGTGGCAGTGTAATGAATTTATGACCGTTGGAAGGAGGGTGAATCTTGCTTATGAGATCGAGTCCCCACTGACAAAAGGGCCAAGGAGTCGCAATTGGTTGAAGTTCTTGCACTGGCGCATGAATGAGGTCTCCATGAAGTTGACATTGCTTATATTTCCTGACAAACTGATATGAGTCTTTTTCCATATTGGGCCAGTAATATCCAGTCCTGATGAGTTTCTTGGCTAAGGTAGGACCACTAGAATGTGGACCACATATCCCTTCATGTACTTCACATAACGCAATCTGAGCTTCATCGCTTTCTAAACATCTAAGAAGAGTGCCATCTAGACCTCGACGGTATAGGACATCGGCTAAAATGACGTATCGAGAAGATTGACAAAGTGCTACATTGGTTATTGGATAGATCAGGAGGTAGGGTATTGTCACGAAGGTATGTGAAAATGGAACCATGTAACTGGGACTCGGGACCAACGACACATATCATCTTAATAGGAGTGATTTCATATGAGGGAATCAAAAGGTTATCCACCAAGAACTCATAGCGGGTCTCATTCGGAGGTAGATCGATTAGCGAAGCAATTGTAGCCATGGCATCTGCGGCTCGATTCTGCTCTCTTGGTATCTGCTCAAAGTCTATCTTTGTGAAATGTTGTTTAAGGTCATCCACCATTCTTTTGTAAGGCATTAATTTCTCATCCTTTGTTTGGTAATCATCAGTTGCTTGACGGATTACAAGTTGAGAGTCCCCAAAAACACGAAGTTCCTGGATCTTCCACTGAACTGCAATCCGTAATCCAGTTGTTAATGCCTCATATTCTGCTATATTATTAGTGCATGGAAATGATAATCGATATGATTTTGGTATAGAATCCCCTTGAGGAGTTATGAAGAGGATGCCAGCTCCTGCCCCATGCTGTGTGTATGAGTCGTCAAAGTATAGTTGCCATGGCTTTGCATCTGACACTGTTAAAATGGATTCGTCTGGAAATTCTAAAATTAGAGGAACATCATCTATCATGGGAGCATCCACTAACTGATCTGCGATGGCTTGTCCTTTTATTGCTTTTCTGTCCACATACTCGATGTCGAATTCACTCAAGATCATTACCCATTTGGCTAGTCGCCCAGTAAGCGTTGCTTTATTGAGAAGGTATTCCAATGGATCGATCCTTGCAACCAACTTAGTCTTATGAGTTAGCATGTAATGTCGTAATTTCTACGAAGCAAAGACCACAGCGAGACATGCATGCTCAATTGGTGTGTAGTTTAGCTCATATCCCACCAATGTGCGACTGATATAGTATACTGCCTTTTCTTTGCCCCCAGCAACTTGTTGTGCTAAGAGTGCCCCCAGTGCTATTGAAGTGGTTGATATGTATAATAATAAAAGCTGATTTAGAACTGGTGGCATCAAAATTGGTGGATTCAGAAGATAATCTTTGAGTATCTAGAAAGCCTATTGACAGTTATCATCCCATTTGAATTTGATGTTTTTATGTAGCAAGTGCTGAAAGGGATTACATTTATCTGCAAGTTGTGCTATGAATCTTCATATGGACTAAAGTCTCCCTTGTAAAGACCGAAGTTGATTGATATTTCTTGGTGGTTGCATCTCTAGGATGGCCTTGACATTTGCTGGATCGGCTTCGATTCCTCTTTTTGATACAATGAATCCTAGGACCTTCCCGGAGGTTACTCCAAAGACACATTTCTTGGGGTTTAATCTTACTTTGTATTTTTCCAACTAATCAAAGATGACTGAAAGTATGTCCAAATGTGTATCTCTGTCTATTGATTTGCCCAAGAGGTCGTCAATATAATCTTCTATAGTTACGTGCATGAGATCATGAAAGATAGTAGTCATGGCTCTTTGATATGTAGCGCCTGCATTTTTTAGCCCAAAGGGCATGACATTCCAACAAAAAGTTCCCCAAGGACAAGTGAATGATGTTTTGTGTTGATCCTCAGACGCAATCTTTATTTGATTATAACCAAAGAATCCATCCATCAACGATAACATTTCATGACCTGCTGTGAGATCTACAATCAAATCTATGTTTGGTAATGGGAAGTCATCCTTAGGACAAGCTTTGTTGATGTCTCTAAAATTTGTACATATTCTGATGTTGCGATTTGGTTTACTGATAGGTACTAAGTTGGAGATCCATTCAGGATAATCAATTGGGCATATGAATCTGACATCCAATAATTTTTCAAGCTCTGCTTTGACCAATAATGCGACTTGTGGATGCATCTTTCTTAATTTCTGTTTCACTGGTTTTGCCCCTGGTTTAACTGTCAAATGATGCATTACCAAATCTAGATCCAACCCAGGCATATCAGCATATGACCATGCAAAGTTGATTTGTCGTTCTATGAAGAAACTTATGAATTTTGACCTTTCTGACTCTGTCAAAGATTCAGCCAAGAATATGTTGTGTGGAACCTCTTCTATACCAATATTTGTTTTGATAGTCTCCTCTACCAACATGGATGACTTTTCCTCATATGATGCTGGGAGAATGTTGAGCCTTCCATCTTCGGGTGCCTCAGAGAGGTTTTTGTCCTCAGATATGTCCTTTCTTTTTACTTTTTTGGGATCAGACAGCGCCACAGTGTGGTTTTCACCATAAGACCCTTGGTTTGTTTTTATTTTCATATTTTTGCGACTAGAAGGCCTGACACCCTCACTGAAATATGCCATGCTATTGAGTTCTATAGTGTATTTTTCTTTATGGTCCCCAGGGAGAAGATCATCTCATATGCCAAGATAGTCAATAAAAGCTTCATCATTTTGGAATGTGTCAAACTGTGCAGGCCCTTCATGATCCCAAACAATAAGTTGGTGGTGGACAAGAGGAAGGCCTTTAATGTCCTCGAAGTTAGTGGAGCTAAGAGTGAAGATGCAGTTATATTCAGGTATGTCGAGGTAGTTATCGAGGTCATCGTTGGCGCTCTCCTCATTAGTCTCGATCGTGAACGAATCCAAATTATCATCACTAGTAGCGCATTCTGGGACAGGTGTTCTCATTCTATGTGATTCCAACCTAGGACCTAGAGACAAGGACTGTGCGGAACCTCAGGGGTTGTTTCTTGACCAACTTTGAATTTTTCATAAAATTCCTCTTCTTCTGTGGGTTCATCTGGCTCTCTGAATGTCTCGGTGAGCTCGTAGTCACTGGACGATTTGTCTAAACCCCATTCCCATTCGTTGGAGTCTGTGGAATAATGATTCTCTTGTTGAATTTTGGCATCTTTGATTTGTAATGCTTCTTTTGTTCTTTGACTGTGGACCTTGGAAGTCATGAAACCAAGTCCCTTCGAGTGTTCCTTTTTTAATGTCAATTCAGGTTGTAAAGGTTCGATGATGCCTTCCTTTCTTAACCCAAGAGGGCTTTTGCCATCATACCCAAATTTTTGTAGAATCTTGAACCCTTTGCCATATTTCTCACATGGTATACTGATGTGATCTTGTGTATCATCTTCAAGGTCTTTGTAAAGCATTTTGTATAAGTCTTCCTCTTCCAGTTCACACCATCTTTGAAAGATAGTAGGGTCCCATTTGAGTACAATGATAGATGCCTGTTTATTAGGATGTGGTCTTCCATATTCTTTTGGTGAACTCATGACTTGTTGTAAGTACATGGTCTGATTTAAAGTGTATTCACCCATGCCCTTGTCCTGAAATTTGCCTTTAAGCTCACCTTGTTTTGATGTCGAAGGTTTTAATGACTCGGGATCAATGTATGCAGAAGAAGGAACAGCTTCGCGATTACTGGGAATGATGGTCTTAGTTTTTTATCTCAAGTTATTGCAGTATATGAACGGATTAGGATCACCATTAACTGTTATTTCAACTCCATTATGAGGAAATTTAATGCATTGGTGATATGTAGATGGGACTGCCCTCATTTCATGAATCCAAGGACATCCTAGCAATATGTTGTATGTGAGATCTAGGTCTAGGACTTGACAAACCACATCCTTCGTAACTGGCCCAACTCTGAGAGGCAAAGTGACTATGCCTTTGGATGAACGCTCTTCATCATCATATACCTTGATGGTGATTTTGTTTGTAGAATTCATAGCTTTATCAGAATATCCCAATTGTTTAATAGTGCTCAATGTACAAATGTTTAGACTTGCTCCTCCATCTATCAAGACTCGTTTTATTCGATGTTTGTGTATGAAGGCTTCAATGTGTAATGGTGCATTATGTGGCTAACTTATGGAGGCGTCATCGGCTTCTATGAATGTAAGAGAGTGTGGAATGGAAAGGTATCCCACCATGGCTTGAAACTGGTCCACGTTCAGATTAGTAGGAACGACAGTGTCTCTCAAGATTTTATCAAGAATGGCTTTATGTGCGGGGGATATGCGTAAGAGCTCAAGAATTGAAATGAGCGCGGGTGTCTTCCCTAATTGTTCTACAAGGTCGTATTCGGGCTTGGTTGATGAGGAAGCAATGTTTTTAGCTGGAGCACCTTGCAAAGTGAATTTACCTCGACAGGTTGTAACATGACATTCAGAGGTAGGTTTGGAAGAAGATCTGATTCCTTTTAGGACAATCTTGGGTCTCTGGGTAGAATTCTCCAGGTTTTTGTCCTTGATGATAATAGTAGAGACATAATTGTCCATCGAGATGTGATTGATAGTTGAATCATAGTTGTAGGATGCTCTGGTGTAGTTGGTTTGATCATCTGTGGCTGCAGCTTTTCCCTTGTCATGTTTTGGGAATGGTTCCTTAAACATTTCATGCTCTTGATTGGATGAGTGCCCTTCAATCTCAATGTCACCTCTATCAATAAGATCTTGTATGATGTTCTTCATTCGATGACAATTTCTTGTTTTATGACCTTTGCTCTTATGAAATTCACAATATTCATCATCATTCCACCAATTTGATTTGACCTTTGGCTCATATGGTGGAAAATCTAGAATTGTGATTACTTTGTTTGCCACTAGCTTCTTGAAGACTGACTCAAGTGGTTCTCCCAATGGGGTATACTTCCTTCATGATCTGGAAGTTGTTTGAGTATTCACTTGATTGTTTGTAGAGCTTGATCCCAAAAAAATGATTTTGGGTCACACTGTATTGGCATCAACAACACCATCATTGACTGTGTTCTTGTTTTTGTTCCAAAATTTTGGCTTATCTTTTCCTTTAAAGTCATCTTTGTTTTCCTTGAATATCTTAATGACTCCTTGTTCAATTAGGACCTTTTATGTCGCTAAGCCTTTTTCAATGATGTCCTTGAAGGTGGACAAACAATATTTTCTTAGGTCATAACCAATGTCCCTGTTAACATTTTGGGTGAACATCTCTACCATTTGTTTTTGTGGAATTTCACAAGAGCATCTGCTAGCTAGATTTCTCCATCTTTGTAAAAATAATGAAAAAGATTCTCCATCTTTTTGCTTGGTGTTGCACAAAGTAGTGACTGATATGTCTATCTCTATGTTGTAGGAGAAATGTTGAATAAATGCCTCAGCTAAGTCACCCCATGACTTAATTCCAGGTGGAAGTTGGGAGAACCATTCCATAGCTTGATCTCCTAAGCTTTGTGGGAATAATCTCATCAAATATGTCTCTTCTGCTGCTACCTCAATGCAGGTTGTGAAAATTTGTCTTATGTGTGCCTTAGGATCCCCTTTGCCTCTATACTTATCAAATTTAAGCGTCACAAAGTGTGTAGGAAAAGGAGGCATTGGAATGCTCTTCTCAAATGGATAAGGACATATGTCTCTCATTGTGTATGTTGGCTTTGGTGTATTTATGTCCTCCATTTTCTTTTGTAAGTCCCTGATTTGTTGCTCCAAATTATTCTTAGGTGGAGATCAACTTCTTGGACCATATCCCATGCTTGAGGCACCAATTGGAGGAGGAGCATGTTGAATATATGGATGATATTGATCATACACATGTTCATATGGAGGAGGTCTATAATGATGCTGCGTATATGGACCACTGGGTATAGATTCATGTTGAGGAATGAAATATCTACTTTGTCCATGTATACCATACTCTACAGGCATGTCATGTTCTAATGTGTTGCCCCCAAATTTGACATGGGGTTTCCTTGTGTCCAAATTTTGAGCATACCTTTGAGTATCCAATTGCTTTGGTGGTTGATCCTTAGCATTGGTATGTGATTGAGCATATTTTTCTGCATAAGACTTCCATAATGGTCTGCGAAGGTGAGTATCATATGCTTGACCATGTGTGTATGGGACCTCTAGTTTTTGAAACAAAGATGATGGTCATTCAGGCACCATATGTGGCCCTCTATTGCCTCCACTATTAGGCCCCCTTTGATCCATGTTGGAGTGAGTTTGTTGCAAAGGTCGATTTTCCATTATTTGAGACATGTCAAACTCATGAGGAATCTTGGCTCCACTATGTGCCATCACTTGTAAGAAGTATTGTCTATCTCTCCTCATTATTTCCTCAACCAATCGATTGAAATGGGGATTCATAATGGTGTCTTCCACTTCTACTAAATGTACGGAAAAGTTGTCCATATTGTCATTGTGTGTATCATTGTTGTTTGTAGTGTCCATGTTCTCAACATTTGGAATGTTTCTATAAGCATCCATGTCAGGTAATGTAGTATGATCAGAATTGAAAAAGATATCATTGTCATACTCATAGGAGCTCATGTTTGCGGACTCTTGAGCCTCTTTAGTTTCTCTCCTAGATTTTTGGGAATGGGTTTCAACCATGAACTAGGTATTGACCAAAATGTGTGAGACTAGATGAAAATGGAAAAGAGTATGGAAGACCAAGAGTTGAATGGAATGTATGTAGTAGAGTAGGTGTGGCTTCTAAAGAGATGATAGTTTCTCTTGATGAGGTAAGTTGACCTTGACTCTAAGTAAGACCAAATGAGACCCAAAGGTGATAGACCTTGATGAGGGACCACTTAGCAAAATGTTCTTGTATGTAGTGTGTTGATAAAGTATGACGAGGACAAGCAAGTGACCTTTTGACTCAATTTTAGACAAATGTGAATGTAATGTAAGGTGTAAAGCAATGATGGACTTTGTGAGACCCAAAGACAGGTTGAATGCTAGATGAAAACCTGGAGAAATAACCTAGGAAGCTCAAGAATTCCGAAACTGACTGTGTTTGTTTGTTGGATTGTAAATTTTTTTTCAATTATGAACACAGACGTGCCTGTATACTGCACAGACGCAATTTCCTAACATAGACATGGTTCTGTTTAACACAGACGCGCTTCTAAAATTTTGTAAATGCAATGTTGATTTTGAGAACACAGACGCGTTTCTGCCCTTCACAAACGCGGTTATACAACACAGACGCTATTATGTCAGACACATACGCGTTTCTGCAAAATTTGTGCAATTTTTTTCCAATCTGTGAAGTTGTTTTGTTGTGACCAAATCTGAATGTTCGACTATTTTTTTTTTGTGACAAGAGAACACAGTGTTGATGAGGACTCAATGTTTGCAAGTTTTGGACTCAAAGAAAGTGTGATGTTTGATGTAAGAATGTTTTGCATACACTTGAAGACACAAAAGACACAATGTTTTGTTGTTTGGTCTTGAATGTTTGATTGTTCAAGATAAGTCAAGCACAATTCTTATGGCTGGCCAAGACAATAGTTGTTGATCCCACATGGGGTTTTACCCCTGAGGCTACGCTATTCAGAGTGGATACTTAGATGCTTGACCTCACTGGCTCCACCCTCGGCACTCACTTCTCAGGTCAGCCAAGCATCAGTCCCCACGAAAAATCTCCATGGCGAACTTTGTATCTCTACTAGGAACCGTATGTGTGTGGGCCACTGCCAGAGGTCCGACCTCCTACCCCAACAACTAGAAGGATTTTGGCTTCTAAAACAAAAAGGTGCTAGTAAGGGCATCCACTCATGTGGCCATACATGCAACACTTTCAGCTCTGTAAATACAAAAGGCTCCCAACCGGTAGGGGTTACGCCCTACAACTGATCAAATAAATTTGATCAAATGGGTTTATGGGGAGACATAGTGTCGGTATGAACTAATCAACACACGTTATCCATAGTTTTCACCATGAATACAATTGTTTATAGTGGTTCAGAAGAGGTGGGTTTTCCTCGCTACCACTTGGGTCGTTCTCTTCTCACTAGTAGTCTTAATGACCACACAGGAAGACAGGCCCTCTAAAGATTAAACATAAAGAGCCTATTGCTCAAGACACAAAAGACAATGATTCAATTTTAGTGCACCAATTGAAGTGTTTGCTAGTCTATGAAAATAAGGCACACAATAAAAATCCAAAAACCCTTGCCAAGGACCTGCAACAAAGATTTATTAGTAGTTTGGATTCTTTGAAATAATCACCCCTTCCTGCAAGGACACAAGTTAGGTAAATTTTAGATCCAAAAGACTTTGTGAAAATAGGGGCCTTTGACAAAATGATTTTGCTTTCAAGACATGTTGCACCAATTTCGTTAGCTAGATTTGAAGATGTTAGCTCAAAATAAACTAGATCCGAAAAACCAAATGATTAAAAACTGAATCAATGAAAAAAAAAACCCCTAAAAATGAAATCAATGTGCACAAACGCGGGTACAATACATAGACGCGCTTCTGTGAGACACAGACGTGACTCCGTAATGCAGACGCGCCTACAAACCCCACAGACGTGACAGGAGATCACAGACACGTTTTTTCGAAATCTGCAAAAAAAGATGAAACAGTGTCGCAGACGCAGACGCGATTCCAGATGTCACAGACGCGGCAGAAAGTCACAAACGTGATCTAGAAGTGCACAGACGTGACAGAAAACCAAAAACGCGATCTGAAAGTACGCAGACGTGAAAATATCAAAATGCTGTCGAAAAATGTCAGATCTGAAACTTCAAGACACAAAATCTGCAACAAGGATGTTAAATGCAAAAGGGACAAGAGTCCCACCGGGCGTGCCAAAATGTATACGGTGAAAATGGATAACAATAATAACAATATTGAAAGACTAAATGGATTCAACCACAAAACCCTAGCCTAACAACAACAAAGATCCACCATAACATATGAAGATTACCTAAGACAATGCAAATCAAATGAAATCACAAATATTATACCATGACATGTCCAATAGGGTTTGGATCTCCATTGATCTTGCTTGATATATTTGCTCTCAGATTTTATGTGCACAAGAGCTCAACAAAGAACGGAATGTGGTTGCAAGTAGGATCGCATATGAAAGTGCAAAGCGTAGTTGGGGCTGAATGCATAGTCAGGGTTTGATAATGAAGGAAGTATCCTCTTATATAGAAGACACTATATGAAATGGAGGGATAAGATTGAGAGGTGTAAAAGGAGGTCGGCTATGATTAGAGGGTAGGTAAAGAAAATAATGAAATAATGAAAGGGTAGGTAGTGTATGAATTAAGAGATGAATGACATGTGTCATGGGTAGAAAAGCCTAATGAATTAATTAAATAAATAAAGATTTATTTAATTAATAGAGAAAGTGGGATCAATTAAATAAATAAGATATTTATTTAATTTAGGAAAAAGGGTAATTTAAATAAATAAATGTATTTATTTAAATGAGAAATAAGGCTAGAAGAGGATAAATGAATTAATTAAATAAATAAAGATTTATTTAATTAATAGAAGAATTAGGCTAAAGTGATTAAATAAATAAAATATTTATTTAATTAGACATAACAATTTTAGGTGTCTACAGTAGTCAATCCCAATCTTATTTCGAGTCAAGGTAGTCTTTGATATCCTAGGCTGAGCATCTATATACATTTATCAGTGGGTTCTTAGGAATTAGTGTCATCAGCTTGTATAATTGTCAACATTTTTTCAAAAAAAAAAATCCAAAAAACATATAGCTTTCTTTTGGAATCACCCGTCTATATAATCATCAGAAAACCAAAAAAAATAACAGTTAGCCTTTAGTTTTGTTATCTTAGGAGTTGTAAAAAACTCATTTTAGGGTGTCTTAGAAGTCCTCAATGCCTGTTACTTGATCGCAAAAGGGTAAGAGTCAAATGGATCTGTACAACGACCCTAATTTTAATCCTACAAGAACTTTTAATTCCTCGGCCTATTCATAGACCTAAGCTAGAAGTGTTGCAATCTTGCCATCAGACTCTAATGACCCATTCTCAGTAGAAATCTTTCAACATAGTTTAACTCCTGAGGAACTTGAGGTTGCACATCAAGATCCCCATTTCTCACACTTCTTAATGGCCTTTTAAATCATGATCTAAATCAATACCTCTTATTGCAAGCTCAAAATGGAGCCAAACTGCCACCGGATTTTGATATCATGAATATTATATCACCCGAGGCTTTACGTCCTCTAAATATAGGACAAACACAAAGGTTGTCCTCTCATTATCCTCACACTAGCAATATGTCATCAAGTGTTGACCAAAATGTCACACAAAGTACACATTTGGTGTCAACTCAAGCCACTGTCACTTCTACCCAAAGTACAAATCTTAATATGTCATCACCAAGCACTCAAATAAATGTTAATGTTTCATCTCAAATGAGTGCTAGTTATTCATCTCAAGCATCATCTAGTGCCTCACAAATTTCCACTTAAGCTCTCGGGGGATCAATAACCACCATGTCACAACTGTTTTCTTCTATCTCCATGGGATCAACATACAACTATCAAAATATTTCACAATCTAACCAGGGCCTACACAATCTGTTTGCTACAACTCAATCCAATGTTAGCACACACTTTGCCTATTTCACCCCACCAATCGGGTCTAACAGCTCTCAAATTTTCTATCACTCAACCTTTCAACAACCACTTCTGTATACCACCACCAATCCTCTCATCAACCCCAGTCACGTTGTCCAGACACCTTCAACCCAAATAAACATCCTCATACAACAAATTTAGAATCTACAATGACAGATGTCTAATCTCCAAATAGGGAATACAAAATAGAGTTATACCATGAAAGATATTTGTCCTTATCCATTCAACCAAATGATGTATATGCCACCTTGTCCCTCAAATATTGAAACTCCCAAATTTGAGAAGTATAAAGGAAAGGGTGACCCTATAGATCACATTTGAGAGTTTTTCACAACAAGAAGACATGTTTACTAAAAATCTAGTCCCTCAAACAAAATATCCTCTTTAAATATAATGCCTTGATTTGTTCCATCAAATGGTGGAAAGGGGACTTAAATGCGAGAAGGGACTCATTGCACAAGGCATGTTAAAAACCTCTACTGAGGGAAATTCGACCAACAACACATCTAATGAAGACAAAATTTTGGTTGAAAAATAAGAATGTCACTAATGATGGGGTAGTGGGTGCTAGAGTCATTAATAGGGCCCAACCCGTCGTCTCTCTTCAAGGCCCTAGTAATGCATCCACACCCAATAAGAGCCAATCCAATAATAACGCAATCTCAACAAACATAACTCAATGTAATACTCAACATTCACCAAGGAATAACAATGCAAAGAAAAACTACACTCCCCTAGGAGAACCCATTGAATCCACGCATAAGAAATTGATTCGATCAAATGTAATAAAACTACTTGAAATAAAACCATACGAGTCTAGTCCATTCAAGCCAGCATGGTGGAACAATAACAACTTTTTTGAATATCACCGAGTTAAAGGTCATAAGACATCAAATTGTTATAAACTCAATAATCTCATTTAGGACCTCATTGATCGGGGAGATATAAACATTGAAAATCCTTAAGAAACATCAAATACTAATCATACAATTTTTAATAACTCCTTTTGTAATCATGATAAAGGAAATGCCTCCAGTTTAGGCTCACGAGATAATAAAGCTAATTACACCCGCTCTTCCTATGACTATACCATCAACCATATTAGCCAAGTTAATGAAATTGTTGCCACCATTACAATAAAGACCAAAAATCATAATTGTGCAGTAGCTACCCATCCGCTCCAAGGAGTATCATCAAAGCCTCATCTAGAAAGAACATATAATATAGTCATTTAGATGAACAAAAGCCTTGCTCAAATATCCATTTTCAAGCTCCTATATATCTCCCTGATTCATAAAGAAATCCTGAACAAAGCCCTGTGAGAATCTGTGGTACCTCATGATTTTGATGAAAATATTTTTCAAGCCATGGTGGGAAACTTAACTTCCAGATTCCATGTTGCTTTTACACAACAAGATATTCTCACACATAAACCTTCTCATAATGATCCCCTACACCTCAAGGTATTTGTCCATAAGCACAAAATCTGAAGAGTATTAATAGATGGTGGAGCTCGTCTCAATATCTGTACATTAAATTTGGTTAAGGCCTTGGGATACTCTAAACAAAGTATTGATGTCTCTAAAATTATCAATATCAAGGCTTATGACGATGTGGAGCACCCATCCAAGGGAGTGATCACATTATCAGTAAAGGTTGGACCGGTGACAACGGATATAGTATGCAGTGTCCCTCCTTGACTTGTCTTTTCATTCATGCATGATAGACTTCTCTAGACTCATTTATGATGCTTTGGATTAGGACTATGACTCTATTTTATATTTTAGATGTTTATGATGATGCTAGACACTATATGGACATACGCTACTTGATGAACTATGTGGTTGGTGATATTTTCTATTTATGATAATGGTATATGATGTACATGTGTTTATGGATCCTATATGTTTTTCTATGTTGGGTGGATTATATTGCTTAAGGATTTGATGGCATTTTGGTTATACTAAACCTATTTCATGATTGTATGTGACGATTGGCATTATGGTATGTATGTGCATTCTATGACTGTCTTCGTGATAGGGACAATGTCACATCACTCATTGTGATCATGATGTGGTGTTGTGATTCTCTATCACTTGCTTGTCTATGATATATTTGTATATGTTGTATCGTGGCTTTGTGAATACAAGATTTGCAGCTACCAGACAGTGACTCCACCTGGCTTCACAGGTTTGAGTGTGTCTTTATATCCCAATAGCAAGTTGTCAGAGATGGCATGAGTTTCATTCATATACTCTAGGCTTAAGATGTCTACCTTGGGTTGTCAGTTGTCTTGGCATGATTCACCATGTCAATCAGTGAGGTATGGTTCTTGTTGGTTTGTGTGTATGTAGTTGTTTTTAATGATGGAATATTATAGTTTGATTTGATTATTTATTTATTTGGGATTTAGTGTTTATTTATTAATTATTGATTTATTGTTATTTAGTATTTATTGTTTAAATTTTATTTATTCATTTATTTATTGTTGAATGTTGCTTTTATATTTCAGTGTTGATTAATATTTTATTAATGGATTTTATTTATTTGCTTATACTTTGGCTATTGTATTTAATTAATTATTTATTTAATTGGCTTTATTTAAATAGCCCTTGGTTATTTAATTGGGCATGGTTATTATTTATTCATATGGTGAATAAAACTTTATATTATTTTATTAATATTCTCTTGTTACTTGGTAAATAAGTTTTATTATATTTCCTACCTACCATTGATTGTTATTGGTTAAATATGTATTGGAAAAATAAAATATTATATGAGGATGGGTGGGTAAGATTTATTGGTTTTTGAATTATTTTCATTGGCCGACATTGAGGCTATGTTTTGAATGATTTTTTATTTAAATGGCAACCTACGAAGTTTGTCGGGTTACCATCTGGAGAATCTACTTGGCTTGCTGATAATTTTGGTTGAAAGCTTGGAGCTTGGATTTTGAAAATGGATTGTTGTGCTTCTTCAGATTTCTCTTTCTATCACTTCAATTTCTAGGTTGGAGGATTTCTCTTTGCTTTTTATTTTTCGAATTTGTCTTCTTTGTGTCTACAGAAAAGATTGTCTTCCGACCATGGGAAAAATATTTGTATAGCTTATATAGTTAAAGAATGAAATATTTCATGGGCAAATTTATATTAAGTTAACACTATAGTTGGGAAAGAAATATTATTACTCTGAAATTATTGTTGTCATGAGCGCACGACTCTGCAGATTATCTATGTCTATTTTCTTGCTTGTTGCTTGTGCTTAAGATCTGGTATTGCATTGGCAAGGTGATACTCTTTTTGATTTTGGGAGTCAGTATTGTATTTGGATTTCTCTCTGAATTTCTCAACCTGACATTTTCGTAAGGGAGATGTCACAGAGTTTTCCATTGTTAATATTCATGTTTTCTTTATGCATAGTTTTTGTTACCATAAGCTTTGTTTGGGTTTGTGATCACATCAGATATGTTATCAAGCCAAGCGAGGCGCTCTGGGAGTCTCTTTATGGGAGTTTTGACCCAATAACTGGAAAATATGTTTTGATATATCTTTTATTATAGTCCATGTTTTCTTAAATTGCTTATATCAATCTCTTTGTTTTGTGTGGGCATCTCTTTGAGCCCTTATTTGAGAGTTTTCGTGATTCCTTGGATTTTATTTTCTTGCCAAAAATTTTACCTGTCTGTGTCTATTTTTTATCAAATGCGCTAAACCTTATATGCGCTAAAGTTTTTGTCGTATGCACCACTTTGCATATCATATGTGCTTTTCTATTTATTGTACGCGTTATTCGATTTATTACATGTGCTACTTTATATTTTATGTGTGCTACTTTATGTTTCATATGCATTGTTAGAGGTTGTATATGTGCTACAGAGTTAGTCATATGCGCTACTTCGCGTATCATATGCGCTAGTCTATGCAGTTTGGTATTTTTTTCTCAGTTTTTCTTATCGATGATGAATTTGTAGGATCTGTTCCTATACCAGAGGCTTACGTTGAGGTTTTCCAATGTTTCCCAGCTTTGAATTTTATTTGATTTGGTTATTTGTTATGATTTTATGCTCCGACAAGTTGATATAGGTTTTATGCTTCTCCAACATGTTGGTAAGATGTGTTGTGAGGTTTATTTTATTGCTTTGTATCCCATAAGCCTTGTTGTGGAGGATTGTTTCATGTGATGGCAGATTTTGATTGCCCATGAGATGGCTTTTTATCTTGCATTAAGCCTCTTGATCTATATTGATGGCTATGTTTTCTTATGTGTTGTTATGGATTCTTTTGGATGTTGCTTTGAGCCTCCTTTTTGTTGTTGTTGTTTTGGGATCATGATAGGGGGAGTGGGATTTCATGTGATGATCGGGGTCATGAGAGATAGGCTACTAAGAGGTTCATTGTAAGGATGCTTAGAGTCTAGACCGCCAGGGCACATTGGAAGTTTTCCTTATTGTAAACAAGTGATAACATTAATAATTAATTAGATTGGTTGGGTAATTAGGATTCATATAATCAAGATAATTAATAGTTGTGAGCCCCAAGACTTGATCGTAGGGCGTATGTTTCAGGATAATCTTGAGAGGGCCATTGTGATGGAAAGTCAATCTCCCTTGATTCTCTCATAGGTTGAGATGGCTCCACATGTCTATCGGGATTACGCCTTTCAGGGTAGTTCTTTTATGTTTTGGAGGAGAGCATGTGATGACACTCCACTCCTACATGTGCCCTTGTTGGATTTACGTTTTATCTTGATTGGGTGGTACACCTCTAGGAGTTCATATATTTATGAGTTTCTTGTGATTAATGTATGATTATGTATTGCGGTAGTGCTTGAGTTGTTGAGTCTCTTTGGTTGTTAGGTGTCAACTTAGGTCTAGAGTGTGTGTTGGGGCCTTGTGTCATCTCCTAGAATGGGGGGTGGTTCCTTGGGTTCCACATGGTATGGTGGTTGATGCCTTCTTCCATTGGGATGTCTTTGTTGGTTTCTTCGTGCGTGGATTTGGATGCTTCTTTATTGTAGCTTATGGATGATCATTGTAGCATATGGATGTAATTGATATTATGACATTTGTAATATATTTATCATGTAAAAGATGTAGATGAGATTATGTATTAGGAGAGCTATGCTCTTGATGTATAGTTCATGTATTTGTTGTCTTGGGAGTTGGTATATGGTTGTATAGATGAATAATGAGATGTATTATGCATTTATTCTTGTGAAGTAATGGATTCATGTCATTAGATGGTTATGATGGATTTATCTTGAAATAAGGTAAATTTGTGTCATTGGATGTTTGAAATGGTATTCTTGTCATGGTTGACTATAATGGATAGAAAGGAATCTATGGTTAATGAATGAGTTGTAGTATTTAATGTTTAAAGGAATTCATATAAATGGAATTGTTGTATTGTAGGAATTATGGTTGGTAAATGATATTGTGTTTATGTGGATGGCATTTATATTTATGTTAATATTAAAGGATAGGAATTAAGAGTATTGCATGAATAATGAATATCTTAAGTGTTGTAATGGATATGAGTAGGTTGTTATTGCTTATGTTGGTAGTATAGGTAATGATGTTGAGATACCCTAGGGAGAAGATAGTGATGTAATGTTATTTTGCTTGCGTAATTAGTTTTATGTGTTATGATTCATGTTCGTGATGATTAGATGTTAATGGATGTAATTTATATTGCATAGGTGATGATATGTATTGCATTAGATGTTTATTTTTTAAATTTATGTAATTTATGATATAATTTATGTAATTTATGATATGTTAATGGATGTAATTTATATTGCATGGGTTATAATATGCTTGTAGGTTGCTCGTGGATCCATGTTATGTAGGCAGTGCCATCTACCTACCACTAATGTGTCAAATTTCCATATAATGGTATTGAAATTACTATAATGGGAGATACAAATACCTTTCAACACTGTAGTAACTTGAGGGAAAGAACAAACAATCAAGTACCTATAAATCAAGAAACTCTACTCATTCCACATCTTGAGTCATTGTCAATATTAGATACATCAGCACCTTTCATGTCTAATTCTAATATCAATCTTTGCATCAATGACAAGGATGCAAGGAGTATTCTTATTCGGAAGCCTTTGGCATTGGAAATTCACCCATGTCGCCAAAATATTTTGGGAGACTATCACCAAACCATGTGGATCAACTCAAATGTAAAGCTATAATTCGGTACACACCCTCCTCATTTATCAGATGGGGGGAATTGAATGATGAATCACTTGAGGAGGAAATTTGTAAGTGGTTATACATTCTCAATCAATCCAAATTCATTTAGACCAGTATGGAAAATGATTCACAATGTTGTGAAGACATAACTATAACAACACTAATGGCTTGGGAGAACAACACCAAGGAGTAATAGAACCCATTCTTTCAATGAAGAATCCACAAAATCAGGGATTGGGATATGGGTTGATAGAGAAAGGTTCCACAAGTATAAGTAAGGTACCATTGGTAGTGAATATGTCCCCTACTTTCTTACCTCTTTCTGAACAAGCTAGTGTGACTCCTGGGGACAAATATAGTTTAACAAGACAAATTAACACCACCGATGTCTCAATTCTTACACCTGAATAAGTTGGTATAACCCCACAGATAGAGAAAGTTTCCACAAGCCAAAGTTATATATATCACTAATAGTGAACACCACTGATACCTCATTACATCCTTTTGAAGAAGTTAGTGCAACTCTCAAGGACAAATATGATGTGGAGAGTTACATAGAGAACAATTCCAATGAGTATAAACCTGACTCCCTACATAGTAGGGAGTCACATTATTGATAGGTCTTATGATCATCAAGAATTGTTGATGATGATATTGTCAATGAAGATAAAGAGCTCAACCCAAATTCTTGGAGACATTACTTTGATACTTGTGCTTGTACCATAACATCTGCCTCATACTCTAATAGGAATGATGACCTTTTCCTTGTGTTCCCTCACCTCATAGATTGGACCCAACAAGATACACACAACTAGACTGATTTAAGAATGATGAAGCGATAGTCAAATTCCTTGGCATTCGTGAAGGATTACCATATGGAGACCATAAAGTCAGTTTTGTAATAGATCTCGACAAAGAAACTTATTTTGGGGAAGTTAGTTCATCTTCTAGTGAAGAAAATCAAAATAAAAACAAAAATAAGAGGACCTAGAGTGAAAAATGAAAGACACTCTCTGATCATGAAAAAGTAAAAACAAATAATGTATCCAATAGTAAAAACCTCTTAAATGCATCGATGGATGGAAGAATTGATAGCTTACCCATTGACCAAGAGAGATCCTCACTACTAGTTGAAAAATCGGAAGTAGTCAATCTAGAGGATGGTGAAAATATGAGAAATATCCACCTTGTTGAATCACTACGGCCAGAAGAGAAACAAAAATTATCAATTTTTTCAAAAAAAGACATGTAAACTTCACTTGGTACTATGCAGATGTGCCAGGTCTAGATCCATAATTGGTTCTCCATCATCTACCACTCCTCCCAGGAGTCAAGCCATACAAGCAAAAACTAAGGAAATTTCATCCTCAAATAGCCCAGTTAGTTAAAGTTGAGTTACAAAAGTTGCTCGACATCAAATTCATTAGACCAATAGACTATGTTGAGTGAATTTCAAATCTAGTATCGATAACCAAACCAAATAGAGGCATTCACATCTACAAAGATTTCAGAGATTTGAATAAGACTTGTCCCACATATGACTTTCCTCTCCCTAACATCGACATGATTGTAGACATCACAGCTGGGCACAAAATGATTTCATTAATGGATGAATTTTCAAGATATGATTAGATAAGGATAGCCCTAGAGGATTAACACAAAACTGCTTTTACCTATCCATGGGGAACTTATTGCTGGAACATAATGTCATTTAGACTCAAGAATGTTGGAGCTACTTAACAGAGATCCATGACCGCACTATTTCATGACATGATACATGATATCATGGAAGATTATGTGGATGATTTATTGGCCAAGTCTACAACCAAATAAATCCATCTTGCCATCCTTACTAGAATTTTTGATAGGCTACAGTAGTATAATGTCAAGTTGAATCCAAAGAAATGTGTGTTTGGAGTAACAAGTAAGCTCCTTGGGTTTATAATATCAAACAAAGGAATAAAATTGGATCCGGCTAAATTAAAGGTTATTCTTGAGATGCCTCCTCCATCCAATTTGAAAAAATTGAGAAGTTCACAAGGAAATTTGCAATCCATTAGAATATTCATCACACAATTAGCATTGCAAGACTACCTATTATCACCACCAGTACTAGTACTGCCAACACATGGAAAGCCCTTATTAGTGTATATTTATGATACCGTCTCATCTCTCGAGGCACTCTTGGCATAGCATTATGATCAAGGGAGAGAACGAGCAATGTATTACATCAGCAGGACATTGGTTGGCTACAAGTTGAATTATACTCTAATTCAACATGCATGCCTTGTCATAATTTTTGTAGCACAAAAGTTGTGACATTACATGTTAAGTCATAAAGTGAAGCTCATTGCAAGTATATACCCCCTTAAATATCTCTTAAATAAATCAGCATTAACAGGAAGGTTAGAAAAATGGGTCATGATCCTCAGTGAATTCAACATCAAATATGAGGATAGGAAGGCTATCAAAGGGTAGATCATACAAAACCAACTAGCAAACACTCCACTTCTAGTTGATCACTTATTATTGACTGACTTCCCCGAAATTTGTTGGAATGTGAAGTCCAAATTGGGCTCTTAGCTTGCAATGGTTGAGTCATCTTGGATTCCCATCTAGCAGTGGTTGATTCATCATGGCCTTCTTAGCTAGTAGTGGTTGCTTCATCATGGATTACCCACTAGTGTGCCGCTAGGCAACACGTCAAATGTGTCCTGTCGGGAGGCACAATTTTTTTTTTTGGCTCTCTCTATAAATAGTAATTTTGACATTTGTTTTACATGTAGTTGTGTGAGTCATACTTACTATAGTTAGTAAGTTGTCTTCAATTAGGACTCGGCTATTTTATGCTCCTCGAAGTCATATTTTGATGTACAATTTTGAGATTGTTGTAACTTTGTAATTCCTAAGAATCAATACAAAAGAAAATTTGCCCGTGGTTTTTTACTAGTATATTTTTACCAGGTTTTTTCACGTAGATCTGAGTGTTATGTGCTATTGTTCTTCTTTGCAATTTTCTACACTTGATTTTTTTAATTACAGAATCAATATTCATTGTAACTACCTCAACAAAATGGAAGCTATATTTTGATGGATCTTACAAAAATCATGGAGTGAGACCAGGAGAGTTGTTTATAATGACACAATGGGATGCCATTTCAAAATCATAAAAAAACAATTTCCCCAACACGAATAATATGGCAGAGTACGAGGCTCTCATTATAGGGCTTCAAACAATAGTGAAATGGCAAATCAAGGATCTTCATGTGTATAGAGATTCATAGTTGATAATAAACTAGGTCAATGATGATTATTCAACTAAAGATGACAATTTGATGCCATACAAGCATATGGTAGATGACTTCAAGCAATATGTTGATCGTATCATCTTTGAACAAGTTCCCTGCATCCAAAATAAAGCAGTAGATGCTATGGCAATTGTGGGGCCTCTCTTAGATATACCGAGCATTTTGAGTTCTTAGTAGAACAACTAATAGTTCCCGCTTATGAGGTTCCCCAATCTAAATGTGTGTGTAATAGTTGATCCTAACTCCCCTTGGTTGGGATGCTAATTTGACACCTGCCAATGAATTAAGTCATGAACACCATGAAGGGGTGGAGGATATTGCATTCCCAATAGAGGAAAACAACCATGAGTAGTAGAAGCATATCTTAGAGGTGCTTGTTTTGTTGCTAGATCAATAAAAAAGGGTGGACTTTTCTAACCAGCAGAATATAAAGGAAGTAATCCTTCAATGGGAAGACGACAATGATGGTCTGAACCTGATTCCTTCAAGGGATGCCTTATTAGGCATCTAATCCAAACCTAAAAGTCATGCTTACCTTTGAGCATGAAGTTGAGCATCAAGGAAAATAAATTTTGTTCACCCATGCATCTTAGGATGACAGTGTTCAAACATGGGTGAGCTTCTTTGTTCTCAAGCTTTGGGAGGCATTCCAACAGCCTATTGGATGTCTATTATTTTTCTTTTCCTGGCTCATTGACCACAAACATGAGAAGCTAGTCAAGAAAGGCAACTATTTTGATAAGTTAATCAATGACTTTGTTTAATTCATTCCATGAAAAGCATTATCTTTCCAAGAAGTGCTCAAGCACAAGCTATTCTTTCCTAGAGTGGCGAAGTTTTGATCGTTTGCAAGTTGCAGAGGAAGTAATTCATCTATGGTTGCAGGTTTAACTGTGACTGTATTCCCAATGGAATATCCAAGACTACTAATATTTATGCCAAGAAGGATTGCATCCACCCGAGTCCCCCAAAATATTGACATTTGTGTGGCAACCTAAGCCATTCGAATAATCAATCTAAGATATCTCCAGTGGCTTAAACCCTAGACCCCTGCTAACTTGTGTGTTAGTCATTCTGGATAACCTGCGTATTAGTCATTCTGGATAACTTGCATGTTAGTTTTTCTGACCTTGTTATTATTTCTGGTTGATCTGTTGTGTTGGTTGTATCACTTAAAGTGCCACTAGTTAGAGGGTCCCCATGCATTACAATACTGACCCTATCCTGCTATCAGCAGGTGGCAAGATCATTCTTTGAAGAGACGTCTTTCATGTCTCTTCGAAGGGAAGCTTCCACTTTTCATTTGATTGCAAGTTCATAGCAGTAAGGTCAACCACCAGTTAACTTTGTGATGTCGCAATGGACTATTGGAGGTTATGAAAGATGTCAAGTCACAACATCAAGCAGTCAAGACATGTGCTATTTCAAATTGTGATCATGTGATTGGTAGCTAACGGTTAACTAACATGTTAATCACATCTTTGCAGGTTTTATGTAACTGTTTTGGACTAAACTATGATCCCACAAGATCCTTACATGTGTCTAGTCTGGTTAGTGGGAGATGATGGGTTTGGCCTAGATGGTGGGGTCGATAGAGTTTCGCATACAAGGGGTATTCGTTTGATTTTTCTTAAGGGAAAGATCGATGATTGTTTTTTATTTGATCATTAAGGATCCTTATGAAGGTTTCCAGGCACATCTTAGTCGTTCATCCACGTGTGAAGGGAAGATCCAACAGTCGAGATTCAAACTTAAGGATGAATGTTAGAATTCAAACAATTATCATGGTGGTTGTCGACTTATCAGGTCGAAATTGAATGTAGGTGCTATCTATGCGCCATTTCTAATCAGAATGTGTTCCAACCACCCCTAGTCAACGCGGAACAAATTCCATTAATCCTTCTAGGCTCTGTAGATGTTTCCCAAGATCGCTCATGCACATTTATGGCATGCAGAAGAATTCTTGGCCTGATAGAGGACATTTGATGCCATCAAAATGCAAAGCTTCCTTGATTTTCAAGAGATATTTATTCTTTCCCAGTTGTAGTCGCATCTTAGGACTCCTCCCCAGCTCTACAAGATACCTTTCATACACACAAAATCAGATACAATATAATTTTCTCAATCTGTAACCTAACCCTAGTCAGTTAGGGTTTCCAAACCCAATGTTCTATTAAAGTTATGCTTGACCTATAAAGGTAATTTTGTATGATTTTCTCAGGTCTCTTGTCCCTTCATTCTGATATAGAACTTGTTTTTCTGTATTTGTAATGATACCTTGACTTTGCATCAATAAAGTTAGTTATTTGTACCTCTTTCTAAGTTCATTTACTTTGTGCAAATTATCTTGCCTCTGTTATGAATTTGTTCTTGATTTATTTTGTTTGATCTATATGATGTATCAGATTTTCTTATGAGAACTATCTATGGATTTTTCAATCCCTCTCAGTACTCCATTAAGTTTTGATCTCATATATATCTTAAGGACTAATTAAGGATAGAAGCTTGTGTATGCTTTGGGTTGCTTCATTGATGTCTTGTGCAGTTATAGGTAGGAGAAAGAAACACATTTCAATCTTTGTGTATCACCTTTCATTTGCCTTTTAGCATTCCTTCTTCGCTTTCCTTTGCAAGTAATTATAATAGGATTAGTAGTAGGTTTTACATGTGTTGGATTGGTCCAACACTACATCTTGATTGAAAAGGAAGTCGACCTTCTCCGGAGATTCAACCTCACATGCACAAGGTCCTAGACTTGGAGGTTGTTTCCATGTTTCACAAGGTTGTTGAACATTTGTGTTCAACAAAGGTGCAAACTTTTGTGACAACAAAAACCTAGCAAACAAACACTTTGGGTAAGTACCATGGTGAAAACTTGGCAAACAAGTTCCATGTGTAGAGGCTACAAGTTCATTATCTATCAGTATTTTACCTAGCCACACATACCCTCCTCCTTTCATCATTCCAATAAAAAACAATTCTATTGTGGCTTGGAATGTATTATCTTCAGTTGAATAACCCACTCTAGGGCATTAGTTACCCCCTTTCTATCATCACATCAATATCCCCATAGTCCTTACTAGAGATAAATTCTTAATAATAATAAAATCCAAAAAAAAAAGATAAAATATCTTGAAAAAATCATAAAAATCATAAATTGTCTTAAAAAAACCATAAAAAAATCTCAAAAAAATCATTAAAGTCCTAAAAAAATCATAAAAAGTCCTGAAAAAATAATAAAAAACTCACAAAAAAGCGAAAATATTCCTGAATAAAGACCTAAAAATCAAGAAAATCCAATACGATAAACTATCCCTTATAACAACAAAAGTGTAAGCAAATACGTAGCATACCAAAGCATCAATCAAATCAAATCAACAACAAACGAACTACCAAACTCTATAATCCAACTGATCAAATGTCTTGTAAATCAATCCATCAAACCCTATCAACCAATCAATCATCCAATTGTCTGAAAAAGTGAAGGGTACACTAAAAAACATACATATTGGTCTAATATGGGGTATTAACTCTTTGAAACTTGACATCTTTATTGATCATCATATCAAGCAATCAAACAATGACACATATAAGTATAACTATTGAATTTTGTCCTAGTTAGTCTTATCTTTAACTATTTATGATGCATCATGTTCATATCCTACTCAAAAATGTCCACAAGTGACTAGAGGAGCTGGGATGGTTGATGATCATTTTTCTTTGTTTTTTGTTTGTGGTGTTATTACAAGTATTTTGGTGTGTGTGTGTGTGTGTTGGTATGTTCATTCAGGAAGTATCCTATGCAAAAATAAAAGTCAAGGATAAGTATTCTTGTAACTATCACACATATTTTGACACTTAGTACGACAACCCCAGAATGGATGGATTCACTCCTTGTCTACTACATGTTTGTTACTACAATGGGATATCATTCACACCTTGGTTTTTCATACCCTAGTGTACAAAACTCAATTGATACATAATAAGGCTCGATGATGAAATCGCTGCATTATATAAAGGCGAAAGAATTCATGATGGTCTATTTGTTCACTTTATTCATATCATCTATCATTCAATCTTAATCATCTTATACTAATTGATCTCTTGCACTAACAATTCTTCTTTCAAAACAATGGATCATGATGGCATATTACTCTAACACGCAAAAGAAGTCCATCATGCATCCATGTTAGAATATAATCATATCATAATAGTATCATAACACATTTTTGCATTCCATAACATCATAAATAAGGTAAATAATAAAAATAATCCACCATCCTACATGTAAAATTATGTTAGTACACATCGCATATATAAATTCATAAAAGTATTCATGATAGAAGTCACATAGCATGAATAGTAGAATCATCATAGAATGTACAACAATCATCATATAGTTGCACACATCCATGATAGGAAGCACATATCATATAAAACCGTTATAAAAATGCATGTTCAGATCATAAACCATCATAAAAATTAAAACAAACCATCATAAATGATCATACCGCTAAAATAATAACAATGCATATAAGAAACAAAGATATCATATAGATCACCACTAAAAATACATCTCATTATAATACTCATAAAATATGATAGAGTAAAAAATCATAGTACAAATGGCCCATAGGCTCAATCAAGTGTCTATAATAATGTCAACCAGTGCTCTCTCTATTCTCGGCATGAGCCCCTCGAGGTTGCCCACTAGAACTTGCCCCTGGATATCCTGGAGGTGCACCCATAACACCACCACTACTAGTTGTGGGCCAAGACTATGACCTACTCTGTTATCGACTCTATGAGCTAAAGAATCAGTAGTTAGGATCTCTCTAGCCTACAAGATCCACTACCTCATAGTGTTTCCTCCCATATGAAATCTCATTGTTGGCCATAAATAATCGGTCTTCCATCTAACATGCATCTATAAAGGCGACAAATATCTTTGATAGGAATCTATGCACTATTGTACCCTGCTAGCATCATCCCTCTCCCAACAAAATAAATCTCTCTTTGCAATGACCAAATCTCACCTAATTTGTAGACTATCTCTCTCGATAGTAAGCGCATCACGCTTTGCATCCATGCCTCCTCATCTTGCATTGGGCTCTGTCCTTGGCCCTGTAACACTGTGCTATAGATAATGCTAATCATAAGTCTAAAACCTGATCCTAAAGAGCTTGAATGTGTCCTCTAACTGCCTAAGGATCTAGAATTTTCATAACATCCTACCCAACTGACACATCCTCTAAATCAAGAATCAATATATCAAGTGTGATTGCCTCGCCCTAATCCCTACCTACTATACCCTCCTCCTCTAAAACAACATACTCATCACCAACATCATCGTTATCATCATCCTCCTCATCAAATCATCCTCATCACCGGAGTCCTCTAAATCATAGGAGCTACAAGATCTCGATGATGAGTCATCACTATCCTCTGTGGTATCAAGGATCTCTACCTCAATCTCCTCATCTTACCCCTCTCCCACTGCTATCACTAGGGCATCGCCTCCTCTGGCTTGTCATACATCTCCTCCTCCACCTTTGACCACTACACCTTGCCTCCTACCTATCTTCCTACCTCCATCCCTCCCTCCATCCATACCTCTCCCCTAACTCTCCTCCCTCCTCTCCTACAACCCCTATCACCTCCTCCCTCCCCATCTCCTCTATCACCTCCATCACCACCTCTAGCATCATCTCCACCACCACACCACTGTCTCATGTTACATCTGATCCTTCCATAATGGGTATTATATGATCTGTCAATGGAGTGGGTTTGTGAGCCACCCACCATATATCATATTATGGTATCATCTCGGGATCAATAATTGTCAAATCCGAAACCCACTGTATAGGATGTAGACTGTCAAACTCTATTGTTTCCTCTTGTAGACTAATGTATGGTCCCCAATCTAATACCTTTGATGCTAAATGAGGAAAATATGTTGTACTTTGTGGAATACCCGAAAAGTCACCAAACTGCTTGAGTACACATTTAGGTAACTGTACATCAATAATGTGATGTAAACTCACAGTCTGACTTGTCAAATATCGTTGTTGTTTGCAATATGGTAAGTGTTGTGCATCATTAGACCAACCCAGACAACTTATATATGGCCTCTATGTGAAACATTGCAATATATTTATCTTGTATCACCAAAATAATGTGTACCCCATAAACCTCTACCACATTACACTAGCACACCTGTAGGCATATGGTTGCTCAACCTATAACTAAACATGTACCACTGGCTTAAATACAACTATGTGCTCCCAAGCCCTAACCTGTAGGAGCGTGATACTGCAATTGATCGAGTAAGTGCACAAGTAAACAACTATGTGTATCTGATAATACAACATGGCTAGAACATAAGGACCCTAGGCATACACTCGACTATTGTCCATCATCCTTGTTAGTACTCTTCCCCAACCAATAGGAAATCCATGATTTCTATCGATCTGGAACCAATGTGTTTGTAATCAAGTTGTAAAGTACCATGTTGACCTAATCATACTCCCTCATTATCACGTCCCATTCAATCTCATATAAAGTCTCAATCTTAAGCTCTTCCATCTCACACTTGTACATCTTGCACAATGTGGAAATGCTTGAACATCGATCATATGTGACTCTCTCTCCATGAATAGGAATATGAAGAATCCACCACACCTCCTTGAGAGTCACTGATGCCTTGCCAATGGATAGATGAAATGAATATGTCTTTGACTTCCATCTCGTTGTTGGCAATTGACACTCATTTGATTGGTTTTATATGTTGTCATTGATGGCAACATGTTTCGGCTTCATTCTTTGGTTTGGTACTTCATCGGAAGACACTTCACCGATATCGGCAGGTATCTTCATCGATAGGAAGGATTATATAGGTACTGGCATTGAAGGCCGACATGACTTACATACAAGGTACCAGTATAGGAAGTCGACATCATTGGGAGATCTGACAATCGACAATTCATTTTGATACTTATGTATATATGTAATGAGCCAACATGTATAATCATTTTGTAATTATCTATGTAAGCCGACATGAGTAATGAAGGATTGTAAGGGTATATAGTTCAGTTGATTAGATCATTTTGTGATATGTTAGGATATGATGGAAATGATTGTAATGAGGAATGTTGATGTTGTGAGTAATGTGAAGATCATGTATATGGGGACATTTATGTAAGAGGTTATTCCAGTAAGGGTTTAGGGTTTTCAGAACTGAAACAGTCATAGCTTCAACTAAAACTCAATCAGGCATAGCAAATGCATTAAATGAGTTTAGTCTTATGTTTTATTATTCAAAGTGACTATAGTCACTTTGTGTTGAGTGGTGTTCTCTAGGTTGTAAGCCTTCCTGCATGTGCAGGCCCCCATATTATGTAATATCCTTTCATATGGCTAGTGGATTGATATTGTGGGTCACAAATCCCACCGTGGTTTTTCCTCTTTGAGGTTTTCCATGTACAAATTCTTTGTGTAATGGTGTTAATTTGTGTGATTGGTTCATTAATTGCTTTATTTCTTTCAATTATATATGTATCGGTTTACCAGTTGGTGAATGCATGTTATAATAAGGTTAAAATTGAACATTTCGGTAGAACGCTGATTCACCCCCCCCCCCCTCTCTTAGTGTTCTTGGATTCCAACAATTGGTATCAAAGCCTTGTGCCTCGGAGGAAGTCTAATAGCTTGAGGGAGATCCTGATTCCGAAATCCATGGATATGAGTATGGAGAAACAACTTGAAGTAGCACTTGAAGATTATGATGCTGAAATGATGAAGAACTTGAAGTTACAAGATGAATTGAATTCTGCCAAGGAATTCATTCTTATCCTACAAGAGAGGCTGCCATTTGTTCAAGCTAGGAGGAAGGAACTTTTGCAAAATCAAGATAATGAAGATAAAGATGCCCTTAATGAAAAATGTCAGAATCTGAGTCAAGAGAATACGGTCATGAGGAATGAAATACAAGCCATAACTATGAGGATGTCAAAGGAGATTGAAGACCGGGAGATGAATGAAGAAAACCTCGGTAGATCTCTGAAAGATAGATCTGAAGAATGCATCTGGTTGGCTCATGAAAATGATATGTTGAGAACAGAATTAGTGCAATCCCAAAGCAATGAACAAACTTGAAAGACATATGATAATTCTAAGAGATGATCTGGCTATTGCAAATGAGTACAAGGACAAATTCAAGGTAAGTTCAACACAGCTTGACGAATTATTGAAAAACCAAAGACAAAATGGAGATTCCAGTGGACTTGGATTTGAACACGGTCAAAGCTTCGGTACTACAAATGAAGATCAGAACCAGAAGACACCGATAAGGCAGCTTAATGCTTACAAATTTAATGGTAGATGCTTTGTTTGTAATAAATTTGGTCATATGGCTAGGCAATATATAAATAGAGCAAATCAAAACTATAATTCTACTCTCGGTCAATATTCTGAATGCAATAAGTATAGTCATAAGATAGAAGATTGCAGAATGAATGTAAAATGTCATGCATGTGGAAAATTTGGACATAGGGGTAATCAGTGCAGGTCAAGAAATTATACCGGTTATAGCAAAGCAATTCAAAAGAACAATGTTACATGCTATGCATGCAACAAGATTGGACACATAGCTAAATTCTGTAGAAGCAAAAATCCACCAGTTAGCAATGATGGATCAAATGATAAAGGGAAAGAAAAGGTCAATGAAATCTGGTAAGATCATATCAAGAAATGGTTCAGGAAGTCAAATGATCAATCAGAAGAAGGAATTGCTCTGGTTACTCAACCGACATAGGAGATTGCTCTTGTGCCAGCAGGGAGCTCATCTGGTAACTGAGGCCGATGTCTTAGGGGTAGGCAAAATTCATGAAAATAATACTTAAGCCTCGGGAAGGAGTTCTGGAAGATGTTCCAGACATTGGAAAATGTTTATTCGGTATGGAGATGTTCGAGCGAGATCCAGTATGTTCCACTGGAAGTCATTCATATCAATGACGAATTAGGGTTTCTTGAAGGTTAAAAGGTTGAATCCACTTAATTTTTTATCACCTTGCATTCAGAGCGATGCAGAGCGAGTCTAAGGCAATTTAGTGCGATCAGATATCTTCTTCAACAATTATCAAAGGTACAAAATGGAAGTTGGGGAAAGGGAATCTTATTCAGTTCTGGGAGGATCCTTGGCTTATGGAGATCCCTTTAAATGAAAACCCTGAGTGGAACAGATATCAGAACCAATGCAAGGAAAGATTTGGAACCAAGGTGGATGATTATTGGAAAGATGGATAGTGGAAAGACTTATCTCGAGTGGATCAGTCTTTGGGTAGTTTGAACAAAGTCATGAACTCAATGGTGAGGATTGAAGAAGAAGACCAGTTAATTTGGAAACTCACTGCTAGTGGTACTTTTACTGTGGCATCTCTTTATCATCAACAGTACAATAACATGGAAAGTCCTTGCTGGGCTAAAGCATGGGTGAAAGCCCTTACCCCCAAGATCAACATTTTCTTTTGGATAGCCCTCCAAGACAAAATTCTTACAACAGAGAATATAAGAAAAAGAGGTATCAGCATACCAATTTTCCGTACACTCTGTAAGCAGAATGAGGAGACAATAAATCATATGCTCTTTCATTAACCCTTCTCAGCTGATGTTTGGAGAAGTTGTCTGGATCAATTCAATATCAGTTGGAGCCTCCCCAACTCGATTCAAGAGATTTTCAAGTCATGGCATCATCCTTCAAAAAACAGAACTGCTACCTTGCTATGTAGAATTGCTTTACCACACATGTGCTGGGATATATGGAAAGAGAGAAATGATAGGATTTTCAGAGAAAAGTATACTAAGGCTAGCATTGTGTTTGAAAAAATAAGAAGAAGCATAGTGGAAAATATGAATATTATAGGTGGTATTGATAATCCTAACCCTAAGGAGGATCAATTTGTCTATAAAAAATGGAGATTAAAAGCTCAAGAGAGTATCCAGAGTAACCCTAGAGAGGGAGTGATATGGACCAGCCCACCTAGGGGATGGATGAAAATCAATTTTGATGGGGCCTCTAAGGGAAACCCGGGGGTTGCAGGATGTGGAGTGGTCCTAAGGGATGAATGGGGAATATGTAAAATCATAAAATGTATTCCTATAGGAAAATAGGCCAACCATGTTGTCGAAGCCATGGCGGCTTATCATGGGATTATCCTTGCCAAAGAAGCCAAATGCACTAAAGTTTGGTGTGAAGGAGACTCCTTAAACATTATCAATTGTTTAAATATGAAATTCCCGCCATCATGGTCGATTAGTAATGCTATTAAAGTAACAAGGAAAATCAACGAAGAGTTTGAAATGTGTGTTTTTACACATGTTTATAGGGAGGCCAACTCTTGTGCTGATTGGGCAACCAACCTGGCTTGCTAATCGGGAGACATCATCACTAGTTATGGTGAAAAGGAGATTGCAAGTGAAATGAAATCCTTGCTCAATCAGGACCGAAGCTATACAAGGCAACGTGGTACTTTTAATCATTATTTCTAATGACCTTTTTGCCTTTTTCGATGCAGGGTTTGCTTGAAGATAATGAGCTATTAAATAGGTGTCATATCATCATTATTTGGCACGGATTATGGGCGCTCTTACACAATAACCACAGAAACCAGAGGAAAATTTATCAAAACGAGAGAAGGCATTACAAGGAAGGTGCTGGAAAAATGGGAGGAAACAAGAGGAGATTTGAACCTGCATCCTGCTCTGGATGGAGAAAGAACGAAGAAGTCTGGAGTATCCTTCAGCAGGGGGGCTCAATGTTTTCATGGAACGACTGAATGGGAAGGACCCCACAATTACCAGCTACTTCATCAAGAACTGGAAAAATGGAAAAGTTCTGATTGGATCACATATGATGAATGTAGACGAAGAGGTTATCGTTGAGGCCACGGGGATGACTACTGAGGGTATGAAATTTTACAGGGACTGAGGGATATCAGATAAGGCTGCAGACAAGTTTCCTATTACGGATGGTGAGAGAAGAAAGATGATCAAAATTTACAACTCCTACCACTCCCCAAAGAGAATTTGCAGGCCATGGAGGTTTGTCTTATTTGCTTCTATTGAATATATTACCTTAGATGGTAGGTTTACCAGGGCTCATGGGCATCACTTCGTCCTTCTTAACCATTTCCGTCATGGTGAAAGGGTTAGCCTTCCCTATTACCTGGCCTGTTCAATGGATCATACTATAAAGGAGATCCAGAAGGACCCTAAAGGTGATCATGCCCTCCACTAAGGGCTCATGGTCCTGGTTTATAAAATGCTAAAGGGGAAGTGCATTGAAAATCCTATTAAAGGAAAAAATGCCAGAGATGAGACTACGGAAAGTAAGGATAGTGGTTTCTGTAGACACCCAAAATTGTCATGTCTAATTAAATAAATATTTTATTTATTTAATTACTTTAGCCCAATTCTTCTATTAATTAAATAAATCTTTATTTATTTAATTAATTCATTTATCCTCTTCTAGCCTTATTTCTCATTTAAATAAATACATTTATTTATTTAAATTATCCTTTTCCTAAATTAAATAAATATTTTTATTTATTTAATTATCCTACTTCTTCTATTAATTAAATAAATCTTTATTTATTTAATTAATTCATTAGCTTTTTCTACACATGACACATGTCATTCATCTCTTGATTCATACACTACCTACCCCTTTCATTATTTTATTATTTCTTTTACCTACCCGCTAATCCTAGCCGACCTCCTTTTTGGCACCTCTCAATCTTATCCCTCCATTTCCTATAGTGTCTTCTATATAAGGAGATGCTTCCTTCATTATCAAACCCTAACGAATCATCTTAAGGACTTGACTACACTACGATCCTACTTGTAACCACATTTCGTTCTTTGTTGAGCTCTTGTGCATATAAAATCTGAGAGCAAATATATCAAGCAAGATCAATGGAGATAGGAAGAATGGAGATCAAAAACCCTATTGGACATGTGATGGTATAATCTTTGTGATTTCATTTGATTTGCATTGTCTTAGGTAATCTTCATATGTTATGGTGGATCTTTGTTGATTGTTAGGCTAGGGTTTTGTGGTTGAATTCATTTAGCCTTTCAATATTGTTATTATTGTTATCCATTTTCACCATATACAGTTTCAACTTTGATTCTGAAACCGAGAGAGAGCCGGAAGAAACTAGCAAAAAAGGGAGGATTAGGGCTAAGAAGAGGAGGATTATTGTGGAATCTGAAATGTCGGACTCTGAAACTGATTCCCTTGAGGAAAAACCTATTAAAAAGAGAAAAGGGAAAGCCTCTGGAAAGAAGGCTCAGAAAAAGAACACTAAAAAGGGTAGCAATTCTGATATCAATTATGTTCTGGTTGAGTCTGAGGAGGAGGATGATGATAATAAGAGGATTGATAGTCAGGACAAAGAAGGGGAGGGTAACCCGGTTAAGGATAATTTGGAAACCGTGGAGACCGTGAAAACCACTAGACTCCATAACAAGGAAAAAGGGGGTCAAAGTGATAGTGGTGACAAATATACCATTAAGGCTTTCTGTGAGACCATCACTACTTTGGTGAAGGATATTAATAGTTTGAAAATAGATACAAAGGCCATGGCAAGAATTACAGTTGGTGACAAGCCCTTGGCGGAGCATGTTAAAGAGTTAGTGGCCGTTCTGCATAATGCGCAAGCTATTGAATGTATGGTTGGAAAAATCTTAGCCACGGAGAAAAAGGTCAATGAGATGGGAGATAGAAAGGAAATGGACAACAAACTGAAAGATTTTGGCAGCAGAATTGACAAGCTGGAGCACAATGTCAAGCAGCTTGCTGATCAAAATTTCCAAATTCTTAAATCTTCGGTGGACAACATGAACATCTTTATCAACAGGTACGAGAACAATGCAGAGAAGGAAGGTGATAAAGAGCAGGTGAACAAGAAGGGTCATGAAAGGAGGACTAGAGCCAACACAAAGAATAAGGTTGACATCGAAGGTCATGAGCTGGAGGATATGAAGACCTCAGCGAACAACATGAAACAAATGGTTGTTCACGCTGAGGAGATCCTGAATAGTATTTAGTTCCAGTTGTTGTCCTTGGTTCTGTCTCTTTGTTGTCGTTTGCTTTCCTGTTGCTGTTTGTTCCGAGTTTTAGGTAATTATGTAATGATGTTTTAAGTTGTGCCCTTCCAGTGGGTTCATTTTGACTTTTTGAAGTGATCAGGCACTTTTTTATGCTATTCTGTTCTCCTGGCTTGTAAAAAGTTCGGGTACCTTTCAAATACTTGTTTTTACTTAATCAAGACATTTATAATCATTTTGTAATTATCTATGTAAGGCGACATGAGTCATGAAAGATTGTAAGGGTATATAGGTCAGTTGATTAGATCATTTTGTGATATGTTAGGATATGATGGAAATGATTGTAATGAGGAATGTTGATGTTATGAGTA
The DNA here is from genome assembly GCF_030272615.1 of Cryptomeria japonica. Classification (NCBI taxonomy): domain Eukaryota; kingdom Viridiplantae; phylum Streptophyta; class Pinopsida; order Cupressales; family Cupressaceae; genus Cryptomeria; species Cryptomeria japonica. Next base: position 505,057,017 of record NC_081410.1, read on the forward strand.
ATGCGAAGACCATGTATATGAGGATATATATGTAAGAGGTTATTTTGGTAAGGGTTTAGGGTTTTCAGAATTGGAACAATCAGAGCTTGAACCGAAACTCAATTAGGCATAGCAGATGAATTAAATGAGTTTAGTCTTATGTTTTATTATTCAAAGTGACTATAGTCAATGATACTCCTTTGTGTTGAGTAGTGTGCTCTAGGCTGTAAGCCTTCCTACATGTGCAAGCCCCCATATTATGTAATATCTTTTCATATGGCTAGTGGATTGATATTGTGGGTCACAAATCCCACTGTGGTTTTTCCTCTTTGAGGTTTTCCACGTATAAATTCTTTGTGTTATGGTGTTAATTTGTGTGATTGGTTCATTAATTGCTTTACTTCTTTCAATTATATATGTACCGGTTTACTAGTTGGTGAATGCATGTTATAATAAGGTTAAAATTGAAAATTCTGGTAGAACATTGATTCCCCCCCCCCTCTCAGTGTTCTTGGATTCCAACACTCTTCACGAGTGTTGTGATCAAGCCCTTATTGATTGTAAACTCGGGCATGAAAAGAATGTGATAAGGACAAATATGACGAAAAAAGTTTCGCTCCTCATCATCAAGTTGATGTCGTAAAGAAAGACCCTTAGGCCTATTCTGGCAAGTACCTAAGATAGGAAGAACATCTTAAAAAAACATGTCACTGTGAGCCTAAATCTACTCAAAAACCCTAAACTATCTTATGAACATGCCTAAAATTATGCCTCATTGAAAATATTTAACAAATTCAACAATTGCAAAATTCAACATCTACCTATGTGTTATAATTATACAAATGCAAGATATTTACAACAAATGTAGAACAATTATAATGCTTGCGACATTGTTATGACAAATGCGACAAATTAGAACTACATGCAAAAATCTACAATCAAATGTGAAATAATTAACAATTGTGGAATATGATTAATATTTGCGAAATAAAAATCACGAATGCAAAAAAATCGATGAACAGTTGCATAATTGTTAAATTTGGCATATTGAACAAAAAAATTTAAAATGAGAAATTAGGACAAAATTTTATTGGGTACGGCGAATTACTCACCTTGCCACGTGAGCTTGCTGGTAGGCCAAACGATTGAACCTGCTCGGCCAAGTGTTGCCTCCTCCCAATCCTTGCCATAACCCCTTAAATGCTCAGCAATAACTAAAAATTTGCTCAAAATTCTATAAGCTAAGGATGCAAATGAGCCAAATGAATCTAAAATTTCTATTTATAGCCAAATTGAAGCCCTAATTATGGTTTTTCACTGTTCTGGTCACTATCAAAACCAACTTTAAATGCCTTGTAGGTCAATCAAATGAACTTGAAACTTTACCAAATTGCAAACTTGTGATCACAATATTGTTAAATTTATCTTCAAATTAGAATTTTTCAACCAATTTTTTGAGGGGGCATAATTATACTCTATTATCGTCAAGGCATGTTGAGGCAAATTTTCTTGATTATTCTTTGAAACAATGCCTGAAAATGCATTGTCTCAAAAATGGGCGAAATGTAGACACCTAAAATTGTCCCATGCCTGCAAACACCATTTTTACTAATTATTCTTCTATATTAATTAACTAATTTTAATTATTTAATTAATCTAATTTTATTCTTTTGAATTAATATTCCTCTTTTTCATCGCAAATTAATTATTCAATTTCCTTCTTAATCATTTAATCAAAATTTTAAGTTGGCAATCAATACCTTTTAGGTTTCATAGGGTCATCCATCAATGTAACAACCCCGGAACCTAACTCTTATGAAAAATAAATATTTTACATTTTCACAAGATGAAGTATCATAGCAACAATAAAATGCATTTTTTTTCCTTCTTGTAAAAATGTATTCAATTAAAAAAAATATTAACTCTATAAACAAAATAACATGATGAAGGAAAATCATTCTTCATTTCTCATTGCAATGAGTATCATAAGAATAAAACATAACATAAATGTTCTTTACCAATTATACCACTAGGAAAGTTTTGTATTTGTCTTGCAAGCCTTGGCAAGTCAATTGTAGGAGGGAGAACATCATTCAGGCACTATAACTCCAACCACACACCAATGGTCCTCGTACACCTTCCTATTGGAAGTAGCACTACCCTTCATGAGGAGTATAGACAAAGGGATCTATGTGGTGCCATCTGAGTACTGGCATCGTGTACCACATATCTCATTCTGACCATACGAATATAGACTCTCTTCTAATTAAGTATGACCAATCTAGAATTATCTATGTTCTGGCTACACACGTGAAATTGACTTGTATGCAATGACTAATACGAGACTTTGGCCAAAGTTTCATAGAAAGAAAAGTCTCTATTCACCCACCCCTTACTTGAATTGGAGACTACTCTCACTTTATAGGTTTTATAATTAAAGACAACAAGTCCAAACACATAAAAGAGTATGCTTAAGTAAACACTTTATAGTTGTGGTTTCTTCCCTTTGCAACTACAACTTGGAAGTATGGAGCTACTAACTTTAGTCCATCTAAGTTTGATTTAAGGATTTCACTCTCATGCCCTTATTACTGAGCCAATAAAGATGAGATACACTTCCTGACTAGAAAACCTATGACCTTCTGGTCTTTCTTGAATACTTAGTTTCATCTTTTGGCAACCTCTTGCCTTTACTAAGGTCATACCCAAAATTATAAAATAATTTATCTAAGCATTATCATAATATTTATACGTATGTATTACACTCACATTCCAAAAATCAAAATACAAAAAGAACCAAATGAGAGATTCTCAACATTAAAAGGTAAATTCACCATTTCCCATTTTCTTCATCTTGAGAAATATTGTCTTTCATATCTTAAGCTCTACATAGAGAAACTCTCCCAAATTCAAATTTCCAAAGAAAAACATTTCATGCACATGATAAAGAAACTTTCTAACAAAAACTTATGATGTTCTTAATTTCTTCTAGAGAGCATTGTGAGGTCTTAACTCCTTCAAGCCTTTCCTAGCCTATTTCCTCTACAAAGTTGCGAAGAAAATACTCTTCTATCTATTCTTCTAAACATCATAAAGTAAAATTCTTCCCCTATTCGAGACTTCTTGAGAACAAGACAATTCACAAACAAAGACAATAAAACAAGTTCTTCCCCAAAAGACCCTTTAAAAACCTATGGCTAATCTATTTATAGCCTTCTTGAGAGAAAATATCTCCATTTGAATTCACCATTTCCCTCCAAAAAGGAGGGTTACTTAATTCACATAATTATCCATAACCAAAAAGTGGTTATCATATAATAACAACATAACCAAAATAATAATTAATCACCCCTTCATAAATTGGGTTGTTAACCCATGTAATAGGTGAAAAATTAGGGTTTTCGCCACAAGAAGGATGAAAATCATTAATTTTTACTTCGGGCCCATTACATTAGGGAAACATAGGAATTAGATAAATCTAAACCTTAGAGGTCTGAATTTTGATCTAATTCTTGGGGGTGTTGAATGTGCCTCTTCTTTCCCTTGAGTTGAATTGATTTGTTGAAGATGTTGAAATTAGGGTAAACAGGTTGAAATTGATGTAATTATGCGCAAACAGTGAGCTACAGTTGTCGGATCCAGGCATGAACTTGGATCTAGGGATTGCAAGAGGATTCAGACCTATTCCTAGAAGAAGCTTCTGATTGGTTGGGACCGATGTGATAGTTGCTTTGGTCCTCCACACTTTTCACACTCCAATGGGGGCTTGTTTCATCTCTGCAAATAAAGCCTATCCTAAAGATTGTAGCTCCATACTTGCTTCCTACACATAGAGAGAAGGGAAATAGGTTGGGAATAGGAGTTTGCCTAAGTCAAGCCTCAGTCTAGGAATTAACCTTGATTAAAATGTTGCAAATACTAAAATAAATGATGGAAATACATACCTCAAATATGCAATAACTAATAATGATGCTTTGCTTATTGAATGTAATCACATATGTTTTATGAAATGGCATGAACATGACAAAACCCTAATCACACACACATGCTCACATATGAATGTTGTAATTTTGTTAACAATGGTTGAATGAAGGAAATGCAGCCTTGAAGACCTCTTGAAATGCTTGATGATGAACACTTCAATGCTTGAATGCTTGGATATGGAGACTTAAAATGCTTAGGTTTAAATTAAGTTGATCAAATGCCTTTATATTTGAGGATCTAGGTCAATTTACCGATTAGGCCGACCTCCAACGGTCATATTGAGCCACCAATTTATTTTCTTGTCGGAGAAGAAGGTCTCACCCCCTCCTTGAAAATTGGGCCCCAGGTCCCAAAGAGGGGGACCAGGGCGCCTGGTCCTCCTTAAGTAGGGACTAGATTTTGGGCCAAGGGAGGAGAACACCTCTCCGAGAATAACTTGGTAGGTGTATTGAGCATAAAAACTAGAGTCAAGGCACTGAACGAACCCATGTAGGAGGTGGGGGGAGACATGCTAAAGTAGGGGCACAAACATGAGGTGTAAATTGGCCCAATGACAATTTATGATGCTACAACCCACTTGACCAAGTATTTGAAATGTGAAGAATCATTGTTCTTTATAAGAAAAAACTAATATATTATTTTGATTGGCACTTACCCTATTAAATAGGGAGTGTGTGTGAGGGTTTATAAATATATACTCTCATGTCATATTTTCCTAACAACAAAAGATGATTCCCATGCAATCGACAAATTACATTAATTTTCCACTTTTGAATAGTGGTTATTGCATATCAAGTTTATTAATTTTACCACTTTGAAAGTGGTTACTTCCATGTTTAGCACCCCACTTCCTACAAAAGTTGATGCACATGTTAGAGTTTACTCCCTAATGAGTAGGGTGGGCCACCTATGTGTTATGCCCTGCATATCTAACCCCATCATTTTCTTTGTTTTGAAAATGCAGGTCCCCTTTTGTTTCCTTCCTTTCCTTTTCCTTTTCCTTGTGTTTTTGTTTTGTTCCTTCAGGATTTCAGGTTTCCGAAATCTCGGAGTACCTTTTTGTATCCTTTTCCTTTTCTTTGTCCTACTTCGAGATCTCGGGTTCCCGAAACCCCAAAGCTCTTTCTCTTTCTTTCTTTGTTGTTCTTCGGTATTCTAGGTCCCCAGAGTCCCAAAGCTTTCCTTTGTTTTTTTTTTCCTTTTTTTCAAGACCTCAAAATTCCACAATCTCGAAGTCTTGTTGGTCTGTTCATTTGCTTGTTATTTTAGAACCTCGAGATCCCATAACCTCAAAATCTCAGGTTCTCTTTCTTTGTCTTTTGTTTCGCCTCATAACTCTAGAACCTTGGAGTCCCGACATGGTGTTCCCTTTGCTTGTTAGAGCCTCGAGATCCAAGAACCTCAGAATCCTGAGATTCTCTGTGTTCTGTCTATCAGGCTTCGGGATTTTTGATTCTCAAAACCCTGAAGTCGTGTGCATTTAATAAGTTGTATGGCCTCGAAGTGCACTCACTCATTCCAAAATTCTAGCTCTCCTTCAGTGACCTTGCTTCCCACAATGCGTGTTTTTTTCGTCGTTCTTCCTTTTTCAGGTTGGTCCTTCATCCTCTTGTCTTGTTTTTTTTCTTGTTTTGCGTGTTTCTTGCTTTTGTAGTCTAGGGTTTTAGATTAGATTTAATGTTTTGAATAAAGTTGATTTTCATCAACCTCTTAGGTTTTGGCCTTATCTCACCCCTTTCGAGATTTCCGATCCCCAAAATCTCAAAACTTTGATTTACCCTACTACGGAACCTCAGGATCTCGAAGTTCCAAAGTACCCCTTTTGCCCAAGTTATGATCTTTCGAGATTTTGGAACCCCGAAATCCCAAAACCCGTCATACCATAGATTTTAACCTCCTCAGGATCCCGTAACCCCAAAATCTTGGAGACCTTTTTGAAGGAATGTTATGAGCACCTCGAAACACCAAAGTTCCTAAATTCAGTCTTGCCAAGTTTTCCTACCCCGAAATCTCGAAGTTCCGAAGTGAACTGTTTAAATGCCTTTACCCATTTCAAGATTTCAAAACCCCAAAGTCCCGAAGTGAGTCTTTGATTCCATGTTTTATACTTCAAGATCCCGTAACCTTGAAATCCCAAAATTTCTTATAAAAGGTTCTTTTTATGCCTCGGAACCCCGAAGTTCTAAAGTTTGTTATGCTTTGCTAATATGGTGAAACTGATTATGTATCTTTTCTAATAGAGTAAAGCAAGCTTATGGAAGAATCCACATCTAGTCGAAAGAAGACCATAGAGGAGATAAAGTTAGAAAAGAACCCATCCACGATGAAATACCAATACCAAGGACAAACCTTGGTATCCAAACTGGAGAATGAGATACAGTGAGTGACAGATACCAAAGTGGGTCACATCAAAATTGAATATATCAAAAAGCAAGTTGCTCAACCTAACTCAGATGCACCATACCGAAGAATCAGAAGATCAGGGCCGATTGAAGCAACGATTTTCCCTTAGGTTGTACAATCTTTTGAGCTGATACTCACAGTGGCTCAACACTATAATCAAGAGACTAGGAAATGTGTGGATGCAACCGAGAATGTGATAGTAGACCTCTCTCCAAAGATGATTGGTATGACCTTTGGGATACCAGGGAGAGAGGAGGTGCTCCTGACCACTGAAGAGGAAGCAACCTCTACATTTAAGAAGGGTTCCTCGAATAACATACGTCATATCAATGAGGCCTGGCTAGAGGAACCAAGGAAAACAGGACTAAAAGCCACAGATATCCTGAGGGCAGATTTCAAGGAGGCACCCAAGGATATAATCATCATGTTAAGCCGTGCATTTGGAAAAATAGACTGCAAACACTATCATTTCTAGATGTTCTACTATATGCACACAATTCTAATTGGGAAGAAACATTTTGACTGGGCACATATTGTATCAGACAACAACCATAACCAGTTGATCACAGTGTTGCAAACAAATAAATTCTTTATGACTTCATACATTATATGGGTAGTGGCACGAGCTGGAAGATACCTAGGTCTGAAAACAGAAGGCAGGCTAGGAGAAGACCCAGGGCAAAAGAAGGTGTGGGAGTAATACACTCAAATACCCATCACCCAAGCCAAGTTCCATTTTAAAAGAATAAATGATGCATTTCTATATGTCATAATTAAATTAATAGGTGATGTTGGATTCAGAATCTCACTAGAAGCGATGAAGATGGTTAGTGAGTGGGGTTGTTGGTTCTTACAAAACCAACACTCTAATTATCTCAGGGTAAGTGGATTCACTGGAAACCTATTCCTTCTTCCCATATTTTGTAGCATCAAGATCATAATACTTGAATATACCAGGCAGATTGTGGGGTTGCAAGCACTTCTAACCCTTAAACATAAGACTGGGGTTACCTTTCCAATCTCCTTGGAATATTACACTTACCAAAACATTCGAGCAACTAAGGAAGTTGAACTCCAAAATCTCAGCCTGAAAGAGTTTGATTATGCTAGAGATAGGTATGACCCAATGGGAAAACTAAAACAAATGATGTTTGTATCCTATCCAAGTCACCAGCCAATCTTAGAGGATTTTTGGGAAAAATTTCAAGATAGTTTTGAGGCAAGGGAGAGGAGATATTATAGACTGATTGTTTCTTGGATAAGGAACTTTAATATAGAAACTAATATCCCTAAAGATCTCAGGGATGAGGGAGAACTACTGGATCCTGTGTTCAAGGAGACAGGGATCGATAAGAGACTACTCACTCCCATCCGATGGTTAGAGCAGAAATTTGTTGATGTAGACACGGTCTTAGAAAAGGTAATTGAAAGAACCATGGAATGGTTAGGTTTAAGGATTTGGCCAAGCACCACAAAAGAAAAGAAGAAGGGTAAAACTATAGATAATCCTCAATCCAAGGTACACGAGGAGTATACAAGAAGAACCCGATCAGAATCAAGAAAGAATAACCCCGTTGATCCCGAAGGTGTTGTGCAAACAATTGACAATCAAGAGCTCAAAAGGAAGCTAGATGCAAAAATTAAAGAGTCACTATTACTCAAGACAACTTCTGAACACGAGATAACAATTGGATTACAAGCAGTTCCTCAAGCTTCTATCCATCCTGTTGTTCCAACTATTGGGATCATACCAAGAGAGGGTGTTTCACAAGTTGAAGCCATTGAAACTCGACCACCTCCTACAATGCAAACACCAACACTTGCTCCCGCTCCAACACAAGAGTAAGTAATAATTCATAATATTAAAATAGATTCTGACTAGGATGATGAGCCCACTGCAGTAGTTGCTCGAAAGAAGAAAGGTGAAACAAAGCAAAAGCAACCCATTGGTTCATGATACAACACCCAAAGCCCAAGAGAAACCTAAGGTTCAAGTACAACCAATGAAGGTGCAAGTACAAATGATGGAGGTAGAAGGACTTGAAGAACAAGATGAAAGAATGGTCCTTACTCCTCAAGACCAAGAGAACTCGCTCAGACAACTGGAGGAAGGTGAAAAGAAACAAACAGATGAATCAGAGAAAGTGTTAAAGAAAGAGGTTACTGAGAAGTTAGAAGAGCTAGCTAAGAAACAACAATTAACTCATGAACAAGTCCTCCAAGCCAATCTTGCTAAGCAAGTATCTCAACTCCCACTGCAACAAGAAGGTCCTCTTCTACAATAGACTCGTGAGAAACAAGAAGAATATCAAGAGCAACAGGAGGAAACACATGACTAGGTCACTTTTGAAGTAACAATACAAGGTGGAGATCAAGACGACAACATGCCACAATGATTGAACTTCACTTTCAAGAAAAAGGAGAAATTCATCCTCCCCAATATCACTTTGTAAGAAGCAATTATCAAGTCCCCAAGGAGAGCTAAGAAAGCTAAAACGATTAATCATCTCTCTAGAACTGACTTAGGGGACGTAATTGCAAATAGAGCAGCTCTTACACCCAAGACTAAAGGACAACCTCAAGCTACCCCGAAATAACAAGTATCAGAAGTTAATTTGGGTAAGAAACCAAGTGGGGGGAAATAGCCTCTTTAGATGCCATGACTTCTACCATCAAAACCAGAATAGAGAAAGAGCGTAAATCAAAGAAAGAAGTCAAGGCACAATTGAGGCAATATAAACAATTGATCATAGAAATGTCCAAGCCACCGGATTCTAGGATAGACGACACCTTGTTGTCTACTTCATCTCTACCACAAGTGATATAAAAACATTATACGAGATGAGAAAGGTGGCTACCACAGTGAAAAAATTGAGCCTAGGACCAACTAAACATGGTAAAATTATTTTTACAGGATACCATGGAAATATATGAAGAAGCTCATTTCACTGACAAGGTCCTCATTCATTGTTCAACATAATGGGAACAACACCTCGCCAAGTTTTCAAGACAAGCCAAGACATTAAGAAAAGTCAAGGAACTTGGTGAGGATATCATAATTAAGGAAGACTTATTGAGAGGTGAGAGCATGAAGACTTTGTAGTCTTATATTGACATTTTGGACTTAAAGACGGAGATGATGGAGCAGTGTTGCATCAAGGTCCTTAAAGAACATCCTTCAATCCTCAACATACTTGAGCAATACGAGCATTTCATCATCAAATTGCTAGGGAAATATGGCTATAATATTAAGCAGCGCAGAGCATTGCATTCAGAAACGATACTCAATAGATGGAGTTCTTACACAACTGACCATTTTGCAACCATTGTTGAATTCAATATAGAAATAATGAACAAATACATGTATGTGTTATTCTAGTGTCAAGAAGCTGAGGCAATGATGGATGAGATGGTTAGTAGGCTAGAGAGTACAAAGGAGGTACTCAGAGTATCCAGATTCCGGATGGAGTATATTGCTGATCCACCTGCTGCTTCCATGGAATGTTTCATTGGCAACTACCAAAACTATAAGAAAAACAAAAGGCAAAGAGGTAGTTAACAACCAGATTCATGGCAGAGGGACACCACCACCACAGTCAACCAAGTAACACTTATTACACTTGTCTTATTCCTGCATCGTCATTGCATGATTCGAAGGTCTTGAAGCTGGTGTATCGTCATGGACATGAACTATCAACACTAGTTTAGTAACAGTTAATTGGAGTTCATAGGCAGCGACTTGCATGTCGACTAGGACTCCCATCATTTTGTAATCGAGGTTTAGGCATAATTCATTCCTAGGATGTAGGGGTAAAATTCTATAAATTATAAAGATTGGGCCATTTGGAGGGTCCGCAAATTGATGATTCAAGGCCATTTTAGCTAGAGAATTTAGTATTTTTCTGCAATTTCTTTTTTATAAACTCTTGAAGCACTATTATTCATTTTTTGAATATTAATAAAAAAGCAAATTGTGGATTGCCTAATATACAATACGTGTTTGCGTAGTTGACGTTCTTTGTAGTTTGGTATTTTCTCTCATTCTAATCAGCAGCTTGTCCTTTCAGTTTTATTATTTTATGAATCATATTATGCATGTGAATGGTATATGAGGATGAAATAATAGAGCAATTTTATGATATTTTGATATCCAATTCCATTTATATGTGATTTGACTAACTTTACATATTTGTTGGAACATTGTTTGAATGCTAATTGAATGTTATTGATAATACTCCTTTGTGATACACCAACTTGGTAATTCCCTCAGTTTTTAAGTATTGGTTTTGTTATTATCTCTTGTTACCCTAACCGATCTTTTGACGTTTTTTAATTGAAGTTAAAATTACAAAATACAAACAATTTAAAGGGATTTTGTTTGTTTTGTTCCAACCAACAGGCCCCTTGATAGCTATAGTAACATCCGCCACTGAGTTATCTAACATCGTCGTGACTCAACTACAGAGACCTTGTAGTTGTTAGTCTTTAAGATTGACTCATTTTCAGGAGAGGACATGGTATACGTTCTCATATCCTACCTGACTGTTGTGGAGTGTGTCAAAATACCTATCAATAGACCACCTATGGTGTTCACCCCCCCTCCCCCCCCCCTCCCATCTATGCATGACTTACACTAATACCACTATGTGGTATTTCTAGTCTTTCCCATCACCACTTACGTGGTGGTCAAGGGTCTATAAATGCCCCCACCACATACGTGGTCAAACCTAAATATGTAAGCCCCCATAAAATTATGCAAGATTATTTAATTAACTTTTTATTAAAGGTTACTGATATAATCATAAAATACATAGACATAGAAATAGACGTATTTATTCTAAGCAAGAATGTACATATTTTACTCTTATAATAGGTATGATCACTCAATGGAATGATCATACCAACAAAGACAATCTCTAGACCATGCACGTTGACTTGATGCTAGCCTAGCATTAGGGTTCTATGATAACTTAACCCAAAACAAGATAAGACTCAAAACTAAAGGCCAAAGTACTTACTCGATCCTTTATTAGTTCAGTGTTCAAAAAGACTCAAGATGGCAATGAGACAATTCTCACTCGTCTATAATCCTCTCTCAGAGGATACTCTCCATGTTTCTTTAGAGATGTTGTCTTGATGAGCCCTTCTCTTGGTTAACACTTGGTCAATACAAACATTTGGTTATACCATATTCATCATTAGGGTTAGATAAGCGAAATTTCATCATGCATAAACATATATACATTCAATAAGAATTTCCACACTATACCATCATAACTTCAAGAACATAATATAAATTGACATCTCATCTTGTCATAAACAAACTTATGTTCATACTCATTGTAAATTCACTAGCCATTTTCTATGATAGTTAAAAGTAAACTTTCAAAAAATGAAAATAAGTTCTATGTAAAATTTGGGGATGTGACAATCAAGGCTATCCTCTCACCCTAGTGTAGACACCTAAAATTAATGTTTAATTAATTTAAGCTTGCCATCATAATTAACCAATTTAATTGTGTTAATTCCCTTCTTCTTAAGGTTAATTAAATCAAATTTAATCAATCTTGTCACTATAATCCAATAATTAATTTATCAAATAAATAAATTATTTCTCCATTCTTCCAAATCATTTAGTCTTCTAAATCATTAACTTAACTCAATACTCTTACTACTAAAGGATTTGGGTACCTCCTACCTTGTAAAATCTCTTTTGTCCCTAGTCAATGAAATAGTTCTCTTCCAACAATTGGTTAATTATCATTTTTATGGTGATTATTTTCTTGCTCTTATTGAGAAAGAAAATATTGTTACATAAGCCGTTTAGTGCCTAGATGTAGTGTTATAAAATTGCGACCCCTACAATTTTAACCACATTTTGGGTCCTCACCTTGGCGACGACATCTCCATCCCTAACCGAGACCTATTTTTGCATGTCCAACCCTTCTCTCTTCCTCCTTTATGTCTTGTGTCTTCTCTAGACCTTGTCTAGGCCCCAAAATAGGGCAGGGCAGGGGCGTGGCGCCCCTGTCCCCACCTCTTAGGGTGGTCCTATGTGCGGGCTGCCCGATCTCCTATGCATTATTTGTCTTCAGGGTTTGCAATTCCTCTTTGTCGGCCTTCAATGGTTGAAAATTAATCCTTGAGACATGTATAAAAAGGAATTCAATTCCCTCATTCATTCACGATGGGTGACAAATGAAAAACAAAAGGCCAGATAGAGAGCATAAGGAGAAGATACAAGATTTAGAGGTCATCATCAAGCATTCAAGCATTCAAGTCTTCTTCATTCATCCATTGGAGCAACATTACAACATTCATTTGCAAGAATGTGTGTGCTAGGGTTTTGTCATGTTACATGCCATTCCATACAACATTTGTGATTACATTCAAGAAGCAAAGCAATCATCATCAACAAGTTGCAGATCTACAAGGTATACATCTCCATTGTTTATATTCAAGCATTTGCAATTAATTTCTATCTAGGTTGATTCCTCAACTGGGGTTTGACTGAGGCAAACCCATATCCATAGCCCCCTTTTCTTCTTTTTCTATGTGTAGGTTGCAGGTGCACAACTGTAATTGCAAGTTTGGGCTTCATTTGCAGAGATGGAAGAACCCTTTTCGTTTCACAGATTTTGTGGTGGACCATGTACATTCCCGCCACGGTCCCGACAACTTTTCTCTAAATTTTCAGGGTAGATCTGCATCAATTTAATTAGCTCAGATCCGAAGTTACAACGCGATCCTGAACTAGTAGCACCTCATTTCACTCATTTCCTCTCTCCTTTCCACATAGTCAACAATTCAACTTTCTCATTTACAAAAGAGGGTAAATCACACTTCAACCACTTGCAATCCACTCTGAATTCACATCCTTGTTTCCCTTGGATTTGGATTTAGCGGATTCAACCCCTGTTTTGAATGTAAAGTTCTTCCCAAGTGAAAATCATCTTAGTGGCTTCCTTTCTCTCTCCTAGGTGGGGAGTCACTAGGATCCAATTTTCCACTTTACATTTTGGTGAACCTGACATCTTACACATTAATTCTGATTTCTCATTCTTGGATATGATTAATTGCAATTTGAATTTCAAATTTGAATTTTCAAGTTTGATCTATTTGCAAATTTTAGAGGTTAATTGCATAAAAACTCTAATTTTTCATTTTGAGAAAATTAAGCTTGTGAAGTGTACAATTTTAATTGCTTGTTTCAGATCTGATTTCTATTTCAAAATTGCAATTCAAATCTTTTTAATTTCTTGTTTTAGATCTGATTTCTATTTCAAAATGCAATCAAATCTGTCTCTTTACTCTAAAAATTCAGTGGTTAAATCATAAAGCCCTAATTTTTAAGATCTTTTCATTTTCGACCTTTGACTGCAATTTTGACTGATCTAGACATCTCCAAATCGACTATTTTTTTGGATTCCGCATTAAAATCGTAATCTCTACCATCCCTAAAAAATTTGAAAAAATTTGGTCGAACCGTGTGCGTTTGCACCACGGTCCTCGGCTATTTTCCCAAAATTTCGGGAGATGGAATTGACTGTATTTTTTTGCTCAGATCCAGAAAATCAGCGTACTTTATCAGTTTTAACACTCTCTAAGGTCAAACACAAATTCAAATTTCATCAAAATCACATCTTAAAATTAATTTTCATAAAAAAGTCCTAATTTTAGATATGTTTTTCTAGCAAATTCATATTTCACTTAAGAGACTTTTAATGGCAATTAATAAATTGGATTTACTTGCTCTTTCACATGTGATTATATTAATTTTGGCATATATTTATCATGTGTCGGATAAGAGTTTCTTCCATTTCCTGTTGCTTCTCTTTCTTCATAGCACTTGGTCATATTGTGTTGTTAGGATTTTCAAATTATTAGATCTCAAATCTTTCATATATTATTTATGTTTCATTATGGTGATGTTGTTGACAACATGCATTTCCTATGTTATTCACCTTAAAGCTTTTATAGATCCTAAACCTAGAGATCCTAATCTTTGTACCTCTCCTAGGGTATCTTGTGTGAAAGAAATGAGATCTAATGCTTTACCCAATGATCTTTCTACAAGAGAGCAAGCATTGGAAAGTAATATAGATCCATATTCTTCTTCTACACATACCCTTGAGCAAGGGGGCAATATGACAAAATTGACATTCTTACATCTTTAGATCCCCCTTATTATGCTAAGACCTGTCTTAAACATCAAAGTCTATGTAGAGAGGATGATGTCATGCATTTTATTCATGACCTTTCTCCTCGCATAGAAATCACTAAAAATGAGCTTTTAGATGATGAAGATATTCCTCCCCAATCTTCCAAAAAGGATAAGATTGATAAAGGCAAAGAGATTTTCATTCCACATGATACTCCTCCTTCATCTACAAATCCTTTTGTGCCTTCTTATACATCAGATTTCAAAGAAATTCATGATCTTGTTCCTCCATCTAGTCACTTACAACATTCTTATAGTCATGGTTTTCATATAATTACAAAACAAGGTTTTAAAGGACAAGGAATTGGGAAATTTGAGCATGGAATTCGTGTCCCTATAAATCATCCTACATAAACTACTACAAGAGGCCTAGGAAGTGGTACCACTCTTTCTATGGACGAATTCCTTAGGCTTCAAAACTTTAAAGATTACCTTCAAAAACAACAAATCAAGAGAGCCCGCAAGAATGCTTCTTCTTTAAAGTGTTCTTTTTGTTCATTTCATCAAACCCATGACCATAATGCTGATGATTGCCCCGGTTTTCAAAAATCTATTCAAGATGGCATAGATAGTGGCAAAATTAGAATTGTGGATAATGAAACACCTTCTTCTAACAAACCCTCTTCTTCATGGGAAGACGATATTTACCATCCTGATAGATTAGCTACAAGAATCTATTGGAGATTGAAATATGACAAGAACATTTCCTTTCCTTCTCAAAATAAAAACACAAATTTTAAGCAAGTGAAAGGTGTTGAATATTGAATTTTCCATGATTTATATTCACATTCTATTGGAAAATGTTATGCATTTAAGAAATTTGCTCAACTACAATATGATCTTGCACACATTTGTCTCACAAAATATCTAGCTATATTTCTTGGTAAAAACATTGTGCCTTAGCACTTCTTTTCCCTTCATGTTGCTCTTCATCCTATGGCATAATTAGCCCATTTCACAGGGGCTCTTTATCATCAGTGGTGGTAGTATTTTACTTTAACATACTTTGGGACATCAACATGAAGCCTATTTTTCTTCTTCTTTCTATACATTTATCTCTTTCTTTGTGCATTATTCATTGTTAGATCTCTTTTCTTGCATAGGGTTATTCTTATGTGAGCATGTGATTGTTCTTTGGTTTTCCTCTTTGCTTGGAGAGGGGCATCTTTAATGAATACTGCATTTCTTCTCTTTCCTTTATTCTCTTGGAAATCTTACCTCTTCTATGGTTTTGATTATTCGCAAGTATGATATGCCCCTTAGCAAGGAATGATCTCTTGGGAGATATGTATCCTTTCCTTGAGAGGATTTGTTCCACTAGGACGACATATCACTTGAAATTAATCACCATCAGAAAATGTGTAATATTTCTCCTTGTTCTCCTCACTTGGGGGGCAAGGATTTTCGTTCCTTTCCCTTGTATCATTATTTCCTTTAGGGGCTGCATTTTTCATATGCGATTATCATTTCTTACAATGTTATGCTTTTATGACTAATCCCCCTTGGGGAATGTATGATTCCTTTTCTCTCTTCTTTTCAAAGATTACCACTTCTTGAGAAGTGTATTTTATATTTACTGATGTCTTTTCTTGCATGTGTTCATGCAAGTTTGCACATTTGCTTATGTTTAATCTCTCTCTAGTAGATTGTGTAAGCTCTTCTCATTGTCCCTTAGCTTGGGGGGCAATGATCCTTCTCTCTCTCTTTCTCGAGGGATCCACTTTTCCCTATTAAGTGGATGGTGTGAGTTATATTACTTGATGTCATTCCTTGTGTAGAATTGTTGGTTATTGACTTAAGGATTCTCTCTTATACAAGAAGTGTTAATCCTTCACTACAACCTCTTTTACACTTGGTTACGTACATCTATGATAAATCCAACCATCCCTCTGGGGGATAAGAGTGAGTCATCCCTCACCAAGAATCCCTTTTCACCTAGAAATAGGAGGAAGGATTGCATTCTTGTTCTTTCCTTTTCTTGTTCTAGAAGATGTTATATTTGTCTAAGATAACTCCTCTTGGGGGTAGATGTCTTTTTGAACAAATATCTCTTCTCCTCCAAGGATCACCTTTACACTTACAGCAAGATATCTCTTGCCAGCTATCTTATCCTTGCTTGAAGAGTATTCCCTCTCTTGCTTGGATTTTTGACATTATTGCATAGCGAATATCTTCTTTGTGATGAAGGTAGGTATCCTTGTTCTACTTTCCTTAAGATATCACCATTAGCCTATGTTGACATCTTAAGGGGGAGGCACCCACACTGCTCCTTTGTACCATACTTCTCTCATGCATGGAACAATGGGACATTCTTGGAACCAGGGGGAAACCTCTTAGAGCAAGATTGTTGGTATTATGGATGACTTTGTCATGTGTTGCATTGGTTTTGTCATTGATGTCAACACTTGTCTTCTTGGAGGTTTACATTATGTTCACTGGTATGGTTAGTGACTTATGCATAGTCATCGACATGTGTTCACCAGCAGGTTATATTGTTCACCAGCAACAATGATAACCTGAAGATCATTTGGTTATGTCGAATACATGAATTGGAAGTTTGGTTTTGGTGTTTTGCTTATTGGTCTAATCGGGTTGACAGATTTGCCTTTACCGACAAAAAGGTTAGGTTATGGACCTGTACATGTTATCTACTCCAGATCAACATGACACGTTATGAAGATGATTTATTGATTGGTAAATGTATTGAGCCGACATTATGTATCACATCAAGACTTTTTTGTAATTGATTTAATTGTAATATCTTTAGTGAACCGACCTATTCATTTGGTCTTAGGTTTTGTATAAATGATTGTAAGATCTTATTGAAGAGCGGGATATGATTATTGTATGAGTGTATTTGAATATTGAAGAGCAAAAACAAGCAGATCCTTGTGTGAATCACACAGACATTATTCAAAGGTTGAAGGAAGGTTATGAAGGTGTTTTGACACTCAGCTTCAGAGCTTAACCAGTACTGAATCTAGCATTGGAGATACTATTTTGAGCAGTACACTATCATTGGATTTAACCATCCAATTGTGTAGTTAGTGTGACTCCTAATTTGTGATTGAGCAGTGAGCTCTAGGCAGTTGGCCTTTCTGCATGTGCAGAACCCATTTGTATACACATACTATCTGCAGTAGTATCATTTGATTGTGGGTAAGGTTTCCCACCGTGGTTTTTCCCTTACCGGATTTCCATGTCAAAATCTTTGTGTTATGTTTTGTGGATGTTGTTTCTATTTCTGTTTCATGCATTAAGTTAAACTGGTATTGCTATATCAGTTAATCTGTTTTATCGACACTTAAGTTTGGTTTACCAACATTAAGTTTAATTTGGAATAACTTGCATTTGGATTACAATTTATTGACAACTGTTTCACAACTGATTCACCCCCCCTCTCATTTGTCCTTCCCGGGACCTAAAAAAGATGTCGTCACTTTTTGTAAAGTGGGTCATTCTCAGAACCAGAGCACGGTCTCTTAGAGCGAGATGTCTTCACTTCTTCTTTTCTTGTACAGTGAGACATTCTTGGAACCAGAGGGAAACCTCTTTGAGAAAGATGTTGTCACTTTTCTCTTGTGCAGTGGGTCATTCTCGAAACCAGAGCATGGTCTCTTAAAGCGTGACGATGACACTTTTCTCTTATGCATGGTGATTATTCTCGGAACCATAGCACGGTCTCTTAGAGTGATATATCACACCTTTCTTGACACTTGCACTATACGGTGTTCTCACTCTCTCTCTTTACAAAGAACCTAGGAAAGATCTAAGGGCGAGATTTTCCACATCCTTCCCTCCATGGATCACCTATTTTTAGGGGCGAGACGTCCATGGTTTCTTTCTTCTTTTCTTTTCTTCTCATGGATCACCAAAGTGTGTATTCATGTTCTCTCTCTTCTTCCTCTCATGAACTCATAGTTTTACTATTGATAGTTCATGGATGATGTCAAATTTGCTCTTTTATGTGATGGCATTAGTCTTTGTGTCCTGATTAGTTGTTGAGACATTCGGGCTCAAAATCTCTTCGGCTAGTTAGTTAGTTGTCTTGTGTCTTTTTCTTGTCGTGTGTCTTTTTGCACTTTGTCTTTGTTTTGTGTGCTCTTGCATATGTCGACATGAGTTAAGACCCTAAGATTGGGGGCTTTTTGCTCCTCAATATTAGTGGTGTCTTATACTCCTTGTGGTATTGCTCTGCATCTCTCACCTTCATCTCTCTTTCTTCTACTTTACCGGCAGTAGTGGCGAAAGCCATACTCTCGCTAAAGTGGGGGCTGAATGTAGTGTCATAAAATTGTGACCCTTGCAATTTTAACCACATTTTGGGTCCTCACATTGGAGACAATATCTCCTTCCCTAACCGAGACCTATTTCTACATTTCCAACCCTTCTCTCTTCCTCCTTTATGTCTTGTGTTTTCTCTAGACCTTGTCTAGGCCCCAAAATAGGGCAGGACAGGGGCGTGGCACCCTTGTCCCCACCTCTTAGGGTGGTCCTATGTACGGGCTACCTGATCTCCTATGCATTATCTATCTTTGGGGTTTGCAATTCCTCTTTGTCGGCCTTCAGTGGTTGAAAATTAATCCTTGAGGCATGTATGAAAAGGAATTCAATTCCCTCATTCATTCATGACGGATGATGGATGAAAAACAAAAGGACAGATAGAGAGCATAAGGAGAGGATACAAGATTTCAAGGTCATCATCAAGCATTCAAGCATTCAAGTCTTCTTCATTCATCCATTGGAGCAACATTACAACATTCATTTGCAAGCATGTGTGTGTGTGTGTTAGGGTTTTGTCATGTTACATTCCATTCCATACAAAATTTGTGATTATATTCAAGAAGCAAAGCAATCATCATCAACACGTTGCAGATCTACAAGGTATACATCTCCATTGTTTACATTCAAGCATTTGCAATTACTTTCTTTCTAGGTTGATTCCTCAACTGGGGTTTGACTGAGGCAAACCCCTATCCACAACCCCTTTTCTTCTCTTTCTATGTGTAGGTTGCAGGTGCGTAGCTGTAATTGCAAGTTTGGGCTTCATTTACAGAGACAGAAGAACCCTTTTCGTTTTACGGATTTTGTGACGGACCATGTACATTCCCGCCACGGTCCCGACGACTTTTCTCCAAATTTGCAAGGTAGATCCACCTCAATTTAATTAGCTTAGATATGAAGTTATAGCGTGATTCCGAACTGGTAGCACCTCATTTCACTCATTTCCTCTCTCCTTTCCACATAGTCAACAAGTCAACTTTCTCATTTACAAAAGAGGGTAAATCACACTTCAACCACTTGCAATCCACTCATAATTCACATCCTTGTTTCCCTCAGATTCGGATCTAGCGGATTCAACCCCTCTTTTGAATGTAAAGTTCTTCCCAAGTGAAAATCATCCTAGTGGCTTTCTTTCTCTCTCCTAGGTGGGGAGTCACTAGGATCCAATTTTCCACTTTACACTAGATATATTTTACCAGAATTGTGGGTTAAGTAGTCAATGGTAAAAGACTTAATTATATAGAAAGACATTTCCTTATAGATTGCATTTTCATAATCATTTTGGTTGTAAATGGATTTGACCATGGAGAAATATTTTGCCTTGTGGACGTTCCATTTGCACTTTAGGCTTTGCCTTGGCACTTTGTCAAGGAATAATGAATAGAATTGAAAAAATCCCTACTATTGAATTACCAAGCCTCTTTCTCTACCAAGTAAATTTCAAATATGCTCAAATTTTTCGGTATCCATGCATGTATATCACTCTTCTTGTTGGATTCCTTCCAAGGTTTCATACTTGCAAATTGAAAAAAAAATCCTCAAAGATGCTTTGGGATACTAGTGAAGGACATCAATGTATTTGTCATGTGATATGGGATCTCTATTGGTATTATTTATGATCTATAGTATTCCCTCAAGGAACGTGATTTACATCAAATCATATTAAATTAATGTTTGAGTTTGACTCACTGATTGAAATTGGCTAACACAATCATTAATAGGTGTATGATCTTATATTTAAGACATTACACCAGATTAAAACCATACTAAATCCTTATGCTAATTAAAAATACAAAAACTTTAGATTAAGTATGCAAATATTAGATAAAATATTTCTTACCTTAAATAACAAGAACGAGGGATTTCCATTGTTGAGTGGATTCCCTCATGAATATGAGTGATGTAGTTGCTCCTATATTCTTCAAGATCTCGATAGCATGTTCTTGTATGTGTATGATTGATGTATGCTCTTGATATACCTTGATGCTTGACGTCACCCATGCACTTGATGATATATGAAGGTGGTGACACGCACAAGAGAACAATGAATGATTTTAGGGCTTAATCTATATGTGCTTCTGTGATATTGTGAATGACAGATTAAATGATAGATGCATAGTGGAGATGCACTTGGTGCATTGAATCATATGCAAGGGGCTATTTTCAAATTAAATTAAATTAAATTAAATTTCTATTTTCAAATTAAATTAAATTTAAATTAATTATTACATAGATGGATGATGTGGACCTATTAATTTGAATTTTAAAGGTATAAATTTATTTAAATTTCATTTATTTATTTTAAGCGGGCGAGAGTGGACCCATTTAATTTAATTTAGTAATGAGATAGAAATGGATTTATTTACTTTCAATACTAAGATGGGAGTTGATTTATTTAATATAAGTGATAAGATGAAAGTGGATTTGATATAATAATGGGACATATGTAACTTTTTTAATTTAACCATGGAGTGACGTGGATCTAATTAGTGGAGAGAATTGTGGGTGAAATTAATTAAACATTCTAGATGAGGTGAAATTTAGGTGTCTACAACAGGTTCATTGATTCTTTGTGTGCATATAGTAAGATCATTCATGGTGATATTTAATTCCATGTTGACATGACTTTGTTATAAGAAAGTGGTGGTAAGGTCATTAAATCTTTTAATGGAACTTTGTGGTAACTAGTGAGGCCATTGAATAATAACGCTTTAGGGTTCATGGACACAATTTAGCTAAAAACATTATCATAACAAGCAAAGTCAATACACGTGATCATAAAATATTAGATGTGAATACTCAAATATCCTTTTCTATTACACGATTCAAAATGAGGATCCATAATTCCTATAGGCGATGGCTTGACAACAATACCAAAAGATAAAGCTGTGTGGAGGATTTATTTAATAACATAAAATTTCTTTATATCTTTGATTTTCTTCTTTATTTTAGCTATTTCTCATACTAGTGTATCCAAGATGGTGGTGGAGACAAGCATGGTGTTGAGAGTATATAAAATAGTAGAGAAGGTGTATTAGGGTCATGATATAAAAGATAAGGATATAGATATGAATGGACTGACCATACCATGGGATAACTTGGTCATGGGTTGAGAAGGGAAAAAATATATTGGCTATATGAGTGGATTGCATAGTAGCAATTTTTATATGGGTAGAACAATTAAATGTGGATGGAATGCTAGGAGAAATGAAAGCATTGGTGGTGTACACGATGGACAAGGAGTATCCATGAGGTAATCCATATCACGGGGTGAAGCTAATTAGGAGTGAGATAGGAGCAAGACTAGTGTTAACAATGGTAGTGACCATGAAAGTGGTAGGGTCGGAAGCTGAGGATAGATTAGAGGATAAACCATTAGAAGGATTTATTAAAGATCTAAGATCTTGTTAATTTCCATGGAATGTAGACATCCCACTTATATCTTGTAAATGTGATTCACCAATTGATTAGAAGATTTGAATCACATAAATGCATCAATTGAATCTTATTTAATAAGCTTCTTAACCACACTTGCATCATGATCGTAGTCTTCTTGATCACCCAAGTTGGCCTCAACATGACTTCCATTACATATATCATTATTGTCAAAATGAGTGGCTACTTTAGGTTCTAAATAAGCACATATGAATGGAAGATTAGTGCGCCTCAATGAAAGATTAACATCATGAGTAGCTAATGGTATAAACAATGATATGACAAAGGACAATAAATCTCAAATTTGGAAAGTATATTTTAGATCTAAAAATAAGTGTAAAATGTAAATGTTGAAACCAAAGGACGGGTGTGTAGGGTAGAAGAAGAGGTAGGCTATGCAAATACATGCAAAACTCTAGAATAAATGATGCATTAATAAAAACATGAGAATAAAAAGGAAGACTAGATCTAAAAATAAGTTGTAAGAGAGACTAGGCTATATGGTGGACATCCTCACAAAAAATGCAAAAGAAAAAATAAATTTTGTTTCAGCTTAACCTTTTGTTAATCTAATATAATTCAACATGTAAGCATCAATTAACCTAGACTAAATAACTGCCAACTACAAAAATAAGTAATTTAGAGTTAAATGCTATTATATTAAAAAAATAGAAAACAAATATGTGTACTTAGTTATAGGCTTAATAATGAGTACCTATGCTATAATTCTGAAAATTGGATTGGTTTGGGATTGAAATAGGACCTCTCTATTTGCATTAGAAAACAAATACGTGTAGTTAGTTATAGGCTTAATAATGAGTACCTATGCTATAATTCTGAAAATTGGATTGGTTTGGGATTGAAATTGGACCTCTCTATTGGCATTTTGACCTTGATTATGAGTAAGATTCATGTCTTTATCTTGGTTGAGTCTATATTTAGTTATCATTTTTGCATTTCAAGATTTGTCATGTATTGCATGGATTTGATCTTATTAGCTATGCACTTCGACCATTAGGCTCATCAAGTTTATTGGTGTTTTCTAAAAAAAAAAGGAGATTGACTTTATAGTTGTGTAAAGGGTCAATAGATAATAAATAATCACATAAATGTCCTAGGTTATAATATTGTTTTTTTACTACACAAAGCTGAAATGTTCTTGAGATGCTTCTTGAATGCAAATAATATTTGAATTATATTTATAATGATAAAATGAATGTAGTTAAATTATGAATTAGATTTTTGGATGTAAGATGTATCTCACATTTTAAGAATGATAAAAAATGATAGACTAGGTAATATAATTTGTATACAAAAATAAATATTTACTCGGAGATGATGTAATAAACATAAAGTGCTAAAATTGACAACAATAAAATGACTTTTTACCGTAATCATCTATTCTGTGTTGGTTTACGTGTTGTTTTATATTGTCACATGGTGGCAGCCAAAATCACAAACAAGTTCAGTCAAACTATCCAAACGCCGAAAAGAGTAAAACCTGGGTAAAGTGGAAAACCACAGAGCAATTGCCTAAAATACTTCGCAAAAATCTGGAGAATCCCTCGACATTTAATAATTACAATGTCTCTCCACCACTCTCCTCGGCAGTCTCAACTACTCTCTTCCATCTGCATTTATTCAAATTTACCGTCCCTAAGCTCAGGGAAGAAATCTTGCTCAACATCATACAAGGTATCGAGAGGTCCGAGGTTCGAATCCCTGAGATGTCAATCTACGGCTGTTTCAGGGGACGTTTCCATTCAGGCGGAAAAGGGATTCGTGGACCGGAACGTGGTGCAACGCAGTGTGGTTCGCCTCGGTTTGCCAAGCAAGGGTCGCATGGCCACCGATACACTTGATCTGCTCAAGGTATTTATTCATTTGGGATGTTTTTCTTAGATTACCATTTTATAAGAAGATTTTTCCCTATATGGTGTGGATTTCAATGCTCAATTTATCACTGAAGTATCTTATGTCTTCTTTTTAGCCTGATAAATGGACCTCTGTTTAATGTACACGTGACTTGGCAACGTTTGCAATACCTATGACAGTATTTTTGTCTTCACGATTGTTTTAGTTTGTGTTTTCACTATTGATAACCTCTCTCTATATGCTCTCTGATGTTTGGCATGTCTTCTGAATTTGTTTCACTCATCCACTCTTAAGCTAGGTCTGTAGAGTACTTACAACAATCTCATGACTACTTAGAAGTTATGACATCCTTATGACTGTCCTTTAATTCTTGTCATCCATCATTTGCGTTGACAATGAGCAAACTCTGTTATTTATCCTTGCTCACTGCCATTCCCTTTGGGTAGATTTTTGTCATTCTAGCTCTCCATAAAATTCATGAACCACTCCATTGTCCATTATTGCGTCTAACTATCATTTCTCTTTATGCTTGTCTTCTTCATGGGGGCCTTTAATTTTCATTTCTTCCCCTTTCAACGGTCATATGACTGTATCTTTTCTTTTACTTGTCATTGACTGTCGTATGGTTTTTTAATAAATTCTAACCTTCTAGGACTGCTATTCACCTCTTGCCCACTTACCGTGTTTTCTTGATAACAAACTCCGGGGTGTGTGAGGCTTTGAAAAAACACATCAAAAACTGCAGCAACATACCATAATCCTTGGATATAAATTCTTTGACACCTTTTAAGACCTTATTCAAATTCCAAGCTCTGCAGTAACAAAGGAGCTGCATGATGGTTTGTATGGGTGCTGCTCCTCGTGACCATGCTGATGATATATGTCCAAGGAAAATGAGAAGGATGTTTCACACCTTGTGACAGCTATGGAGATGGTGAGGATCATATCTGCACTTACGTGCAACCTAATGGGTTCGTTTGTGATGATGACAATGATACTGACGATGTGCATGCAAGTGTTCAATAAAAAATGTGACTCCTTGCTTGGTATGCTCCCATATTTGATGCCTATAAGACAATGTTGATCTTCATATAAGTTGTAGACTGCTGTGGTATGTGGTTCTTCATCTCATGACAGCCATTTGGATAGATGTTGCAGTGTGACAAGTGAAGCCTGTAGTAGGAGATATTTCTAGTAAAAAAATACAGGAAGATGAGTTGCAGATATCATAGTTGGTTGTTAATAAGAAAATGAAGAGAACTGAAAAGAAAACGTTTATGAATAAGAGATGGGTAGATTGTGTGGAATCCCAAGATAAAAAGAGAAAGTGTTAGATCTTAAGAATGAAGTATATGAAGAAGAATTGGAAAAGCTGATGCATTCATTGTGCTGCGTGCATGAAGAATGCAATAGCTGAAAATGATTATTGGAGATCATTCGATTTGTGAAGATTTCTATGTGGTTGGATTGGGAGATACTCACCTAGTGCTTAGAGTACAACAATCTCTTGGAGAATTTCCAGAGAACTACTAGTTTATGGAATTGAAATTCAAAAATGAAGGAAAGGAAATAGATCTAAAGGGAATTAGGAATGGAGCACCTTGAGTGATTACTGTTGAAAGGATGGAAAGAGTATTTATAAGAAGACAAGTTGCTCACCCAAAAAGTCAACCATGGGCACAAAGGATGCTTATCATATTGATGTACAAGTTGTGTTGGAAAGGCATAGCAAGGTATTTTAGGACATTCCTCCAAGAGTATCACTTGATTGAGGGTTTCAACACATTATTGAGCTTGAAATGGGTACAAAGCTGGTGATAACCGCTCCCTACCATCACCCTAGGATCCACAAGGAAGAGATAGAGAAGACAGTAAAGGAGTTATTGAATATGGGCCACATCATGTCAAGTTCTAGTTCACTTGCCTCTTTAGTAGTACTAGTGAAGAAAAAAGGACAATACCATGAGGATGTGTGTTGACTACCGTGCATTAAATAAGAAAACAATCAAGAATAGATATCCTATCCCTAGGATTGACAAACTGATAGATGAACTGCATGGAGCTCTATATTTCTCAAAGATTAATTTGCACTTAGGATACCATCAAATCATAATGAGGGATGAAGATATTTGTATGACTACTTTCAGGTGTCATTGTGGAAAAGTCATGCCCTTTGGCTTGACTAATACTCAACAAACTTCCAATCATGTATGAACAAGGTATTTAGCAAGCAACTAAGAAAGTTGGTCCTAGTTTTCTTTGATAATATTTTGATATATACTAAGACTTGAGAGGATCTCTTGAAACATTTGGATGAAGTCTTGACCATTTTGGAGCAACAGTCATTTTTTGCCAAACAATTAAAGTATGAGTTTGGGCTTACGGATATTTTGTGTTTGGGACATTTCATTAGTGAACAAGGAGTCCAAGTGGACCAACAAAAGATCCAAGTCATTCAAGGTCGACCACCCCCAAGAATGTCTCTCAATTAAGAGGATTCTTAGGATTGTGCAGCTGCTATCGAAGGTTTGTAAGAGGATTCTTCAAATTGGTATCACCATTCATTGATTTAACTATGAAGGGAGCATTCAAGTGGATAGATGCATCAAGGCAAACTTTTAATAAAGCGAAAGATGTAATATGATCCTGTCTAGTGCTTATTGTTCCAAAATTTTCACCTTCTTTTGTATTGGAATGTGATGCCTTTAGGGAAAGCATTGGAGCATTTTGATACAACATCCCATTGCCCTTAAAAATGGAAACTTATAGATGCAGAAAAGAAGTTTTGTATTTGTGATAAGAACTAGCAATCATGCATGCCTCAGTGAAGTTTAGACAATATTTGGTTTGTGGTAAGTTTGTCGACAAGATAAATCGCGATAGTCTTAAGTACTTTCTTAATTAGAAAGACTTGAATGACAAGCAACAAAAATGGGTAAGCAAGTTATGGACATATGATTTTGATATTGAATATGTGAAGGGGAATAAGCATAATGTAGTTGCTAATGCAGTATCTTGAATGCCTACTTTATGTCCAATTTCTGATATCTTTGTTGATTGGGCCATGCCATCATATTTAAATATGCCAAGAATGATTATGCTACTACCATATTGGATGGAAGAATACAGGATCACAAGTTCGAAGTGGTGAGTGATCTAATTCTACATAAAGAGAGGATATATTTGGTCCCAAAAACAAAGTTGAAGGAAAATATTTTAAGAGCCATATACGACACTCCATTTGTTGGGCATCTAGGATATATCAAAACATACAAACGGCTTAGAGAGAGAATCTCTTGGAAAGAAATGAAAGGGGATGTGCTCAAGCATATTACGAAATGTTCATCTTATCAAAAGAACAAGTGAACAAGTCTATTTTGCAAGTCTACTTCAGCCCTTACCCATCCTTGAGCAGAAGTGGGAAAGTATATTTATGGGCTTTGTCATTGGGTTACCCAAAGTAAATTATAGTAAAGCCTGCATTTTTTGTTGTAGTTGATTGAATTGCTAAGTGTGCACATATTAATGCCATATCTTTTGATTTCAAGGTGTCCCAAATTACCGATTAATTTTTTCAAGGAGGCATTCAAATCACATGGTTTGCCCAAGAACATCATTAGGGATAGGGACAATAAGTTTTTTAGTCATTTTTGACAAGAATTGTTTCGTTTGGCAAGAACAAAACTCACCCCTAACACAAGTCACCACTCCCAAACAGATGGGCAAATTGAGATTGCCAACAAATGGATCGAGGGGCACCTAAGAAATTTTGTTTTTTAGCTCCCAAATGGATGGGCAAATTGAGATTGTCAACAAATGGATCGAGGGGTACCTAAGAAAGTTTTTTAGTAGCAAACAACTTGGGTCAAGTGGCTACATTTGGGAGAATATTGCTGTAAAATCTCCTATCACATGTCCATGAGTATGTCGCCTTTAATTACGTTGTATGTGTTGGGACTCTTTTTTTTTGTGAAATATACTTGTGTGTTAGCTCATGTTGTGTTTTTACCTATGTTTGGGCTTCATTATGTCAAGAAGGCTGGATATTCATCATAAAATTATGAAAAACCTAAGAATTCTAAGTGTTCTTGGTGTTGGAAGGTTTCCCTTTGTATTCCAAAGCTATGATCAAGTTTTGAAATTCCCTCAAGTTGCTGATGATGATGTTGAAGGATATTAAAGGGGCCTGATATAAATAGGGAAATATTGTCGTAATATTTTCCAAGGTTCAAAGCGCCAAATAAATGAATGCAACAACATGTTTTCTCCCATCGCCTACTTTGTGTATTCACCATCGCCTACTCTTTGTATTCACCATGAGTGCAGGGGTCTTATTTTCAACTACCATTTACCAGAATTAATCTGATGTGTTCACTTTGAGTGGAATTTGAGCAGGATTTTACTGAGATTCTTGAGTTTGATCTGCTATAGAGCTGTGCCTTAAGGTTATGCCCTAGGTGTATTTGGAAACATTTTTGGTTCATTTTTGAAAGGAGGTTGGTTGTTGCTGTTGTGTTCCATATGGCTGTGTGTGCTAGTGCTGTGAAGACTGACCAAAACCACCAGTTCAGTCCGTTGAAGGGAGTAAATGCTTGTAGAATAAAAAGGAGGTTAATATTGTAAGTGGTTTTATATAATGTCTCCATGACAATTTGTATTTCTTCATAGGAAACTCTTTGCTGCAGCTAGGATTTTTTCTCTTTGTCACATTTGTTGGCACAAATGTAATACTAGATTTGACAAATGTAACAGCATTGTAATACATTGCAAACCATCTAATGATTTCTTCCATACTGGAGATGGATTTATACAGTTTTATAATGGATTATTAAGTATGTTTTGTTGTTGAATATCACAATCTCTGGTGTATGTGAATTACACTGCTCATTCTTCCTTGTGGTTTAAGTTTGTTTTCGTTTAATAGATTGACTGAACTGCCCAATAAATACGCACCGGTCTTGGAAGCACTTGACCAATCTCACATTCTTAAAACAAATCAAAAAGTTAATTTGTAGTTTAGGAATGGAAATTAGTTCTGTATATTTGTGGTGAAGTGCTATTAATAGGGAAAAATTTGAAGCAAGCCTCATCAAATCATTCATCTTATGTGAGACATGTTTGCATAATTTTGTCAGCAATCTAGAGTTCTTATGTAGCTAGTTATGCCTGACTTAGTGAGAGAATTCAGGGTCAAGCATGCGATTCGGGTGTGGCTGTTGGTTGTTGATTAGGTTGCCCATTTTGTTTGATTTGAATTCCTGTTAAAGCATACCTCTAGGAACACCCCTCTAAGTCTAAGTTAGGCTTGAAGTGTAGGAGAGATTACCCACTCTTGTCAATCAGTCTTTAACCTTCCACAATTTGTAGATAAACCTTGATTTTTCTTTCATGATGACAACCTTGACCTTGAAAGTTAAATTGTGTTCTAGGATTTTGGAGTTGTGGTTTTGGGACTCAACAATATGGACAATCAAATAAAACAGGGTACCCAAAGCAACATATATGATCAAGTATAGTTAAGAGATATTGAAGTGTCTAGAAACCATCTTCAACATGCTCAGAACCAATAGAAGGTCTACGTAGATCAATGACACATAGAAAGAGTATTTGAAGTTGGAGACATGGTTTATTTGATGGTACAACCCTATAGGCAGTCTCAATTGATGAAGAAATGAGTAGAAAAGTTGAAGCCCAAGTTTTATGGCCCCTATAAGATCATAAGAAAGGTAGGAGAAGTAGCTTATGAGCTAGAGCTACTAGAGACCAGCAGAATCCACAATATTTTCCATGTTCTTTCCTTAAAAAAAGTTTGAACAGCATGTTGGACCTTCCAAAGAATTGCAACCTTTGGATGATGAAGGAAGATTCATATTGATACTAGAAGCTATGTTGGATACTCGGGAAAGAAAGTTGAGAAATGGAACGATAAACAAGTACTTGTTATGATGGAACAACTTGCGAGTAGAAGATGCTGCATGGGAAAGGGCCAACATTATGAAGCATCGAAATTTGAATTGCTTGAGGAAGCAATTTTGGGGAGGGAGGACTTCATGTCCCCTTTTCTTGTAGGATTCAAGGTTGCCCCTTAAGCTTATTTTCTATTTTCTGTGGGCTCGGGGAATAAATGAGGGAAATGACTTATCATATTTAAGTGTGTTATAAGTAACCATTCAAGTGTTTTAAAGTGGATGTCTGATTATGGGACACTTTTGTGTTTTGCAATCAAGCTTTATTTCTTTAAGTGGTGTCGACCAAAGGATGATGAGTGGGGTTCTTTTGGAGGGAAAATGAAAGAGTTTGAAATTCTCTTTTGGAGGGAAGTGAGCATTCAAGTGCCTATTTAAACTAACTCAAATGTCAATGAGGAGAGGCTTGTTTTATCAATTCATTTCATCAAATAGATTGGACATTTAGTTTGTCTATCATCGGAGATTGGAGGATGGAAACCCGTTGGTTTCCATAGCTGGTTAGTGGGTGAAAACCTGTATTCCAACATTGTGCAATTCCTTATAGGGATTGTGTTTGAACTGCAACAGTTTGTTGTGTTGGTGGCTTCTATGACGCTTATTGTTGAGTGATCAAAGGCTCCCTTAATGCCTAGGGTTTGTAATTCCTGAGGTGGTTCCTTTAGCACCATTATTGTAGATTTGCTACATTTTTGAATTATAAAATTTGCTGTTATTGTTCCTGGAAAGATTTGGTAATATTGAGTTGATTGTAAGTTGAAATTGCACTGAATTAACCAGTTATTGTGGATGATCGTATTGACTGTCACATATCTAAGGGTTTTCACTTAATTTCTGCATATTATGTTGAGAATAATATTTGTTGTATTAGATCTGATTTTGTAATAAATTGAGACATTTATGTTGATTGGAATTAATTCAAGTAGAATTCATATCATATTCCTATTGGGGATATCACACACCTGCATTCTCTTTTGAATGCTACTTAAGAATGAAAGACAATGTTTTCACAACCATCACCAAGAAGGAAGAGCTAAGCTTGAAATTGCTTGCATAATGACAAAATTGAGTACTAGAGATTTGAGGCTTTGACAGTCCATAATATTTGAAAGATTTTTGTGGAAAAAAGCTATGTGAAATTTCTTGAATTAAGATTTTAGGCCCCACCGCAAGATATATCATCAGGAAGAAGCATATGTTAGAATTGCGGACCAGAAGTCTTTATATATATAATTTGCCACAAATAGATGATGCCCATTGGGGCCACCAAAGAAGAAAACAAGAAACAAATTGGTGGTTGCAATCATCAAAGATTGACTAATATCAATATGTAACATTGTTGGTATTCATGTAACACATATTTCCAACTATGACCCTTACACTACTAATATCATATGGTAGCCAGCCTTGTAATGCACATCTCTGACTATGACTTTGTGTGTCACTCAGCGGAGTGGTACACCTATGACACTCTTAACCATGCTAGTGCCGGTTAGTTTAATTTTAAATTCATGCATTTTTTATTATGAATTTGGTGTTTCTGTAGTGTATCATTATGCAGGTATCAATATGTAATACCTTGGTGAAGCTTGAGTTGATATTTGCACAATTATCTAATTCCAAGGTGAAGAAGATTGACTGAATATGAACAAACACAATTGTCTCATATGTAGGTGAAGATCGATTCTATTGACACCATTATCTAACTATCTTAATATTAATATGATTGCCATACCTAGATGAGTATGGACTCAATATTAACACAACTATGTAAAACCTAGGTGAAGAATGACTCCAAATGAACATGATTTTTTAGTTTCTAGTTTAAGGTTGATTCATATTAAAATGTAGCTGGTTCTTGTAAATTTTTACTACATAATGATGCAGTACAAAATCATTAAATGCATAAAAAATAAAGAGCAAGTGAGCTCCACAATGAATTGTTTGTAGCACAACACTTGCTGAAGGATTTGCATATGAGGGAGCAAGCCATATGATTGGAATCTTGGTTGGTCCTAGGGAAAAACCAATCTTTAGAAGGACAGATCTATAGATTATGTGATTGAAAATATTATAAGAGTAAACCAATGTACATTTGAGATATGTAACCAGAAGACTAGCAAATATGAATGCTGGTTCTATTCACAAACATGAATGATTAGGGTACACCGTACAATAGATGTTTACAAACAGTGCAGCAAGCAATGAAGATTCTTGTGACCATAAAGAGTTGAACATATCAAATTGGCTTGCCTACAACTATTTAGTTATCCTTCCTCTTTCAATTCAAAGAGATAAATGAATGTTTACTTTGCAATCACAAACAAGACGAGGAATTTGTAATGACTCATCTTGAGCTGCTGAGCTTCCAACTGTTTGTAGTTGAGCATTCTGATGATTGACATTTTGTTTCATTGTAGGAGAAGTCCATGCATATGCTAATATTATGAAGTGCATGTGTGAGGTTATGCAAAGTCATGCATGCTGGTGTCCGATGGAGCAATGGTCTGCAAGGGATCATGTGTGATGGCATTGGATGAACAATGCGCAAAGTCATGTGAGGTGGTGTATGATAACACCATGTGTTGCATGTGAGATGCATGTGCTGTGGAGGAGAGTTTGGAAGTTTATAAGACTATCAAGGTGTGCACAATGTTTGTGGAGGCTTGTGCAGCTATGCTATGATCAACATGGGATTAATTGTGGAGGAAAATCCATGATTAAGTTTGTTGGAGCTGGATCAGTACTGGATTGACCTCTTAGGACATTATGCTTTGTCCGTGTGAGCATCACCTAGATTCAATGAGTGTGAAGGGGATCGTTCAAACTGATGAGATATTGGTTCATGTGTACAATCATTCATAGGTCATAAAGATTCACTTAGTAGGAAGACATGACTGATAACCAAAGAATGTTATTAGATCATGATTTGTTTCCTATGATAGTGCTTTCAATTGAAATAAAACCAAAGCATATTCCAAATATGGGAACAAATGCTTTTCCAAATTACTGATAGGTTAATAGGCTGTAAAAGCCTAGCAGATTGTTGGAATTTCATATCATAAATCCCATTTGAACTCTTCTTGCTAACAAGTGTATATGTTATTGCCTAAATTGTCGATTTGGGTACGGAACCAGAACCCAGTTTGGTGGTACGACAATTTTTTTCCCTTGGGTATGGGTATATATATCCAAAATTATAAATTATAAGAACAATGATACTCATCATTCCATAATTGCCAGTAAACAGTTTATATAAGTACCTCATAATATGATATTTATAATTTGCAAAAATGATGATGCTCAAGTCTCAAAATGGCATTTTACAAATGAAAATTCAAATTGCAATTGATATTTAATATTCATATTCTTCTTCATCAAAAGCATCAAGGTCAACATTTTGTTCAATTTTATTTGAACCACAATCAATTGGATTGCCACTCCCACTAGCTGTGTCAAGTGCAGAAGCTGCCTCATCTATAGAGATCTCGTCAAGCTGTGCAGCTGTAGCATCTAAATCAGCACACTCAGGGGTTAGATCCTAATTCTTTGTCTCACCCTCATTGTATTCAGGTTTCTTATGTGACAAGAGACAAAGGTTGGAGTGTATGTAGACCAAATCCTCTATTTCTTTTGCACCCTAAACGGTTGTTCTTGATTGAGTGGATGGAGTATGTACTCCAATTCTGCTCAGCTGAAGAACTTTCAATCTATTGAGTTTGCATACAACATTTAGTATTTAATGTTACAATTCAAGAATCAAAACTTAAAAGTTAAAACATAAATTATAATTATATGTAATGTCCCCATTTGGGATTGGCCTTAATTTAGTCCTGAGACAACGGTTCTAACTTAAAGTGAGAGTTGTAATATTTTAATAAGCATAATTTTAACTAAACTGGATACATTTCATTATAATAATTAACTTAAAATTCTAAGATTAGTTCAGAGGATGGAACTTATCTTCATAATTTTCTCCGATATGTACCCTTGAGATATATGCCTCAATGGTATACATTGCTGCTGCTCAACTGAGCCTTCAGATTAGAGTCATAATAAAATAGATTCTCAACAACTTATGCTATAGTTCTCCCTTTCAACTCGATCCTCCAATGTTATGAAATGACTATAAGTCTGCCACACAATTCTCTTCACAAGAAGCTCTTTATATCACATTTGAGACTGCTATAGATTTGGTCACAAGTCTGATTTATAGAGATCACAATCTCCTTGCAATCTGCTTATCATATACACTTTTGAAGTAATCTTTTATATAATGAATTATTCCCTTGGTGAATGTATTCCAACTATCTTCTTCTAATACACTTACAACCCGCTCTCCCAAATATATTCTTCTTTTTTTTTATATATATTTTTCCTCATGCATCCAAGCTTGGTATTTCTCCCGCTTTACTTGGGCAGTCAGACTTGGATAAGAAAGATACCTCTTCCCCTTTCCCCATGTCTCTCATTCTTTTTTATATCTTTAATTTCCATAAGAGTCGCCTCACTTCATTTGAGGAGTCATATCTCTTTGTTTATTAATAAACATAATTGTTAACTCAGACACATGTTTATTATCCTTTAATTACTGACTTTTATGTGATTGTTGAACTGTCACTTGGTCATTAATAATATATTCCACAATTATCATATTTATCGTTGTATACTAATGTTCTTTGTCATTAAAGATTGGTGCTTTGATAGGCATCTCTTTTATCGCTGTTCAGACATTTCCTTTTGTAAATCGATCATTTGACATGCTGGTGATATCGTAATTGATATTATTAGTTGATGCCATTATTATTACCGATTGCTATTGCTTGTAGATAGAATAACAGTGATAGTTATTGTCTTTCAATAAGACGATGCTCTTCATATTGCCGTTGGATGATCAGTTGCTGTCAAGCATAATCTTCAATCATAGCTCCCCTTGACTTACTGCTGCTCTTATATATTTCTTTGATATTATTGCTATCGTTAGATATTCCATTTGTGATGGTGGATTACTGGAATGTTCCTACTGATTTATGGATCTTGCTTTCTTTGTCTTCTATTAAAGTCATTTGTTAATGGATCGCTGGGTGCTACTTGCTCTCTTAATCACTTTGGGATATACGTGACTGAATCATTGCTATCGACAATATCATTGTATTCAGTCAAAGTCTTTCCATAACCAATGATTGTTCAACACGAATTTTCTTTGCTGATATTATGGGAATGTAGCGACCGAAGTACCTCAACTATTGTTGCCCAATAAATCTCTATTGTTCTTTAGAAAACTTAATCCGATGATTACTTGATATAAACGTATTTCATATTCATATGAATCAGTCCAATGATACCCATTGGTTCATTGTTTTGGCTTAGTACTCATGGCTAGGACATGGCAGTCCGCCCTTCCTGAAATTGCTTGTCCTCAAGCAATTAAAAATTTTCTCAACTGAGTCATCTCCCAAGAAAAACACAAAGTATACATATGTATATAGACATGAAGCATACATGAAGTATGCACACAATACATGTAAGGTAATGAGGCATGAAGCCTGAATACATTTAGTACACATGAAGCATGAGGCATTAAGAGTGTGTAAGACATGAATGGCATGAAGTAATACACACGAAGTCATTTAAACACATGCAAGGCTTGAAATATACATGGAATTCTCGAAAGATAAACAAGTAATACCTCTAGCAATATTCACAAATACATGTAAGATATGAAGCGTACACATCACATGGAGGTGCAAAGCATGTATATGAAACACACATAGAGTAAACACTCTATGTACAAACCCAATACATCAAGCATACACATGAATACATAAGACATGAGACATACATACGAATACACAAAGTGTAAATCCAAAGCATATAAGGCAAAAGCATCTACATAAAACATGGAGTATACGCATGTATATACACAAGGTGGGAAACATGTGTGTAATATAAGTGAATTCAATTAAGGCATGCAACATACTAGTGGAATACATGTAACGCATGAATTATATAGTGCATAAGCATGAGCCCACTTAAGTTATGAAGCACCTAAAGTATGAAACGTGCACATAAATTCTCTTAAGTCACAAAGCATATATGTGATTGTATGTGGTTATGAGAGAGGCACTTACGCAGAACAAGCATACGCTAGATATGAAGCAATCACATGATACATATTCTTAGGAAATGCACATGGGGTAAGCATTCTGAAAACACATCAGTCCTGAAGTAACTATGCTTAAGATATGAAGCATTTGAAAAAGGCATATAAAATGCACAAGGAATAACACATTGAAAAACATATCAACCATGATGCGAAGCATATTCAGGACATAAACCATACGTTAGGAAGGTGCGTGTGACATAGTCATGCTGAAAATGGGACAAACATGGAGCAATCACATAATTATACATACAATGGAGCAAACATATGGAAGACACAATAATTTTGAGCAATAACTTGTAAAGTTTGATTATTTTTTTTGTTAAATGTATTGTTATGTGAGCTAGTTGTTGATTAGATATATTGATGTATACATCTATTGAATTTGAAAGAGGCAATGAATGTTAAAAATATCATTTTAAAAAAAAATTGATATCTTTTGGCAATTTTTACATAAATTTTTCAAAATATAGGTATACTAGTTATACATACAATGGAGCAAACATATGGAAGACACAGTAAACACATAAGTTACCACAAATTATGAAATGTATATACATTGAAGAGAAACCTACATAAGGCACGTGAATTCACTTAAAGCATGAAGCAATTCACTTAATTACATATCAAACATGTAGCACAAATCCATAAGTATATACACATGTAAACATGAAGTAATACACATAAGGCATGGAGCATAGATGGAGCATTCATGTAAAATACAAAGTAATATACCAATACATTGAGGCATGAAGTATGCACATAAGACATGTAAGGCCTAAAGCGATACACAAATATATGTAGGGTACAAAGCACATATAAAAAGGCACTCTTGGAGTGTACATGCTGAAGACATATCGGTCATGAAGCAACACATAAAGACACAAGGCATACATGCTGAAAAACATATTAGACATGAAGCAATCACATGAATACACATAGTATATATACAAAGAATACATGAAGCATACATTAGAAAGGTGCATGATGAAATTATGCCGAAAACATTACAGCATTAAGCAATCTCATAAGTATTCATACAAGACATACATATATAATGGAGCAATCATGTTGAAGACATATCAGGCATATAGTAAACACATAAATATCTGCAAGCCATGAGACATATGAAACATACACTTGAGAGAAATATACATAATGTTAAAATTATATTAATATCTTCTATAATGGTCATCTTCTATTCTTAGTGGTCATCCTAGTTGTCGACTTATTTAGCTATTTAGCTTTTTAGTCGACTTATTTAGCTTGTTTAGTTAGCTTTTTATTATTAAGCTTTATTTAGCTTTTTAAGTTTTTTAGCTTATTAGTTTTCACTTAAACGATTTGTTCTTAATTTAGAACGTCGTTTTGTAATCTCTATATATACGCTTGTATATCTTTGAATAGATAATCCCATTATTTGAGCAATCAATTTTTCATGGTATCAGAGCATGAAAATTAAAAATTTTCCGAATTTTTTTTAATGGAAAAATTTTGAAAGTTTTTTTTCTTGGGGCAAATTTTTAATTTTTTTTTAAAAGTTTAATTCCTTTGGAAAAAAATTGCAGGTTTCTTGCCAGGACTTCGTGCTAGGGTTTCTAGCTCCATTCATGGTTGATTTCTGCAGATTTTTCGAGGGTTTTTCTGAGGGCACGGCTAAGGTGTTTTTTTGGGCAAATATTTTAGGGCATGTGGGTTTTCTGAACAAAAAAATCGCGATTTTTTTTACTGTGGCGTGGATTATTGTTTCGGTCGCGATTTTCGCGGGCATTTTTGGTGCTGCGTCTCTAGAAATCGCATTATTTTTCCCTCCGCGACGTGATTTTTTCGCGTTTTTCAGACGCAAATTTTTTTTTCGCTTTTTTTCAGTGATTCTTCTACATTGGGCGGTTTTTTTTTCCGGCGAAGGTTTTTTTTGCGATTGCGATTTTTCGTGGGTTGAAAAACCTGCGTTTTTGGTCTGTGGCCGGTTAACTTTCCGTGCGAAGGCCGATG
Organism: Cryptomeria japonica; assembly: GCF_030272615.1. Lineage (NCBI taxonomy): Eukaryota > Viridiplantae > Streptophyta > Pinopsida > Cupressales > Cupressaceae > Cryptomeria > Cryptomeria japonica. Next base: position 505,095,322 of record NC_081410.1, read on the forward strand.
CGAATTTTCCAGCTGTAGTCTGTCTTTTTCTGCGTGGATTTGACGCTCGCCCCTTTGCCAGCAATTTTCCTGAATTCCGTGATTTTTTTGGGTTGCGGCTGTGAGCGAACCTAGGGTTTTGACCCTATTTTTTTTAATAGATGTCTGTTTTTTTTTTATTTTTAAATCAGAGGTATTTTTTTTTTGCCAATCATTATTTTTTCTGATTATTTTTTTAGGAAAATTTCAGTTTTAAACTTGCGGATTTTTTTTTTCAATTTTTGGGTTTCTCCCAAACCTTGAAATTCGTGCATTGGGATTCGTGCTAAGAATTCCACTCCAGGGTTTCAATTTTTTTTGCAGCTGCTTCTATTATGAATTTTTAGTCAGATTCTTTTGTCTCTTGCTTTCACTCAGTTGACCTCATTCAACCTTGATTTCCGTAATGGCATCTTTGACCAACATCATGTTGGAATATAGTCAGAAGTTCAATGGCCGCAATTACAACACTTGGAAATAGCGCATGCTCACCATTTTTGAGTATTGTTGCCTTGAGCAAATTGTTTTGGGCAAGGAATCTCGTCTTAAAACAGCAGGCGATGATCAAGACAAACATGATGTGAAGAATCGAGAGGCTGTCATGCTTATCAAACTCTTAGTCACAGATGATCAACTCCCTCAGGTGCCTTCAGGTAAAACAACTAAAGAGATTTGGGATCTTTTGAAGGATCTTCATGAAACGTCCGATAAGAGCCGAGCTTTCTTTTTGAAGAATATGCTATTTTCTATCATGATGGATGAGAAGTCATCTATCCAGGCACATCTCACGAAGATCAAGGACCATTTGGAAGCTATAGGCCGAGCCATGGTGGAAGAGGATATGGTAGTGATCACGCTGAAAAGACTTCCTAGATCCTACGAGCATTTCATTGATACTCTCAATATCTCATCTGCTAGTGTTATCTGAAGTTTCTTGATCTCTGCAACAAGCTTCTATAGCAGGATCGATGGAAGTAGCAGTTTGGAAGCAACGCTAGTTCGTCCACTGAACAGGCCTTCACAGCTGAAGTTTTGGATAAGAACAAGGGTAAAGGTCAATCCTTCCAGCAGAAGGGGCAAGGTCAATATTCGTAGTCTTTGAAGAAGAAAAGTGTACAATGTAACTACGGTCACCAGTTTGGCCATATGAAGAAAGATTGCAGGAAATTGTTGGCATCCGTGCAATCTAGGCTTGGAGGGTCTCAGGAACAGGAGCAGGCTCATGTTGCAGAGCATTCTGGAGTCAACCTTCTATGCTTTGTGATAAGCAAATTTCTTGTTTGGTTGGTTTTCACATTTGTTTTCCTCAAAAATTGTTTGTAGGGTTTAGAATTTTTTCTTTAAAAATTATTATCTGTCATCTGCAAAGCTTGCATGGGATTTCTAGGTTTTCATGATTTTTTCTCCAAAAATTGTTTGCTGGTTTTTATGATTTTTTCCTCAAAAATCATTTGTAATACGCGAAGTTCGTGTGGGATTTGTGATTCACGAAGTTCTCTGGTTTTGATTGATTTTTCTCCTAAAAAATCGTGCTTTGTTGCAGTCAGTTTTGGGTCGCATTGCTAGGGCAAACATCTGCAACCGTGGTATCTTGCAGTTTGTTTTGGAGTTGTTGGAGCAAACAGTGCTCAATACTCTTCTGCAAAAGGGTTTGCTGATTTTTCCTCAAAATCATGGTTTCAGGCTTCAGTAATTCGCATGTGCCAGATCTCTAATTCGCGTGTGAGGGCTACATTAGCTTGGAAGGCTTTTGGTACTCTTGGTCATTTACATTCTACAGATCCTGGGAGGGTCTCCGTAGTAGCAGAGTGTCCTTTGCATTTGTGATCATAACACCTGCAGTGTCTTCTGTAGGGTATTGAGTACGATGACCATTAGGGAGGGTGTTAAAATAATATTAATATCTTCTATAATGGTCATCTTCTATTCTTAGTGGTCATCTTAGTTGTCGACTTATTTAGCTTGTTTAGTTAGCTTTTTATTATTAAGCTTTATTTAGCTTATTAGTTTTCACTTAAACGACTTGTTCTTAATTTAGAGCGTCGTCTTGTAATCTTTATATATACACTTGTATATCGTTGAATAGATAATCCAATTATTTGAGCAATCAATTTTTCACATAAGACATATGAATACACTTGAGCATAAAGTATTCCCTTAGGGAATGAAAGCACATGAATGCATGAACATAAACAGATAAAAATACAAATATATACATATTGATCTATAGGTATTTATAGTTTGATTAATTGTAAGAGAGTTTGTTGCAAATTATTGATTTGGGAATGGAGTCATAATTGGGTTGCCCAGCCAACCCATGCTAAGCCCTCTGGGTCTTACTAACATGGTGTGGGTCTTATCCTCCTAATCATACTTTGTTGGGAATGGAGTCATGATCGGGTTGCCCAGCCAACCCATGCTAAGCCCTCCGGGTCTTACTAACATGGTGTGGGTCTTATCCTCCTAATCATACTTCATGATCGGGTTGCCCAACCAACCCATGCTAAGTCCTCCGGGTCTTTTTAACATGGTGTGGGTCTTATCCTCGTAATCATACTCTGTTGGGAATGGAGTCATGATCGGGTTGCCCAACCAACCCATGCTAAGCCCTCTGGGTCTTACTAACATGGTGTGGGTCTTATCCTCCTAATCATACCCTGTGCCCTTATCAGTTCATTATAGTTGATCAGATACTAATTGATTAATACCTTATTTATATTGTCATTCACTGATTATCTATTTTTGATGTTCATTATATTATTCAACACCATTGCTTGTTTTACAGATTGTATTAAGAACATACCCCTAGTATTGTCCACTCATGTTGTTTTCCCTTCTTTGATAGGTTTGCATTTACTACATTTCATAGGATGGTAGGAAAGATGCTCTGATACCACTTGTAATGTCCCCATTTGGAATTGGCCTTAATTTAGTCCTGAGACAACAATTCTAACTTAAAGTGAGAGTTGTAATATATTAATAAGCATAATTTTAACTAAACTGGATACATTTCATTATAATAATTAACTTAAAATTCTAAGATTAGCTTAGAGGATGGAACTTATCTTGATAATTTTCTCCGATTTGTACCCTTGAGATATATGCCTCAATGGTATACATTGCTGCTGCTCAACTGAGCCTTAAGATTAGAGTCATAATAAAATAGATTCTCAACAACTTATGCTATAGTTCTCCCTTTCAACTTGATCCTCCAATGTTATGAAATGACTATAAGTCTGCCACACAATTCTCTTCACAAGAAGTTCTTTATATCACCTTTGAGACTGCTATAGATCTGGTCACAAGTCTGATTTATAGAGATCACAATCTCCTTGTAATCTGCTTATCATATACACTTTTAAATCAATCTTTTATATAATGAATTATTCCCTTGGTGAATGTATTCCAACTATCTTCTTCTAATACACTTACAATCCGCTCTCCCAAATATATTCTTTTTTTTTAATATATATTTTTACTCATGCATCCAAGCTTGGTATTTCTCCCGCTCTACTTGGGCACTCAGACTTGGATAAGAAAGACACCTCCTCCCCTTTCCCCATGTCTCTGTGAAATTCCTTACTTAGGACTGACTCGAATGAATGTATTTGCCCTGATTATATACAAATGTAATATTTTAATGTATTGGTTGCACATGTATGTAAAATTCCTTACTGAGGTCTGACTACACAGGAATGTGTTTGCCCAGTTTATATACAAATGTAGCATTTAATGTAACTGGTTGCAGATGTATGTAATTCCAGTTTTTGTAACATTCACTTATAACCTTAAAGTACATATAATGGAGTATTATGTAGTGCACCTGTTAATTTACTGACGCTGACTGGGCCTACCCTCCGTGATTGTTGACCTGAAGATGACTGTGCCTACTTCCGTGACTGCTGGCTATCGAGGAAGCCTCCGAACACCCTCTGTGAATATAATCGTTGATATTTCTTGTGAAAGTAACGACAGATAGAATTTGTAATAATGCTTAAAAGTTCGGCTTCCTGTGCGTATTGACAACTTGTATCATATCTCGTTCCCTTCACGATTTCCGCTATGCTTCTCTTGCGTAACACAGTAACCCACAATTGCACGCAGATTCCAATACATTATTGGTACATGAACACGTCCGGATCACTCCCGATATCGGGTTTCAAAATATGAAGGAGTAAATAGAGTTACGCGCTTCTGCACCAACTACCACTTAGTGATTGATGTTACGCATCCTCGCACAGAAACGTGTTCTCCTCGCGATGTTTTGACGGCTCACCGTTCTAACAATCACTTCCTTCCGCAGGGTTTCTATCTGGGTCGCAATACCTCTTGGTTCCAATAGGCCAGATGCAGGCTGGTGAAAGGAAACATTAGCTCTGTTTGATCTCACGCAGATGATCAAATACTTAATTCCGCAATGTGTTTTATTCCATCCTCCAAACAATATTATATTTTTCCCCCGTCTATTGCAGATGCCCATTTCTTTTATTACCACCGAAGTGGTTATAAATCCCGTAATAGTTACGGCTAGTTATGCTTAAATAGCAAATTAAAAGAATATGCCTTTGTAAATATAATATGTAATTAAAAGAATATGCCTTTGTAAATATTAATCATTTATATAAATGAATAGGAAATTCATATAAAGTAATTAATGTTTTTATATCTTCGTTAATCACGTACAAGGGGACATGACAGTCTCCCCTGCCTCGTGTTGCTTGCCCTCAAGCAACTCCAAAACTGTCTCATTTTCCTAGGTAGCATCGTCCTGAGGCAAATTTTTCCATTTGATGAGATATTCCCTGACAGTTCTGTTTTGCAGTTGCCTGTCTCGTGTTTCCAAAATTACCTCTGGGATCATTTCAAGCTTCCCTTCATCATTCAGAGGGGGTAAATCTTCGGACACTGACACCTGCTGCCCCAGAGCTTTCTTGAGACAAGATACATGAAATACATTGTGTATCTTGCTATCCACTGGTAAATCAAGTTCATAGGCAATTGTACCAACCTTCCGGCCTACCCGATAGGGACCATAAAACCGTGGTTTTAATTTTTCAGACCCACTACGTTTGAGAGAAGATTGCCGATAAGGTTGCAACCTGAGAAATATCAAATCGCCCACTTCGAAATGACGTTCAACTCTTTTTTTATCTGCATAGATTTTCTGTTGATTCTGTGCACATTGCAAATTCTCCTTAAGAGCTGACAAAATATCTTGGCTTTCTTGAAGCCAATCATGAGTTTTAGGTACATTGGTCTGTTCAAAAGCAAGGTCAAGAAAGGAGAGTACATCATAGCCATATAATGCTTTGAAAGGAGACATACCAATTGACATATGAAAAGTAGTATTGTAACAATATTCTCCTAAATATAACCAACGAACCCAAGCCTTCTGATGACCGGTGACATAGTTACAAAGATAACCTTCAATCCATTTGTTCACTATCTCCGTCTGTCCATTGGTTTGCGGATGATAGCTGGTGCTATGATTCAACTCTGTACTTGTTAATCTGAAAAGCTCTCCCCATAATATGCTCAAAAATCTGCTATCTCTATCACTAATTATAGTCTTTGGTAAACCATGTAAATGGAAAACTTTTCTGAAGAATAACTCTGCAATCTGAACTGCTGTAAACTCTGTAGTGATAAAAAAGAAATGCGCAAATTTAGTTAATCTATCAACCACGACAAAAATACAATTCTTACCATGGGATTTCGGTAAACCTGTGATGAAATCCATTGATATACTTTCCCATTTCTGATCTGGTATAGGTAGTGGCTGTAATAAACCTGCCGGATAGGTTTGCTTTGCTTTATTTTGTTGGCAAGTGGTGCATTCCTTGACATAACGTAGTACATCGTTTTTTAATCCTTTCCACGTGAACCTTTCTCTTACTTGACGATATGTTTTGAAGTACCCAGGATGCCTTGCTAGAGGAATATCATGCATAGATTGGAGAACGATCCTGAAGTTAAATAGATCCTATCCTTGTAATAAATAACATCATTAACAATTTTATATTTACCATCCTGAATATTACCATCTAACAAATCACATGCAGAAGAATCCTTTGAATATTCGGTCAGCAATAAAGATTTCCAATCAGCTGTTATGACAGATAACGCGCTGATTTCAGGCCTTCTAGATAACGCATCTGCAACAACATTATTTTTACCCTTTACATATTCAATCTCAAAGTCATAAGCTTGAATCTTACTGATCCATTTCTGTTGCCTGTCATTTAAATCTTTTTGACCCAAGAAATATCTCAGACTATTATGGTCAGTTTTTACCACAAATCTGCTACCAACCAAATACTGTCTAAATTTTGTCAATGCATGCATGATTGCTAACATTTCTTTATCATAGATGGAATATAATTTCTCAAGTTTATTAAGTTTCCTGCTTTCATAAACTATAGGATGTTTGTTTTGCATTAAAACTGCCCCAATTCCATCACCAGAAGCATCACATTCCAACACAAAAGGCTGACTAAAATTTGGAAGAGCAAGTACCGGACAAGAACTCATTACCTCTTTAAGTTTCTCAAATACCTGTTGAGATTCCTCAGTCCATCTGAATGCCCCCTTTTTGGTAAGATCTGTCAAGGGTGCCCCAAGCTGTGAAAAACCTTTGACAAACCTCCTGTAATAACTGCATAAACCAAAGAATCCCCTCAATTCTGTAAGGTTCCGTGGTGGTGGCCACTCCAAAATGGCTCTTATCTTCTCTTGATGAACCTGCACCCCTGTTGCACTGATCATATGCCCTAAATACAAAATTTCAGTCATTCCAAATTCACATTTAGATGCCTTAGCATACAATGATTGTGATTCCATAATACCAAGAATTATGTCAATATGTTTCAAATGCTCTTCCCAAGTTTTGCCATAAATCAATATATCATCAAAGAATACTAGCAAAAATTTCCTTAACTGTTTGTTAAAAATATGATTCATACAGGACTAAAATGTTGCTGGAGCATTTGTTAGACCAAACGGCATAACCAAGAATTCATAATGGCCATAATGACAACGGAAAGCAGTTTTTTGAATATCTTGTTCTCTTAACTTAATCTGATGATACCTTGATGTCAAATCAATTTTAGAAAAATAAATGGCACCATGCAATTCATCTAACAATTCATCAATTCGAGGAATTGGATACCTGTTTTTGATTTTTTTTTGTTAAGAGCTCTGTAATCAATACACATTCGAAGTGTTCGATCCTTCTTTTTGACCAACACTACAGAAGATGCAAAAGGACTAGAACTAGGTCTGATGTGCCCCACATCCAATAATTCCTTAATTGCTTTTTCAATTTCATCCCTGAATGTTTTAGGATGTCTATAAGGAGTAGTAATCACTGGTTTAGCACCTTCTTCTAATTCAATAGTATGTTCGAAACCTCTATCAGGTGGAACTCCTGGAGGAATATCATTAAAAACCGAATGATGTGAATCTAATACTGTTAACAAATCAGCTTGATAGGATTTAGATTTAAAACCTGATACCTTGTTGGAGATTAAACATTGTGTTGACCATGCCACATCTCCATGTCTGAAAATAGCTTCCATTCTTTTCGCACTGACGATCCTGGGCCCACTGTTAGACATACTACGAAGGACTACTTTCTTATCATCAATTTTAAAAGAGAATTCCATTCTTTTAAAGCTCTGTGTATATTCATCTAGTGTTTCCATCCACTGTATGCCCAGAATAACATTAGTGTCAGCCAAATCAATCACATAGAAATCATCAGTAACTGTGTAATTGGCAAGAGTAATATTCAATTTAGGAACTTTATGAGTGCTAGACAAATTTGTTCCACCTGCTACTCTAACATCAAATCCTTCATGTTTTTTAGTTTGCAAACCACGCTTTTCCACAAGTGCTGCATCTATAAAATTATGCGTAGAACCACTATCAAGCATAACAATTACACGTTGACCATTTAAAACTCCCCTACCTTTGAAAATATTATATTGTGGGGTTCCTGTCATGGATGCTATGACTCCTTCTCCTTGTTTGGTACCTGTTTCTGACTCAGTATTCTGATGTGTTCGTTCTATGTTAGGATCAACATTCTCTTCATCTTCACTGTCAGACATAACCTCAATATAATGAATTTTCCCCTTTCCTAAACATCTGTGTCCAGGCTGCCAAGCTTCCCTACAACTGAAACATAGTTTTTTCCTTCTGAGCTCTTCTCTTTCTTCTTTATCTAACCTGTTTTTAAGGGAATTTTCTTTGTTGAAAGGTTGTTTGTCCTTTTCCGGTTTAGGAGGTGGTCCTTTGTTAAAATTTTTTCCTTTTGAAGATGGTTCTAACTTTCTTGCTCTTTTGACAGCTGTTTGTAAAGTAAGGGGGTTTAAAGATTTAACCCACCCTTTGAGGGAATCAGACAACCCATCTATAAATATCACAATCTTATGTCTTTCAGAAATTTCCGTAACTAAGACTGCCAATTTTTCAAATTTAGAGATATAATGTTCAACAGTTTCGGTTTGCTTAAGTTGAGTCAGATCCTTAAGGTGTAATTCAGGGTCTTTAGAATCAAACCTATCAATAAGTTTCTCAGTAAACTTGACATAAGTGCCTATCAAATTATGGCCCAAGGTTATTTGTCCATGATGCCACCATTCATGTGCTATACCGTCAAGGTGTAATGCAATTAGATTAGACAATGGGGCGGAATTAGGTTAGACAATGGAGCGGAATTTCGTTCTTTTGATTTCTCCAACTTCTGTGCACATCATGGCATCAAGCGTCAGCTTACAACAAAATGGTGTTGTTGAGCGAAGAAACCACACAATAATTAAGATGGCTCAGTCTATGTTGGAACATAGAAGTTTTCCTGAGAAATTTTGGGCAGAATTAGTCTACACTATTGTCTATCTTCTGAACCAGTCTCCCACATAGGCTGTTAAGAAGAAGACTCCAGAGAAAGCTTGGTCTGGCAGGAAGCCCAAAATCAATCACCTGAAAGTTTTTGGCTCTATAGCTTATGTTTGGATTCTAGATGCTAAGCGCACAAGTTGGATTCTAAGAGTCAGAAACTCATGTTTTCCGGGTACAGTGTAATCACAAATCCTACCGCCTGATTGATGTAGACACCGATCGTCTCATATTCAATTGGGATGTTGTTTTTGATGAAGAACAAGGACCCTTTCAGCTCTCTTATCCTGTTTTGAGCCCTGAGGATCAGCCTTGAAGGCTATGTGATGTCCGTAAACTGAACCTCATCAAGTATTGTTGATATTGAGGAAGCTCCTTGTATTATCTTTATAAATAATATTAGTATTCAAAGCCCATACAACACCTTAAGAAACAAAGTCATCATAATTTAAGATAGATGAAGGAATTAGATAGGTCAATGTTGATGAATGTTTATGACAACACTCAGCAACCGTGATTAATATGAAGACATAAATTACATATTACAAGCAAGCAACTTTATTTGAAGGAGCGACTAAGAGTCTTTGCAGCAGCGAATTTATAGAGTAGTCAGTAAACCATAAGAACAAGTCAGCAAATATCAAACACATCAAACAGGTCATTGCAATGTAGCCAAACAAGACAAAGAGCAAGAAGCAGCAATTGAACAGCCGTGGTTGTTAAAGGCAGCATTTATAAAAGTCGGCAATGTCCAAATTAAGTGTAAAGACAAATATGAACTATCATTATAATGCAACGACTCAACTTTAGGGTCTTTGAATAATATTTCCATTGATCAATGATTAAAGTCTTTAACAGAATGCAGTTATTAAAGATTATTAAAAGAAAAAAGACTATCACAGTTCATAAACGACAGTAATATTGAAACATTAAAAATAGTGGTTATATTAATAAGGCAGCGATTAGTCAGTGTAAGGAGAACAGCAAAGACAACATGTAATAACCAAGTATCATAGTTACGTGGAAGAGGATAGTCGACATACTTGGCAGTCAAACATATTACTTCTGTATCAAATGTTAGTAAGATAATTTGTAAATAAAGAAGTATACAAAAAGACAGACTAATTAATAAATTAGTCCATGTACCCAAGTGTTAACTACTACCGAAACTAGTCATCAGCGAACAAGGATATCTACTTGTTATGAGAAGATGCGATTGCAACAATAAGAGATATGGTTATGTGGTGACAACGTAAGAGATAACACTCACCCTAGTATATCGAATGGGTGGAGAGTGGGGAATACATCAAGAAGATAATGCATTATATAGAAGATTAATTAAAAGTATTAAGGAAAAGCCACGTTGTCTTTACATTGAAAAGTCACAACCTCTCTATGTAAAGGTTATATGAAGGATATAAAAGGGGGGATTTAAATCATTGTTTGGGGGGAGAAAAGGAAAGCATGAAGTATACAAAGAATTAAACATATAAGTAGATGCTGTATGAAAAGTAATGTTATATCAGATCTACTTATAAAACAAGAAGTTCATACAGATATTAAGGAGGAGGTTAATGTAGAAGATATGTAAATATAAAGAAGATCTTGCAGATATAGAAAGGAAAATTTATATCAGAGAAGATTTTGCAGATATGAAACGTAATTCAGATTTATATCAGAATATATGAAGAGTGTTAAGATTATGAAGGGAAGAGTATATGATACATTGCTATAGAGTAGAAATTGGAGGAAGACAGCGCCACATTTATGATCATGTTTTGGTGAGAAATATTACTATATTTATGATCAGCACAAATCAGAGCAGACTATCAAGGTCTAAATCAAGGTGAATCCCTAATGGGGACATTACAGGCTAAGGATTTGGGTGTTTATCTTCCTTTAGGTCCACCTGATGGGAGGGATTCAACATACTCTGACTCTGAAGTTGTGGAGTCTCCCCGACATGTTGTTGCACCACACGACTTCCCTAAGGTAAATCTTGAGCAGCACCCTGATGACTTTGTTATTGACATTCTTGGTGATGTTGATCCACCTGTTTTAGATGTTGGTACTTCTACTCTTTGGCCTAAGTGGTGGGCCAAGACTATTGGTGATTTTCATGATGATGAGCTCATTGAGGGTAGATCGTCTAGAAACAAGAGCAAACAACAACATACGGTTAATTTTGCTTTCACGGCCAACATTCACAGTGTTTATGAGCCTCAGACATATTTAGAGGCTAAAGGTATACTTCGAGTGGGAACAGGCTATGGAAGCTGAACACCATAGTCTTTTGAAGAACAACACTTGGGTCCTCTCTGATCTTCCACCCCGGGAAGAAGCCCATTGGCTGCAAATGGGTGATTCACACTTTCGTCAATCCATTAATGAGAAAAATGGGAATCTCTTTCAATGATAAGTTTCTTGAAACTCATAGAAATTACTAAATTTAAACCTTCCAACAAAGCCTCCATATGTGCCTATTATTGAAGTACAATTAAAGAAAAAAGAGCCACATTTAACAAACTTACCTAGAGAATTTCATAGCCTCCCAACACTTGCTTGTTCAAAATTTCCCATCCACCTCAGGTGGGAGGACATGTCGGGGTTGCCCCCATGAATTAATCCACCTCTTAATTAATTAGTGCAGGGAATAAGCAAATATAATAACCCTTTGCCTAATTAATCAGCCTATGCCATTACTATGACCCCCAGCCAACCCCACGCATGCTTGCTAGAATATGCAAATAAGCAAATAACTCACCCCTCTGCCATTAATCAGCCTGCTATTTTAAGCTTCTATAATAGCAGCCCTCTGCCTTATTAATCAGCTTGTGCCATTACCATGCCCCCCCACCAAACCCCACACACGCCTAGTAGAATAAGCGAATAAGCTTCTATAATAACCCTCTCCCAGATAACTAGCCCTCTAATTACAAGTACTCCTTTGGAAGCATCTTCTAGACATTACCAATATCTTTCTTTTGATTACTAATTACCTTGTTTATTTGGTTTTTTCATTGATAATTAGATGTGGGGTTCGGTAGGAGCTCACCCTTCAGATTTAAAATCATAGAAATAGATATACAATCATAAGGCTATTACTACTAGCAGGGAATGCCAATAAAGGCAACTACCAAACAAACAAGACCAAAAGAAAGCATGATGTCAACTACAACGAAGCCCACCTTCCATGCTACATGGTGCTTGGAAAACTATAAGCCCTGTCCTCTCTACCAATAGCTTGAACCCTAGGCTCCATAAAGGATTTCTTTACAGCCCACTAGACATCATTGATAGAGAAGTCAGAAGGGTTAAAAGATCGGTGATATCTAGGCAGCCATCTTGAAGGATAACACATAAGTTATCAACCAAAGTTGTTGGTCCAGGTACAAGGACAAGTATGGGTTCAAGGTTTGGGTACATTGATACAATATTTTTTCCCCTAATACAAGTTTGTCTGTGTGTGTATAATTTCATATATATTATAATTAAATTATAAATATAGTGATACTTATTTTCTTTTTGGATCAGTAATAGTGAGTTTATTTTATTAAGAACGGGTTTTTTGTCTGGCCTAAACCAGGTGGGGCTACAAACAAGGAGCCACCTCCCCAAAGACAGACCCATTAATGGGTTTCTATAGTACAACGCTATAAAGGTGTAGCCCCTTTGGAATGAGAGCGTAAAAGCATATTGAAATTCCCTTCATTTTTCAGTTTCTTATCACTCTTTCAAGTAACTGTCATCCAACCTTCCTTCTACTCATGGGCATTTTGAATCTCCACAAGATTTTATTGGGAAGGTTGCATATCTCCCATGTCCCAGTTATCAGATTGTCTTGATTTCTTAGATTTCTTCATCTCCTTGCTGCATTCTACATTGCAATTGTCCTTATTAAAACTCAAAGCCCTCTCCGACACCTTGGGAGTGTGTTGAACTACAACATTACCATCTCCCTTTCCAATTGATGCCTTAGGGCTACTATCTTGGCTTACCTCTTCCTTCTCCACCGAATAGTGCAGGGGAGAAATCTCTTTCCACCAAGTAACCTGTTTGTTTGATTTTTGCTTGTCACAAACAACAGCAAGGTGCCCAATCTGGAAGCACCCTTGACATCGAAAAGGAATGCCTTCATAATCCAAAGATTGCAGGCAACAACCTTTCGTCAATTTCATCAAAACCTCCTTCAGAAGCTCTTGAGTCATATCCAATTCCACCAAAGTACGAGCATATGTAGTATGCATAAAATCTAAAGAACCCTCATCAACAGCTAAAAATCTACCCAAGGCATTACCTATAGCTTTGAAGCACGACTCAAACTAATGTTGCAAAGGGAAATATGGAAGTCTTACCCAAATTGGCATCCTGTCGAAAGATTCGGTGGTGAGGTTGAAAGTCGGGTACCATGGTTTTAGCATAAGCATGTACTTATCTTCCCAACTCCACTGGTATTTGCAGAGGATCTTATTCGTGTCCTGCACATTGTCAAACACTACCACAAAGATCCCCCGTGCACTCGGAAAGATTTGAACATCTCTTATCAGAATGGGGCCCCAAATTTCTTTAATCCATATGTTCAAATCACCGAGGCTCAACCAAAAACCTCTAAACCTCCCTATCAAGCCTCAAGCTGCATAAAGCCTCTCATTTTCAACCACTTCATTGTCTACCTCCTCTCCTAAAACCGCCATTACAGTTCTAGTGCTTTGGCTTGATTTACCCCATTCAGTTCAAACCTTGCCCTACACACCATCCCCACCTGCTCTTTCCTTTGCCTCCATACTCCAATTGCATCCTTCTAGCCCCTGACTCTGCTAGTATTCACCCGACCATTGAGTGGTGTATCCTTGTTGGGACCATTTCCTCTTCAAAACCCACGACCTCCGTCTTTCCACCCGTATTTGTCAGAAAATGATGATTGCCCATATTAGTGTGCTTTGTGGGTAGGCATAGAACGCCCAAAGGGAGGATGCCCATGAAGAGGAGCATTTCCGTCGCTAAAATCGCTTGTAGAAACCCTTGATCCGGAAAGGGGCTGCAATGACATGATTTCCCAATCTTTCTCGATAGTGATACTCATTATTGCTAATAAACAAAATATTTAAATACCTCATAATTTGGAAAAACGAAAATACTCAAAATCATATTTCAGTGATTTGTCAAATGTCAATACACAATGAAAATTACAATCAATATTCAATATCTTCATATTGCACTTTAATTGAGAGCATCAAAGTGAACATTTGGTTATAGTTCTTTGAACTATGATGAGTTACAATGCCAGTTCCACCAACCGTGCCACATGTAGAAGTTGTCTCATCTAAACAGATTTTGGCAAGTTGTGTAACAATAACACCTAAGTCAGCACACTCAAGAGTTAGATCCCAATTCCTCATCACCTCCTCATTGTAATCAAGTTTCTTATGTGACAAGAGATGCAAGTTGAAGTGCACAAAGACCAAATTGTTAACTTCATTTTAACTTGATTGGCTGCACTTAACTGAGGGAACCAAGGGCCTAGATTTGGGGATGACAACTAGTGGGGGTCTGGGAATGGAGACCCTAATAGGATTGAGGGCTAGGGCCATTTCACAATTAAGGCCTTTAAAACCACACAAACCTACATGGCTGGCACATGCCATTCTCACAATTTTATCACTTAAGGGCAAAATTAAAATGCCTTTTTTTTCTTTTCTTTTAGGTGGCCCTTGGTTTTGCTTTGGTTTCTCCATATTCACCTCATGTTGTCCTAGGGTTAGCCGTGGGCACCTTGGGCTAGCCCCAAGCTATCTCGGCCTTAAAGTGTACCAAGGGCGGGGGGAGAGGGGTTGCCGAACATTTCAACATAGTTATTAACATAAAATGCTACATCTTGGCAGTAAATGGAAATATCCTCAAGGTGAGCAGACATAAGAAGCTCAAAAGTGTTTTGAAGGGCTACCAAACACCATCCTCCCTACTACCTTCTTCTCAGTTATAATATTCTCCTCCTCAAAACTTCCTTCTACACACAAAACCTTACAAATTGGCAAGAGAGAATGAAGTATCCAACCATGAACAACTAAGTCAGCAACTTTAGCTTCCTTGTTTGAAGCAAAATCTTTTGCTATAGAAGCACACATACACAGTGCCACCATATTAGTTGTACCATTTGCACCAATAATCTCCTTTTTGAACTCGAGGGAAGTATAATTGTTGATGTTAAAAGTGCATTGAAGTCTTAGATCTGATATGCCACCTTATGGGGAGCATCACGACTAGCCCTTCTGCAATTCGTATTGTCAACAAAATAGTAGCAAGACACCACAACTACAAACACTCTAGAAGAAGTACTGCACACCAAAATTGCAAATCAAAATTGCAGAGAGATAGAAGCACCATTACTAATCAACTTTCACCTCACATGTGAGAACATAATGAAACAACGGGATGTCATTAACTATGCTGAAAATATGGCAAGCACCTATAGGTTAGCTTTGAGAGCTAATATAGCACAAATAACATTATATTCTATTATTATTGGTTGAGCAAAAAATTGGCAAGGGTTTGGGATCACTTTGAACTCACTCAGCCAAAATTAAATGGGAAATGTCCCATTCATTGCATACCTCATCATACTTGGAGGTGAATGGAAATTGATCCACCCCAACATTTGCAAGGTGGTTTGCAATAATATTGTTCTCTGTGTAGCAATGTTTGAAGATAAGAGAAGCAAAACTTCTCTCAGTTAGACTTATTTCCTCTTAAATGCTTTGCAAACACCAATCCATAAAATCCTTACAAGCCCTATTAATTGAGGGACGTATTGGTTAACTCTCTCTATAGTGTCTCACTAGCATTTACCTTGTATTGTCCTCTTTTGTTGAGTAGCCGGAAGTGCCCCTTTTAGCCTATTTAATTTCCATAGGATAATTTCAGGCTTTTTAGGGGAATAATTAATTAATTAAATTTAAATTGTTCTAAGCTTCTCAAGATTATTTATATTTAATTAATTAAAAGCTACTCCTTGCTTATTTTAATAAATTGACTTTAGTTTATTTCAATGGAAAATTTATAAATTGGGTCACTTTATGAGCAGGGATATGAAATAAAAGAAAGAAAATAAAGTAATTTTCTCAAATATGAGATATAAAAGAGTTAGAGAGCCAAAAAACAATTCATTTTTGACTTGTCATTTCTTAGAGAGTTTCTTTGAGAGCTTCTTCTTTTGGTTCAGCAAACTCTTGGACAAAAATCTTTGGGTTCTTGGTTGATTGGATGAAAACCCATTTTAGCCAACCTTGGTGGATTTGTATAGGATTCAGAGGTGCATCTATTGGATTAGATTTCAAAGTTTTAGGTGCAAGAAAGATATATCTTCTTTGCAGGTTGAATTTTGATAGTTTTTCAGAGGTTTGTAGGCAAACAGAAAATTATTGTTTTCTCCAATTTGTCAAGATAGAAAACATTTTTAAATGGATTTTCTGGTATTTAGCGCCATTCACATATATTATTTGGTGATGAGATTGGCTGAGCTACTGTGCTGTGGGTGCTAAGAATTGAAGAATAAATTTTTAATTTATTTTTAATGTGGAGTCAAAGCTCAGCCGTACCTTACCCAAGGCCACAAGGAGGCATACCATGTTCCACATGTTGATGATGCTGCTGTACGTTTTTTATGATGAGGAAAGGAAGGGCAATACATTGTTTTAGACTTTGGAGGCATTGCAAGTGCTATCAAAGCCTACAAAGGCTCCAAAAGGATCAGTATTAGAGACAAAAGGTAGCCACCACATCACTAAGGCTGCCATCCAAGTTCTAAAGGGGTCTAACTTTTCACAGGGACTGTGGTACCATTGTGGGAAGCATTAGGAGTGCATAAAAACTGCTGATAAGAATATTTGGATGCTTTGACAGGTCAGCAAGTAATATTGGTATAATTTCTCATTGTTAATATTGAAGTTTTATTGCTGTAATAAATTTCTGTGTAATACATTTTTGCAACGGCAATACAAATAATTGGAAAGAAATTATCTGTGACCATATTGAGCCACAATATTTTGTATTAATGATGTTGCTAGCAATATGCAAGTGTGGAAAATTAATGCTATGAAACCAATTTATGATTTCTTCTCTAAACAATTAAAAAACCATTCCAGACAAGCCCGATGCAAACTGTTTGACAAAATGCTTATCCATTAAACATTGGGAAAAGCACAAAATGTTGGGATAGAAAATTGGCTCGGCTCATCACATAATTGTGAACAACTAATATGTAGAATGCAAAACAAGGATTCAAACAATGTAATCAAATTCTATTCTACATCTAATTGTACCTGCAATTAAGCAAAGGAATTGAACAAAAGATGAAAGAAAAACAAATGTTCTCTCACCCACAACTTGTGCACACACAAGATGTGTGTGGTTGTGCTTCAATGGATTCGTGCTTTAGAGATGATGCTACGTGGTTGCTCAAATTCATAACATAACTTTGCAATCAAGATGCTTACCGAAATGGCTTCTAAGAGGGTCTATTTGTAGATTGGATAGATGATTGATCAAGAGTTGAGATTGATCCAAGATATCAATGGTTGAGGATGCTTGAGAGGATTAGAGGAAGGAGGAGCCTCTAAGTGGCACCTTGGGATTGGTGCCCTTGAAGAGGGCAAGGATTAGAGTTATTTGGAGGGACAAGACTGTCTTGAAAAGAGATAAAGGTGACTAACAAAAAAGGTACTTTGTGGAAGTCCAAAAAGTCATTTTTTGGAGACATGAAGGGTGAGGATTTTCTTGGAGAAATGAATGTATAGGATTTGATTAGAAGATCTTGTGAAGTGGAAAGTTTGACTGTGGCTTAAGTATGCTTAGGAATTTGCAAGAGGATTAATTAGTTTTAGTCAACTAAAGGCTTGAGAGAGAATTCGGAAGAACTAAATAAGTTGTATTTATTTAACATTGGAGCATAGGGAATAGGGATATAAAAGGTGAATCTGAATTAAATAAATGCTGAATTTATTTAATTAAGGCTGGATTATAGAGGAAAGGGTGATAAATGATAAATTAATTAAATAAATGATTTAACTGTATTTAATTAATGATCAGAGGATGACCATTGAGAACATTAATTAAATAATTGGCTTTATTTAATTAACATTGGAAGGGGATAAAATTGGTTGTGGTTAGGATGTGGACAATTTTATGGGCATTAACGATTGGAGAACTGATTGTTTCTGGGAGTGCCGCCAGCAGCTCCATCATATGTAGCTACAGTTGAGCTATTTGAATAGTAGCTGCTGGTACTAGTTGACTGCAGTGCTTGCCTAGCTGACAGAGAGGGCAATTCCAAAATTGTGACCACTTATACGGGTTTGGTTCCCTTTTAATCTCTAGGTGCAAACATCCCACAAATTTAGCTAATTCAGTTCTTCCAAGAAGATCTACAGCTTTTGCATCGTTTGTTAAGAGCCTAGAAAGAGAGACTATCTTTCACAAAGGCATCCTTATGGTTGCACAATAAAAACCCTTTGCCTACGATACACAGATTGCCATATGAAGCACCATTGAAGTTCAACTTTAGGGCACCTTCCTTAAGAGGAAGCCATTCACTCAAATTTGTATAGCTTCTTATTTGTGATTACCCCTTTAATGGGGGAGGTTAATGTGGTTTGTAAATATGATCAGTTGATTGCATTTTAGATCAAAATGTGAGATAGCTCACTTGAAACGTTGAACAGAAAAATCCAAGATAAATTATTATGAAGGGTAGTTTGATATTTGTTTATGTATTTTGTTAGTATAATTAATTGATTGCAATCTATATAGAGATTCAAACGTGAGAGGTAGCTTACTGGAAATTCAATGTAGGTTATTTAGAAGAATTTTGACAAACCTTTTTTTTTGGTAAAAACCTTCATTCAAAAAATTTATCAGCCATTGAAAACATAGTCCTCTATGTCCACTAAAGACAAATCCACCAAGCAGGAAATATCAGATCTGTTATATACAACCAATTGAATGGAACAATACCGTCAAAAGAAACAAATGCACAGGATAATTCCTATGTTCTTTATAGTGTTATTTTTTTATAACATCTGATCCTATCTTAATGTAAAAATTTGATGACTTCCTATGTGGGGCAGATTATTTGTTCAATTTTTAGGGAAAAGTGACAATGCTAAAAATGTGTGTGAGGAATGTTTATAAGTCTTTCTAAAAGACTCTTGTAATTCAATGGATTGCTTAGAGATATCGAATTTTACGAACTTCACAAACACATCAGATGCGATTTGATGTTGTTGTGTAATGGACATTTACTTTGATAATATTAGTTGTGTAAGGTACATAATTGTTTTATGTATAATGTTGAAGATTAACATGAGAAGTCGGTTTGTCTTGGCAGGATTGTCAACTTGCAGTACGGCAGGTTAATCCTCGACAATATGTAGCAGATATTCCTGGGGTGAGTATTTAGCTTTAAGTTGAGTTCCTCTCTAGGATGTTCTTGACAAGTGCTTTATGTTTATTTTTAGAAAATCTCATCTTTTGAAATACTCACGGGGTAGTTCCCAGTGCACTTGCAAAACTTATTAGAAAGAACTCAGGTAAAGCTCCCTTCCCTTAGCTGAATGACATGGCTTGAAGCTTTAAACATTTGAACCTTATATGAATTAAATATGGTGATATTTTTTTAGAGATCAAGTTAGTGAACTTCATCCATTTCTTATCTTGGGGAATTTATTCCTTTATATGTGCCAGTGGCAATAAGGAGTTGTCTTAGCTGGCATCCTTAAGAAATCGACAAAAAATGGATACAATAACAGAAGGTGCAAACTCCTTTTGCACTAATATAGATATTTTCAGAGTCTTGTCTGAAATGTATTTCATTTACATGTATCAAAATGCTAAAATTCATGGATATGCTCTGTTTGGATTTGCCTATGTGAATAGAGTGCAAAGGATACAAAAACTGTGATTATTCTGTTTGTTTCAATTTTGTGTTTCCAATTTTTTAATTCCACATTGTAACTACTTTACCAAGCCTAGACAATGGGAATTTCATACTTCTACAATTTGATTCTTTCATACTTATATGAACTCATACTTTTATAATCTGATTCTTTTATGCTTATACAATTTGATTTATCCTTCTACTGAGATGTGAGTATTTAATCTTAAACTGCTTTCACTTGGTTTAACGATTTCTCCAAAATATATTAGTTTTTGTGCAATGATCTGTAGTACTTAGTTCAGTCAATGGGATTGAACAGATTTATTTGATTTACCTTAGTGATCTGTATATTCAAGGGTCTCTTGAATTTTTCTATATTCATTTGCGAGTGTTAAGAATTATGTAAACAATGCATTTCCATGAAAAAAATAATGGATATGAAATGATGGTATTTTATATATCATGGTTTCTTTTTCATGTTTCTTAAGATAAACAAACAATTATTTTTGCTTTCACAAAAGCTATGGCACAAGGTTTGAATTTGTGTTTGTGATCCACAAGGATAAAATTCAAAGAAATTGACCGATTGATAAAATTTGGGAAAATATATTAATTAAGTACAAATGTTAGAAATTTACATTTTTACTGTTCTAAATTTTTAAACAAAACAAATACAAAAAATAAAAAAAAGAACTAATGCATTTTAAACAGATTCCTATTTTGATTTATTTTAATTTGAATAAGATATATTGTATTTTTGTAACAGTATTATTTAATGTTTTTTTAATTTAAACAATACTAAATTTTTTTCAAAATAAAAATGGAAAATATGATGTTTGCAAGTGGTAGGGCAGAAAGGTCAGTGCTTGGCGAAGCAGATGGATTGGAGGCAGATGAAAGTGAAAACAACGATGAGCAGGCTGTCAAAGATCCCAGGCGATATAGCTTTAGTCAAAGGTGGCTAGATGTTAGTGTTTGGAAGGGGGGCTTGGTGGTGGGGGAGAAGAAGGTGAGTGTTTTTGTTTGAAAATTGAAAGGAAGGAGCAAAATCTACATGCTGTCCTTAGATGCTGCTTCCCTTGAGAAGGGTTCTCTCAGTTCTTCTGGGCCTCTAGTTAATATCACCTAGCATGCTTCACTATCTTTGTTAGAAGGGATTCTACTAGCCAAAAGATTTCTTGAATGCAAGAATGCTTTCAACCCGTTTTATTGCTACAGTAATTTCTGTATGTCTCAGATTTTAAAAGCTTCCAGTGCACAATCTTTTGTTTTGTTAAAGGTTCTTCATGCTTGGGTAGTGTTGACGTGTTTTTTATGACAGCTTCGAACACAGAATAAAGTTGCCTAATGGTCACTTCACTCTCTTTTGATCAAAGTACGATTGCATGCTAAGATTGCAGAAAGTTCAAACAATCGACTCCAAGGTTCCTTTATGTTACGGACGTGACTCAGTTGGCTGATGTGATTGTTGGTAATCCAAGGGGCCTTACGTTTGCATCGTTCTTTCACTTCTCTGTTGTGGCTGGAACTCCATCATCGGATATGGCGGATCTGCTGCTTCTAACGGACTAAAATGAACTGAAAGTAAAAGGGAAAGGGTTCAAAAGGATCTAAATCTACTCCTAAGAGCAGTGATAACAATGAATAGTACTCTGGTGGACAAATTCCAAATAAACCAAGCTCTGCTTCGCCAAGTTTAACTACAACTCCGCAAGAACCGGTGCAATCTCCTGGGGATGCTAGAGGATTTTCAAATCAAAAAAGTACATTTGAATACCCAAAACGGCGCAATCCAAACGACTATCCACAATTGAACTTAGCACGAATTTAGGGGGCTCAGACTAACTTTACACTGCAACTTACAATCAGCAAGATGCAAAAAGTATGAACCATGGAAATTCATCAGACACCATTACATTCTCCATTGAAATCAAAGCACTATACTACTCTCTAAGTGAGGAAGGTGAAACCATGCAAGTCTTGAAAATATAACTTAAGTGGACACCATCAGAGAACAATGTTTCACTGTTATTATCCCAAAACTTATCGCAACAATTTCATACAAGTCTCCCTCCTTTACAAATGAAGGGGGTCACCCCTTTATATAGGCCTCAAGCCATGATAACATGCAAAACCCTAATTAGGGTTTGCTTTAAAGATTCTCCACTCAAGATGCAACAAGGTGGGAATCTCCAATTAATAACCCATCATGCCCATATACAATTAATTCCATCCCATTACAATTAATTACATTCCAGAAGTGCCCACTATGCAATGAATGTACCCTCATGCAAAAATCGCCCGTGATGCCATAAATGCACCATCATCTTTTGAATGTGACGACTGCATGCAGAAGGAATATGTCATAATGCCATAAATGTGATGGCTGCATGCAGAGAGATGCTTCATTAATTCAACGTCCGTTGACTCGGCTGCCACTTGGCGAGAAAACCTTGGAGAGAAAAAACTTCAGGAGAGAAGAATTTGATCCATGAAGAATTTTTTCTTGAAGTTTCTCGAACTCTCCTTGCTCTAGAGGAGATTTTCAACAATTCTCCACCATCTCCTATTTTTTAGGAATTTCCACAATTTTAGGGTTTTGGTCCAGGAGAGAGAGAATTCTCTCATGTATCCATATCTTCAAAAATTTCTAAATTTGGAGGTCATTTGAGCCCTGAAAATGGATTTTTCAACTTTTTCCCTGGGGGGGAAATTTCTTGTTCAGTTCATCCGTGATTCCTCCCTTGCCTTAGAAATTTTATCTTCAATTCATCCTTCGGTGTGATTTCTTGTTGTGGAGGAATTCTCCTTTGGAAAGGAATTTGTTCCTTACCCTGAGGAAGGAAATTCTTCATGCCTTAGCCAATTTTCATGATTTCCAAGAACTATGTCCTGAAGGAAGAAATTTCAAACACTTAGTCAATATTTTACCTTTCTTGGAATTTTGTCCTTAAGGAAGGAATTTCCGACACTTAGCCTATTATTCACTTTCTTGGAATTTCTTCTTCTTGGGCGCAATTTTGACTTGGTGGAGGATTCAGTGAATTTTGTGAATCCTCCAGGCCTCCTTGGTTTTGGCGCCTATCCTTCATCTTGGGCGGATTTTCACCCCTGTGGAGGATTCATGTAATTTTTTCATTTATCCTTGCCTCCTCCATTCTAGCGCCCAATCACTTCCTGGGGCAGAATTTTCACTATGTGAAGGATTCATGGAATTTTTTTGTGAATCCCCAAGACCCTCATTTTGGCGCCCAAGTCCACAGTTGGGCGGATTTTCACCCTTGTGGAGGATTCATGAAATTTTTTCATTTATCCTGGCCTCCTCCATTCTGGAGCCCAATCACTTCCTGGGGCAGAATTTTCACTATGTGAAGGATTCATGCAATTTTTTCATTTATCCTTGCCTCCTCCGTTCTGGCGCCCAATCACTTCCTGGGGTGGAATTCTTCATGCATGGAGGATTTTGATGCTTCTCACAAGTTCCAGGCTCTTCGTTAGGATATATATATGAAATATAATATGTCTTTTTCCTTTCTTATACTTTAAGTTATATTTCATATATGTTGTCAGGATGTTTGAGAGTGGTTTCAGGTCCATAGGAATCATAATGCAAATTTTGGATTTTGGAAGATCTTTAAAGTTTTCAGACTTAGTCAAATTTCAGGCCATTTTCAGATCAGGATGACATTGGTGGATTGATGTGAATTTCTGGACTTGGATGATTTTGCATGCTTTCCTCTTCTCGAATAGGAGTTCCAAACTTAACCATTTTTTGATCCAACTTGTCTGCCTTCTGACTCTTCCGGATTTAGAAATGGTCTTCAGGAAAGTTCAGTCTTCAGTGTCTTTAGAGATATTTAGCTTTCAGTGTTTTCCTGTGAAGATCCTGCCAAAAATAGATTTTCCCAAATAGTAAGTGTTTTAAAATGTCAAGGTTTGGGCAAAATAGGTCAGAAAAACACTTACTAAAAATAGAAACTTACTAAAAATAGTAAGTTTGATTTTTGGAAAAATTAGACCAATCCGGGACTCAATAAAATCCCTAAAAAATAGGAACTTTATAAAAATAGAAAGTTGCTCAGTTTTGGCTCAAATTTTACTGGGAGGTTCCTTGAAAGGTCCGATTCCAGTTGCATGCTTAGTTTCTTCAAAACCCTAACAGAAACAAAACCCTAACAGAAACCCCTAAAATCTAGGACAAAAGGCAGAAACCCTAAAAAAGACAAAACCAGGCCCTAGACTTCACCAAACTCGCTCAAACGAAAAGAAGACCTAATCAATTTGACCCTTGAACAATCGCAAACTAAAGAGATTGCTGCAAAAAAGACCCCAAAAAACAAAGCCAAAAGACCTTAAGGGCCTAAAAAGTAGGGGGTCCCCGTTTACAATGGGGCGATGTGTGAAAACGTCACAATAGGTAGTTGCCTAGAGCTCTTGGTAGATTAATTGTAGTGGTTGGAGGATGTAAGGATGATAGTGTTGGTAGTTGTTGTCATTGATGTCAACCCTCAATGTTGTGGAGGATATTGGAGATTGTTAGTGCAATTATGGTGTTGTCCATTGGTGTCAACCCTTTGCTTGTGTTGTGTCATTAAGGATATGCTGATGGAAGTATATGTTGCTGATGTATTGTGCTGTCTAATGGAGATTGTTGTAGTTTGTTGTCATTGATGTCTATTGCATATGGTTGGTGATTAAAGATGTTCTTTGTTGTGGATGTCCACCTTTGGTGTTGATGTCTACACTCAGTATGTTGTGTTGATGCTGTTGATGGTGGTTACAGAGATGTTATCTTGATGATATTATATTTAGATGAGGGTTAGAAGCAAAGAAACGGGACTTGGACTCGGCTTGGACTCAGCAAGGCTGACTTGGACGCGGACTCGGAACTTGGAGTCAGACTCGACAAAGTGAAAAACTCAAGAAATTTAGAGATTTTTAAAGATTTAAAACTTGTTTCATGCACTCTTTATTGAATACACCTTAAAGACACACTAACATCATCAAACTCGGCTCATTTGATTACATACACAAGTATACATCAATCACATAAGCATAAACGCAAATTGTAGCTGAAGGAAATAACAAACATAGATATATAAATATTGTCAAATGTATACAATATTACAAAACTCATGGAATAAAAAATCCATGTCATCATATGATCACCATCAAATGTTCCATACAAATATCAAAGGTAAATACAACTACAAGCCTATGGCTCAGAGGAGTCTGCATCCCCCGACCCCGGCCCCCTGCGTCTAAGGTAGGTCCTGGATGATTTGGCAGCCATAGCCTCTCCCCGTGACACCATGCCAACCTCACCAACATCAGGAATATCTGTGTCACTATCTGCCTCTGGCTCTCTTGTCTCTGCTCGTGCTCTTTGCTCCTCCTCTACCATGGCTACAGCCTTAGCCTCTATATCTACGTGGTTGACTCAATCAGTGGACAATAAAGCAAAAAAAAAAAACAACTTAAAAAAACTTTTAAAAATGTGTTTTTTGAATGCCTTTTTTCATGCCTAGCGCCGACCGAGTTTGCACGACGGGACTCGCGAGTTTGGGTGATTTTGGGGCAAACTCGCCGAGTTGGCGAGTTTGCCCCCTAGACTCGGTCGAGTCCGAGTTTGCTGAACTCGTGGGGGGTGACTCGGACTCGGACTTGCCGAGTTTGGGCGATTCTAGGCGATTTCCGTTTCTCTGGTTAGAAGTATTAAGATGATGATTAGAAGCATGATGATGAAGTGATGTGTTGCTGATAGTTTTGTGCTACTCTTGAGTGAGGAAATGGTGCTACAAGGTGTTCTGGTTTCTGTTGTCATTTCATGACACCCTTGGTCCATCAGTGAGAACTGATCAGAGATATGTTCCATGGACCAGCGCTGCCCCAGTTGATCAAGGAGAAAAGCAATGGAATTATGAAGTGTGAAGTGTTGTCTTGTCAGAAGGAAGTTCCTAAGTCTTCAACTTCGGAACCCCTAGGTTCCCAAGTTCCTAAGTCTTCAACTTTGGAACCCCCAAGTTCCCAAGTTCCTTATTCCTCAAACCCGGAACTCCGAAACCCCCAGGTTCCCAAGTTCCTAGTTCTTCTACCCCAGAACTCCGGAACCCCCAGGTTCCCAAGTTCCTTATTCCTCAAACCCCGAACTCCGGAATCCCCAGGTTCCCAAGTTCCTTCCTTTGATAGACTGTGTGTGACCATATAGGAGGAAACTTGAATGGAGTTGAAAGCTAGTAAAAAGGGTGGTGATGATATTTTAGGCTTGTTTGGACAGATAAAGGGAAATAAAGGACATGGGAACCCAATAGCATATGAAGTAGGAGTAGTACCAATTACAATAGCATCACTAGTAGTAGGAAAGGCAAAGGCACCTATAGTAGCAACACCTACTGAACCAGTAACACTATTAGTTTTAGACCCATGATAAGGGGCTTTTCATTTGGATAATGAGAACGAGCATTAGGAAGGGTAAGGATGAGGATTCATTGTCACGACCAAGAAAGGACTTGAGTAAAATCTAGTGCTTCATTTATCACAAGTTTGGTCGTTATGCATCAAAGTGTTTAGATAAGGACAAAGGGATGTGTTGACATGTTTTTTATGACAACGTCGAACACAAAATAAAGTTGCCTAACAGTCACTTCACTCTCTCTTGATCAAAGTGCGATTGTGTGCTAAGATTGCAGGAAGATCAGACTATTGACTCCAAGGTTCCTATATACAACAGACGTGACTCAATTGGCTGATGTGATATACTAGTAATCCAAGGGGCCTTACGTACACTCGAAGAAGATCAGACAATTTTACAACTTTCAAGGAATTTACTTGCGAATGATTTAGCTTTGAATGGCTTGTTTTTAGAATTTTTTGGGTTCAAGATATGCGGAAAGTAAATGGGAAGGGTTTAGAGACGCTATTCTAATCCAATCTAAAGCGAAGAATAAGGAGACAGGGATTGCTCAAGTGAAACCGAACCACACTTTGCTTCGGCACTAGAAGACAACTACACAAAGGCGGTGCAATCTTAAAAGGTTGTGCAGTAATTTTTCACACCACCAATGCACACCATCATAAAACAATATCCACCCGATGATTGAAGTTAGGTTCACACATATAAAAGGCTTAGACTAACCTTGCAAGGTTAGTAACAATCAGCTACTAACCAAAGGTATGAGCAAGGGCTTGCACCATAAACAATCTCATCAAATCTTGTTCATCTAACAACTTGAAAGCAAATCTATTCTAAGTGAAGAGAGTGAGACCATGCAAGTCATAAAATAGAACAAGAATACACCATCAAATTGAACAATATATTAAGTTTGCTACTTCACAACTTATCGCAACAATCTCAGAATCAATCTCTTCTCCCTTTACAAATGAGGGGGTCACCCCTTTATATAGGCTTCAAGCCACGACTACACGGAAAACCCTAATTAGGGTTTTCCTTGAAAGATTCTCCACACATGGTGCAACAAGGTGGGAATCAACAATAAATGTCCATTATGCCCATATAAAATTAATTACAATCCTACCAAAAATTGCATCCATAAAGCATTAATTAACCATTACATTCAAAAAGTGCCCACTGTGCAATGAATGCACCCTCATGCAAAAGATCGCCCATTGTGCAATAAAGATTCCTCCATGCAAAACTGCTCACACTGCCATAAATGCCCATCATCTCCCATGCAACGGCTGCATGCAAAATAATCAGCCATAATGCCTTAAATGTGACGGCTACATGCAAAAAGATGCTTCACTACCTCAACATGCGTTGACTTGGTTACCACTTGGCAAGAAACCCCTGGAGAGAAATTTATAGAGAGATAAAATCTAATCCAGGAAGAATTTTCATGCCTGAAATAGAATTTTTCAAAATTTTCTTGGGGGAATTTTTCTTTTCAACTTATCTTGGACTTCCAATTCGCATGTCATGGAATTTGCTTGTCAAACTTGGGTGTGGAATTCACATGAGGAAGAATTTAACTTGTTTGACCTTTTCCTTGACACCTCCCTTTTGGCGCCCAACTCCTAGATTGGGTGGAATTTTCATGTGATCAAGGAATTTTGCTCAAGGAAGAAAATATCCTCCATACCCCCATTCTAGCGCTCTCCTCTACACTTGGGTGCCAAGACCCCCTTGTGGAAGATTTTTGCAATTCTTGGCTTTTCCTTCTTACCTCCACCCAACACTCATAACTTGGACTTGGGCGTGGAAATCATATAGTGAAGGAATTTTACCCTGCTTGAGCTTTCCATGATGCCTTTGGATTCGACCTTCTTTCCCTGACCTGGGCGTGATCTTGATGTTTTGGTGGGATTTTCAAAGTTTGGCACCCTCCATTTGGTGCCCAAGGACTTGACTGAGCGCTAGAACTCACTTATGGAGGGTTCTTGACAACCTTGGGCGCAAAAACTCACTTATGGAGGATTCTTGACAATCATTGACCTTACCATGACCCCCTCTCTTTGGCACCCTCAACTGCACTTGGGTGCTATCTTGGCAGTGTGAAGGAAAATTGGGGGTGGAGGAAAATTCCTCCACCACCCCTCTTTAGCGCCCATACTCTCTCTTGAGCACCAAAATGGCTATGCCATGGAATTTAGTCATGAAGGAATAATCCTCCATGACAGTCTTTTGGCACCCAACTTCCTTGAATGGAACTTTGATGGGTGAGGAAATTTCGCTTGGTTATTTACCCAAACTTAGCCATTTTTGCTCATTCCCAGATCAGGATGCCATCTTTGGAATTGGAGTAGGGTTTTGCTAGACTTAGAGGATTTTCAAGGCTTTCCACTTTTGGAATGGGAGTCCACACAGCCATTTTCTGATCAGTTAGCCTGCTTTTTCACACTTTCCAGATTTAGAAATGTTTAGGAATGCTCAGTCTTCAGTGCCAGGAGCCTTGTGAAGTACCTGCCAAAAATAGACTTTCCCAAAATAGTAAGTGTTTCAAAATGTTAGGATTAGGGCAAAACAAGATGCATAGACACTTACTAAAAATAGTAAGTTTGATTTTCGACGAAATAAGGACAATACGGGAAGTAGTGAAATCCCTAAAAAATAGGAACTTTCTAAAAATAGAAAGTTGCTCAGAATTCACTCAAATTTCACTAGCGGGTTTCTTAAAGGGTCTTGATTCCAATACAACGTTCAATTTTTCCAAAACCCTAAAGGAAAGGCCTCAAATCCAAGTTTGAAGGATGAAACCCTAAAATGAACAAAACAGACTCCAAACTTAAGCCAAATTTGCTCAAACAAGCTGCAGACTAGATCAAACTGATGCCCAAACACCTGCAAATTGCGGAGACTAACGAAACTACTGCAAAGAGACCCAACAAACAAAAGCCAAAAGATCGAGAGGGCCTAAAAAGTAGGGGGTCCCCATTTGCAATGGGGCGATGTGTGAAAATGTCACAATAGGAAGCAAGATCACTAGGAAGTGGCAGCCTTTGTAGAGATTTATATGGAATGATTTTGTTGCCTATTTTGAAAAGGATTTCTCAATGATATCTTGTCTTTCTACTAGTATGACTCTGAGGAATGCTTGGTATGTGGATTGTGTGGCATTGAGGCATATAATGCCGATTCGACAATTTTTTACCAATTTAAGGGAACATAACTTTGGAGTTCAGGTTGATCTTGATAATGGTGCCAAGTATCTAGTAGTAGGAATTGGTAAAATTTTCTTTCAACTACAATTAGGTAGCTCTATGAAGTTTGATGATGTGTCATTTGTTCCTAGTCTCAAGAAAAAATTCCTATTTGTTTTTGTTATGGAGGATAAGGGCTTTGCAAATAGGATTCAAGTATCAACAAGTTCTTATCAAGCAAAAGGAATCGAGCCTAGTGATAGCATAGGTTATAAGGGTTAGAGAAGATAATCTATGTAGATAGTCTTCAAAGTCTTCACAAATTTCATGCCCAAACCTCCTATTAAACCTGTTACTGAAAAAAATCCTACAAATCTGAATTCAAATAAGCACAGTTGAAACCTTTGTGTGAAGTTTCTTGCAAGTAACCCTTGGGTGATCTTCCACACCTGTGGGCCACTAAATCAAAGAGAAAATCGTTCTCTTCTGATAGCTGGTTCGGAGAAACCCTCCTCTTCACCTCCAAGCTGAAAAGCCAAACTCCGAAATAATGATTTTCAAAAGATAATCCAAATGAAGGCCAAATGTTATTTTATTACTCCTCAAACCCTAACACCCTTTTTTAGGGTTTGCTCATGATTTAATAAACTTAAATAACTTAAATTTACTCTTACCCTAGGATGTCGGACCTCCTCATGGGCCCTTCAAATTACTTTTAAATAAACATTGTAATGTTTATTTTATTTTTTTCCACTTTATTTCTCCATAAAGGTCGTCCACTTCATTGCAATATTTAATGACTTAAATATGCCACTTTATTAATAAAATAATAAAGTTACTTTATGAATTATTTAAAAGTAACTTAAATTATTCTAAAGTCACTTTATAAAGTAACTTTAATATATTAAATTAAAGCATCAAAGTCAACTATAAAATAACTAGTATTTTAATTTTTATTCTGAAACCATCACTTGACCTCTCCAACTAAGAACTGATGCTGCACCTGGTCCTCGGGTGATGTCCAACTATAGCAGACCAACTGCCAGTTTCCTCAAAAATAGGAATTCTTCCTAAAAGATAGGAAATTGTCGCGGACCATCTGAAATAATGCATAACAGGCCATCTTCTAGTCTCCTTAAAAATAGGGATCCTCCTAAAAAATAGGAGACTGTCTCTGAACATCTCAAAAGGCTCATAAAGCCCTCTGCAAGGCTCCATGAACCTTGGATGTGTCTTCCCCAAAAAAATAGGAGACCTCCTAAAAAATAGGAAACTTGCTCTGAGCTCTAGAAATGCCACAAAGGCCCCCTATAAAGGCTAGAAGATCCCGTATGGGTTCCCTGTCCACTATATTAGCCTACGGAAGCCCTTGCTAATAGGCTAACCTCTACGAAAGATACTAACCTAGGAAATGGGGAGATTACAGATTTTGAGTATGATGGAGGTTGTCTTTGAGAGTTTTCAAGATATCTTGACCCTATTGTCAAAAATAATAATGTCAATGAAAGTACAAGCCTCATAGCCATACAAAGCCATAAATGGTGTCATTGCAATAGACTTGTGATTGGTGGTTTTGTAACAATGTGCTCCCAAGTAGAGCCATTTGATGACTAGATATCTAATTCTTTAAGTAGCCTTCCATCCATTTATTGACAACCTCAATTTGCACATTAGTTTGAGGGTGGTAGCTTGTGCTAAGAGTAAGTTCAGTTCCTATCAAATAAAATATTTCCCACCACAACAATCTTAGGAACTGACTATCTTGATCACTCACAATATTTTTAGTCAACTTGTGGAGCCTTAACTTATCTTTGAAAAACAAATTAGCAACTTGATGTACCTTGTAATCTGAAGAAATGAAAAAGAAATGTGTATTCTTTGTGGGTCTGGCCACTGCAACATAAATGCAGTTCTTACCTTGCACCTTAGGGAGTTCAGTGATGAAGTCCATTGAAATACTTTTCCATTTTTGATTTGGAATGGGTAGGGCTTGCAATAAATCAGCTGGAAATGATTTTTCTGTCTTGTTCTTTTGGCAAACTAGACACTCTTTGGTATGCTGAAGGATGTTGTCCATCAATCCTTTTGATTTAAATCTTTCACGAATTAGTCTTAAAATACTTCTGATGACCAGCCAAAGGAGTATTATTAACAGCCCTTAAAATCTTAACTTTCATTTTAGTTATGGGCACTGAAAAGACTCTATGCTTGTGTGGGTTGAGTTTATTACATTACATACCTATCATCCTTCAATTTTCCTTCCAATATGTCAATGACAAAAGTGTTTTTAGAATTTTTGGTCAAAATTTGAACCTTCCGATCTGCTGTAATTTCCATCAAAGAACATAGAGTGGGTTTTCTAGACAATGCATTGACAACTATTTTTTTCTACTTTGCATATTCAATATCAAAATTGTAAGCTTGACATTTACTTACCCATTTTTGCTGTCTTTCATTGAGATCCTTTTGACTTAAAAAGTATTTCAAACTTTTGTGATTAGTCTTTAGTGTTCACCACAAACGGGGTAGTGCCTAATATTTACCAAAGCATGCATGATGGCCAACATTTCGTTGTCATAAACCGAAAACTCTCTTTCAATCCTTTTGATTTTGTGGATTTCAAAAGCAATAGGATGCTTATTTTGCATCAAAACAACTTCAATCCCTTCCATAGAAGCACCACATTCTAATAGAAAACAAAGAGGAAATTATTGAATGGCTAATTGTTAGTTTTAGCAATCAGATTGACACTAAGAAACAGAAAACATGAAATGCACACATAACACAGTGATACCTTGGGAAAACCTCCCTCTTGGAGGTGAAAAACCCAACAAGAAATGTCTCAGATCAGATTGAACAATAACACAGTGGCAGATTACAACTTCACCCGTCTTAAGGCCACATCAACTATAGCAAAACTTATCTGAATCTGGAAGACAGAGTGTATATGCAGGTCACTGTCAATCTGAGACAGAATTTGGCAGCCTTGACATACTTCACAAGCCCTTGAACAAGTTCGGCAGCCCAGGATGGTATTTGCTCAGCCTTAGGTAATATTCACGCAGTTTGGTATGCAAGTTCGCTCAACCTTAAGGATGATTGCCCAACTTGAGAACTCCAATTCGCTGCTTTAGACGGATTTGCCAATGCAGATATAATTTGCTTGATGATGCTGCTATTAATCAGAGATAGTTCGCATATGAGAGGATAGATAATTCGCTTGTGTTGTGTCTTGTGATCCTTGGTTACATTGCATATATATGATACGATGCTCATCATTATCCCTTGGTCGGCCTTGCATATTTTGGCGCCAAGATATAATTTGAATTCACAAGTTACATATGGGTCAGGACCCATCTACAAGATACATATCAATGAGTCTTACAAGTTACGAGTTAAATCAATCGCCCAAATAGGGCCTGCCCCAATTTGAGTTAACATACAAAGTAAGCTGCCAAAATGCTAAGGCCGACAAGCCAATTAGCATTTAGGTGTACTAGGTCGGCCCTAGAAGGGATCCGACCTAGCTACACATCAACACTCCCTCTTGGCTAGGGAGGATTCCTTTTGAACAAGTCACATAGTGACTACCACCATGGCTACTCCCATGGATGCAACACATAAGACGTTCACCGTAGCTACTCCCAGAGGGTGAACAAACACAATATGGAATTTCTTCCATGATACCCACCATACCTACTCGCAGAGGGTGGGCCCACCATGCCTACTCACAGAGGGTGGAAGAGGGCTTTCACCTCAAACTTCTCCCAGAGAAGAGTGCATTACCACCATGCCTACTCGCAGAGGGTGGATCCACCATACCTACTCGCAGAGGGTGGAACGAGGGCTTTCACCTCAAACTTATCCCAGAGAAGAATGCATTAACCAAAAGATGTGGCTTCCTCTGAAGCTGAAAGAAACTGGCTCCCTCTGAGCCTAACAAGCTCCCTTTGACATTTCCTCCTTTTAGAAAAGAAAGTCGTCATTTGACCTTTGCTCCTCCTGAGATGTCCCTATGCCAATTTCTGCAGAAGAAGCAAGAGGAGTAGACCTAAATTTGCAATCTCGAGCAAAATGACCATACATGTCACACTTAAAGCACTGGATGTGAGATATGTCCTTCTTCCTTTTTGATTTAGGGGCAAGATCTGAATCTCTGTCTCTATCCCACTTTCTTCCTTTGCCTTTATCCATATGCGAAGCAAGGACTTGATTTTCTACATCATAATGATCACGCTCAATTCCTCTTGCTATCAACCATGACTCTTCTTGTATGCAATCTGTTCTCAAACGATTGAACTTGGGAAGTTCTGATCTTGCACTAATTCCTTGAATGTAAGACTCCCAAGATGTCGGAAGACCATTGAGAGTAAGCATGGTCAAGTCACTGTCATCAACAACCTTCCCAATGGATGAGAGCTGATCTCTGAAATCAGAAATCCTCATGAAGTATGCTATGACAGATTCACCTTTCATCATCTTGATGTGATGAAGCTGCTGCTTCAAAGCTTGGGCACGGCTGGTGTTGTTGATTTCGTACATCTCTTCCAATGTCTTGAACATTTCGCTGGCAGTCTTCAGCTTGGAGATGATCAGTACAATATGATCCTTCATGGAGTCAACCAGCATTCTCTGAGCTTGAAAATCTTTCTTCCTCCATGAAGTCTATTCCTCTTCTGCCTCAGGTTCAATGGATGATCTCTCCACAAAGTCTGCAAGATCACTTCCATTCAATGCAAGCATGATACGGAATCTCCTTGACGTGAAGTTGGATGCACCATCCAATCTATCTTCAACCCTGAGACTGTTCAACATTTCGAATGAAGTGATAAGAGCAAATAGGAAGAGGAGGAACAACTACAATCAATCTAATTACTCCTAATTCGAACCTAGCTCTGATACCATGTTAGTTTTAGCAATCAGATTGACAGTAAGAAACAGAAAACATGAAATGCACACATAACACAGTGATACCCTGGGAAAACCTCCCTCTTGGAGGTGAAAAACCCAGCAAGAAATGTCTCAGATCAGATTGAACAATAACACAGTGGCAGATCACAACTTCACCCATCTTAGGGCACACATCAACTATAGCAAAACTTATCTGAATCTGGAAGACAGTGTGTATATGCAGGTCACTGTCAAGCTGAGACGTAATTCGGCAGCCTTGACATACTTCACAAGCCCTTGAACAAGTTTGGAAGCCCAAGATGGTATTTGCTCAGCCTTAGGTAATGTTCGCCCAGCTTGGTATGCAAGTTCGCTCAACCTTGAGGATGATCGCCCAGCTTGAGAACTCCAATTTGCTCCCTTAGACGGATTTGCCAATGCAGATATAACTCGCTTGATGATGCTGCTATTAATCAGAGATAGTTCGCATATGATAGGATAGATGTTGTGTCTTGTGATCCTTGGTTACATTGCTTATATATGATATGATGCTCATCATTATCCCTTGGTCGGCCTTGCATATTTTGGCACCAAGATATAATTTGAATTCACAAGTTACATATGGGTCAGGACCCATCTACAAGATACATATCAACGAGTCTTACAAGTTACAAATTAAATCAATCGCCCAAATAGGGCCTGCCCCAATTTGAGTTAACATACAAAGTAAGCTGCCAAAATGCTAAGGCCGACAGGCCAATTAGCATTTAGGTGTACTAGGTCGGTCCTAGAAGGGATCCGACCTAGCTACACATCAACACTAATGCTGGTCAAAAACTCATCACCTCTTTGAGTTTTCAAAAGTTTGTTCCGCTGAATTAGACCATGTCAAAGCCCCATTTTTTATCAAATCAGTCAATGGAAATGCTAACTGAAAAAATCCCTTCACAAATTTTTGGTAGTAGCTGCAAAGATCGAAGAATCTTCTCAATTGAGTTAATGTTTTTGGAGAGGGCCAATCCAAATGGATCAAATCTTATCTTGATCAACTTGCACTTCTCGAGTGCTGATTACATGCCCCAAATAAAAATTTTCAGTCATACCAAACTCACATTTGGATTCTTAGGTGAATAGATATTATTCTTCTAGAATGCCCAAAACGTCGCCCAAATGTCTTAGGTGATCTTCCTAAGTTTTGTTGTAGAATCTATAATGTATATGATTAATGCCTTATTTATAACTAATCGATATTTCCTCCTTTTTCTTTTGATCCCTGCCGTCCCCTAAAAAAGGCCCCCCTTCCTACTGTTCTAGAAACACATTCCCCCACAACCTTCTGTCCCCATCCTAGAAACTTGGTGTAACATATTTTGATACCACTCAGTGAGATTCAAGCATCCAATAATAGAAGATACTAAATAATAGCAACAATATGTAGAAATTACCATTAAATGTGTTTGTGGGCCAAGATATCCCAATGTTCAATATACTAATAGACTTTCTCTTGAGGTATTGTCACACCAAAAAGCATTCCTTATGGACGTAGTGTTACATACCTGGGCGTATAATATGATGATGTAGATTGGTGATGGAGTAGTTGACATGTTACATGCATATTTAAGCTTTAGCTATAATCAGTCATAGCAATGGCTTTTAAAATTACTCAGCCTTTGTTGGAATCATTGGTCTACCACCCATTGTTATCATTAGCAGAAAGTCTATTTATAGGAGGCTTATATCATCATGAGAGGTATCTCTAGTATGAGGAACATTGATTCAGATTGGATCTTGAGTTGGATATATTGTTTGGAATGGCTTCTTCTACAAGGGTTATTGTGTGGTTTGATCTCAATTGTATTTATGTGTGTTTTTGTTATTATTTGACATTGTCTTGTTATTGGATGTTTGAATCTCACCAAAATGTGGGCGGAGGTTTAGGATCTTGTAGAAGCCTCAAACCAGTGAATGGGGAGGACACTTCTTGAAAGGATTACTAGAGAACAAAATTAAAAAAATGATCCACTATTCCTTTTTAAATGATGTTGACTCTTCTTACATAGGCCTTGTTGATGACTTGAAGTTGGAGAAGATATTGAACATCTCTGTCCTTATAGATGGAAGTACAAAATGTGGACCTGAGCCTTGGAATTTTAGAAGAGAGATCTAGTTGATGGCATTAAGGATGAATTTTTTTTTGAAGTGAGCAACCATGAACCCACTGTAGCAAAAATCTTTGTTTGGAATAAATTGGAAGGCCAAAAGATAAATTGGCAAGCCTTGGAATTTTAGGAGAGAGCTCTAGTCAATGGCATGAAGGATGATTTTTTTTTTTAAGTAATCAACCATCAACCCACTGTAGCAAAAATCTCTCTTTGGAATAAATTAGCAAGCCAAAAGATAAAGATTTTTTAAATTAATTGGAGAAATTTAGCAAATTAAAAAATTCAGCAAGATGTAAAAAATAGAGAATTAGCTAATGTTCTTTTGATTTCATTCCAAACAAACGGAAAATCATTGGTTTTCCATCGAGTGTAGCTAATTTTTTTGGCTTTTTAAAAGCAGAGCAGAGCTCTAGGGATGGCAGCCCCTAGCAAGGTGAAGGAGTGATGACCCCTTTATGCCACATGGACCTTCACGGTGCATGCTATTTCACATTATTTTATTGCTTTAAAGTTTAAACCAAGCTCCAAACCCTTCAAAAAATATGGGTGTTGAGCCTATAAAGCAATAATTAGACAATGTATAAATAAAGTTTTGACACTATTTAAAAAAAAGTATTTTACAGGCAAATTGAAAAACCAGATGAAAAATTTGAACTTTATTTGTGATTAAGCCAGCCTTAGGAATCACATCCACAATTGGAGGGAAAAATTGGCAGCCTTGGTTTTCATACCAGTGAGCAAGGAAAAAATTGGTCAGAAAATTAAAAAAATTAAATTATATAAGCATATTTATGATGATTTATCTGTGATTATTTTGTGATTTATTAAT
The DNA here is from genome assembly GCF_030272615.1 of Cryptomeria japonica. NCBI lineage: Eukaryota > Viridiplantae > Streptophyta > Pinopsida > Cupressales > Cupressaceae > Cryptomeria > Cryptomeria japonica. The sequence goes on from NC_081410.1 coordinate 505,132,646, forward strand.
GATTTTTTTGCTGCACAAATGTGCCTGTGTTTAAATAAAATTGGTGATCTGAGCTGATGAATGGTCCGATATCTGATTAATTACAATTAATTGCAATATTTTGGCAAATTCTGCTTACCACACACTAAACTATTCAGGGCTCAGCTTTTCGCTAGGCTGGGTAACATTTTTTGTAGACTTTGTCCTCCAATCTGTGAAAGATCCAAGGCACTCTAGTCGATAGAATAAAATATAAGTTAGTTTCTATATAATTTTGTCATCACAAGCAATACTAAGCAATTCCATGAGGATATGCAACAAGTTGAAATTGGGGTTGTGTGTTTGTTGGATAAAATGTGGAAGCTTCAAAAACATGAGAAGAAGACTGTACAGGATAGGAGGATGAACACAATATGTGAGAAGCTGAAGATTGATTTGAAAAAAATATGATATGCAGATGGCTAATGAGACTGGGTTGCTTAACATTCTGGCTGAGCTGAAAATTAGATGAGGATCCAGTAAAGGGTCTTATGTTTAATCCCATTACCATCTCTAGTGTGGAGGTAAGAGATACTATGTTGTACGAAGTCTATGGAGAACTATTAATTTTTGTGTTGACTGTCAGACTCCTTAGATGAAAGTTGTCACCAGCAATAACATATGGACTCTCAATTATCTAGCTAATCATTTGCAATTAAGTATGGGCGTTGGGGAGCATGAGGGGCAGGTTGGCAGTTACATCTTGGTACTTGTGATCTTACAACTTTGTTGCATTTTGAAAGTATGTTTGCTACCAAAGATTACTTTTGCAGTCCTCTAAGTGCTATACACAGATCTTTTTATTCATCACTTTGCAAATATACATGTTCAATAGACAAGCATGAACAGGAAGGTCTCGGTAGTCTTCCTGGTGTAAATTTGTCAGTGGCATAGAAGGAGCATGAGTAAGCAGGTTAGCAGACACATTTGGTCCATTGCTGCAATTGTGCAGACTCTGGTGGTTGACTTTTTAATGCAGGTGATCATAGTGTGATGTATGGATCTGTGTTGCAGGGATCACCTTCTTGGGTCTAAGCAGACTACTGCATTCAGCACCAATCAAGCCTTCTTCAACTCTGCTTTTCAAGTTTTCGTTTTAAATACATGCAGTTTCCTTTTAAGACAGGCGGATGTGACTTGTATAAGTGGGTTTGTAGACATGCTGTCTGTTGATGTGTTTTCTATGCACTATGCAACACAAAATAAAATACTAAGTATTCTATCCTCTCTTGAACAAAGACCTCTCGGATGCTAAACAATGTGATCAAACAAGACGACTCCAAGATTCCGATAGTCAGGTCTGGACGTGTAGATAGCTCAACAATTGTGATGTGATTTGCTGGAATCACAAAGGAGACTTACGTTTTGCACGAAGTTGCTTGAATGCTGCTGAAATGTGGAAATTTACTTAACATGGAAAACAAATAGCTAAAGGAATTAAGGGTTAAGAAAGCTAATCTAATCGTAAGAATACAAGAGACTATGAACGACTTAGTGAAACTCTACTAGACTTTGCTTTGCCATGCAAAGAATAACTCCACAAAGCTAGTGCAATCTTCTAAGGTAACCTTATGATGTTCAGATCACCATCAACAACATAGACACCATCAATGTGACGCATATCAATGAGTGAGTAGCAATCGAAGTTGAGCTTATATAAAGAGTTCAGTTGACCACGAAAAGTATTTAGCAATCAGCAAAATACAAGTAGTATGAACATGCGAATTTCACCATTAATCATCCACAATAACTTCCATCCATCTAATCAACATTAAAACAAATGAGAAGTAGAGACCATGCAAATGTTAAATCAACACATGAAATTCACCATATCTTCAATGAAAATGATATGTTTCTTGCAACAAAGTCTTGGCAACAATCTCCTTTTCTCCTACTGTACTCTAGCTATCTGCTATCTAATGTCTATTGATCAACTATCAACTACTAACTATTCTCTATTACTCCACTATTAACCTTTACATTGAGAGATTTAGGCCTTTTATAATGCTCTCAATACAATTGAATGGCTCAGATTGATGCTCTAATCAATGGACGAGGTTACAAAATGAACACTAATTATTGTTTGTTACAACAAACTCCTTTTCGGCCAATGAGAAAATTACATTTGATTTGACATATGTTCCACATCGAATGCAAACCAATAGAAAATGAGGTTAGGTATCTTGAATTTTGTGCCTCCATAGGGTGAGTCAGGTACATTGCATCTGAACATTTTGACTTGGAATCTTTTGATTGGTGGAACAATGACTAGGCGCCACCTCAGCTTGCTCATCTTGTAGATCATCACGAAGTGTGATTGAGCAATATCTCTTGATACTCAACATTATCCAACTTGCTCAACATTATGTGGAGGTAATGGGACATATTCCCAAATTGTATCATCTCGATGCCTCTCTAGCTTTGACTAACTCTTTTGCAATTATCCTCATTCCTTGATCACATTCACCCTTTCACCTTTACACTTGGAAATTTGCCTCCATGTGATGCATTTCCATCTTCAAGTTAGGGAATTCATCTTGCTCTTTCCTTGATGATGTTTGCATCTGACTTTCTTACTATCGACTTGAACTTTTTCATGTTGTTCATACCTGACCATCCTGCGTACGATGTAGGGAGTATCTCCATTGTTGTACTAGCAATAATTCTTGGATTTCTGGAGGAAATTCAAGATTGTGAAAATTTATTCTGTATGCAATCTTAGTTCTTGATCTCATTTTGCATTGTCGAAACTTGATTGCTTCACTTGTATTGTTCTTGTTGTAGTTGCATTTTCTTCATCCTAAAAAGTTCATGTTGTTGAGCCTTGATGTCAATCTTCCATGTTATTGATGAATCTCCCCTTGACACCTTTGAAGGGCTCTTGATCAAGTTCCTCATTTGATTTACCTCCTTGGATCACATAAACTCTTACTCAAACTGTAAAACCTTTTCTTGGTTGATGAGATGGGCAGGATTTCAAGGGTAAGATGCAACAGCGCTCCCTCAAACTTCATTTGCATTTTCAACATTTGTCAACGGTCTTGGGCGGGATTTCAACATGATGTGGAAACAAAACCCTTACTTGTTAACTTGTAAATTCCTTCTTTTCAAGGCTTTGGGCAGAATGGTCATGAAGGCAAGAAATTTCACTCGTGTTCTTGATGCTGCTCCCGATTTGATCCTTCTTCCACATTGTTGGAGCATCCTTCACGCTGTGATGTCTTAATATCTTCCTGTTGTTATAGAACTCTTTACTTTATTAAGTTCTTCATCTTTCTTTTCATCTCCCTTTGTTGGTGTTGGAAATAAGCCACACCTGGACCGATGATGGACTGGTCCAAGAGGGGCTAGTAGCTCAGTGGTAGAGCACTCCAGCAGCATATGGAAGGTCCTAGGTTCGATTCCTAGCTGGTCCATGTCTCAACATGGTATTAGAGCCAGGTCCAGGCTAGGAGCCCCAAGCACACGAGAGGTGTGGCTTAAGGGGGGTGTTGGTGTTGGAAATAAGCCACACCTGGACCGACGATGGACTGGTCCAAGAGGGGCCAGTAGCTCAGTGGTAGAGCACTCCAGCAGCGTATGGAAGGTCCAAGGTTCAATTCCTAGCTGGTCCATTTCTCAACACCCTTCATACATAACTTCTTGAATGAAGATTTTATACAGCATCTCCAATGACTTGTAAATCTGCTCCACAGCCATCCATATTCTTCCCTTACTGCATTCAATTCTCTTTGCAACCTGATTGCTCATGGTTTCTACTGTGATTTGATTGCTTCTCTTAGGTGGACTGCCCTGTGTACTTCAAATTCTCCATTCAAATCTGCCTTAAAGTCACCCTTCTCCTCTCTTCGTATATTCATTTCCAGACTTTTCTCCTTGTCAGATATTGATATTCAGGTCTCTCACATGCTTATGTATAGATCTTACTTATTTCTTACCCAGGCAGCCTTCTTCATTGCTGTAGCATATGCATTTGCTTCCTTCATGTTGTAGTATTCTTCTTCTTGTGATGTCCTGGATACATATTATCTTGACCTTGATCTTCTTGGTAGTTCTTAAGTTGTGGGACATGTCCCTGATGTGACCCCTAGCTGGCTGATTGCAATCCTTGTGTTGATGCATCTTCATGTTACATAAACCTGAAAAACAAACATATTTTACATCAATCACTATGAAATTTATAAACATCTGACAAATCAAAACCCCTTAAAACTCATTCAATCTGGAAATGGGATTATTCTGAGTCTGATTCTCTCCTATTTATCCTCTGCTTTTGATCATATTTGCCCTGGATTTGCATTAAGTTTGATTTTAAGGAATGTAATCTGGTCTGTACAAGCTCACACAAGGTGTAATCTCAAGTTCGTACACTAGAATGAAGAAATCCGTTTGCAAAGCAAGGCAAAGAATCGCTGATGAAAGGCCTGATCCAAATCTGCTCGTGTTTAATGAGAAATTCGCCTTGTAAATGGATGAAATTCAAAACCTTAGGCCTGTGGATAATGTTATCTCAGGTCTGCATTTTATACTTTATCTCCTCATCTTCTGGTGAAATTCGGTTAAGATTTAGCAGTGTTCCATAGAAACGCGTTGCCCCCCCTCAGGCCCGCGTTTCCAAGACGGGGAGACGGGGACTTGGCATCTCTTTCCGTCCCGCCACCGCCACCAGTGCTCTGCCGGAGACGCGGAAACGTCTCGACATCTCCAAGTCTCCTTGGGAGACGTCTCGGGGTCTCCAAGATTCCTTGGGAGACCAAGCGTCTCCAAGTCTCCTTGGGAGACCCCCAGGCGTCTCCAAGTCTCCTTGGGAGACTCCTAGGCGTCTCTTGAGGGGCGAGGAGTCTTGCAGGAATCTCCCATTCGACGTCTCCAAAACTCCTTGGGAGACTCCTAGGTGTCTCTTGAGGGGCAAGGAGACTTGTAGGAGTCTACCGTTCGAACACATTAGACTCAAAAAGCAATTGAATTTGTTTTATTTTGAGCGATTTGAGCATTTTGTCTTTTGTAATGCTATTGCTATTTGCTACTCATTGTAATGATGTATCATGTAATCATCATTATAGGCTTTGTGATATCAGATATTCATATGATATTTTTGATATAATAGAAAACTCCAATTTGACAATTTCATTTGACAAATTTTATTTAGCAATTAGCATTCAAGAATTCTTTGTATTTAGATTTAATATTTCAAAATTTGCTATTTTGTAATTTTACTAATTTCCTATAGTTCATTTGAAATGTAATTCTTATATTGTTATACATCTTTTCACAACTAGTTTTTCAAGTACTATACGTATATGTATAACTGTATCAGCACCACCACCTCGCCACCCCCCTGCCGCCCCCAAACTTAGGCCCTTTGTCCCCCCGTCCCCAACAGTCGTGGAACACTGGATTTAGAGTGAAATGAAGATTTAATCCATGATATATAGTTTTCCTCAACCTAATATTACATCCCTAAGGAATCAAGCCGACCTAGGGCTTGTTAGTCCCACCTTCCATCCATTTTTTCTTTTATTTTCCATGTAATAGGGCTGACTCAGACCACGTTTCCCCTTTTAGGTGGGTTTTGGAGTGTTAAAGGGACATATTATCAGCACATTTAAAAGGTCCTTATTTGCTTTTGCCCCTATTGTTAATTAAGTCAGCCATGTTTATTATAGGATTCGATTTACTTTTCCATGCCTCCTCCACGCTTCATGCTTTAGGTCTCCCTTTAGGTCAGTCCTTATGAGTCTACATGCTTCACATTGAACTCACACGTTTCACTTTTAGGTCAAGACCTTATGTTATTTAGGTCTCCTCCACAAGCTTCATGCTTAGATCCTCACGTTGCTTGGGTCAAGACCTATCCATTCTCACGTTTCATGATTGATTTGCACTCCATAATTTAGGTCCTCTATATTTGAGCCTACACGTTTAATTTAGACCTATATTTGAAGGCACATGTTTGGTTTAGAGTCTTTAGACCTATCTTTGACGGCACACGTTTCAAATTAGGGCCTTTCTCTTAGTTGCATTTTAGGTTTACACGTTTGACCTTAGGCCTGCCCTATTTGCTTGGGGTGGATTTTCTACCTCTAATTGTACAAAAGGGGGCACATTTTGCATGTTAATTTGCACAAATTACTCATGGGAGGGTGCAAAAATGATGTTGATTTGCATAACTCCTTGGTAGGGCGCATTTTCATGGGTCATTTGCACAAAAGGAGGGTGCAAATTGTATGATCGTATGAAAACTCAAGGGAGGGCGCATCTTTGGTGCTTGATTGAACAAGATTTGTTGCTAGGGCACATTTTACATAGGGTTGTGTAAAAGTTATGGCGCAGATTGCATTGGTGTATGCATTCAGCGCTGAAACCAATACTTGGTTGAAATTTTCTAGCTTTCATTTGCTTCAAGCAAAGCACGTTTCATTTTAGGTCTGTCCCTATCTTGATCAAGATACATGCGCTTAAATTTAGGTCTCCTTTTCACACGTTTCATGGTTTAGGACTTGACCTATTTTCACACGCTTTGATGTTTGATGTCCTCTATGCCACACGTTATAACTTAGGTCTTCATGCTTCATGCCTGATCAAGGTCTGGTTTTACCCAAATTAAGTGGCTCTTAAGCCTGAGTTTTATGTCGAACCCTGATTTTCTGGGTTTAGGTCTTCTAGGACTGAATGCCTGCCTTTGATCTGATTCACATGTTTTTAGGACCTAATTTCTGATTTTGTAGGTCTGAATCATGCTTGTAGGTCCGGTTTTAGGATCCTATATTCCTGATTTAACATGCTTTAGGTCCTTTTAAGGCCTGATCCTCACACTTTGATCCACCCCTTCATCCCTTTACCTGGGTGCATATTGAGCTAGTGCTTGCACAGCATATTCAGAGGTCTGCTCTGCATTATAGAGTGCACTTTACCTATTGTGCAACAATTCTGAGTGGGATTACAGCCTTCTCTTGCAATCAGGAGCGGAAATTAAGATCTGGTCTGCAATTTCTGGGTGTGAATTCTACCTGATTGTGCATTGCTGAATACAAATTTAAAGATCTGTCTTGCACACAGCAAGGTTAGGGTGGGATTTAGACCATGACATACACTCATTTGCACATGAATCCATCCCTTTGGTTCAGTATTTAAACAATTTTCAACCCCAACTTAGCATCTTTTAACTGACTAGAGTAACCTCCTCCCACTGAAAGGCTAAAGACCAAGACAACTAACCCAAATCCCCAAGCCTAAGGCAAAAAAGTGGGGGTCCCCATTTACAATGGGGCGATGTGTGAAAACGTCACAACACTGTCTACCAGTTTTAGATATCGTGTATCTTGCTTTTGAGGGATGTGAGTAATCAGACATTCAAAAGTGAATTAAATAAAAAACTTTGTAATTTCTTCTGCTTTCCTGTGAACCTATCATTATGGCAGCTCTACCTTTGGCGAATTTTCCTGGATTATTTGAATCCTCAGGGGTTAGGTTGTTCATGCATTTTATGCTAGGTAGGAGGTTTGTTTTATTTGTTTGTTTACCATAAAAAAAAGAGATTGATGAAAAAAGATCAAACACTTAAATAAACCATAAATATTAGAAATATCAGGAGCTTTGCTAATTCCCAAAATTTTACGATTCCACTCCCCACCCCTTCAATTTCTTATGATAGCTGAAAAGAGTTCAATGATTTTTTTTGATTTTTTTTAAACTTAAATCAAGCATGAACATCAACAATATCAATATTATCGACTTTTGCCAATTCCTAAATTTTACATATTCCCACTCAATTTCTTATAAATTTTCACAAATTTTGTTTTTTTCAGACCTCCTTAGTTTGTCCAATTACAATTTTGATAACATTGACTCATGTCTACCAAAGTAAACCTTGGGTTTATTTTGTCTCGAAGTATGTTATCTATTATTTGCTTATTATGCATGTAGTCACTGCATATGTATAAGTGTTGTTGAAACAATGCTCATCAATGCTTAGTCTAAACAAATTTGTAGAGCCTTGTGCTTGGACGATGTTCTTTTAGCCACTGTTGTTCTTGATTTATGATTTTTAATTCGATTCTGAGCTGGTTACTCTTAGTGCTTAAGCATAACATTTGGCATGTTAGGAACATACATTCTAAGCATTGCTTGTTAGGTCTGCACTTCCTATTATAATTCATATTCTTAATTCAGAACTGATTGCTGCATTGGACATTGAAATATTTTTTGGTTTGCAAAAAATAAAGACATAAAAACGTCTTGAATATTCCATATGATGGAGTAGTTACTTACTATTTAATATTTATATACTCTAGAGTTAAATATATTCTTCTTGGTATGACTATGTTGTTCAGGAGGTGTTCCAAGATCCTCAACAAAGTCTCCTCAAATGTTATGCAGCATTACTGCAACTAGTAGTTTGACTGTTGATTTATTTTTTTAAATTCAATTCATCAACATTGCGTTTCTTCAAGTGCTTTAACATTATTTTGTAGGTTAGTAGATTTTTTTTTCAAGTGCTTATTGGAACAAAGAATAGTTATCTGATTCCCTCCATAATTTTTTTTGCAGCTTCCAAACTTAGAAGTGTGGTTCCAGCGACCAAAGGACATTGTTCGAAAGCTCCTCTCGGGGGACCTAGACCTTGGTATTGTTGGTTATGATACTGTCTGTGAATTTGGACAGGTATTTAATACTTCCTTAAACCTCTTAAATAAAGTCTGAACATTAATTTAAGCATCTAAAACGAAGTCTTCTAACATTTTCATTACACCTCTAAAATAAAGTCTTAACATTTCCATAAACCCCTAACTGGTGTCATTAATTCTAATGCACAGTACTTTTCCTTTAAGGAGATAGTTCGAATTTCTTTCTCTAATTCATTAGTTGATAAAAACCTTGTTGTGCTTGAACAGATAATTAAAAATGGTGCTATTAGTTCATCTGCCTTATTATCATGGGTTCAGAATTCATGCGATATTTGGCTACAAAAAGGGTCAATTCAAACACTAACGATTACTCATTTATATCATTACATGGTTCTTATCATCTCATGAGTTTAAATTCTTTGCCAAGCCTATCATACTTTGTATGAGACACACAAATTAAATTCTAATTCTCAAGTAGAGGCATCTGAGCATATTTTGCTACTTTGTTCCTTGAATTGAATAGGAGACAACCCTTGCCACACTGTCAAGCAACTGTTTGCTTGTATATTCTTTTTCTGAAAAGACATTAAATATTTGGCTACAAAAAGGGTCAATTCAAACACTAACGATTACTCATTTATATCATTACATGGTTCTTATCATCTCATGAGTTTAAATTCTTTGCCAAGCCTATCATACTTTGTATGAGACACACAAATTAAATTCTAATTCTCAAGTAGAGGCATCTGAGCATATTTTGCTACTTTGTTCCTTGAATTGAATAGGAGACAACCCTTGCCACACTGTCAAGCAACTGTTTGCTTGTATATTCTTTTTTTGAAAAGACATTAAATAAAATCTATTGTATTGTTGATGAAAAACCTTTTTTTATTCTTGTATACTTTGTTTAATTATCAAATCGGATGGAATTTGGTACTTCGGATAATCTTGTGGTTACCTCAAATGCCTTGAGGCAGGGTGTCTGGTTGCATGTTTTTTATTTCTGCAATATTTTGATTGATGAATTTGCCAGCATGTTCCTCCACTGTTAGTTTTGGATTTGTCAATTTTAAATGTTTTAGGTAATTTAGTTGCTTATTTTAATTTGCTGGCAAGCCTTCTATGCTTTCACACTAGTAGTGTTGTTGTCTAAATGTGATCATGGTAAGAGATCTAGCTTCATGAGGTTTCAGAAAGGACACAGTTTTCTGAGGGACTCTAAGTTAATATTGTAAGGCAGGTGCTACAAACCAGACAAGCAAAAATCTCCAAAAAACTCCGATTATACCCGATTTTTTGCGAATCTGTCCTGTAGACAATTTTCCCCCCAAAAAATCCCATTCTTTTTAAAAAATTGTTGACTGCAATTTTAACAATTTTTTTTACATTTAAATTGCATTTGAAACCTTAATCAATCTCTTGCCAACTTGTGAAACCCTCGAAACCTGTGAAATGGCAAAATATTCTATGAATAGCATAGTTGTGTGATATTTTTAGGGCACAACTACAAACAGGAGGTCATTGCGACATGCAGAAGCACAACTAGTTGCAAATTTGTAGGGAGTTAGGAAGTGGTGCATTTGAGTCAAAAGGTGGGCAATTTTTGGTTGCAACACTTGCAAATACATTCTATAACTTCACGCCATGTAAATAGTATTTACACAAAATTCATCCGGTGCATACAAATAGATGAATAAATTGTTAAAATAAAATTTTCAATGTGCACATCATAAGGATCTTTCAATTCAAATTAACAAGATAAAAAATCTTAAATCTATCTTATTTTGCTTGGGTTATTAGAATATTTAATTCTATGTTAGTCACCTATTTTTAGTTCCTTGTTTAATGGTCATTTACTTTTTTTATGTAATTAGCTTTTAAGCTTAATTTAGCTTGTACGCTCTTACTTTAACGATGTTCCTAGATATAGAACATCGTCTTGTAGACTCTATATATACGTGTGTATATCGTTCAATGTAATCATCTGATTAATGAATCATTCATTCAGTTTATTTTTCATGATATTAGAGCATGAGATTTAAAAAATTTTGAAAGATTTTTTTATTAAAATTTTTGGAAAGTTGTTTTTAAAAAAGAGATTTTTTTTAATCTCTTTTCTGGGCAAAGTTTTTTTGATCTGTTTCTGGCTAGGGCACGATCTGGAGTTTTTTTTGCAGGGTATTTGCAAATCGCGGATTTTTCAGGGTTGTCTGTGTATTCCGTGATTTTTGCGGGCATTTTTTTGGCGTTTTTCATGCGACTTATTTTTTGGATTTTAGCACTATTTTTAGCACGATTTTCATGCGCGCCCTTCTGTGGTGACTGCAACTACCCTCGCTTAGGTGTTTTTCGACCTTCTACAGACATTATTTGCGTTCTGGGCGACGACGAATTTTTTTTTTTTAATTTTCTGTGCTTTTCCTTTTCGCGATTTTTGACGCGATTTATTTCACAATTCTCTGCAAAATCTGCCTGCAACCTAGGGTTTTATCAACTTGCTATTTTTTTTTTATGTTTTTTTTCATTAAAAAAAAATCATCTATATTTTTTTCTCTTTTTTTTTTTACAAAAATCAGAGGAGGTATTTTTTTTCTGCCCATAGTAGGGAGCTTGCTAGCCCTTGCCGAATAGTAGGGGGCTAGCCCTCCAATTAATCAGTCAGGGAGGGTGGGAAGCAATAGTTCCGAGACACTATAGTTCCGATAGTTTTTCTTAGGTAAGGCTGCTCAAGCTTCCCCCCTACCATTCTGTAGGCACTCATTCAGGAAAATTTTCAGGTTTTAAGTTTGCAGAAAATTTTAATTTATTGGTTTCTTCCAAACCTCGAAATTTGTGCCTTGGAATTCGTGCTAGAATTCCCCTCCAAGGTTTCAGTTTTTTTTTTCAGCAGCTGCTTCTCTCCTTTTTTTTTTAAATCAGATTCTTCTGTCTCTTGCTTTCACTCAGTTGACCTCAATCAGCCTCAATTTCCGTGATGGCATCACTAACCAACATCATGTTGGAACACAGTCAGAAGTTCAACGGCTGCAACTACAACACCTGGAAACAGCGCATGTTGACCATTTTTGAGTACCGTTGCCTAGATCAGATTGTTTTGGGCAAGGAATCTCGTCCTACAACAACAGGTGATGATCAAGACAAACATGATGTGAAGAATCAAGAGGTTGTCATGCTGATCAAACTCTCAGTCACAGATGATCAACTCCCTCAGGTGCCTTCAGGTAAAATAGCAAAAGAGATCTGGGATCTCTTGAAGGATCTTCATGAAACGTCCGACAAGAGCCGAGCTTTCTTTCTGAAGAATATGTTGTTCTCTATCATGATGGATGAGAAGTCATCTATGTAGGCACATCTTACGAAGATCAAAGACATCCGTGACCAATTGGAAGGTATAGGCCGAACCATGGTGGAAGAGGATATGGTAGTGATCACACTGAAAAGCCTTCCCAGATCCTACGAGCATTTCATTGATACGCTCAATATCTCCTCTACTAGTGTTGATTTGAAGTTTCCTGATCTTTGCAACAAGCTGCTACAGCAGGATTGATGGAAGCAGTAGTTTGGAAGCAGCGCTACTTCGTCCATTGAACAGGCTTTCACAGCCTCAACTTCGCATAAGTACAAGGGTAAAGCTCCGTCCTTCCAGCAGAAAGGACAAGGTCCAGGTCAACCTCAATAGTCTTCCAAGAAGAAGATCTTACAATGTTCCTACTGTCATATATGGCCATTTGGTGAAAGATTGCAGGAAATTGATAGCATCCCAGCAATCCAAATAGGGAGGATTGAAGCAGAAAGACAATTTTGCCACGCATCCCGATCCGAAGGAATCTGCCTTCTATGTGTTCGTGGCCCAAACCTCATCTGATGATGTTCAATCATCAGCCTGGTACATTGACTCTGGAGCCTCTCGGCATTTCACACATCGTCGGGATTGGTTTACAGAGTACATGCCTTTCATTGATTCAGTGATCTTTGGAGGAGGCGAAGAGTATATTGTTGTCGGCAAGGGCAACGTTCAAATTTCATTTGGTGGGAGGGATTCAATATTCCTCAATGTATACTTCGTACCTGGTAAGAAGCTCAATCTACTACCAGTCAGTCAGATTATGCAGCATTCACCACAGTTGGATGTCGTCTTCGCGTTGCACAAGTGCAACATTGTTGACAGGGAGACTCGCACTACAGTTGCAATTGGCATTGAGGATCATGGTCTTTATAGAGTTGTTGATTCTACTGGTTCTCAGGAGCTCGCCATGGTAGCTAGGAGTACTTCCATCAGCACTCTTTGGCATCAGCAACATGGGCATTTGAATGTCCACTATCTCTCTTAGTTGGTTCGAGAGGATCTAGTTGTAGGATTACCTGAGATTCAAACTCAAAACCATGGAGTTTGTGGAGCATGTCAAGCTGGAAAGCAGCATAGGACTCCGTTTTCAGATGGAGATGCTTGGAGAGTATCCAAGGTCTTGCAGGTTGTTCATGCGGATATCTGTGGTCCCATGAACACTCCATCAATCATTGGATGCAGGTATTTTCTATTATTTGTTGATGATTTCAGTAGACACGTGGGTTTATTTTCTTATGCAGAAATCAGAGGTGTTCACCATGTTTCAGAAGTTTAAGGCTTTAGTGGAAAAAGAGTTTGGCTGTCAAATAGTCACTCTTAGGTCCAACAATGGAGGGGAATTTTGTTCTACAGAGTTCACCAACTTCTGTGCATCATATGGCATTAAGCGTCAACTTACCACACCTTACACCCCTCAACAAAACGGTGTTGTTTGTTGATTTTCTTACAATACTAGGATCACTAAAAGATGACCATGCACAGTAATCATAGGGTGTGCTCGATTAACCACGAGCAATGATTCAGATCATGGTTGCCCTCCCAACCATAGACGATATACTGCTATTGTCTCCCCCGAACAGGCAATATGTAATCGATCTCTGCATAATGAGATGTGATCGATCTGCTCCTTTAGATGAATTAAATATCAATCCACAAACTGAAAATGATGATGCCCGAACAACTGATGATAAACACAATATTCGAACTGCGGATGGAGGCAGATTGATTTCACACGAACTGAGAATGTAAGGGTTGGAGATGAAGCCAATTTGCTTGCACAAGATAATGCACGAACTGTAGATGCCAATGCAAGGTATGGAAGACACCATACAAACTGCTGGATCTTGTAACAAGATCATCAATCGGCTAGATCCAAGAATGATTGTATTGATTTGGTCTGTTGTAGATGATGATGCCCAATCTGCTGGAATATATATGTTATTTGATCTTCTTATAGAATCCGAACTGCTGATGGATGAAGATGGTTCAATTTGCTTGTGTCTCAATGATTCAACTCTTTTTGGAGGGAGATACATATCATATATACTCGATAATAAGTCCCTTCAACCAGCATGACTTTCTCCAAGAGTCGGTCCTCACATAAAACATCACGTCTCTTCACACAGATCGATTATGCTCCAATCAACACGTCTTATTGAACATAACTATGAATTTGTTATGTTAACATGTTTTATGATAGAATCGATTCACATCTTAATCGGTTTATTACAAGTACGTTTTAATTATTATTTTATAACAAGTTTGATTCAACATAATGTAAGCAAATTGGTGAAACTAAATTGTATAAGGCCGATTAGGCCAATTAGACAATTTAGTTATCTAAATCGGTTTAGAAGAATCCCGACTAACGCTATTACATCAACACTCCCTCTTAGCTAGGGAGGAATCCTTCTCGACATCTGAGTCACATAGTGACATCCACCATGGCTACACCCATGAGTAGAAATACAAATGAACACAACCATCATGGATGCTTCCATGGAAGGTGAAAGAATAGATATCACCTCACCGTGATATCAATCATCATGGTTGCACCCATGGATGATGTAAGAATAGATATCACCTCACCATGATATCAACCATTATGGCGTATCCATAGATATCACCTCACGTGATATCCACCATTATGGCTTATATATAGATATTTCCTCACGTGATATCCACCATTATGGCTTATATATAGATATCTCCTCACGTAATATCCACTATTATAGCTTATCCATAGATATCACCTCACGTGATATCCACCATTATGGCTTATCTATAGATATTACCTCACGAGATATCAACCATTATTGTGAGATCATCACCTCACAATGATATTCACCATGGCTCATCCAGAGGGTAAACACACAAGTATAAGAAAATCACCACAGACTCTCTCACATGGTGTTGTCATGGCATCACACACATGACATCCACCATGAATCATATCAGAGGTTGGAGATAAGGGCTCACACCTCAAGTCTCTCTCAAAGAGAAATGCATTAACAAGAGTTTACACTTTAAACATCTTTTGAAGAGAAGAATACATTAGTATATATATAAACAAATCAATGAAGCAAAGACTCAATCTCAGCTAGGGCTTCATTCTCCACCATACCAAGCTTACCTCGAAAGTACACAAACTTTATTCTAGAGAGAGGCTTGGTGAGAATGTCTTCCATTTGCTCATCAATACTAACGTATCTCAACTGAATAGCATTCCTTTCCACCATGTCTCTAACATAGTGATACTTGATATCCACATGCTTCGTTCTGTCATGAAACATAGGATTGACAGAAAGCTTTACACAACTTTGATTATGACAATGGATAATTGTAGGCTCCTCGTGCTCCCACACATGCTGCAATATACTCGGCTTCTGTGGAGCTTGGTGCTATTGAAGACTGTTTCTTGCTGCACCAAGAAATTATAGCAGAACCTAAACTGAAACAACAACCGGAGGTGCTCTTCCGATCAGTGACACATCTTGCCCAATCAGAATCAGTATATCCATGCAACTTCAAGTTCATATCATAAGAATATCTCAGGCCATATCCAACTGTACTACGCAAGTATCTCGTAATATGTTTTGCTGCAACTAGATGTATTTGCTTTGGTTCACACATGAACTGGCTAAGTGCACTCACTGCATAGCAAATATCTGGTCTAGTATTGACTAGATACATCAAGGACCCAATCATCTACCTGTATAGTGTAGAATCTACGAGATCCGAATCAGCTGGAGCCTCTCTTAACTTATGCAAGTTGGTCTCCATAGGCGTGGACATGGATTTACAATCCATCATACCAAATCTCTTTAGAATGTCAATGGTGTACTTCCCTTGACTCAAAATGATCCCATCAGATTTCTGCCAAATTTCTAACCCAAGGAAGTAGTGCATAAGGCCAAGATCCTTAATCTCAAATTTAGAGGATAACTCCCTCTGACACGAAATGGTGAGCTTCTCTGCCCTAGAGAGAAATAAGTCATCAACATGAAGGACCAAAATCAATGCCTCACCATCAACAACCTTTATGTATACACCATCATTCTTGGTGAATCCCATGATCACCAAGTATCTATCTGATCACTAGAGAAACCATCTCGACATGGTCCACTCCCGTTAAACAAACCAAGATCCTCGGAAGTCAACTGAAGTAGATCCTCTAGCTGCTCTCTCTGACACAGTAGCACCCTGCTCACATGGTCCCAATTATGGAAGACATATTGCTCCAAGAGACTCCCATGTCTCCGAGCATCTCAACTCATAACATCATCTAGGATTTTCCACACGTGGCTGAATGTGCTGGATTGAAGACCACCTTGGACCTACTGTCACAACTCGGCAAGGAACTAAGTGCACAACTTTTGTAAGTTCTCTCGTGCTTTTAGGAAGATTTGTAGCCATCTTTCTCAAGACTGGCAAGGCGGGCAAGTTTTCAATCTATCATAAGCAGATATCAACGCTTGGGTTGGGCGTCCTGACAAGCTGTATAAGTCTCCCTCTCGAATCATCAATCTCATAAGATCGATCCCTAGACCATACAAGAATATGACCATCCAGAGATTAGAACAAAAACCCTTCGAAGTCCGCTCCCTCTTACTAGGAGAGCCCTCTTGTCTCAAATTTGCTTTGTAATCCTCGATGCTATCATTACCTGCACAAATGCCTCGACAGGATTCCTAATGTATCGTTCTTCTTTTCCTGCAAAACCCATCCCCGAGGGCCAAAGAAAAGAACAAGAGCATAACGAGGCAAATAACTCTTATAGTACATATAGGAATACAAATACGAGGCTGACTACGACAAGCAAATTTCAATAATACTCGAGATAATAACCAAAAAATACTTATCTCAAAACGTTCATCAACATCCTTCTTGATGCAAGCTGCTTCTTTCTTCCTTCTGTGTACTAGTCATCTTCCAAGCTCCATCTGACTTTGGATAAACTTGCAACCCTTGCAAGTAGCATAACAGTAGGCAAGCCTTAACTACTAAGGTCTACAAGTGTCCCCTACAATCACACATGCACTTGCACATACACTTGTAATAATCTGTTGTTAAACATAATTCATAAAAAAAACTGATAGTGATAAACTAGATGTCTTAAATTGTATGTAATCATAGCCAAGGGCTACAGGACTCAACCTTACACATGGTCAGTTCTAGTCTCATGAACAGGAAGACAAACATTAGTCCAATGCATACAATAGTCAACTATCATAAGCAATGCATCACATATTATCAGATAAATGTGGTAGTAGGGAGAAGACTTATCTTATCAGCTTGGTCCTTTCATCCAATGAAGGTCCTAAACTCGTATTTCAGCTGCCATTGACAAATGCAAATCTGCAGTGTTTCCAAGGCTGAAGATAGAAATGTCACTTCTAAGAAGAGAATCATCAAAGTCTAGATGGAAAGAAGTGGCCCCAACTTCCTTCTCGTTATTCTTGGCATCGTCCTTAATTATAACCTGTATCCAAGAATCTCTCTCTACTCAATCTAAAGATGATCTCTATCCTTGACTTATCTTTCCCTTCTTAAGCTCAAGCTCCTTCTTAAGACAGGGGAGAGTGCACTAACTGTGGCAATGGCTCTTCAAGAACCTTGCTCTGATACCATGTTGATTTTCTTACAATACTAGGATCACTAGAAGATGACCATGCATAGTAATCATAAGGTGTGCTCGATTAACCACGGGCAATGATTCAGATCATGGTTGCCCTCCCAACCATAGACGATATACTGCTATCGTCTCCCCCGAACAGGCAATATGTGATTGATCTCTGAAATGGCGGCCCGAGGGAGATTTCTGCCAAAAGGATTGAAGCCATCTTCAAACATGATGAAGTAGTCTGGGCAGCACATTGCTTGATCTCAACAAAACCTGTGAAAGAGCAATCGACTTACTACCAGGATGAGGGACTTCAGTCGGTTCTGGAGGAGCATAGTTTGGTCTTCGCTGATATTCCACCTGGTATACCCCCACACCGAGGGTTTGAGCACACCATCGAGTTGGAGGAAGGAGCAAAACCCGTTATCACCACACCCTATCGCCACCCGAAGAAGTTCAAAGATGAGATAGAGAAAACGATCCAAGAACTCCTCGATAAAGGATGGATCCGGCCCAGTTCTAGCCCCTTTGCGTCCTCGGTGGTATTGGTGAAGAAGGACGGAACTCTCAGAATGTGTGTCGACTATCGTGCACTAAACAAGAAGACTATCAAGAATAGGTACCCCATTCCCAGGATCGATGAGCTACTACACGAACTACATGGCGCAATCTATTTCTCCAAGATTGATCTCTGCTCCGGCTACCATCAAATCCGTATGAGGGAGCAAGATGTGGAAAAGACAGCCTTTCGCTGCCATTACGGACACTATGAGTTCTTGGTCATGCCGTTTGGATTAACCAATGCTCCGACCACTTTTCAATCCTGCATGAACCACATCTTCAACAAGCAACTACATAAGTTCCTATTGGTATTCTTTGATGACATACTCATCTACAACAAGACCTGGGAAGAACACGTGGGGCATTTGGATGAAGTATTGGGGGTTATGGAATCACAATCACTGTACGCCAAAAGGTCCAAATGTGAATTTGGAATGACCGAGGTCCTGTACTTGGGTCACATCATCAGCGCCCAGGGGGAACAAGCTCACCAAGAGAAGATTCAGGCCATTTTGGATTGGCCTCCACCCAAGACTCTCTCGGAGCTGCGTGGATTTTTTGGTTTGTGTAGTTATTATAGAAGGTTTGTAAAAGGATTTTCACAGCTAGGGGCACCACTGACAGATTTGACAAAGAAAGGTTCCTTTTGTTGGAATGTGCAAGCGCAACAGGCCTTCGACAAATTAAAAGAAGTTATGAGTACGTGTCCGGTTCTAGCACTAACAGACTTCACTCGCCCTTTCATCCTGGAGTGCGATGCCTCGAGGGAAGGCATTGGAGCGGTATTGATGCAAGACCGTCACCCTAGTGCGTTCGAGAGTCGAAAGGTCTCGAGAGTTGAGCGGTTGTATTCCATCTACGACAAGGAGATGCTCGCCATCATACACGCACTGACAAAGTTTTGATAGTACCTTGTCGGGGCAAAGTTTGTTGTGCAGACAGACCACAACAGCTTGCGATACTTCTTGGAGCAAAGGGATCTGAATGAACGACAACAAAAATGGGTGAGCAAAGTGCAGGCGTTTGATTTCGACATTGAATATGTGAAGGGGAAGAATAACGTGGTCACTGATGCCTTGTCAAGAAGGCCTGCCATATGTTCTTTATCTCAGATTTCGGCGGAATACCTGTTGGTTGAATACTCCAAGAACACTTTTGCCTGCGAACTGATGGATGGTCAAGTGCAGGATGACCGATACAAGGTGGTTGACGACATCATTTATAACAAGGACATAATTTATCTGGTACCCGAATCCAAGATGAAGGAAAAGATTCTGAAGGAATTGCACGATTCTCCCTTGGTTGGACACCCGGGATACTTGAAAACTTATAGACAGATCCGTGAAAGGTTTTCCTGGAAGGGGCTTAAGAACGACATCCTGCAGTATGTGCGGGAATGCTCCACTTGTCAGCAGAACAAATCTGAGCATAACCTACCAGCCGGATTGTTGCAACCTATGCCAATTCCCGACCAGAAATGGGATAGCATCTCAATGGATTTCATTACTGGACTCCCCAAAGTGCAAGGAACGGATTGCATTTTTGTCATAGTTGACCGATTGACTAAATATGCACATTTGTTTGCCATCCCCACAGGATAGCAAGCAGTTCAAGTAGCCGAGTTGTTCTTCTGTGAGGTGTTCCACCTACATGGTTTACCGCGAAACATAGTCAGTGACAGGGATAGCCGTTTTCTGAGTACCTTCTGGATGGAGTTATTTCGGTTGGCAGGAACCGAGTTGTCGCCCAGCACGAGCTACCATCCACAGACAGATGGACAGACTGAGATTGTGAATAAATGGCTAGAGGGTTATCTCAGGAACCACGTCTCAGCTCAACAGAAGGCTTGGGTTCGCTGGTTACATTTGGGTAAACACTGTTACAACACCACTTATCACATGTCGATAGGCATGCCACCTTTCAAAGCACTGTACGGTTATGAACCTTCTTCATTTGTTGACCTAGCATTGGGAGACAGTCGTGCACCGATGGCCAAAGATTGGCTTCAGGAGAGTTTAGACATCCTGACATCTCTCAAAGACAACTTGCAGAGGGCTCAGAACCAACAAAAGATGTATGTTGATCGACATTGGATTGAGCGGAATTTTGAGGTTGGTGATCTGGTTTACCTCCAACTTTAACTGCACAGACAATCCTCCTTGAAGACAAGTGGTAAGGAGAAGCTGAACCCGCGTTTCTATGGACCCTATAGGGTGGTTCGGAGAGTGGGTGAAGTGGCCTATGAGTTGGAGCTTCCTGAGGGGAGTCGGATTCACAATGTTTTCCACGTGTCATGTCTGAAGAAGGTCGTCGGGCAGCGCGTCACAGTGTCCAAGGATCTGCCACCCATCGACGAAGAAGGGAAACTAATTCTAGAGCCAGCGGAGATCATCAATGTTAGAGAAAAGAGGTTGAGAACGCACAGTCAAGGAGTCCTTGTATGCTGGAAGAATCTACCCATCGAGGATGCCACCTGGGAAGGCGAGCAAATTCTGGGGCATCCAAGTCTGCAATTGCTTGAGGGCAAGCAATTTTCGGCCCGGGAGGACTATGATGTCCCCAATATAATTAAATAATAAATCTAATTACTTTATTGTAAGGCCCCAAATTTAATAAACAAATCTTTCGGGCCCTTTTATTTAATTAGTTTAGGCAAGTTTTGGTTGGTCGCGTTGGCCCGTTTGTAACCCTTCGGGAAGTTTCCCGGAGCCCATATATATGGCCGTGTTAGTCATTGTTGTAGGTATGTGAATTTTGATATTTTGTTCTCTCCTGTGCGAATTCTTGTTGGAGTTCTGGTATCCGCCATTTCGGAGGTGAAAGACCCTCCCTATTTGGTATTTGCAGTTTCGGTGAGATTCACCCCTCACCCTATTCTGTTTATTTGTACTCATTCCGGATCTGGCAAATCTTGAATCTCATCATTGTTTATCACTCCAGTTGCATATCTGTTAATTTGATACATGCACAAGGAATTCCTAATATTCAAAATTTATTGCTTACGGAAGATCAACCCTTCACCGCACATTCACTGGAGCACACCGTACGGTTATACTACCGTACACCTCACACCTCCACCGTACATCTCACCAACCCCACCGTACGCCATACCTCCACCGTACACCCCACCGTACGCCTTCCCTCCCACCGCACGCCATTCCTCCATCGTACGTCATTCCTCCCGTACGCCCTCACCTTCACCGTACGGTTACACTCGCACACTCTCCATATTGTCGTACATTGGCAGGGGAACATTACAACTTTGGAGGGTGGTACACAAGGCTATAGCTAGCTCATCGATACAAGGATAAGAAGTCAATTGGTGCTAACAACGAGAAGAAATATTTGTTGAGGGCCACCAAAACACAAATAAAGGTACGTAATCGAGTTTTATGGTTGATATGATTTTTGACTTAGAATATTTTGGAAGTTGAATATGTATTATGAATGTTACAAACGACAATATGATTCATGTATGTTATGACATAAAATGGAGATGACACCAAAAGAAGTGTAGTCAATAGGCCAGAAAAGGGACAACAAAAAATAATGAAGACTTTAAGGGGAAAAAGAAAAAATATGATATTCAAAAATTAAATTGCACAAGTGAAAATTATAAAGGGGCTAATTATAAAGTATGGCAAGTCGTATGGCTAAGAAAGTTATTTATTCAGCCGACCAAATGGCTAAGAAAGTTATCTATTCAGTCCACCATATGGCTAAGAAAGTTATTTATTCAGCCCACCATATGGCCAAGCCATTTCATTATTCTCCGCATCGTGTGACGCTTTCTATTCTTCCACATTGGAGGACAAACCATTGTGCATATCATATGGACAACTTCTCCTTCTATCATATGGCGAACCACTTATGTAGTACGACAACACAATGATTGGCATTCTCTTTGCATCTTATGATACCCTCAGCATTCAAGACAACTCTCATGCATTGTATCGTGGATAAAAGCAATAATTGTTCACATTGTACGACCTTGTATTTGTAAGTGCATTGTACGACTGACAAATTTGGCTCCTCACAGTGTACAATGATCTCTTTGCATTGTTCAATGGAGAAAATTCTACATTGCATGGCATCCTATTAAGGTTGTACACCCTAAGCATTCTTCCATTTGGCACATCGTATGATAGGTGGTGAAGACAGGGAAGGTTCGCATTGTATGGCCTAGGCATAAGCTTCTTCATTGCATACGACATCATCCCTTCAATGTACAACTTGTCCTTGTTCACATTGCACAATTGGCAAAGATCCTTGGTTGTACAGTACAATGATTAAAGACACAACTCTTTCATAGCATACAACCAAAGTTTCATTTTATTGTATAACCTAGTTACATCATTAGGCTTGGTTGCATCGTCAGACAACTTTATTCCCCCAAAATATGACGGCTTGCATGGTGGCTCCAAATGGCTTGGCATCCTTGTGCGAAGGCAATAAATTTTTGGGTGAAAACAATAAATTGTACTTCCATCCAATTGGCCAAATAGTTATTGTAACTATTTTTTGAATTGCTATAGGCAAGTTAAATACTCTATCCATGAAATGCAGTGACCACATTCAAAAACAACAACAAAGGAAGAAGAGTAATGGATAGTTACAAGCCTAGGATTTGATCAAGGAATAATGGATAAGGGAAGGAGGAAGAAAATACAATCAACCTCATAGCCAGTGAGTGCCACACATGGTGGCTCAACACTTTAGTTGGTCACTCATTAAAGATCGCTGTACTTCAGGCTAAGGTAGATAAGGTTGCCTAGGTTCCATTTTTTAACTATCAAGATTTCGAACCTTATTCAAAACTCATGATTGCTAACTATAATCCTTGAGGAAATAAATTAGTAATAGAATATAGGGGTTGTTCTATTACCATTTTTTTAAGCCAACAAACTTTCATAGAGTTTTTGGTATTCCATGTTCAGGAGCTGTTGTCTCTTAACCTGCTGGAAAACTAATGTCCTAATAGGAGGAAGCCTCCTTTTGAAGGATATTCAAAACTAATTTAATCTAGCAGGGGAAAGATGCTATTTGGAATGCAGGAAATCAAGGATTGTGCAAGCACATGTTGGCAAATGCAGAATGGAAACACCTCATGGATTTCATTAAGTAAAGGTTGACGAGTGCTAGCCATGCATCAAATATTGCAATCTGGATCGTGGACTACATGATTGGTCTTAGTTTGGGAAAAAATTATATTTGGGCAAGGATTTTGTTAGAAC
Source organism: Cryptomeria japonica (assembly GCF_030272615.1). NCBI lineage: Eukaryota > Viridiplantae > Streptophyta > Pinopsida > Cupressales > Cupressaceae > Cryptomeria > Cryptomeria japonica. The sequence goes on from NC_081410.1 coordinate 505,156,055, forward strand.
ACATGGAAGAATTTCTAACTTCAAAATATAAAGCCTACTATATGACACATCTTATTATTGCGTTATTCCTTGATGCCATGTTAGCCCAAGTTCCTACAAATAAATTGGGCAAGTTTAAAACCAACTTTTGATTATGACTTATCCTAGCCTACGGTGTTCAGGTGGATGTATTAGACATTCAGGCTTAGTTAGGACAACGGCCAAGATTGCATGGAAGAAACAAAAGCTTAGGGAGGCATCAAGTGGAGAGGACAATAATGAGGATGATTATGAGTCTCTTGAATTGTCATCATTGACTGTAATGTCCCCACTTTGAAACAGGATATAATAATATATAATAATAATAATAATAAAACTGATCAAAAATAATAATAAGAATAAAATAAAATACAAAAGAATAAAAATAACATTTAAAGTAAAATGTAACTAAGTTAATGAATGGTCAAAAGGCATAAAATGAAAAGTTGTGACTCCCTCAACATGAGATATAAGAGGGAGAAGAGAACCTCATTTGAGAGGGGAGAGGGAGGAGAAAAGAAAGAAGGGAGCATGTGAATCAAGGAAGAGTCAATGGAAGAAGGAAGGAATGGGAAGTAAATAAGAAAGTGATTCTTCCAAAGGAGGGCAGGAATTATGAAAGGTTGTGACTCTTTCAAAAGGTGGTGATTGCAAAAGTTTGTGACCCTTTCGAAGGGCTGTGATTGTGAAAGGTTATGACCCTTTGAAGGGTGGTAATTGCGAAAGGTTGTCTCTTTCGAAGGGTGGTGATTGTGAAAGGTTATGACTATTACGAAGGGTGGTGATTGTAAAAGGTTGTGATCTTTTTGAAGGGCAGGCATGTTGAAGGAGTGTGACTTCGTCCTCACAATTGAAGATATAAAGGGAAGGTGGTCTCATTTGAGGAGGGGAGGAAGAGAAAACAATTGGGAAAAGATATATTATTTTATAAGGTAGCAATGAAGGGTGGTGACCTAACTCTAATGAAGGGTGGTGACCCAAGTCTTATGAAAGGTGGTGACCCTTTTACCAATGAAGTATAAAAGAGATCATTTCAATTATTCAATGATCACTTATCAATCATCATTCCAATCATTCAAATCAAGCAACAATCATCATTCACCATTATATCAAACCAGCATTCATTACATTATCACTCAACAATACCTCAAATCATACAATCAAAGGAATTCATTCAATCATTCAACCATCGGAGGATAGACTGGATAACTACAGCAATGTTGACACCTAGTTGTGTGATTATATATTCTGTTTGGTGGTATGATCTACATACATGGTAATAATGTTTATATCTGCATTCTCCAGATTAATATATTGCTGCTTACAAGTTTTCAATATAGCATAATGTCACTATATATCTACTTCTGCATATTTATGATAAGTTATATGCTGCTGTTAATATTGTTTATACATGTTCTGAACATATTTCTGCATAATTATGACAAGTTATATGCTGCTGATAATATTGTTTATACATTTAGATCTGATTATGGGTATTCTGTAGTTAATTGAGACTTGTGTATATCTACTTATAATTTGAATGCTTCTCAGCCATGATGGAAGGTGGGGAGGTTATCAATAGGGGGAACGGTGTTGGGGTCACCCCTAAGCACGCCACCTTATATGTATGGCAGGGTTCACATGATGCCAAAGGGGGGTTAAGGTGCTCTGCCTTTGGGCTTAGGAGGGTTAGACTTAGGGCACCCTATTGGGGTAAATCCTTATCCTCTCTACCATGGTGATGGATGGAATCATATGAGAGGGAGAAGGTGGCTTGATTGAGGGGGAACGGTTGTAAAGACGCTATCAAGTTACCCATCCATGGCTTGATTGAAGGGGAACGATTGTAAAGACACCCTATCAAGTTACCTATCTGTGGCTTGATTGAGGGGGAACGGTTGTAAAGACACCCTATCAAGTTACCCATCCTAGCTGCTATGATTGGGGTTCATTAGTTAGTTAAGTAACCTTGTAATCAATTAGTAAGTGATGATATATATCTCTACATATACAGTTGTTTGTAATTATAAATTGCTGTGTTTCATCATAACCAGTCATTCCTTACTTTATGTATCATCATAGTTAGTTTGTAATTATTAATCACTAATATAATATAATTTGTAGGTTATTTTCTAACTTGTTTTCAGGTTTTCCCTCCTATTTAGATAAAGGCTCTAACCCTCCCTTATTGGTTGAGAATTGTAATCTAGGGCAAACTAGGGCACTTTACAAAAGGGGACATTACATTGATGTCAACCACCACACCTAGGGATACTCCTTTAGCCAACTTTATGCCTATAGCAATCGAAGCTCATTACCCAGTTGTACAAGATGTGCCTACTATGGAGATCATTCCCATTTATAGTGACATTCTGTCTGCATCACTTCCAACTAATGTGCCAATTGAAGCCTCTAAGCAAATAGATTGTTGGTTGAAGTTACTAGGGCCTCCCATTGACATACAAGACTATTCTCCACTTAGCCCTCCTTGGGATGTAGAGCAGCCTGTAATGATTGAGTCCATTGGTAATAGTATCCAGCCCATGTGGGCAACTACGCCTACCATTGAGCTGATGTAGGAGGGTGATCCTCCGTCAAACAATAGCCACCTTCAGCAACTCAAGAACCTTCCATCGATGTTCGTGCTAACTTGCCTATTCTAGAGGAGGTTTGTTGGAGGGGATTATCATTCAAATATCTAAACCAAACCAGGAGGGTTTGTTGGGCACCATTTAGTGGTATGTCCATGATTCAGAACCACTAACTGTTGTTATACAAGAAGTAGCTGATATATCCAGACGGTTAGATCCTACTCATTCCCTTTTGGTACTTCAAGAGGTTCAACACATTTTGAAATTCATGTAGGAAGGCTGTGAGGAGAAGTTCAATAGAACATTCATGTCCAAAGGATGGCCAGTGACTCAGAGTCCTCAAATGAAGGCAGCATGGCAACTTGCTAGACCTATCTTTGGGGGGGGGAGGGGATGGCAAGGTGCCTATAATCCTGTTTGGTACGTGTTGACATGTATTTTGTACACAATCATACACAGAATAAAATACCAATAGGCATCTTATCCTCTCTTGAGAAAATAGTCTCTAACTGCTGAAGATTCGCATAAAGGATCAGTTAGGAAGACTCCAAGGTTCTGTTAGTAGGGTCTCTACGTGTGGACAAGCTTCCAGCGGTATGATGTGATTTGCTGTTTCCTTCAAGGGGTCTTACGCATTCCGAAAGTTCAAGATTTGCTAAACTAAGGAAACTTTCAAAAATAACAAAAGAGTAGGGTTTGAAAGAGGTCTAATCTAATCTAACCCTAAGAATGACTTCGTGTAGACAAGACTTGGCAAGATTCAACCAACTTCAATTTTGCCATAAGATAACAACTCAATTGAAATTGATGCAATCTTCTAAGGTAACAAAATGATATTCAATGCATCAAAGATCAAAGACACTACCACGAAGGTACATATCCAAGATACAATAATGATTGAAGGTTAAGGGACTCAAAGTATTCTCCAGTCGACCACGCAAGGCGTTCCTACAATCAGCAAGAAGCTAGTGGTTTGGATTACGAATCCTACCAAAGATCAAGTCTCACACAATGTCCTTCAAACTAACACACTACCTTGATTGAGCATGATTCAAGTAGATTAAACAACCATGAAGATAACCAAGAAAGTTGCAACAAAACACCATAACTTCAATATTTTATTGATTTCCAAGTCATCATGTACAACAATTGCTTGAATTCCTCTCTTCAAAACTCAATCTTGCTACAAAATAAAATTGCTTCTAACTTCTAATCTCTTAGCTATCTCTCTTCTCTATTACATCAACTATTGACTATTACCAAATGAAATGAAAAATGGGGGTATAAATAGCATCCCCAGTTACAATGAAAGGTCCAGATCGAAAGTAGATCAACGGTCAAGATCATGACACCTAAACCCTAATTAGGGTTTGTTACAAATGGCCTCCTTTTTACTGAACAATATTAAATACATAGCCAAATATTAAATTTGGCACAAAAACCTAGGAGACATAAACCAATGACAAATAAGATGCCATGTCATCTATAACAACCTTTCATCTAGAACCTTATTCCCTTTCCAATGTTCTTTTTTGGCATATGCAATGAATCTTGTCACGATTCCTTCGATTTCTGCAATTGGAATCTCGGGAAGATTCTTCATACTCTCTTCCAAGTGGATGACCTGATCGAATGCATCTAGAAGAGCTGCGTCCCAAGTAGATTCAAGTTCCTTTGTTCTTTCAATCAGGAGCATGGTGGCAAACATTTGATCATATTGCTCATCTGTAACATTTGCGTCCTTGCAAAAGATGACCTTGATTCTATCCTCTAACTCCTGCATATCCACATCTGTCTCGACCTCGATCCTTCTGCCAAGAATGGTACGAAGTACCTCAAATACTCTGTCCTGGATCGGATTGATCACCTCCTCAACTTGGCCACATCTAACACTGATGTCCTCGAAGAAAACACTCTTCATATGGAGCAAGGTTGACCACTGAAACAAACTGTGAGATTCTCCATCCAAGATCTTCTCTTGCGCTAAAACTTTCCTTGATGTGTGTCTAATTACCTTCAAGACAGGAATGATGACATCTTTGGTATGGGCAAATGCAGCTACTGTTATCATCAAATTGTGGATTATCTCAAGAACTTGGATAGCTTGATGAATAATCTTCATCATCCTTGTTACAAATTCTATGGCCACTGTATGAGATCTATCCATCCAATTACTTGTACGTTGGACCATGTTCCTGAATCTTTCTGCCTCACTGATTGATTGAAGTGGAAGTGCTTGCACTGGTGATCTAGCTGGATCCTGACGTCCCAAAGGTTCATTGATGTGACTGAAATAAGTCCTCCATGCACCGACCTCTCTCTCAAGCTTTTTGTTCTTCTCCATTTCTTCTCTAAGCTTGTCTTTCAATGCCTCAAATGAATCGGTGGCATCATCTAAAGTCTGCTCTGCTGTAGATGGTCCTAGCTCAAATGTCTGTATATCATATTCCTCTGCTAGGATCTCACCTTCATATTTGTCTACTGCCGGTGTAGCTATCTGCAATTTCCTGGATCCAGTCTCATCTCGAATCATCTTGGACATCTTGGTAGCCTTTCTCTTCTCTGTCACTTCCTGGGAATGTCCAACAAGGCTCTCTAAATCAATTGCACTGTCCTCGTCCTCTACTACGATCACCTTGGTTAATCTTTCCTTCAACCAATCTGGGATAATCGATCTTGTCTCTTGAACTTGAATCTCTTTGTGCACTATTTCTTCTTGTCTGGGAGGAGATGATATTTCATTGTCTTCTTTATCTTCATCTAACTCATAGTCTTGGAGAGATCCATCTGGTGACCCTTGTTGTGCTTGTCCTTCCTCCTGCCTATCGTTCTGTACCATCGACTCCATGGATTCTTCCACTTGAATTGTTCTCTTCTCAGGTCTAGAAGAAGTACCGGATGATCGATCTCTGTTAGCCTCTTGTTTCTTCTTGGAAGATTCTCTCTTTCCAGGTCTCTCTTTCCTCTTCGAACCTCTTGGATGGAGATTGCCCTCACTGGCACATCGAAGGTTTCCTTCACCTGAATTTCTAGGATTAGGATTGCCTTCACTCACACTAGCTCCACCTTCGGCTGGTTTCTCTTCCAAAGTGAAAGTCATAGCTATGCCTTGTTCTCTCAACTTCTGATGTTGTATGTCAACCCATCTGCGAGTACAAGACAAGACTGGTGCCATCAAAGTAGCTAAATCCACGACCTCGGGCTCATTCCAATCTAACCTTATTGTTTTGCTTTCTCGATCATAGGAAGACTGGATATGTCTGCCACTGTCCTGAGCTTGGTCGGCCACTCTGTAAATCCTGCATTTCCTGATGAAATCCAAAGGCAATCTAGAATGCATTTTCCATCTAAGAGATTCATCATAAAATCTTCTATTTGGTACTCATGCCTAAACCTTCTGCCGACTGTCTCCTCTAAATGTCCATGTGGATCAAAGCTTTCTCTCAAAGCAAAAGATGGAAAAGAATACAAGGCTAACTCCTTCTCTGCGTCATCCATGGCTAAAGCATTAGGACATACCTCAACTGAATTACCCAAAATGATAGGTACTGGAACTCCATTCTGATGTCTGTGTCTGAATGCCTTCACATATGCTGCCAACTGTCTTGTTACTTCAAGTAACACAATTCTGTCTGTCGGATATCTCGGCAACATGTATGGAGGTAAAGGACATCCATGCACTCTAATATAAGTGAACTTGGGAAACTGAATGAACCAAGCACCGTACCTCTTTATGAATTCCTGGGCATCCTGAGATAACCTGTTGTGAATTCCACCTTGCAACATCCTTGTGATGTTCATCGTGAAAGTATCATTAACCAACTTATAGTTGCTCCCTGGCGGATGATGCAAGTAGGCATAGGAATCACAAGCTCTGACCTCGCTGGGTCCTCTTCCAATCACTCCTCTGTGAGGTAGTCCTGCGTACTCAACACTCCTAATCAAGGCATAAATGACATATGAACTCATGTGGAAGGACTTAGTAGCCTTGAGTCTCCTCAACTGTACGTCCAAGCAATGGCTAATCATCCTAGCCCAATGTATCGTACCTTTTCCCTGAACGATCACCTGGATGAAGTAAAACATCCACTTCTCAAAATAGAAAGCATGAGGGGCTCCTGTAACTCGGTTGAGCATGGTAATCAAATCTCTGTACTCCTCTTGGAAATCAATCCTGTGCGGTGTGTTCGGGACCTTGCTCAGACGGGGACGGCTCTTAAGTAGCCAGTTCTTATTGATAATGCTTAGACAAGCATCTGGATCATCTTCGTACATTGATCTGGCTCCTTCTATGCTCTTGTATATCATGTCCCTGTGCTCTGGAAGATGGAAAGCTTCACTTATAGCTTCCTTTGAAAGGTACGCCAAAGTGTTTCCCTCTTTGGACACGATCGTTCTGGACTGTGGATCATAATGACGAGCACACTCGATCATCAACTCATGGCACTGAATAGCTGGAGGAAAGCCGGCCGCCTTAATGATACCACTCTCGATTATTCTCTGGGCGACAGGTGATGGCTTGCCAATGTAAGGGACCTCTCGAAACTTCTTCGTGCTAAAGTTGCCTAAATTTGTATCTCCAATGTTGCTCCACTTCGACACGATCTTGGTCTCCACTTCTTCGGTCTTTTGATCTTCTTTCATGAGAGCTGAACGACTGGTGGATGCTCCCGCCTTCGGGGTTGCCATACCTACACAACATTTCATAATGAGAAGCTAGATTTTGCAATAAATAACATAGATTAGAGAATAAATTTTAGGAAACTTCATGATAAGTCTTTGAGTTATCATTTCCTAAAATAAAACGATTGAGCTAGGAATTCAAAATTCAAAAATTCAAAATTCAAAATTTAAAATATGACGATCAACAAATAAAACAATAAAACCAAATCGCCATACCTCAAATCGAGAGCTAACTCTAGAATGCAAAATAAAAAGGATTCGCCTAGGCAAAATTGACGTGTAAATAGTCTTCAACGCAATCTCTCCTTTAAAATATCAATTTCACCACCTTTTGATATGTCCTCGATGTGATCTTCAAAGCAACGTTCCTCTTATCAAGTTCGCCACCCTTCAAGTTTCTGACGTGATCTCCAATGGATTTGACAAGTTCGCACAAATGGAAACCTCAAGTTCGCACCACCTTGCTTGGAATGAAATTCGCTCCACCTTGGATAATAGTTCGCACTTCTTCCTTTGATCGCATATGAGATGAAAATGAAAATGTGAAAATAATGATTTTCACCTCTCCCTTTATAGCGCTCACCTCTTACCACCATATAGGCCGACTTTGGTGAAATAAAGCAATTTTTAAACGATTTTTAAATAAATAACAAGGCCGACCTCTAAAATACCAAGCGCTCCTTTTGATTTTTTATTATTTTAATAATTAATTATTAAATGCCTTCATTATTATTTAATAAATTTCGATTTTTTAAAGGCAAAATAATTAATAAATGTTATGCGCAACATTTAAATGCTAATTTATTGAATTTCAAAAATTATCGATTTAGCATTTAAAATAAATTTAAAAAACATTTGTTTGAGCGCCAAATTTGAAAATGAAATATACATACCTCATCGCCCTGGTCCCTGACTGAGGGACAGGAGCGATCCATCAATTTGGTCTTGATCTTTGTATTTTTGACGTCCAAAGTCTTCATCTCCACGTTCAAATCGACATTTTCGCTGGGTCCTTCGAGTTTGATTGACTTGTTTGTGTGAAGGAATGTCTTTAAATGTGATATCACCCTGGTCCCTTGGAGAGGGACAGGAGCGATCTAAGTGTTTTCTCCATTCCAAGCTCATCTTAACGTTCACTTCCTTTGTATCGCCCTCCAAGCGATGTTTTAAACCTTGTGCAATTTTGCTTTAACGTGATCTTTAAAGGATAACATGTGTCTTGGCAAATATCGCCCTAGTCCCTTGGAGAGGGACAGGAGCGATCCTCATAATTTCTCCTTGACCTGGCATCTTTAATCTCTAATCTTCATTGTAGGGCGAATAATAACATTGTTTGTTCATTCCATGCTTGTTCCACTTGATTTTTACAAGGCATTTAGACTTTAGAAAGATTATCGCCCTTGTCCCTTGGAGAGGGACAGGAGCGATCTGGAAGCTCTAGCCAAAATGTGTGATCTTTCAATCTTGATTCTTCGTTCATTGCCTCTTGAAGGACGTCCTTGATCTCACGTGCACTTGCCTTGACATGCATTTAAAGGATCATGAGTGTTTTAATGAAATCGCCTTGGTCCTTGTCCAAAGGACAGGAGCGATATGAGTTCCTTGCACAAATTGGTAACACTTTGACGTTCAAAACTCTTGCATATCATCTTCAAAAGACACCTTATACCTTGTGTGATCCCGAAAAACCCTGACCTGGCATGAACTTGAAGGAAAATGAAGAATCCCAAGCAAATCGCCCTGGTCCCTTGGAGAGGGACAGGAGCGATCTAAGTGTTTTCTCCATTCCAAGCTCATCTTAACGTTCACTTCCTTTGTATCGCCCTCCAAGCGATGTTTTAAACCTTGTGCAATTTTGCTTTAACGTGATCTTTAAAGGATAACATGTGTCTTGGCAAATATCGCCCTAGTCCCTTGGAGAGGGACAGGAGCGATCCTCATAATTTCTCCTTGACCTGGCATCTTTAATCTCTAATCTTCATTGTAGGGCGAATAATAACATTGTTTGTTCATTCCATGCTTGTTCCACTTGATTTTTACAAGGCATTTAGACTTTAGAAAGATTATCGCCCTTGTCCCTTGGAGAGGGACAGGAGCGATCTGGAAGCTCTAGCCAAAATGTGTGATCTTTCAATCTTGATTCTTCGTTCATTGCCTCTTGAAGGACGTCCTTGATCTCACGTGCACTTGCCTTGACATGCATTTAAAGGATCATGAGTGTTTTAATGAAATCGCCTTGGTCCTTGTCCAAAGGACAGGAGCGATATGAGTTCCTTGCACAAATTGGTAACACTTTGACGTTCAAAACTCTTGCATATCATCTTCAAAAGACACCTTATACCTTGTGTGATCCCGAAAAACCCTGACCTGGCATGAACTTGAAGGAAAATGAAGAATCCCAAGCAAATCGCCCTGGTCCCTTGGAGAGGGACAGGAGCGATATAGCTTCTGTGTTCAATTTGAGGATCTTTTAACGTTTGAAGTCCTTGTATATCACCTTCTAATCATGCCTTGGACCTCATACGACCTTGCAAAACCTTGACCTTACGTGATTTTTGAGGGATTTGGCCAATATAATAAACATCGCTCTGGTCCCTTCCTGAGGGACAGGAGCGAACTTCAAGTCTTGATGTAATTCGTTCAATGTTGACGACCCTTGATGCTTTGTGCTTGATGGAGATGTCTTAAAATGTCCTCACCACCTTGTTCTTCGCCTTGGAGTGTCCTGAACTTGGAGGAACGGTAATATAACCATTATATCGCCCTGGTCCCTTGGAGAGGGACAGGAGCGATCTTGCTCTTGTAGGCTCCACATCACATTGCTAACCTCTAAAATTATCTTCAACGGATTCGTAACATTCCATTCCATTCATCCATGACTTGGGTTTGATTGTAACTTAGCAAGAAATTTGTCTTAGACAAAAATCGCTCTGGTCCCTTGGAGAGGGACAGGAGCGAACTTAGGCATTTAGGTCTTTTGTTGACATTTGGTAATCTTCAATTTATCTTCAATGAGTTCATTTCACCCTGTTTCTTGCCTTCAAACTTATAACTTGCTTGATTTTCGTCCAGAACATGCCCTATGAAGAATATCGCTCTGGTCCCTGGGAGAGGGACGGGAGCTACAATGTACTTCGCCCTGGTCCCTTCCTGAGGGACAGGAGCGATTTTGGCATTCTGGACCACTCTCCTTCATGTCGGCACTTCAAGTTATATTCATTTGATAAAACATATCTCCTTGGACCTCTTCAAATCGTCAAATCATTAAAATCTTACAAGGACAAAGCAATATTTGATTTGTAGCTCCGGTCCTTCACTGAGGGACAGGAGCGATTTTGACTCCTGGAGGCACTTCCGTGTTCGTAAAATTCTTCAATTTATATTCAACGGAAAGATCACGCCCTTCCTCATCACTTGCAATTCGAAATTCACTTTGACTCTGCAGGGACAGTAAGATATTTGAAAACGAGCTCCGGTCCTTCACTGAGGGACAGGAGCGATTTTGCTCCTACAGGCCAAAATATCATGATTTTACAAGTTTAATCAATTCCCGAGGCAAAAAAAAATCATTCCCAACGCCTGGGATCAAAAATCAAAAAAGTCAAAATTTGGTCAAAATTAGTCAATTGGACAAAAATTCACATTTCACCTTCAACACTTAGACAAATTTAAGCTCTGCACTCAAAATTCCAATTGAAAATAGACCACTTTGGCGAAATCATTGCATTCAAAATTTGCATTCTTACAAAAGAAGCTCAAAAGCTCTCAAAATTGACTGGATTCTGGCCTAAAAAGACGGCAATTAAAACCCTAAGGCTTGACCCTAAATCCAGACAATTGACTGACTAACAAAACCCTAAAAGCGAAGCGAAAAGCGAGCGAAAAACGAGCAAAAAGAGGGGGTCCCCATTTGCAATGGGGCGATGTGTGAAATGGTCACAACATCTGGCGACACCACTGAGAAATGTTGAAAAACATTTGGGAATCAATCTTTCTAGAAGAAAACTCAGAAAATCTCCCTCAACAAAACCAGGAGTTAAGAAACACTTACAAGAAGAGATCATCATATTGAGACAAAGTATCAAGTCCGCAGTTACCCATGTGTGTGCAAATGCGTTAATTCCCCTCAACAAGACAATCATGATCTTCAGGTTCCCCTGTGATAAGCTACGTAGTTCGTCTCGACTCCAAAAGCATCCTGGATAGAGCCTCGCTGCCAGTCAGACGTCCATAGTCCCGACGAGGTTATCGCCGCAAGCTCACGAATATTGCTCCATTGCCAGCCAGGCGTCTATAGCCCCGATGGAGTTATTCGTAAATTCCCTTTAGCCAATTTGATATTTCTTTTAGCTCATCTTTTTCCTTTTGATTTTCTTTTTTCTTTTTCTTTTCATCTTTTCTTTTGATACTGCTTTTCAGTTCCATCAATTCTTTTGGCTTGTGAGTAGTGAAACTCACTAGGGTTTGAGGATTGCGGTGGCGCTGAAGTTAGACTTTAGATTTTTCACTGATCACAGCTTCGCCTGGAAACCATAATGACTCGGAGATTATAAGTGTGTGAAAATATAATAACTAGAGGACAAAAATACGTGAGTTCAATAAGCTAATCTACTTCAATGCAAATACGTCCTGACTCAAGACTTTATTAAAAGAAACTCCCTTTGTGTTTCCAAAAGACCTCATGATTTTCCAGATGCAACCAACAACCTAGTGGGAAGTTAGAGCGTTACATAACAAAATCACCCAATGTCAAATGGATACCCCTCAAAACAAAACAACTAACCTAAAACAAAACACCTAAACTAAGAACGAAAACAAAAGGCAAACCAAAGCGAAACAAAAAACAAACAAACGGAAAACAACGAAAACAAACTAAACTAGCTATGTACAAGGGAAGGCCTTGGGCATTTCAGGACTGGAAATAATGTTTGAGATACCTCCCATTGACAGGCAACGGGATGTCTTCTCCAGTTAAAGTCTGCAACCTAAATGCGTTTTCTCCCAATATCTCTGAAATTTGATAAGGGCCTTTCCAAAGCTTATCAAACTTATCATGTTCTCCTCTTTTTTCATGTGCTTTGTCCCAATACAGGACGAGATCTGAGATTCGGAATGCCTTAACTCTTGCTTGTCGATCAAACCATCTCTTCACCACTCCTTGGTGTTTCGCAAAGTTTTCTAACGCTTGATCTCTCTTTTCTTCCAGGTTCATTAACTGCGTTAGTCGGGCTTGTACTGCATCAATGTCTTCCATGTACTCCTGAATGAATCTTAAAGTCGGGATCCTGAGTTGCATGGGGAAGACTGGGTCTTGGCCATAAACTAGAAAATAAGGCGAAATGCCTAATGCGTTCTTTGTTCTGATTCTGTCCGCCCATAAGGCGAATCTTAACTGGGTGTGCCATTCTCTCGGACTTCTCTCTAGCAATTTCTTAATAACGCTGAGCAAATTTTTGTTGGTGGATTCTGCTAACCCATTACCCTGAGGATAATAATTTGATGAGAACTTGAGGGTTATTCCATATTCAAAAGCCCAATTTGAGAATCTCAATGATGTGAATGCCGATCCATTGTCGCAAACCAACGCATAGGGACATCCAAACCTTGTGATTATATTTTCCTCCAGAAATTTGATTACAACTTCAGTAGTGCAGACTTTAAGTGCTTGTGCTTCTGACCATCTGGTACAATAATCTGTAGCTGTAATGATGTACTTGTGTTGTGCTGAGGATGCGGGGTTGATGACACCAATAAAATCCATTCCCCATTTGGCAAATGGTCTAGCTTCAATCACTGGATTCAGTGGCATGGCAGGATTCCTTTCTCTAAATGCTGCGACTTGGCATGTGTGGCAAGTCTTGATATGATTAAATGTATCTTTGAAAAGCGTAGGCCAGTAATATCCTGCTCTCAGGATCTGATGAGCTGTAGCAAGGTTGGCTCCATGTCCGGTTCCGAACTTGGAATGAAAATGTTCGATTATCTGTTTTGCTTCATCTTTACCAACACACCTCAAATATACTCCTTCATGATTTCTGCGATATAAGACAGATCCTTGAAGCATGTAGTGCTGACACTTCATTCTTAATGCTCTCTTCTGTGTGGGTGTCATGCGAGCAGGACATCTGTGATTAAGTAAGTATGTCACAATATCTTTGTACCATTCATCATGTGTGATGTCTTCTAATTCATAAATTTGCTGGACTAATCCTGGTCCATCAACTGCCAATGTCTGCGCCAAAGCTTGTCCTCGAACAAGTTTCATGGGCTGTATTTCAATATCAAATTCTTGGATAATGGCGACCCACTTTCCTCTTCTCTCTCCTAATTCATTTTGCATGAGAAGAGTCTTGACTGCTGCATCAGGCACAATTGCATAAATCTTGGCTCTCAGGAGGTAATGTCTGAATTTCTTTACTGCCTTTACTAATGCGTATGCTTGTTTTTCAATGTTAGGATATCTGAGTTCTGCATCTTTCAGCGGGGTACTCATGAATGCAATTGGATTCTCATCCTTCTCTTCACTTCTCTGGGTCAGAATAGCGGCACAAGTGTAGTCAGAAGCGAAGGAATATAAATAGAAGGGCTTGAGATAATCAGGACTGATTAATACTGGTGCTTCTGAGATGGCGGTCTTTATTTCTTCAAACGCCCTTTTGGCTTGTGGAGTCCATTCAATTTTGGCATCCTTCTTCAGCATCTCATTCAAAGGTCTGACAATTTCTGCAAATCCGGTGATGAACTTTCGGACAAAGTTGATCTTGCCAAAAAATGACTTGAGTTCCTTCTTGCTAGCCGGCAAATTGATAGTGGATATGGCCTTCACTCTTTCAGGATCAATGGATATTCCCTTTTCTGAAATGACATGTCCTAAAAGCTTTCCTTCTGTGACTCCAAATATGCATTTCTTTGGATTGAGGGAGACACCATATCTTCTGCACCTTTGGAAGACTCTTCTTAAGTCGTCCACATGATCTTCTCTTTGCCTAGAGAAAACTGTGATGTCATCCATATATATAATAATGCATTTACCAATTAAATCTCTGAAAGCGATATCCATAGCTCTCTAGAATGTGGCCCCGGCATTTATAAGTCCAAAAGGCATCCTCTTGTAAGCAAACGTTCCCCACTTGGTGGTGAAAGCAGTCTTTAGTCGATCTTTAGGTTTGACTAGAACTTGGTTGTATCCTGAATATCCATCTAGAAAGGACATGATCTGCGATCCATTGACAATTTGCAACACTTCATCTAATGATGGTAGCGGATAATTATCTTTCTCTGACGCTCTGTTGAGATTTCTGAAATCAACACACAATCTGATTTCTCCACTTTTCTTTCTAACAGGTACCAGGTTGGCGACCCACGTCGAATGTCTTACTGGGAAGATGATCTTGGCTGTGAGTAACTTCTTCACTTCTTGGTATATCAGTGGTTCCAATAGAGGATTAACTGGTCTTTGTCTTTGCCTGAATGGCTTGCTTCCTGGCTTCAACGGGATTGTGTGAGTGATAATTGCAGTATCGTAGGTCTTAAGATCTTCATAACTCCATGCGATGACATCTGGGAAGTCCCTCATATTTTTCAGGATTCCATCTCTTTCAGTCGCTGTGCAGGACTTACCAATGAATACGTTCTTGGTTTGTATCTCATCACCTAGATTGATCGTGTCGCACATGTTTCCTTCCGAACTGTGGTTCTTCTTTTCTTTTAACTTGTCAGGATCAAAAATCCTTTCTAATTCAACCATTCCTTTTGGAATAGTGTTTGTCTTTAAATTCAGGACACCTTCAGCATCGAATTCGGCTTCACCCACTTCATCTTCATCTATGATCTGTGTTAAGAAGACGTCAGTGTTGGTTAGGAAGTCCAAAATATGCTTGTCATCTTCGAAAACTTGAAAATTGGTAATGTTGTCTGGGACTGAAGGGACTGATACTAACTCGACTGTGAACTTCTTCAATCCTTCCATTGCTAATGGTATCAATGAACTAGCGGCCTGTGCAAGGGAATTAGCCACTTGATTCTGGTGTCTATATATAGAATTGATATTGAAAGCTTCAAAACTCTCAATGAGATCCCAGACTCGATTTCTGTACTTGGTCAATCTTTTATCGTGGCAAACATACTGCTTCCTGATTTGCCTTACGGCAATTTCTGAGTCTCCATATACTTGCAGTACTTTCGCCCCCTTTTGGATGGCTAATAATAATCCATGAATCAAAGATTCATATTCAGCTACGTTGTTGGTACAAGGGAACTGCAGTCTGTGAGCGGCAAGATAAGTTTCTCCTGTTGGACTAATTAATTCGTAACCAGCTCCAGATCCTTGTTTAGATTTAGATCCGTCGAACCTTAATGTCCATATTTGATCTTCTGGATTTTCCGTTTCTGGACTTTCTTGACTTTCAGATGATGTATCGGATAAAACTTTATCTTCCATAGAACTCTCGGTCTCTGTAGAGTTTTCATTCTCTGAATCTTGAATTTCTTCCAGGATTAGTGTATGCGGGGCTCTTTTGTATACTTGCTCCAATGCGGTCTGGCATAAAGCACAAGATAATTCTGAGTGGACGGCATTGTGAATTCTACACCAATTTGGAAGAAGCAAATCTCGGACGGACTTCAAATTGCCAAGTTGTACACTTTGTTGGATGTTTCTATGTACGAATCTCCTGAAATTTTCAAACATCCCTTCATCTTCTTGATCGGAACCTTGATCGCTTTCAATAACTATCTCTGTCGATTCTATCACTTCTTGTTGACTATCTTCATCTTGTATGTTTTGTATCATCAAGACTTCCTCCACTTTGGGCTTGTACGTCCCCAAGTCGGATTCCAAAAATAGGACTTCGTTGTCTTCCCCATATTCAGTTATCATCAATCTCAACCTTGGAGTGCTATCAATTTTGATCTGGTTCGGGACTCCTCTCCATGGTAGCCACATGTGTGCGAAATCAGTTGACACATACCCATTCAATTTTCGCGACCAATCTCGACTTAGGAGCATTCCGTATGAATCTGGAATATCCACCACTGAAATATCTATGAAGTTCTGGACTCTTGGATCTGCGGCCAATTGCATATGTATGTTGTTCAACTCGCCCATGACTGGAACTTCTGTCTTGTCAAGCTGAGTGACTTTTCTCTTGGTAGGAGCGGGAGTTATACCTAGTCTTTGACAAACAGCCAGGGGCATCACGTTGCTTGAAGCTCCGGAATCATAAAGGCAATTGTGCAGTAATTTTCCAAAGATTCTAACTGATAACAGGAACGGGGCCGGTTCGTCCTTTCCTTGAGAAGGGCCTGAGGTCTCCTCTTTTGGTTCCTGATGTTTGACTTCATTAATCTTTGAATGATCGTCCTTTGCTGGGTTCTCCTCTTTTGGGTGATTAGCTTTGTTTGTAGATTTTCCTTTCTTGACTACATCTTTCTTGATTGCGACTTCCTTTTCTGGAAGAGTCTGATTAGTAGCGAGGCCTTCCTTGATGGTAGGCTGAGTTTTCTTAGTCTCGCCTCTTTTAAGTAATACTTTTCCTTCCAACATATCTTCCTTTTTAGCTGGGAAGGTTATGGTCTGGACCATGCATTCATTCTGTTCGGACTGCCCTTGGTCAGCGGCTTCCTCTTGGGTCACGTTGATAGTGGCTTGAACATTTGACCTAGCTGTACTAGACTCACTTAGGCTATTGATCACTGCATCTTTGATTTCTGAAACTTTGAGCAACTCATAGAGTGGTAGACTCACTTTAACCTTTTTAAGTTCATCCAACACCAACGCGGCCAATCTTTTCATTTCATTACCCGCGGGAGGTGCAATATTTCTTTGTCTGTATTCTTGTGTGTTCTGCGGGTACTCCGGATTATTGCTGGCTTGGGGATCCGGCGGAGTAGAGAAATTGTTTGGAGGGATGGACGTAGTTAGAGGTTCTTGATTCCTTTGATTTCTATGATAAACTCTTTGATTCACACCTCCTGATGATTGATGAAATACCTCCTTTATTCCTTCTACCAGGACACTGTCGTTCAATGGTGGAAAATAATACTCTGAATCCTCTACAGGTCCATTTGCAGATGCTGGCGGAAACTGGGATCCTGGTGGTACCATTGGTCCATTAGCTGACTCTGGTGGAAATCTTCCATTTTGTACTTGACTAATTTCTTCTTGTGAATACTTGCAGGTTTCCACAATCATGGCTTGACCATATTGCGTGGTTGGAACAATTTTGTATCCTGTCGTGGGAGGATTTTCAGGTGGATTAGTGGTGCGCATCTCTTGTTGGAAAATGTCAGCCGCGATCTTGAACTCAGGACACTGTAACTCGGAATGTTGGTTCGTATTGTGGAGTCTGCACCAACTGGACAAGGCTGCTTCGGCTAAAAACACTTTGCTTGTAGAAGGATTTTCTTGATTCTGCGAATTTGGAGGATTATCTAGAGGCGTCACCACATTTCCATTGTTGGGAGCCGTATTCCAAGGTCTCCTCTGGAAGCCTTGGTTGTTATTTCCTTGATAGTTGTTTCTAAAGCCTTGATTATTATTTCCTTGGAAATTTTGATTGTGATTGATCCTTTGCATGCTTTGGAGTTGATTATTCTGATTTCTCAGGTGGGTCACCTCAGTTGATAGCCTCTTGACTTGCTCAATCAACTCTTTCATTTCGTCTTTCTCTTCTTGTGTCCTTGACGAACTTGTGGCATTTTGCAGGTACACAAGTTGTGCGGGTGGAGCTTGAGAAATTGGAGCTCCTGGGTGAAGGACCAACTGATTTGTAGGCTGTACGCTTGGATACGTTGCTTGCGGAATTGGATTCATGACTGGAGTTTGGTTGGCCAAGGCCGTACCAACTGCCTGCATCTGGTTCGGTGCCGCGACAGGTCCCATGTGAAGAAGTGGCCCAGTGATATTCTGTCCCATGTGTTTACTTACTTCAATAGCTTTTGCATAGGCCGCATTTAGATCATTCGGAGTCGGGTGCGTCCTTACGAACATAGCTGTGAGATGATCTAAGGCTCCATAGTAAATTTCTCTTGGATCTGCAATAAGATAAGGAGGACGTAGCATTGTGTATGCGCGGTGAAATCTGTTGTTGAAGGAAGTAATGGGTTCATGTTCTCTCCTTCGGACTTCTACAAATTGTCTATATAACTCAGCTGGTGTAGTTGGGATACCAAATTTAGCAATGAATGCATCTTTCATCGCATCCCAAGTCCTGATGGACCCTGTAGGCAAATGAATGAACCAAAAGTATGCCTCTTCTCCCAATGAGTAGGGAAAAAGCCTACATGCCACATCTCCATATTCAATTTGTCTGTTGCGAAGAAGGTCCTCGAACATCTTGATATGATCTTCTGCTGTGCGATGGAAATCACTGACATTGAACTTGGAACAAAAGTGCTCTGGATTCTTCGGCATATCATGATAAATTGCAAATTCCAACGGTGATGGATTGTTGACTAGCCAAGTCGCACCATTAAGTATATGAGGAGGAGGAGGTGGAGGTGGAGCACGTTGAGCCATCGTACTTTTTGAAGCTGAACTTGATGAACTAGCTTGGCCTTTTGTTTGAGAAATTGCCTGGATACTGGATTGGATCGCCGCTTGTACTTGTTCTTGAAGAATTTGTGATGACTCAGGAGATCCTTCCAATCTTAATTCAAACTCTTTGGGAGTGTCTTCTCTTTTAACTCGCTTTGCCTTTGAAGTAAACTGAAGTTCACTTAGATTCTTGACGCCTGGTGTGGACCTCAACAATCTTTGATGTTTCTCGGGCGAGAATGAACCAATGTGATCCAGCGTGAAATCTTGCGAGGATTATTGCGGGTTCCTTTGATTGCGAAGTTCTCTAGCTATGACCCTTCGATGTTCTTCGGCTCTATCTTCCTCTTGTTCCAAGATGATTCTGACTCTGTTGTACTCAACTTGACTTCTCCTTGCGTTCCACGCTACTTGATTCAATCCTGAAATGATATCTTCTTGAGTGTTACCTATCTGCAAATTTGGTTGTATCACTTGATTCAATCCTTCATGTGGCAACACCATCGTACTTCATGATCACTTTTGCAATGTATTTCCCTTCAAAATCTTCGGACTTTCGGACTTTCGGAAACTAGGCCCTCCTTCTAGCGCCAATTCTGTTGACGTGTATTTTGTACACAATCATACACAGAATAAAATACCAATAGGCATCTTATCCTCTCTTGAGAAAATAGTCTCTAACTGCTGAAGATTTGCATAAAGGATCAGTTAGGAAGACTCCAAGGTTCTGTTAGTAGGGTCTCTACGTGTGGACAAGCTTCCAGCGGTATGATGTGATTTGCTGTTTCCTTCAAGGGGTCTTACGCATTCTGAAAGTTCAAGATTTGCTAAACTAAGGAAACTTTCAAAAATAACAAAAGAGTAGGGTTTGAAAGAGGTCTAATCTAATCTAACCCTAAGAATGACTTCGTGTAGACAAGACTTGGCAAGATTCAACCAACTTCATTTTGTTACCTTAGAAGATCGCATCAATTTCAATTGAGTTTTTATCTTATGGCAAAATTGAAGTTGGTTGAATCTTGCCAAGTCTTGTCTACACGAAGTCATTCTTAGGGTTAGATTACATTAGACCTCTTTCAAACCCTACTCTTTTGTTATTTTTGAAAGTTTCCTTAGTTTAGCAAATCTTGAACTTTCGGAATGCGTAAGACCCCTTGAAGGAAACAGCAAATCACATCATACTGCTGGAAGCTTGTCCACACGTAGAGACCCTACTAACAGAACCTTGGAGTCTTCCTAACTGATCCTTTATGCGAATCTTCAGCAGTTAGAGACTATTTTCTCAAGAGAGGATAAGATGCCTATTGGTATTTTATTCTGTGTATGATTGTGTACAAAATACACGTCAACAGTACGGAGAGCACATTTCAAGAGGTATTCTATCAGCTGTTTCAAATACCTAGACTACTATGGAGTGTATGGATAAATCCATACAGATGTCACAAAAGTTGTGAGCTAAAGCCAATGAGTTCAATCAAGTATTTCAAGATCAATTGGCGCAACAATTACATCTCACCAAGACTGATCAGGCTAAAGTGGCAATCAAGGACAAAGAATTGGCCGAAAAAGATCGCCAGTTAGAAAATAAAGTTGTGGAGATCAAGAAAACTAAGTGTGAATTGGTTGAAGCTGTACAAATGGTGAAAGCTGCTCAGGAATGAGAGCTCCTAGTTGCTCATCATTCAAACTTCATCCAGATGAGGCATATAGCTTGCAATAAAACATCTCTTTGACATCCAATCCTTCATCCTCTATTTATCTACCTCCAAGGTTGTCCTCTCACCCAATTCCTTATTAAATATTTAGTTATTTTTCTTTTGCCTTCTGATTTTGTTTGCTAGTCATTTGGACAACTTTCATTTTGGGTAGTTTGATGTAATCAATAAATAATAATATTAGTTTTGTTGTTAGTCAGCAAAGTTAGTTCTCTATTGTAAAGTAGTTGATATTTGCCAACGGTTGGTAGTCCTCAACAACCATTGACCACCTCATACATATTTCTATTTTAAACATGATCTACTATTTGCCATGTTGGTGTCCTCTTGTTCTTTACTATAAGCTATTATTTTTCCTTTGGAAACCCTTTTTTTAATTGGCCTAGGACAAACTTTTCTTCCTTGACAAGGGATGGTGCACAAGTGAGCTTTTATTCGAAAATACGAGCTTGTACTCTTTCCCACATTGGCTACAACGCCAAAGCAAACCCCCACCACCAAGAATTTGTTGAATCATTGTTGTATGTCGCCAAAGAGGCAACATTGCATAGAATTTAAAAGAACTACTTTCATTTTGAACAATCGAATTAGAACTTCTAGTCATTTTGTATGAAGTTAAAATGAAAAACATTACAAATTAACAATACTACAATTGAAAAAGAAACGGGCATTATAACCCCTTATTATCTAAGTTACGGATTCGACCCCCAAAAAAAATCTTGGGTACGGGTACGGGTACATCCGTACATACATATATATATATATATATATTTTAATTTTATATATATATGTATACATATATTATATATATGTTCAAACATCAAAATTATATATATGTTTTGATGCATTTCATGCATCATAAGGGGCAAAATTAGGGTTTAGATGTTAAAAAAATATTAAAAGTGTTTTTTATTGTTTTTTGTGTTTTTATGACCCGTGGGCTCTGTTTTTGGGAACCCACGGGCCTTGGTTCTCTTGGGTCCATCCGGGTCCTGCCCAGGTGGTTGGGTTCTCTGTGGGTCCTTCGTGGCAGGACCCACAGAGAACCCAGCCACCTAGGCAAGACCCGAGAGGAACCTAGGGAGAACCCGGGGAGAGCCAGGACTGGGCAAGAACCAGGACCCAGACCCAACCCATTTTGCCAAGAACCGGTATCTTAGCTTATTATGCATAAAAAGTTCAAAAAATTTATTCAAAATTTGAAAAAATAAAAGATTTACTTATCTTTGATAGCTAAATCTTTCTTGTGCAGCGATACCTAACCTTTTGGTGTAGGTCTTACTTCCGTTGAGCCCTCACCTACAAAAAATAATGAAGCAACCTTAAAAACCCAACAATGACAGCTTGGAGGGAAAACTGCACTTCTTGGTGTTTTGTGCTTGTCAAATGAGTTGCAAACGCCAAATACCCTCACTTTAGGAGGAATGAATTGGGGAGAGTGCAAAGATTAAAAAAATGTTTTTTTTGTTGTTGCAAAAACTCACTTTTTGGCATCCCCAAAAATTCATACACCTCAAGTATGCCCTGGTAGTACCTTGGGTGTACCTAGAGGCATACCAAGACCGTATCCGAACCCATATCATACCAATATGCATACCTAGACCAAAAGATAGGTTCCCAATAACATAGCTTTAGGACATTAGCATCCCTGCTCTAGTGTCCCTAGCCAATGTGAACGCCCATTTTCTTTCAAACCCTAATCTTTGCCTTACTACATTAGCAATGGCCCATTTGTCCAAATTAGCCTACTTAAGAAACCTTCCCTCATTTGGAAACTCTCTTACACACTCTTTATGCATTCCTCTAGCTTACACGTGTTAGCAACAACCAAGAAGGAAAACTGAGAGGGGGGGGTGAACCAATTTTCACCGGATTAGACAAATTAAGCACAATCTCAAATCCAAATAACTGCAGCAAGAATAAAGATAAACATAATAGCACAAACACACATAACACCAAGATTTTGACGTGGAAAACCTGGTTAAGGGAAAAACCACGGTGTGGGAACCTACACACAATAAGATGATACTCTACAGTTGTTCATGTAAATATTACAATGGGGAATGCACATGCATTCAGGCACACTGCCTAGAGCTCATTGCTCAAAATAAGATGACGCAGAAGGCTCCAACCCTGAGGGAAGGCTCACTACCTTACAATAAGATTCGGAGTACAATCCAGATTACATGAACTGCAAATATAGCATCTGCTAATGCTTGATGACAGTTCCGGTTAAGCACATTTGTCTGCCCTGCAACAATCTTTGCTCAATACACCACACCGAAGTATAAATTTGCTTAAGCATACATACACTTCTCACTGATAGTGCAAACACAACATCGACACCTAAATTACATGACTATACCACCTATTTATACAATTCATCAACCTTGACTACAAGGTCGATCAAACCCTCAAACCTCAATTACAAATTTACATCACACGATACATATATGAACCACCGGACCAATACAATGATATACATGACATAGCATGGACCTAAATCAAATCTCCAAACACGCATCACCACCGGAAATCTCTCCAAGATCAACCACAACACGCTGCACCACCAAGAATACTGCATAACACAAAGAATATCACCGGATTAGCAAAATCACCAAGAACTTGCACAAAGATCAATGCAGACCACCAAAACAAATAGGACACGATCAGGAAACACCAACAAGCATGTTAGAACCATCTGCAATAGCTGCACCAACACCACTTATTCAAATCTTCATCGATCAACACACTAACTCACAGGAACACTCAACAGCAGCAATTCGGACTAGAAAGATAACTTGCGAAGCACCAAATCACGAACCATCTGAACTGAAGATACACGTGAACATCCAAATCATTTTCCCAAATCCGCAGCCAAAGATATAATCATACCGAATCAAACACCAAACTCTGCCAACCACTGCACAGAAAAACTGAACTATAAACCGGATCAAATAATATGATCAAGCAATCTTCTGGATCACCAAAACCAATAAGGAATGAAGTATTCCAGAATCCAAAACAGATAAATCATCCATATCAACTCAATGCAATCACCAGAACACCAAACAGCTCTCAAAGCACAGGAATATGTTGACATCAATGACAACAACATATCCTAGCAGCAACAATATCCAACAACACGCTCTCCCTCTCCCGTATGAAGTTTTACAGTTACCCACTAGCCAATTTGTAGATATTTTGTTGATGATTCAAAGCTAAAACTCTACTGCAAATCTTTTAGCATATCCTTGGGCATCCTTCATCACCCATTCCTCTCCATAGACAAGCACTACACACTTTCCTAATTTAAGAACATTCTAGGGCACTCCTCATTACATCTACCCACTAGCACTCTAGGAATCATACACACCTGAAACTAAGCAATCTACTTAGGCTGAAATATGCTGAATGAGGTAGACTACAAACCCTAACAACTATTTTTCCTTCCCCCGCAGACTTTTATAGGTTGTTTCTTACTCCTACCAGCACATCCTTCAGTTCTGCAAGCACCATAGAGTACTATTTTTGGTGAGCAACTTCAGAAAGTTTGGGAGCTTCACAGTCAAAGGACACTACCATCTGAGGAGGGTCACTAGTGCATGCCCTAGTCACAAGCATGCTTGGCAGGAGGTTTATGTCTGATAGAGTTTCTAGAACTTCTGCAGACCTCCAGAACATCTCCCAGATGCTCCTTCAGTATCTTCTAGCCTTCTGCCACTACTGGATCAGCTCCAAACTTTGAAACAGACGTGCTTTTCTATTCCTAATCCCTTTCCGTTGCAGTTTTTTGTTCAATCTCAATTCCTGTGCTTTGTTTTGCTTAGCATAAATGTGAATTCATTTACTTTACTGTTATTTGAAAAGAAATCAGATTATAAGTAGCATATCACATTTCATAGATAAAATAAATTGTTCTATAGACTGGAGGGTGGTTTATTTTTATCTATGCTCAAATCTTAATTTTCTTCATTCTAAATTTGAATTGCTGATTCATGCTTACCGGACAAAGGATTTAACACTTTGTTGGTTCAACAGTGTTGTTTGAAGTTGGGTAGTGTTGATTGCTGCTGCTGGGCAAAATCTGCAATTTCAATGAAGCATGTAGATAGCGCCATTTCATTTTGTTTGCTGTTGACTATCTAAAATGTGAATAATCAGTTAGCAAACAGGGTAGAGTTGTGTAGGGTTAGGTAATAGGTGGGGGCTATGTCCCAGTTTTATTTTAATTTTATTCATTTCGCCAAGGTGGATGTCTATCAGAATTAAGAGTCATCATTGGAGGATAACTCTCGTACTGGAGATGCATCTCTCCTTTTGGTGATTTGTCTTCAAGGCCTTTGGTGGTTATATTTTATGAAAGTATGAATTAGAAATACACACTTCTAATTGACTTATGCTGTATATACTGATTCCCGAGAATATGGGTAGAAAGATTTACTATAAGTTTTAGAATGCTCAAACCTGCAATTGGTTTCCACAGATTTGCTATTAATTTTCTAACTGACAGTATCATTGTTGATATCTGAACTTATTAAAATCCAATGATGGATAATATCATAATAGTCAAGAGATGGATTGACTTATCTTTTATTGAAATTCTAGGTATTTGTCAATTCAGTGCATGGACTATTATCAAACATCTCTAACCACAAATGGCATATTTAATATTTTCCTTCTTGTATTCTAATTTTTGTTTAGTGGAAATAGATTTGCATCTTGCACTTCAGCTGCACCGAATGCAAGTAGACTTGAATTAATATGTAAAACAAATAACTCGGAAATGTTGACTCTATGTTGTTTCCCATCAAGACTCTAGTATTGTTTATATTTTCTTGTGCTATCATGGCCAATGAGAGTTTGATTCCGAAACAAAGTGTTTATCAAGCCCCACAATGCTTATAGGCTTTGGCCAAAATGCACATTTTGAAGAAGTGGCTGATTGGCAATATTTGAACTATAAGGACAAAAAGAGTATCTTGTTACTTAATATCCCATTGATTTAAGAAATTAAATTAAAGGTCCCAACTTGAACATTTGGTGTACTTGTTATGCTCTATACAGAGGTGCAAGACTCGCCAATAAAACAAGTCTGCATAGAAAGGAGTGACTCGAATGTGTAGTGACTGCTTGCATAAACATGAATATGTCAACTTTTAGGATGTAAATCAGTCTTGGAGATAGTCAATGCCATATAAGGTTCATGTCATTGATCTCAGATAATAGAAACTTGTAAATGCTCTCTTGCTGTGACAGAATAATTGCATCTACTAGATACTTCGATGCATCTACCATTTAATTAACATTTACTTTAGTGTAAGGTTCATGTAAATCAAAAGTGAGTTACATAAGTTAAATTTGCCTTGTAATGTATATTGAATCTTGATGAACCACAGCTTACGTGGAATGCTGTAGTAAAGATTATGTGGCCCTTGGATTGCTTTTCTTCATGTATGTATGTTGGAAACATCAGAAGCGAGTTTTTGGCAATGATCATCATCTTTTTTGTAGCCTTAGATCAAACAAGATGGCCCAAATGAAGAGTTCTTCAAGCATCCAGCCTACACTGAGCACATTTTACATAAGCATCCTATTTCAAAGCAGTAATTTCTGGATTAAATTTTTTGGGACTTACATGGCTTAGTGGTATTTGATTGCCTTATGACTGGTCCTTGGTAGAAGTTTGACAGTTACATCAGTTGTCTTATGTTTTTTGCATTTAGAGCTACGACCTTTTGTTATGAAACCTGATTGAGCTTGTGTAGATAATTAAGTGCAGAAGATCAAAATTTTAACTTGATTAAATTGACATCTTGCTTCAGAATTGGCTTCATCCATTAGATCCCATTTTAGAACCAAGTTTAACATCTTTCAACAAATATTGAGCAGAATGAGAATTGGACATCTAAATCCGTAGGGCTACATGTATCTACTGACATATAAATATGTAAAAGACTATGTTCATAGATAAATGCCTCATTTCTTTTCAAACTCTTTATATAATTTAAAAAATGTGGAAGTATTCAATCAATGCAAAACTTATTAAACCTCTAATTCTTTATGAGGAATGATAGCTATTCTTTGTGAACAGGGTGACGAAGACTTGATCCTTGTGCATGATGCTCTCAACTATGGGGAGTGTCACTTGTCCATCGCAGTAAGTCGCATTCCAAGTGCTGCTTCTTCTTTTGCCATTATTTATATTTAATATTTCTCATGTCATTGTAGCATAATTTAGTCATATGGTATTTGGTCACTTGTTGCAGATTCCAAAGTATGGAATTTTTGAGAACATCTCATCTATGGATGAACTAGGAGCCATGCCTCAGTGGACTGCTGATAGGCCTTTACGCATTGCAACAGGATTCACTTATGTATGCTATTTCACAGTTGAAATATTTGTTCATGAAGTTCTGTACTTGCATTCCTAGTCTATCTTAAGTATTCCAATATAGTGTCTTTTCTTATTTTTTCTAAGCATTACTAGAACAATATTAATTCCTGAGTGCCTGGAATAGTATGGAAAAGGGTTAAGAGGTTTCATTTCTTTGCAGCTAGGTCCAAAATTTGCAAAGGAGAAGGGTTTAAAGTATGTCAAATTCTCCACAGCTGATGGAGCACTGGAAGCTGCTCCTGCGGTAATAAATCTTGTTTTTTCAACTTCAGTGGTGTTATGATTGTTTTAATTAGTGAATATTTTAATTGCTTATGTTTCTTCTCTTACACAACTAGACAATAATTTATTTTTAGTTATTTATTTCCAATGATGGAGATGTTAGAAGAATGAATGCACAGATATTTAAAGAACTGTGTGGCACATACACCAAGCTTGTACTTATTATTATACGGGGAAGTTACATTGGTGGTTGTAACTGACATGAAAATGCGCTCAAGATTTCCACTACAAGGTGAAATCCCACCCATGGAAAATTCCTTGACAACATTCAAAAGATATGGAAGATTCACCAAGTGTTAGGGCAAAAGATTGTTTCAAATCATGAAGATCGCTTATGTGCAAATTTCTATTTTTAGTACAGCTGCATTGGGCTGTTGACAAATCCAGCAATGGCTATTTTCAGGCGAAGGATATGAGCCTATATTAGGGATATTATATTTAATTAGCTGTTTTAGAATTAGTTTGCCTTTAAGTAGTTTTCTTTCCATTTTTTTTGCAGATAAGGGATGGGATTGATATAAAGCAGTACTTTTGAGATTTATTATTATTATTTTTGAATCCCAAAAAACACTTTATTTAAACCTATAAATAATTGCTTTGAGCACATAAATTCTCAATGATGGTTGAAGTTGGACTTATGCTACAAAAACTGATGTTTAGTACAAGAGATTGTATATTTAGCCGATAGGCTATATATTGTGAGGTTTTAGTTGAAACTTGTCTCATGCCGGGAACCATTTTTAAGTCGCTGTTAAACTGGGGTTGTTTACTGGTTTTCTATTGCCTGCCAAATTTTCCAGGCACAAGAAATTGTGTCAAATCAAATCAAATCAGGTTCATTTAATTTGAGATCAAATCGGATTTCAATTATTCAGAGTAGCCGGAAACTATTTTGCCCCACCCTGGGCACGCTTATCCTCGTATCCAATACAGCCCGGATACATGTCGAATACTGTACCCCCACGTGTGCCCAAAAAACCTTGATTTCCAACCATGATAGATACTATGTGATTTGATTTTTAAAAAATTTGACGTAAATCTTCCTAAATTTAATTTTAAAAAACTTCATTCATGCATTTTTAAACAAAACCTACACCAAATGAGATAGACAAATGAAATGTTTTTCTATTTCAGTGACCCATTTTTGGGGTTATCTTCCAATGCAACTCTACTATTTTTGCATATTGTAAAATGTTAAATCAACTTATAATTATTTATGTAGCAATTATGTGTCTATATTGCTTTTGAAGTAATGAAAATTTCCTCAAATAACTTAGAAAATTGTTTTAAATATATGTGTATATGTTTTTTATGAATGACGTATTTAGTTGTATCCATATTTAGGGTCTTAAAAAATGGTCGTATCTGTATCCGTATCCATGCAACTTTGCAATTAATTTGAGATCAAATCGAATTTTAAATCAAATCTGTAAATTCTATCCGATCAGATCAAGAAAGGGTAGCCGAATAAAGAGAATTGTAGGAGTGTTTATTAAAGAGCATTGGAGACGCTGAGTAATCTCTGCAAGTTAGTCAAGACGCGGGTTGAGCACAACATTAAGACAGGGCATCGATATCTGAACGACAGGCAAACTTTCAAAGGCTTTCCTATGGTGGGTTATAATCACCTTTTGCAGAGTTCTTCGGGTTGCCAGACCGATGCCCGCAATAAGGAGAACGATCTATGCCCATGGAAGGCAAAGGAATTAAAAAGCAATGATACTATTTGCATTTGGGACATAGAACTGAAGGGCAACTTCTATCATCATACTTCCATTGCAATCCCTCTGTTGAGAAGCCATTAGAGACTTGAAGCAGCTTCGCAACATGGATCCAAGTGCATTGTGCACCTTTAGTTCGTATGTGGGAGTGGGATTTCGATATTTTAAGAAGTCCACTGATTATTTGTCCCATAAGGAAGACAACGTGAATTTGTGTACTTCCGTTATCAAGAGTCGTGAAGGCCATGGTGGAATGGGCATGTAATTGATGTGATTGAACATACACTTTTGCACAAGTATGGAGGAGTGTCGCACTAGGGGAAGAATCGGGTCTATACTTTCGATGGAGCAGCCAAACGAACAGTGAATCTGGGCAAGTTTTTGGAGGTAAAGAAATAGTTGGGCATATACAAGGTGGAAGGAGGCGTGGAGCGAGTCCTCACATCATTAATTTTATCAATCCCTACTTCAAATGCATTGTGCAGGGCCGTCATATCCTTATTCTCTTAAGCAGTCCTCCCTCTCCTCTCAGGAGAATTGACAAACTCATATATATTTCGCTCAATGTGCCTATCTAGCAAAACTTTTGCAATCAATGTTTCCACCCCTGTCATATCATTGTTGTCTTCCACGGTCATAAAATCATTGAAAACTTTGTTTAGTGCGAATCGTGTTAGTGAAGCTGCGTGCCAACAGGCATGCTTGGAGGATTGTTTTTGCACAGTAGTTATCCATGCCAATATGAACGGATTAGGGTATTGTTGGAAGAAGTCATTGCCTCTAAGAGATGGCGGTGCAAGTTGCACCATAACAACTTTTGTCAAAGTATCCAAAACTACCACTTGCGCTTAGTGGTATAACTTCTTTTGAATCTAATAATAATGTAATAATCCCTCAAACAGTTTGCTGATTGTTCCAATAATGATGTAAGAAAAATAATTGCAGTTTGTGTTAATCTAGACAAATGAGACCCTTTTCCATTTTATGTCACAATCATGGAGTTGTCAAGATGTGCATGCTTGTTTCAATTTCAGAGAACAATGTGCATTGTAATAGAACCAAATTGTCTCTTTTAGTATTTCATTCCCATACAATCTATATGCAGAGCACATATATAATCTAGATAGAATGAAACATCGAAAGTTGAAGATGACACTGGCTATGTGGACACGTGTTGGAATTGGTGTTTTTGTTCCAATATATGCAGTCAATTTCCAACAGAAGAAGGCTCGATCTTGCCCTTCAAAAATTTCATCAGTTCTCGTTCCAATGGTAGCATTAGTATTGTAGACGATACCCAAATGAATTTTCATAGAAACCCACAACAAAGGAGAGAGAAGAGCAAGTAGTGGTCTTTATGCCAAAACCATGGATGTTTTGGGTATTTAGCTGGTTAGAAGGCTATATAAAGCCAAATTCTACAACAATTTGATTTGATGTGTGGGACCATTCATGGTGCCTACATGAAATTTGTATATAAATAGAAAAAATTATAGGGATGGAGTTTCCTTTAGCTGGGTCATCATAGGTAAGTCCATTCACTATCATGTCTTATGTCACACATAAATTAACAATGCATATCTCTAATCGATTGTCACATTACAATTAAGAATGACTCATTTGAATAAATCACAATGGCATATGACAATGATTAATAATATGGAATTGGAACATGAAAAAATGTAATAGCATATTTGAACGATGAGGGGAAAAGTACAATCACATTACAAGGGTCCTAGATTTATGATCAAATATGTTTTTCAAGGGACACTACATGATCTTAAGTTTCTTAAGTTTCTTTTTATTTGTTTACAAGTTAATGAAACTAGGAATCAAATAATTTGAATCATGGTTTCTATAATTGAGAATAAAGGACCAAATAATTGTAGGAAACTCTAGAAGTTAATCCAACACTAACTCTCATTCAAACCATTCACCTCCTATAGGGTGTAGTGGGAGGCGTAAAAAAATTTGTCATGTAGAACAAATAATAAATTGAGATTGGTATCACACATACAATTGAACTTGTAAAAAAGACACATGTTTATATATAAAAGACATACAAAGAATGAAAACGTAGCAACCTTAAAGCAAAGTTCAAGAAATAGGACATATGGAAGATACAATCTTTGAGGGATAGCACATACATATCTTAATAATATCACTTCTACTTGATGAATTAAAGAAATGGTCTAAATAAAAATTACACTAACTTTGAGATTTTCACCAAGAAAGCACAAAAAAAAAAAAACAATTACCCTCATAATTTTAATGTGAAAATCAAAAAATACATCCATTAAAAAGAGCATTATAAATTAGTTATTTTAATGGTTCAAATTTTGTGTCATTATTGAATATTATTAATATTAATAAACTAAGATATCTTTAAATTTCATTATTTCTTATAAGATCATAAAAAATATTTTAAATTATCACATTCATGAAGTTTTTGAATGAATAATAGCAACTAAAGTTATTGGCAAATAGTTTATACTTTATACACATTTATAGTCTTATTGCTCAAGCATTGTATAGAATAACTCCTAAAAACTATAAATGTGTAGTTCTTAGTTGGCATGCCTTCAAAATATTTTTGGACTGTGTCATGCCCATATTTCCATATGGACATAACACTCAAACCACCAAATTATAACCATTACTTAGTCCAACACGAACAAAACCCTAATACTAACATTAAAACTTGGTCCATTAATCTTTATAACCATTACTTAGGTATTGCCCTATTTAAAGATTTTTACTATCGTTTAATTTAATACAAACTTAACACTCATAAAAAAAACACAAAATGATTACTCATGTTTGAGTAAAGTTATATGGGTGATATGATTGGTTGCAGTGTACACAACAAAGGTACCACACAATGCCAATATTGCCAAACTACTAAAAAACAACATTTGATAAAAAATCACTCCATTGCTCCCTATGTTGGTATAAAAAATACCAATTCCAATTTAAATGCAAATTACTAATTCTAACACCAACATATTTTTTAAACAAATAAACCATAACAAAGGAAATAAAAGCATTCTTGTCAAAAAGTGTTCTTAAATCTCAAGAATTAATTGTCTAATGCAGTGTCCCCCTATGGGCCAATGTAGAACTCATCCACTTGCGAGTTCATAGATAAAAGTGAAGTAAGACAAATCTATAGGTTGCTATAAATAGAATATTTTTACTTAGCAACTTAAGTATGTTTACATCTTGTCATCTAGCTGGTGTCAACTGATTTTGAAGTGTAAATTTCATTAAATTTTGAAATTAATTTATTTGCATGCTCTTCATTGTAGTGTTAAAATAATTGTAGTTCTTGGTAAATTTGTTGATATTTTACTTTTTTGGTATCTCGACTTTGATACTTTGTTGATACTTTACTAAGTTGATTGAAAGCTATCACAACTCTACAAAATAATGACCTCCATGAGGGTTTATCAGTCGTGTTATTAGTTTTCAATTTATATTGGTAGTACAAGTATAAAATTTAATTTCAAATTAAATGCTAATGTTTTAAGGAATTAATATGTCAACATTGAAAATTCTCTTATGAGAGTCAATTTATTGTTAATGGGGTGTCATAGAAAGGGATAGTTGGACACATGTCTTGTGCTAAAGTGCTTGAAATTTTGGGAAATATCAAAATGATGCTATGTTGACTCATGTTAATCATACAAAGCACTATTGAGCTTGGAAATACCTATTTTAAAGCATGGCATACAAGAAAGGATTGACTAAGGACCAAGCACAATGGATTTCACTATTGACCAAACCTTGACAACTTCTTTGCCTATGTTTGAATCTACCTCCATGACTTCTTTTTAACCCAACTAAAAACAACCATAGATAAAAACACAGAACTAGTGCTTTCATTTAATATATAAAAACAACATTGTTTTAGAATCAAATAAAAAAATTAATGGTATCGATGATCACTACTCATGTCTCTAATAGTGCAATCATTCTCAAAAATTGCATCCTTAATAGTCACTTAGGGACAAGAGCTTTACCAATAGTTGAGAGTCAAGTTGGAGATGTATTCTTCTCTCTTTCCCCAAGAAGACTAGTTCGTCTGACACATTTGGCTATGATAACATATTTTATTGCTATTTAGTGAATGCGTCAATTGGACGTGGTTGTACTTCTATTTTTCAATTTCTTTCTTTTGTCAAGACAAACAATTTCGCTTCCTATGTGCTCTTGATAATTGTTATCTTTGAGTCATATACTTAAGTCCCATAGACCAATATTGAATTGCAAACATCAATATCATTTGAAAATTCAATTTTTTAAATTTAGTTTTTATATCGTTACATTGCCTCTTGCTTATGGCACTTTTGATGTTTTTATATAGAGTATTTATTCTCATTGTCTTGTGTCCATCCAAGTTGAAGTTTAGAAAAGTGTGTTTCTTATGTGAATCCTCTATAAGCCAAGCTGGTCTACTTCCCTTAACTCAAAAATTGTCGACCTTTTTTAACTTTGCAAGACAAAGCCTTTACTAGTTAAAATTAAAAACTTATTTTAAGCCTTGTCATTGCTTTGATTGAGTAGTTGATATTTGAACAAAAATCTCCTCATTTCAATGACAAATAATTGTTAAGGTTCCTGACAAAAAAATTATAAAACAAGACTTGGAGAATTGTGAAACAATGATAGCAATATTTGACAAAAAATTTGATAGTAGAATCGATTTTATTGCAAAATTATATAGACACTAAATAATATACCTCCTTGACATGTTAATTTGCATATACTTATCTATCGGTGTAACCCTTGGACTCCCTTTTGGTGCAAGTGCTAGTTATAGTTTCTTAAAGAAATTGAAGGAAGATTGCATTTTCTCAATCTTTGTATCTGCAAGATCTTTCTTTCTAAATTGTAGCTTTGAATGTCATTTAGTTGTCTATTTCAAGAAATCGTGTGATTTTCAAATCATTTAATTATTTCCTATTGATGTAGATGTACTAGTTCTTGTTTTAGCCAATTTGTAAGCATTTGTTTGTTTTCCCTTAAAATCTTTTTTTGAAATGAAATACTAGTCTCTATTTTAGTCAATAATATGTTGTGTCTATATGTTTATGTTTGTGTAATTTTATTTCCTTTATATCTGAAAATCTCATCGCGAGGCTTGACTGTTAACTGTCCAGCACATGCATCAAGGGCAAAAACATATTTATTCAGTAATTTACATTTATGCAAAAACCCCTCACTGAGATCTTGTAGCGTGCATGCTTGTAAGTTCTATCTACAGTATTAGTTTAGGGTTAGTTTTAGTTTTAGTTTTAGTTAGGTCAAGGAGCTTTCTCCTTCAATTTGAAGAACAATAATACCATATGTTCGACTTTGTGTTTTCTCACAAGAGACAAATTTAAATACTAACATTGTGCAGCAACTGAGGTGATGAGCAGCAACTTAAGTCCTCTTTTGCATAGCTCAGAAGGTTGTGCAGCAATATTAAACTAGGAACTCTGAAAGTGAATAGCACACAAAATTTCCAATATATTTTTCTTGAGATGTTTATGGAATTTGGAAACCAAGCCAGAGAGAGCAACAGTCTGGAAGAATAACAGTTTGGATATAATGCTTGTGAACAGCCTCCTGGCTTGAGAAGAGCCATATGACATTAATTAAGACATATTTACCTGCTGTGAAACTTGACAGAGTAATCAGTTTGACACTGGTGCACATAAATTGTCTGCTACCTAGCTGGTAAATAAACCCAAGTAGTATAAACAGGCTACACAGATGTTATTGAGACTTGGACACAGACAAAGCAGATCTTTTTTCTTTTCCTTAGAAGTGTGTAAAGTGTAAATATAGAAGTGCTTACCAAAATGGAAAATCTGAGTCTTAAAAGTCCGGTGGTTCTTGGTTTAATATAGAACGGAATAATAGAGTAGATACATAACAATGACAAGAAAAATTTCGCCTCAAGCCTTTCAATAGTTTGAATAGTGCATTTGAATGACATTGAAGCAAGATAGAGGAAAGTGTGGTTTTGATATCCACTTGCCCTTTTTTCTGTCCATTCCAACATTCCTGGAAAGTTCATAAATTCTTGGAGAATGCCAACTTTATCAGAAAAGAATTCTGATAATGATAATGAGCTCAAAAAATAAAGATGAATCCAATGGTACTTTCTAGATGCAATTTCATCATTTTGGGAGCTCTCCACACTTCTTGGAGAAGTTTGTTATTTTTGGAAATAACCAATTTTCATAAAGTTCGACATCTTGAAAGTTCAAGAATGCTTTAGCGTGGTCAGAGTTTATATTTGGTCCATTTTAATATTTTCCATAATTTTGTATGGAGGATGTGGGGAAAATATTTAAATAGTTAAATGATAAGTTGTTGAAAAAGTAAAAATTAAAAAACAACTTATACTTAATTATTTAAAAGGAGTCTAAAGTCACTTTTTGGAGGGAAAGTAAGAGGACAAATGATAATATTTTATTATTCCAAAAAGTGCTTGTAAAGTGGGGTTTTTGAGGGGAGAAAACTCATTTTGCACGATTTATCAAACCCTTGATTATTTGGGAGATTGAACTAGATCCAATATTTAGCCAATGTACAAAAACCCTTTTGGCCATCAATTTTGTGAACAAAAACCCATCGAGTTGATCAAGTGGATTCTTATGGAGTTCATTGTTGTGCTGAATGTTTGTGCCATTTGATTCTGCTGTGTTTGGTTAAAATATTTATGGAAATTTTGAGCTAGATTGTCAAACCTTTACAAGTTCAAAAAGTTTGCAGATGATAAATTGTATTGGTCATTTTATATTAAATGCCTACACTCCTATTCTGGCCGCTACTTGAATAAGGACGTCATAATGAAGAAATATTGCATTGAATATTATTTGTGAGAAGTTTGGAGTATATTTCTGCCAGCCGCAGCTTCTATAGAGCGGCATTGGAACTTATAGAATGGTTGGAAGATATTTAAGGGGAAGTGGAGTAAAAAAAATAAAGGAGTCACCTAGGTTGAGGGGTATTTTCAAGGTCCTTACTCCAGCTGTAGCCCTTGCTGCTAGCTTTAAGGAGTCTTGACATGCCAAAGATGGATTTAGAAGGGGAGAAGTGCATAAGGAGAAGGGTGTTGCCTCCCATTTGAGTTTTCAGCACCTACAGTACTGGTAGCTCAGCTATGGGTAATCTTTGGTGCTTGATATGTGGGTTGCTACTATTTTGGAAAGGTTTTAAATTGTTGAGATTGTTGCAACACGGGTTTCGAAGGACAAAACTGCATTCTTCATAGTGTTGTTCAGATTTCCATAATAATAACTGAATACTTCTGCGGTTCCAGAATTCATGGTGGGGTTACACTCAGAACATCATTTGCAGACTTAGCTTCACATTGAGGTCAGAAAGTAAGTTTTCAGAATTACATGTATTTCTGATTTTATATTTAGTAATATCAATATTTATTGTAAATTTATCAGCTGGTCTCTTGAAGTTGCCAACTATTTGACAAAATATCCCAACGAAGTTCAATGCATGACAAGTTGTTTGTGAAATTGCCCATAATAATTATTTAATATTTATAGTGCATATATTCTTGATCTTTAATTCGGAAATATTGAATACTACAATGTTCCATCAACTGTTTGTTGGAATGTCTATGTGCTTGAGTTGAAGAATCTAGAAGTTTGTTATAAAAAATTTGGGTAGTGACGATACATTAGGCAAGAGCTGAGCCAAAAATCAGACTAGAAACATGGGTAGTGACAATACATTAGGCAAGTTGAGCAAAAAATCAGACCAGAAACATGAGAAACAAAGGTGCGGCATAATAGAATGGAATAAAGGATTTGTATTATTTCAACTGGAATGCTTTTCAGGATGGATAATTTGTCAGACAAAAGCAATAAGAATTTTAAAACAGCATTATGGTTATCATATATACTTGACAACTATTACATTATTTATGACAATCTTAGTGATGGATTCTGCTAATTACCACTGAATAGATACTTTGTACCTCACTAGGGATACATTCAACAATATTTTCACTAGGCACAGTAACATTATCCATACATATATTGGGCACGTGAGATTAAGTTGGAGGATCATATAAATACGTCCTAGAAATGGGTACTCTATAATTCAAGGAAGGTGTCTGGTCAAAGAGATGAGTAACAAACACCTTTAAAGGCAGATAATGTGCATGCAGACAAACAAATAAAACAGCTGGATCATCACCACTCAATATTTGTCCAAGCAACAGACTTGTTTGATTGATGACGTTGAAAACTAATATGCTTGCAGAGGTGTAAGATTTTTTGTGACCTAAGCTCATAGATGTTAAATATTTTCAAGTGGATAGTCTTTCACAGTTCAATTCTCAGGAGTACAATATACAGCCTATGTATGATGGCATGGTGTCTAGTGGCAATTTGATGGTCACTGATTATTGTTAATCTAATTTATTATAGAGTGTAACCACTAGGAATTTTGACTTCCTTGGCTATTGGCGTCTATGGACGTCAATCTTTCTAAGAACTTATGAGGGAAATGAGAGATGTTGCATTCTTGAGGCATGGGACATTATGGGGCTTGGCCATACATTTTCATCCAATGTTGCATGTACATTTATAAAAAAAATTACAGATTCTTCCCAGCAATTTTCTTTGCTCCTCCAAAAGTACCATTTCTGGTCTTTGACTTGGGAAATTATACTAGAGAAGGTTAATTACCAAGTTGATTACATCAGTAGTCTCTCTTCCTCTGCAGGAATGTTTCCCATCTGATATTGTGGCCCTTGCAATGGATATACAGACATAAGCCAAAACTCTAAGAATATTGTTTCAAAACATGGTTACCTTCATGTTCTATGAAAAACATTTTTGTGGGAGTACAAAGATTTGAACTGGGAACAACGATTGGTAGTGGATGGTGGGCACCATTTTAAAATTTTAACAGACACAAATGGAGATGCTTAAAATGGGAAGGTTGCACAATGGCACTAAGCTTGCAGGAGATGATTATTAATTTGTATAGATCAGTCAAGTATTTTGGAGAAAATTGAAGCTGAACAATCAAAAGCCTTGTTTGTGGCTCAAAAATGTGATGAAGCTTTCTAGAAATAAGGTGCACTGTTGAAAAGTGGGCGCTTATTTTAGAGAGCAGCAGAGGACCCTGACCTTGGATATTTTTTATGTATAATAGTTGATCTTTACTGAACCCATTTCACACTTCTTGTTACCAAAGGAAAGTCTTTGGCATTATATTTTTAAGCTTGTGCTTGATGCCAAGGGAGAAGTTGTGTAAACTTATACTCTAGTTGTTTTTAATATCCATAGGTTTCTTTGTGAACCATACTGGCTGACTGCGTTGTTTGGTAGGTATCTGTCTCAGTATTAAAACAGAATTAGTTATGTTTAATAGTTATTAAACTCTGGCATGTGCTCAGGCTGTAGACATGTGGTCTGACATCACTAAAGCTTGAAAGGTCTCACTAGGGTTTTTGTTTCTTGAAATTCATTAACCATTAGAAGTAATTCCAGGGCAATGTCTTGATCTCTTTCTGAATGTTTAGTCACCTAACTTCTATTTCTAATTCTTGTTTGCATCTTGGGGCCTGCATTCTGGATATCTAAACTCTTGTCTAGATCTTATTATGAAATGCTTGCTCGTGTTCTATAATATTTCCTTTTCCATACGGTTGAAATTCTCTTTACATGGTTCCTACTGTTCGGGGAGGACCTTCAGATCCCATTGAATGAATTTTTTTAAGCAGATAGTTTCTCTCTACTTATTCATCATTTAAGATTCAATCCCAAATATCCTCTTCTACGATGCTATACACTTTTGATTTATGCCTTTTTTTATGCTTGACTTATTTCTGCTTTGACTCTTCCTTCTTTTGTCATTCATTTCATCGTATATGTGCAATCCAAGTTTCACGATCCCAACCTTTAATGATTAGACTGCTAATTATCAAATCATTAAACTGGTTTTTCAATCCAGGTAGGTGCAAGCCCATTATGAATGTACATTTAGGATTTTTTTCATTTAAATAGGCACTATTGCTTTACCAATTCTTTTGTTTTTCATTAATAATGTGAAATGTTCCTTTCACATTTATAGAAATTCGGACTTTCTATTTTTTTGGTCACATGGATACTTCATTGTTTTCAAGCATAATTGGCTGACATATTTACATAAGATCTGCAGTCCTTTGGTCAATTGTTGATGTGGTTGTATCCTTCCTACCTGTCTCTAATTGCATCTGGGATTCTGGTTATGTTTGCCAGAGAAAACTAAAATCAACAGGGAATACATATCAACTATTTTTGCTTGAGTGATTGTAAATTTTTTTGGTATTTAAGGCATTACTAGCATGTTCACCCACCAAAGAAGATCCTTTCAGAATATTTCCTCTCTTCATTGATTGCATTCAATTATCTGCTTTTTCAGATGGGTATTGCAGATGCAATTTTGGACCTTGTGAGCAGTGGAACGACTTTGCGTGAGAACAATTTGAAGGAAATAAAGGGTGGAATTGTTGTAGAAAGTCAGGTGTGCCTATTTATTTTTCTCCATGATGTGGATCAGATAGCTATACTATTCATTGTTGAACTCAAATTATTGCCAATAAAGTTACAAAGAATAACTTGATATGAAGCTTCATATTTTATGAAGATTTGTACCAATTTGTGCTTTTGAAAATGACTCTGATTTAGCAATTGGTTTGCATTCATTTTTTGTTTAAAACTTAAAAGATATACTTGCATTCTAACTAGGATAACGCTGCAGGCTGTATTTGTTGCAAGTAAGAAAGCCTTACTTCAGGGCAAAGATGTGCTAGAGACTACGCATGAAATGCTGGAAAGGTTGGAAGCACATTTGAGAGCAGACAGTCAATTTACGGTAATGACACTGTTGTACCCAAATTTATCCCTCATTGATTTTGAATGTCACAATGAAAACGGAAAGCCTATCAGCATTAGTGAAATTTACGATGGAAATACCAATGGATACAGTCTTTGAGTATCCTGCGAACATCTCTTACTAGAGACTGGAGTCATAATATCAGTGTTTTGTTGAAGGTTTAATTAAGCATGATATTGTCAAAGGATTTAAGAGAAATGATACAATATTTTGTCAAAATGCTCTAAAGAATTGAGATAAGGCTTTGGCTAATTTCAGTTGTAATCATTGTATATTAGGTCGTTGCGAACATGCGAGGGAAGTCTGCAGAAGAAGTGGCAGAACGTATACTCAGGAAAACTGATTTTCCTGGTTTACAGGTGAAATCTTTAGTTTGTACAGATGATTGCACTGTTGAATTTCAATGAATCCTTTGATTAATTTATAGCCTGTTTGAAGTAAATTAAATTTAATGGATATATGCTGATTCAGGGACCAACTATAAGTCCTGTCTTCTGCAAGAGAGATGGAAAAGTTCAGCCTGATTATTATGCGATAGTTATATGTGTACCCAAAAAACGACTTTATGAATGTGTTTGCCAGCTGAGAGAGGTAAGATCTTATTTACTTTTTTTATTTATTGCATATTTGAGAGGAAAAAGTTTTTACAAATTGCATTTTGGATTCTCTTCTTTGCACGTGCTTTTTCCCTGTGAAAGTAATAGATTATTGTGTTTAGCTAATCAGTGCATTGTGATCATTTTCTTACAGATAGGAGGAAGTGGGGTACTTGTTTCTCCGTTAACATACATCTTTGATGAAGAACCACCGAGATGGCGTAAGCTACTGAATCAATTAAACATTTAACTTTTGTCATGCATCCGCTGGTTTTCTTCAGCACCAGTTTAATAGTGGGATATGAAGGAAAATACTCAGTCTTTGCCATTTGCTTTGCGATTTTGAATTTTCTCCTGTTGTATAGATTTTGACAATGTAAGCTACCTGAGACAAAAAAGCTCAACAATCTATAAATGTACCGTTCTATACTGGGCTCATTATTTTGAGAGGTCCAAGTTCCAGTGTCTCCTCGTTGATGGTAGAAATTAGAGCTAATGAACTGAAGTTCTCCTCTGCAGAACTCTGTACTCGTCATTAATTAGCTTTATGCAGACAGAGTGCTTTTTGTGTTGTTCCTAATATGAGTCTAGCGTGCTTCCTCTTAATCAATCAAGATTTTCAGGAATATTTTGCCCAGTCTGCCAACAGTGGCAGAATTTAGAAGCTTCATTCTGTCCTCATCATATTCGGTTCCAATCAGTACCTATTTCTTGTTTCTATCATGATTAATGACTTATTGTATCATTAAAATATGCAACAAAAGGAAATTTGGTACATTTGATGATTAGACTCCTGAAAAATGTAACATATTAGATTTTAAAGATTTATCGGTTGAGGGATTCAATAGATTATTAAATTGTAACCTTGTGTTATTTTGACATGTGTTTCGTTTCAAAAGCCCTTTGTTTTAGATGAATTTTTGAGATTGTCTGCAAATCATAAAAATAAAATGCTTCTAATGACATTGGCAAACTAAATAGTCACAATGTAAACATTTGCAGAAGTTGTAACGATAAATGTGTTTAGATGAGCTTTCAACTTGTTTTTTTTTTTTGTATATGTAATATTTCATATGGTAGGAAATTCTTGATGAGCTATTCTCTCCGGCGTGTTTCTCTATTTACTCTTCTGGCTATTATAGTTCACCCAAATAAAAGCACATTTAAAGGAAAACCATTCTCGGGATGTTTCTTTTGGGCATTCTATACCAATAAAATTATATTATGTCACTAAGTTAATAAGCTAACAAAGCTTTTGGTATATATAATTTTTCAAGCATGATTGCTATTTCTTAATCCTTTATTCCTTTTGAAATTCACCTCATGACTTCCATGACCTTTATTTTTTGTTTTGAATCGGATTCATATGATTGGTTGATCCAGTTAAGTGCCAGTTAACCATGAATTGTGTGCAATCTTTTCTATTTGAATGGTGTGAGCTTTGGTTTGAATGGTAATTAAGTTCCACTCAACTGTGTTAGCTCTAATCTAGGTACCCAAAAGGAAGGCCTAGTTAGGAGTTTTCTTTTGATTCATATGTATTAACATATTGCTATGCAAAGAGGATCCAGATTCCGATTAGTTCAAGCTGACAACTCCAATTTACTATTAGTGATGTTACGAAACAGATTTAAAATTAAATACTTTGGCCAGGAATCTAGTATTGCTGCATAAATAACCTTGCAAATAAACTACATACTATAAAACTAGCAAGATTCACGTGATATTAAAGGAGCCAAGAATCTCTGATTGTTCCTTCATTTGCAGGTTAGATTGACCATCTCTTCTACCTATGAATGAGACTGTTAATTAAGATGTTAAACGTGATTTCTGCATTCTTGAAACTCATGACATTTTGCACTGCTTGAAGCCATTACCTGTAAAGGTCTACATGGATTTGGCATAATAAATCTTTTCATTGTTTTCAATCTCCTTGCAATGGCAAGAAAGCTTATCAACTTTGGTAAATGAGTTTCATCACAATCTTGGCCCCACTACTAAACAGTTGAGAAAAAGGTTGTTATCCAAGACATCTATTGCTGGGTAGGAAGCATGAGACGAAAACAATTTCTGTGACCAAAGATGACATTTGCATGTGTCAACCCACCTATCTCTATGGAAACTATCTCAATCACGCCTACAAATAGAACACACATTTCATTTTGAAGTCATAAATCTCCTACTCATGGTCTTAATTAATAGCTCCCCAATCTGTTATTCTGGTTTTCTAAAACAAATAGACAAATAACTGTCTTCAAGGTGACAACATATCGATCTCTGATGTCACCATTAGCCAGAATAAGCATCAGGTGTGGAAATGATATATAATACGATTTGTTGTTATGACATCAGATTTGTTATAATATGGGAGAAGTGACTATTCATGACAAGGTTGGCACTGAAAAAGAGCAATTCAGACACTTAATGGTTAGGTAGATACTATTGCGCTTGGTGATTATTATTTGAAATCATGTGTACCAGATGGTAGTATGTTGTTATTTACTTTGTACTCTCTTAGAAGTCGTGCAATTAATTCTAGCATTCCAGTTTTTAAGCTTTCATAGATCCTTTCTAGGCGTTTCGATGTTAAAGTAAAAGTTAGAATATGATGGCCAATTAGGTTTCAGATAGGCATTAATAAAGCCATTTTGACTCTTGGTTACTTTACGTTTTATTTCGCTAGTTTGTTTCTTGGTCTATCCCACACCCATAAAGTAAGATTGACTCGCTAGTTTGTAGTTGTATGTGAGAAGGCTTTCGTTTCTTTTTTTTCCGTGCAATATGGAGAACTATCTCTAGCTATGTTGGTTTACTTCATGTGCTCGATTTTTGTGATTTAGTATTATGAAAGCGTGAAGACCTAAGGATTGTTGTCGATAGAGATCGATTGCTAGCATAGCACATCAAATTACCAAAAGAGTTTTGGATCAATCTGTGCTAGGGATCAACTTGATCTTGGATCAATTGCTAAATCCAACTAAGGAAAGATTTGGGTGTAAGTGTATGGATCAGTCGCATGTGGGATACTTAGGACTATACAATGTAATCTATATGAATGTATTATGTTGGAAATTAAGCCTGTATGACTTGTTTGGACCATCAATAAGTGAAAATTATTTACTGGCTTGCAATACGGATGAAATGTTAGTTTGAAGCTATTCCTACTTTTATTGTTGACCAAATTTGATCTAGAAGATTCAACTTGTTTTGGTGGTTTTTATTAGATCCAAGGCAAAGTTATCAAAATCTCTATGTTTTGGTGTTTTTTTTTTTTGACAAATCTATCTAAAATTAACACATTTTTAGTGATTTTTAGTGATACATAGCTGTTACGGGTGTTTAGAGCTAGTATATAAGTGCTCTTACTTTGGGATTGCAAATTGAGATAGGAAAGAACAATTATTCTTCAACAATTTTACTTTGTTTCAATTTTATTTTCTTTATTTATTTTGCATTTTTCACTTATATGAATGGTCTCTTTACCCAACATCATGCTATAAGGCAACCACCAATTATTTGATAAGAACTACAGTACATGAATCAATGCATGTTGACCATTTCCAAATATAGGAGCTTGATTGATATTGTCATAAGATACTAGTCTAATGATTGCAAGTAGAGACTAGAATAAGTATGATAAATGAAATAAAGAAGCATTAATGTTGATTAAGTTGTCTATGATAGATGAAATGATTCCAAAAGTCCAAACAAGGAAGACCAAAACAAAAAATTGGAAGCATCTACAAGAGCATTTACTCAAAATTAAAGACATTAGAGAACAAATATTACAAACTAGTCAGGAAAGGGAAGGGGACATTGATGGTAATCACATTAAAAATATTACCATGCTTATGAAAATGAATGTGTAGATTTCCTTTGAAGGGAGCACAATATTTTTTCTCAATATGTATTATGTGCTTGGAATGTAGCTTAATTTACTTTCCATTAATCATGTTATGAGGTACTGCCCCCATCTAAATGTAATTTTTGGCAAATGCAAATGTTAAATAGTGCCCCCATCTAAATGTAATTTTTGGCAAATGCAAATGTTAAATAGTTGACAAGAGGACTACTAAACTTAGTGTGGAAGATTATGGACTTTTTAGAATGGT
Source organism: Cryptomeria japonica (assembly GCF_030272615.1). NCBI lineage: Eukaryota > Viridiplantae > Streptophyta > Pinopsida > Cupressales > Cupressaceae > Cryptomeria > Cryptomeria japonica. The sequence goes on from NC_081410.1 coordinate 505,200,611, forward strand.
TGATATTGAACATGTTAGGGAGCATTCATTAGCCAAAAAGGGTCTAGTTGTTACATTACCATTTTTTTAGGTTTGATAATGGTAGATAATTGTGTTCAAATGAATTCAACAATTTATATGCTAAACATGATGCAAAAAGACAACTTGTTACAATACATTTTACATCAAAATGGAGTGGTTGAGAGGTGGAACCGCATTATCACATAGATGGCCCAGTGTATGATGGAATACACAAGTGTTCTCAAAAGGTTTTGGTTTGAGAGAGTGTTTACAATAGTATATCTATTGAATAAATATCCAAAGAAGGTAATAAAACAAAAGACCCCATAGGAAGCATTGTTTGGGAGAAAGCCCAAACTTAGTCATCTTAAAGTATATGGTTCCATTGCCTCTGTTAGGATTGTAGAAGAGAAAAGAACCAAATTATATCTAAAGAGTCAAAAATTGATGATCATAGGGTACAATGATAGTCATAAAATTTACTTGTTGGTTGATATTGGCACCAATCGGTTAAGCTTTAGTAGAGATGTAGTTGATGAAGAAGCTAGGTCTTGCCAAATTTCTCTAATGATCAAACTTATCGAAGAACAACACATTGTGACTAAGGATTTAGTTGTCAATCTTAAGGAAACTTTACTTGAAAAGGAAAAGGATTCCAAGCATGAATCTCCCAAGAAAGTAATATCTCTAGATTGATGCAGACAGCTTGAATCAACATTCGAATGGCATAGGTACATGTAGCCCAGGTTATGGTGGCAACACTAATTTGGATGAGGAAGATTCCAAGAAGAGGTCAAAGTGGTGGCACAACACCATTGAAGATGTTAAAGTGATTGAATTGATGATGGGATGGTTATCAATAGGCAAGAGCAAGAAGAACATGGTCAACTTTGATGGGCATCGTTTAGGGAGTTTATGAGCCATAGGTGTTTAAGGGAGTAAAACGGAAAACTAAATGGGAGAAGGTTGTGGCAACCTAACATAAGATTGTAATTGAAAACCAAATTGGGATCTCATAGATTCAAATTGAGTAGTCACATGGACTAGTAAGATGTGGCATGGAGTAGCTCTTTCCTAACTTGAAGTGGAAGATTGAGTAGTGAAAGAAGTGTGTGTGAGTTAGTTTGGCTTAGAAAGATTATTTTAGACATGAAGAGAGATCAAATAGAACCAATACCTTTGTTATATGACAATCAAGGGATGCTCAAACCAACCATGAATCTAATCTTCAATCAGTGTTGATGAGGGTTAGAAGGGTCTTTGTTTTAGTAGTTTCTTTTTCCTTTTTACTCTCCATACCTTGCCTTTCTATCACCATTTCGGCTAGGAACTTTAGACATTTGATAAAATACGAGCAAAAATTGAAATTGTTAAGAATATCGAAATTAATAAAGTTTTTAACCATTTTTTGGTCCAAAAACAGGAAATGACCAAGAAACCATTGGAGCAGTTGTGCAAGTGGATGGTGAAGGGGTAAAGACAATAAAAGTTGTTTTTGCTTTTTCTTTTAAAAAGACATCTGTTAGTAGCCATCGATCATTGTTATTTTTATCAAATTATATGTGGTATTCGGTCAGTGGCCATTTTTGTTTCTATTAGATTATATGGGGTTTGTTGGCCATTGGCCGTAACAAACCAAAAATAGACTTTTATATTATTCAAGTATAAAAATGTATCTCGAAGACTGATATAAGCTTTTTGATATATGAAAACATATTATTGTTTAAATTTTGCATATTCTTCTTAGTGCTTATGTATCATGGGTGATTAAAGTTGGGTTAAGTTTAGCAATTATGTTGCCTAGTGACCAAGGAGGCAGGGCCCCCTGCTCGCGTTATCAGGTGAACTGTACTTTGATATATATGTGGTGAGTTTGTGTGACGTTGTTTGTATATTGGTTTTGTGTATTCATGAGATTAAATACAGTTTTCTCTATGGTACGATTCATATATATTCAATATTAGTTCATTCATATTATACTATTGACTGTTTGCTTATCTTGTACTTTGTATGTTTCAGAGATTAAACACGGTTTACTTCACGATGTGGTACATTCTCATTTAAGTATTCATTTTTTATTCTAGATCGCAGTAGACAAAACTTATTTAATTCATTCTAAGCTTTAGTATTCTCTTATTCCAGTTTGCAGTAAACAAAATTTGTTTAGCTTGTGTTCAAATAATCAAATATTTCTTAGTATAGTTCCTATCACAGAATGTACAAGAAGTCTGTGTAGATAGAAATCTGTAGTAACCCACCATAATTAACTCAACAAAATTGAGTATTCTTTTTTTTTGTGTGTTTAATTTAATCATTATGTTTTATTCAATTGCATACTCTGGGCATCCATCCATTTGGATTAGGCATTCATCCATCCAGGATGAGCAACTAACGATATGGGTTAGGCATTTGTCCATATGGGACATAAGATTTCATCTATCCAATACGGGATAGGCATCTACCCATACAGGGTAGGCATCTATCCAATCGGGATAGGAGGTGCTCTGGCCAGAGACTTAGACTCATCGGGACCATTCGGGTCCTGAGCCACTCACTAAGTACTACACTCTTCTAACAGAAGTGCACCGAGGTCGTCGTCCTTAGGAGTAATTAAATAACATAATACAAGCTTGAATTCCGCCTCGGAATTTTGGCTTAAAGCCTCGAGAAGTCAAGCGAATCCATACGGGATTCCTTCCGAGTATGCATTGAATTACTTTTCCCAATTTAATTATCTTTATATTTCAAAATAGGATTCTTACTCAATCCTTCCTTTACCAAGCCTAGACCCCACCCACGAATGCCTAAGTACAAGGGACAACTCCGTCCCAAGACTGCCTACATACCCACTTCGGCATGGGATCAAGGCGTAAAGTATGTAGTTCTATTTTCTACTCTATGGTTTGATGTAAGCTGATTTGTGGGTACGCAACCCTTTCTAGGGTCAATGTCCCAGACAGTTTCTCTGCGGTTGCTACCCACGATGGTAGCACTTAAACAAAGGCTCAAGATGGCCTATTGTTTGTGGCCTAACAACTACATCCTAACACCTATCATGAGCGTCACCCTTGGCCAAATTGTCAATCACCAATATCTCTTCAAGATAAAGAAACAATTTCATAAAAGCGTTTTACTTAACCAACCCTAAAGGGGGTTTACTATGGTTTCTCTCAACAGATGAAAAATCATTTAAAAATTATCTTATTAGATTATCGATCGAAGAGGGATTACCCGCCCCTTGGATTTTAACTTCCAAGTGTCCCTTATTACTCCCCGACGATTTATAGGGACGATGCCACAGACGTCCTTGATCTAGCTTTATTAGGCATTAAGTGCAGTAGTTCAACACGACGGCATTACCCGTAAGCGTGACCCAGAGGCACCGTATATACCGAACGCTACTAGGTTTTGGTTTCCATCTTCCTTTATTTAGTTTTCTAACTAAGAGCTATGAAAGCATCATGCTTGAAATAATCACGAAATGAATGTATATAATTAGACCTTTTGAAGTTAATTATTTGAATAACTATTTGATGGCAACCAAGTACCGTTTGATAAAAAGAAATACCATTCTTCTACAACTCAACTAATTAATATATAATGGTATGATAAAGACAATTATGAACTCATTTATTAAAACATGTAACTTGTTTGAAGAAATTGGAAAGGTAACTTGCTCATCAATGAATGCAATTTAACATGTTAGTAATGTGCATGATGTAAAAATAGTGACATTTACATACGAGATTAAGTAATGTTTACTTTGATCGTGAGAATATTTAAAATATAGAGTTACTAATTCCACATGAGTGATTAGCTTATACTTTTTGGAAATTTTGGATCGAATTGTAATAATAAGACTTATTTGTTTTTAAGTGAGTCAAAATCACTGATCAAATAATCCAATAAATCCCTTAGGGGATTGAGACAATAATTTTTTATTTCAATCTTTTGCTAATTTATTAACTTTAAAATTTAACTAAACAATTATAGAAATTAACTTAAAATTTAATTTAAAAAATGATTATATAAAAAAAATTAACTTAAAAATGATTATATAAAAAAAATTAACTTAAATTTTAATTAAAACAATTATCAAAAATCCTGTCGCAAATTCAAAGTGTAATAATAAAAAAAATGCATTGTTTGTTAATAGTAAATAGGGGGTGGGGACCACAGGTCCCATCACCCCCCGCGGTCCTGCATGTGCAGGCCCGCATGGGTTGAGGGGACTCCACGGGCCCCTCCCACTCCCCTACGGTCACTGTCGTGACCGCAGGGCAGTGGAGGGTACGCAGGACCGCAAGGGGTGATGGGACCCGTGGGGCCCCCCACTCCCCTGCGGTCACTGCCTAACCGCAGGGCAGTGGAGGGTACCACTGTCCCTCCCCGACGGTTACAATAACCGCCCCCATACGCCATGCGGAACTTATTATTTATTTTTTTGACCACCATTTATTTTCCGACATTAATATGTATTTCTCTTTTTTTTTTTAATTCAAAATGATTGTGTGTGTGTGTGTGTGTGTGTGTGTGTGTGTGTGTGTGTGTGTGTGTGTGTGTGTGTGTGTGTGTGTGTGTGTGTGTGTGTGTGTGTGTGTGTGTGTGTGTGTGTGTGTGTGTGTGTGTGTGTGTGTGTGTGTTTATATAATTTATTTAATGATATATATATATATATATAACAAAGGAGTATTGACTTATGAAAATAAAAACATGAATAAGATAGATAAACAAATAACTGTTTTAGATTGGTTTTCAGTAAACAAAAGGCTAATGTTTTCCAGAGAGAGAGAGAGTGGGTTTATTCCAGCATTCACAGGAGGATTTTATTCAACTGATATTCACAGAGAGGTCTTTGACCAACTCACAGGGAGATTCAAAATAATCACAGAGATTTAAAATAACTACAAAGATTTAAAATAATCCCAGAGATTTAAAATAACTACAGAGATTCAAAATAATCCCAGAGATTTAAAATAACTACAGAGATTTAAGAAAAATAAATAATAATTAAGAAAAATTTATATTTTCCATGTGTGTGTGTGTGTGTTTTATTATTTTATCCTTTTATAATATTCATTCAATCATTTAAATAGCTTATCCAAAAAATATAATAGAGTTTGTATTTTAAATCCAAAAGTGATAAAGGAGGGTTGTGACAAAATCATTGTTGTATTAGTTGCATTGTTTCATACCCACTTAGCTTACTTCATCCCTTTGGCAGATAGCCCCAATACCTTTCACAAAGTCTACGAGAGTCTCAGATTGACACATTTAGGTATGAACTAGAGAACCAATTCAAACTTCTCAAGGGCCAATCCAAGCCAAAACACAAGTGATTTTTGCCAAATTTTAATCCATGGTTTTACTCGATTATTTTGGTGCCATTGTTGGGGAAAGGTATTAAAGGCGTGAAATCATAGTAAGTTAAGACCATTGCGCCAAGGCAAAAGTTTGTGTAATTGTCGACCTTGCCTAGGTGATTAACTTTGGTTTGCATTGTTATAAATCATATAGGTGCATGAAGTGAAATAGGGATAGTAAAGGTAGATTCATAAAGAAAGATACAACAAGTAGTTCTCAACAAGAAAAATCAAAATCGGGAAAGAAGCCATTGATCGAACAAGTAGCAGTTGAGCTTGATTTAGAAAAGTGTGTTATAGAACCATCTATCATTTCTCCACCTAGCGTATCACAAACAATTCCTAAATTTCCTCAAGAGCCACTAATTATTCCAGAATTTGCTAAGCAATTTGTCGATTCTTTTGAACTACGTAGTGGGAAGCCTGTTGAAAAGCCATTCACAATTGTTTACACTCCTTGGGCATTTGAAGACAATATAGGTGACAACAACAACAACAATAGGGGGATACTTGCACATAATAATCATGTAACTTTTGAGTTCCCTATTGTTGACCCTACCGAAGATGCTCCTATGAAAAATATCCCCCACTCTGCTCTGCCAGTCTTTAGGGGGCTAACTATGGAAGATCCTCATATGTTTTTATTTGAATTTGAAGTTTGTGTAACAGCTGTGATTATCAAAATGATGCACACAAACTCAAATTGTTTCTGGCTACCTTAAGGATGCAACACTCAGGGGGTTTATGAGTCTTGGATCACAGTTAGTCCACACATGGGACAACATGAAGGAAAATTTTCTTGTGAAGTATCAGAAGTATTGCAAGACTAAAGAGATACGACATGAGATCTTTCGTATAATGATGCAACGTGAGGAGGAAACAATGGAAGATTATTTAGAGCGATTCTTGTTCAGTCTTCAACGAGCCCAACAAAATGGTTTGACTAATGATACCATTAAAATGTTGTTTCGTAGCAGAATTTGGGATGGTTGCATGCAAATATTGAATCTTATGGGTGGGGGTGATATTTCTAAAGCATGTTTTGAAGATATTTGTGAAGCATGCAGGAATTATTCACGATCTGCTCGGACAATGCGAGGATATACAGGAAAAATTAACTTGGCAGGAGGAGATACATTAGGTATCACTAAAAGAGAACTTGGTACGTTACTTGAAGACTTGAAAATTTGATTTAATAAGTCATATGGGTACACAAATAGATACACTTTATACTCAAAAGAAACAGGAAGCTGTTGAAAAAGCCTTAGCAAGCTTATGTCCAACTTGCAAGAAGAAGCATGGTAATGAAGAGTGCCTCTATAACCAAACCAAAATCTCATCCCTGAAGGACGCTAGTAGGCATTCCATCCTAAGGCCCCTTCTCGTAGATATGGCAGAAGTTGAATATAGTGAAGAACCTATTTACTTTATGGCACCTAGACGTCCTTGGCCACCTAGACCCATGCAACCTGGAATGTCTAATAACTATTCTCCAGTTGAGCCAAGTCAACCTACCTCCTTTTCAAATCAATCTGGATGGTATGATGGTTGGCAACAACCTATGCCTTATTATCAACCATGCCCTAATCAACATGTACCATAGCCATGGCAACAATCTTGATGGTCACAACCACAATACCCACAGTACCCACAACAATTTCCACCTTATCCTCCACCTCCATCGAAAAATTAGTTGCCCCAACCAACACAGCCACCAAAAGCAACTCCAATGCCTACACAACCTACACCAAATTCAAATAGCAAAGCAGCACAATCGGTATACAATAATGAAGTTGCAAGGTATCCAACCTATCCAGTTAATACATTGGAAGTTGAGGGTGTACAACTGAGGTCCGGAAAGAATTTGAAGGGGCCAACCATTACAAAAGTTGAGGACTCCCTAGAGGATAATATTGAAGAACCACTAAGGCCTCGATTCCCTAATAGATTCAGCAAACAACCACCAAAGCTCATAGTTCCTTCAACTGCTTTTCATTTTATGAATGAATTGCGAAATGTAAATATTAAAATTCCTCTTTTGCAGGAAATTCAAGATGTTCCAATGTATAACAAAGCAGTAAAATAATTATGTGTACGAAAGCAAAAGAAGCAAGATCCTAAAACAATCCAAGTCATTGGATGACTTGTTGATTTAATGTTGGGAAAGATCTCTATTCCTAAGTATGCGGATCCTGGGAGTCCAATGATCAAGGTAAGAATAGGTAATATTCTTGTTCCAAATACTCTTGTGGATTTAGGGGCAACCATAAATGTTATGACCAATGAAACCAAGGAAAAATTAACTCTGCAAGGTTGAAGACCAACACCAACAATTCTGTAAATGGCAAATTATTTTTTGGTAAAAATCGAAGGTATGATAGAAGATATTATTATTTATGTTGATTCTTGGGAATATCCTACTGATTTTATGATTTTAAGCCCAAACTTAAGCTGCGGGGATACCCCTTAATTTTGGGAAGACCTTGGTTGACAACAGCTAATGCTTTTATTAATTGCAGGTCTAGCAACATGGTGATCTCTAATGGGGAAAAAACAAAGCAGTTAACATTGTATCCGCCAACTCAACCTTTGTTGGAGATCAAAGTTCCCCTTTGGGTTGATAGTAATCTGGAAGATTCATTGCTAATCCTAACCATTGATCAAAGTTGGGATGTGGCAAGGCCTTCCGAGGAAAATTTTCTAAATAACCACTATTCACTTGGTAGTGTTTTCGAAAATTTGGTTTCTTGTTGAGACACTAATTGTCCATTTGGGAACTTCCCTTCTACAAATGATTGATGTTCTCTTCAACATTTTATTACATTGCATCAATTGTTGCCTCACAATTCTCTGTATAGCCAGTTTTTAATTTTTGAAAGTTCAAGTCCTTCACTTGCCACTGCGCTCAGATGTTTGTTGTAAGTTCACCCATGCAATCCCAAGCTATGGAAATATTACCCAGAAAGACTCTTAATATAAATCCCAATTTGAGTCCTTCTCAAATAGATGGTCTAATTGCTATGTTGTGCATCAATAAAGAAGCCTTTGCATGGGAGTACCAAGATATGTGAGGAATCCATCGAGCTACATGCACACATCATATTTATATAGAGGAAGGAAATAGACCCGTGAGGCAACCCCAAAAAAGATTGAACCTTATCCTAAGAGAGATTGTTAAAGAGGAGCTTCAAAAGCTACTTAATGTAGGATTTATCTACCCCATCTGTGATAGTCAATGGGTGTCACCTCTTGTGGTAGTTCCCAAAAAAAATAGAAAGTGGAGAATTTGTGTTGATTATAGGACCCTTAACAAGGCCATGAAAAAAGACCATTTTCCCTTACCATTCATTAATCAGATCCTAGATACTCTTGCAAGGAAAAAGTTATTTTCCTTCCTTGATGGATTTAGTGGTTACTATCAAATCCGCGTAGCTCCTGAAGACCAAGATAAAACCACCTTTACCTACCCTTCGGGTACATTTGCTTATAATGTTTTGTCTTTTGGCTTGTGTAATGCCCCTGCTACTTTTCAAAGAGCGGTCTTAAGCATTTTTGCTGATTTAATTCATGATTGCGTAGAAGTATATATGGATTATTTTACTGTCTATAGGAACACTTATGAGGAATCCAAAGCAAATCTTGAAAAGGTATGACTGAAGGTATTGTTTTGGGCCATTATATTTCTTCCGAAGGCATTAAATTTGATCCTAAAAAGGTTCAGATAATACAAGATTTACCTATACCCACTTGTCTTAAGGATGTTTGTATCTTTCTAGGACATGCTGGATATTACAGAAGATTTATTCAGAACTTTAGTAAAATTGCTTCACCACTTTTTGCCTTGCTAGGTAAGGATGTTACTTTCTCATGGAATGATGAATGTCAGCGCGCATATGAGAAAATTAAAGGAAAGTTAATCTCCACTCTTGTGTTACGAGGACCAAATTGGGAATTTTTCACATTCATATTGATGTCTCGAATAACTCAATGGGTGTTGTCCTTGGACAAAAGGAAGATTCAATCTTTTATTCCATTTATTATATCAACAAAAAATTTACAGGTGCTGAGGTAAATTACACTGTTACTGAAAAAGAATTTTTGGTTGTGGTATATGTAGTAAATAAATTTCACCATTATATTACTGGTTATAAGGTTTTCATTCATATTGATCACTCTGTAATTAGATTTTTAATGAATAAATCAGTCATTATTGGAAGAGTGATTAGATGGTTATTGTTATTACAAGAATTTGACATAACTATACTTGATAAGCCTGGTCGAGAAAATGTGGTTTGCAGATTTCTTGTCAAGGTTACAACACTAGGATGAACTCACTAGTACATTCGGAGCTGATTTCCGACGGCCATTTGTCGGATTTGCGACGAATTTTCGTCGGAGTGCCGACAAAATCAAACATCGAAAACTCGGCGTTGGATTGGTCGACGATGCCATACTCGTCAGAAATACGACAATCTAATGGACTCTGTTGACGTTGTATCTCTGCTGATTACATCGTTGGTCAAAAGCTTGGTAGTCGTCATAATTCCGACGATGATAATTTTTATCAAAAAATAATTATTATTATCGATGTCGGCATTTCCTTCCTACTATGCCCGGGCGAGGTGGTCAATAGAAGGAATAAAAGCAGTGCAAGTCCCTGAGATCTAACGGCCTGCGTTATTTCATGGGGTGAAGATGATTGCGAGTTACCTATCTCGAAATGGCGAAAAGGAAAGTGGGTCCACGCGGTAGTAAAGCTAAAGTTAAAGACCAATCATTTCTCTTTTGATCGGACGGATCGCGTGGTTTCGTGGGATGAAGATGATCAAGTTTTACCCTCTGCAAAATAGCGAAAAGTGGCGGGTCCCAGAAGCAGGTAAGTTTTCCAAAGAGTAAAGAGTGGTTGGTTCAGAGAATGATCAACAGCCCGCGTTGATTCGCGGCCAAAAGGTGCTCGATATTTAGCCTTCGCGAAGTAGTGAAATGACATGGCAGACCAGTTAGCGGTCCAGGTGGTTTAGGTGGCAAATTAGAAAGTCACACGTGGCCTGGAGGTTAAGTAAATCAAAGAATAAACTTGGCGACCAGGTGGTGGGCCCAACAAACAGATTGAATCATACCGCCAATGAAGAGGTGACCTGTCAAGCACAGGTGGCAGTTTAGAATTGGATCCCATGGAAGTTTTTCGGCAAGTAAGAAGTTGCCACGTCAGTTTCTTAGGAGATCGAATGCCAGGGTGGATAGCGCTGAATTAGAGGGCCCACATCTACCGGATTAAAGTTGTTAAAGAGCGGGTATCTCGAGGAGGATCCAACAATGGCCGTTATTTCGTGGGATGAAGATGATTGCGAGTTACCTATTGTGAAATGGCGAAAAGGAAAGTGGGTCCACACGGTAGTAAAGCTAAAGTTAAAGACCGATCATTTCTCTTTTGATCGGACGGATCGCGTGGTTTCATGGGATGAAGATGATCGAGTTTCACCCTCCACGAAATAGCGAAAAGTGGCGGGTCCCAGAAGCAGGCAGGTTTTCCAAAGAGTAAAGAGTGGTTGGTTCAGAGAATGATCAATGGCCCGCGTTGATTCGCGGCCAAAAGGTGCTCGAGATTCAGCCTTCGCGAAGTAGCAAAATGACATGGGCAGTCCAGTTAGCGATCCAGGTGGTTTAGGTGGCAAATCAGAAAGTCACACGTGGCCTCGAGGTTAAGTAAATCAAAGAATAAACTTGGCGACCGGGTGGTGGGCCCAACAGACAGATTGAATCATACCGCCAACGAAGAGGTGACCTGTCTGGCACAGGTGGCAGTTTAGAAGTGGATCCCACGAAAGTTTTTCGGCAAGTAAGAAGTTGCCACGTCGGTTTCTTAGGAGATCGAATGCCAGGGTGGATAGCGCTGAATTAGAGGGCCCACATCTACCAGATTAAAGTTGTTAAAGAGCGGGTATCTCGAGGAGGATCCAACGGTGGGCGCTATTTCGCAGCCCGACGGAGCAGGACAGTTACCGTTCGTGAAATAGTGAAGACTGTTAGCCTTAACCGCTTGGTGTGCGGTTAGTGAGGTAAACTGTCAAGTCAGGACATGATAAAGACCGATCAAGTTCTATCTGATCAGACGGCTAGTGCGGTTTCGCTGGGTTAAAGTGCACGATGGTTATCGTTCGCGAAATAGCGAAAGGAATTTTAGCTCGTTGCCAGATGAGGAAAAGTCAAAAGGTAAAAGCAGTGCAAGTTCTATATGACCGGACGGTTGGAGTCACTTCGCTAGATGAACATGCAAGGGTTTTATGCTCTGTGAAATAGCGAAATAGCGAAAAGAAAAAATACTCAGGATAGTTTTGACCCGTTGGAGCCAAATTTTTGAATTCTTTCATGAATTCAATTCTCAAGGGACGGCCGAAGCATGTGGTGTTAATGTCTCAGTTAAGAAGCCCAATTGTCATATATACTCTCGCATCAATTGAATGAAGGTATCATTTCAAAGAAGTTGTTGCAGAGAAAGTTGGTGCAGAGCAGAATTCTTCAAGCCGAAATCAGGTTTTCTTGTTCTTTGCTTACCCATTTCTTGAAAATTGTTGAATTATGGTTTTGTTCTGTTAAAGAACCGCTTTGATTGATAATTGGCATAGTTGCATACTTTCAAAATGGCACCCAAACGGGAATTGACAGGAAAGGTGAACTATCAAGACAAAAACATTTGTGATGACTTTCTAGAGCAGTTAACCATGTCAACTAATGTCGGGGCTAGGGCCAAAGAGTTAGTACCAAAAAACCCTTGTTTGAAAATTGAGGATGGCCTGTATGACAAAGGAAATTGGTTAAGGGACCCCTAAATAGGGATATCAGGTCTAAGTCTTTTTAAAGTTGGTTTTGGTCAAAGACATGCCCCCGCCCCTTTGAATAGCATCTGGGAACTGGATGTGGGGAAGCTTGTGGTCCCTAGTGTGTTCATGGATGTAGATTTGTTGACCCTGATCGCACAGAATTATGACCCTGCTGCCAGATGTATCAGAAATATAAAGGGATCAGCCCTAGTTGAAATCAAAGATGATGAGTTTAGAAATGTTTTCAAGATTAGTGAAGCTTCAAATTATCTTGAGTCTATTGATTTTGAAGCATTAGCTCAAGTCTACAATGCACAAAGAGATCATCTTAGGAGTGGCCCATTGAGAGAATTCTTTGTTAAAATGGAGGGTTAACAGTTGTAGGCCCTAGTACAATGGAACCATTTTCCCTGAATTTGTTTACTTTAAGAGCTAAGGGTATGTATTGGACACTGTGTCAGATCTTTGGAGAAGATGCTGAGAAACATATGCCAACCCATTGTATGCTGATGATTGCCCAAATTCCAAACCCTTCCCTGGCAATAACATTTGGTTTTGCCCCATACCTCACTGATGCTATTCATGCAGGGCTTGTAGGGATTAAAAATGGTAAGGTGGATAGGCCATTTGGATGGTACTCCCTGTTAATGCACATGTTTTTGTTCAAAGGTGTTGCTTATTTTGCAAAAGATATGGATTTGGTCAAGGTTAAAGATAAAGAATAAGTTATTGGAACAAAATGTGCTCACTCTTCCTCCTATAAGGCAAATAGATCCTGCAAAGATTAATTCACCCTATTTTGATAACAAATCTTTTTGTCAATTTCATCGTCAACCTGGGCATGATATTGAAAAATGTTTTGCTTTAAAGGGTAAAATTCAAGATTTGATTGATAATAATACTATCTCTGTTTCTGGTGTGAATGATAAAGGCAACACATCTGTGGCTCCTCCTAACCAAAATCTTAAGATTTTTACTGATCCATTACCTTCTCATACCTGTAATGTGATTGATACTAATGATTCCTCTGTCTCACCTGATGATCTTGTGTCTATGACTCCGAATGTGATTAACTTTGTAGAGCAGCAGAAAATCCCTAAAGAACCTTCCATCACATTTGATTCCAATGAAACTATCAGGGCACCTGATGGTCCTTTATATATAGTTGCAAAAGTCAAGAATACACCTTGCCGTGGAGTGCTTATTGATCCTTCTTGTATGGTTAATATCATTACTGAAGAATTTCTTTTTACTTTGCAATTGAATCAAGTGATCTATGACGAAACAAATGTGGTTGTGAAACTATTTGATGCATTTTCTTCTCCTGCAATTGGTTCTATTACATTACCTATTGAGATCCATAACAAATACCTTGATGTGGACTTTGCTATTATTCCATCATCCGAACAATTTCGTGTGAAGCTAGGCTATCCTTGGCTATCTTCCATGAAAGCTATTGCTTCTCCTATTCACAAGTGTTTGAAATTTCCCCATAATGGTGAAATTGTTACTATCAATCATAGCCTCTTTAAACCAGCTGAAAGAACTTCTAGCGTTCCTATTGATTATTTTTGGCCTAAACAATTTCAATCTCTTCCACCGCAAAGTGATCATCTTTTCAAATCTTATCAAAAGTGGAAAAAAGATATGATCCTATCTCTAAGTGAACCTAGAACACCCAAACTTGATATTCCTATCATTCTTGAGAAGGAAGTTCTTCCTTTGAAAGATAAAACTAATGTCTTTCCTCAAGAAGATTCCCAACCCATCCCTATGAATGTGACTACGTCTATGACTAATAAATTTTCTAAAGGTAGACCTATACCTCCTCGTCATGATGGACTTGGTCTCCTTCCTAAACCAAATATTCCTCCTTTATATGGAGCAGTTCCTCCTCCTTCCTCTTATAGAGAGAAGAGACCTTCCTCTTCTCCTATTGTTCAACCTAAGAGACCACAACCTAAACACCCAAGTGATAAGGATGAGAACATTCCTCCTCCTCACTCTTCTCAACTTCCTACTAAGACTAGACGAAATCGTTCTACACGTGAATGCCAACGAAAGCGTCGTCTTAGAGCTCAGGCAACTGCTTCTCAAACTTTGCAATCCCCAAAAACACCTTCAGCTAGTATTATTCCATTTTCTCCTCAGCCGAAAATTGAGCCAAAATCTCCTAAACATAAGATGCATGATGGTCTTGATCTTGTGCGAGTTAAAGATCCTATTTTTATAAATCTTGATGATGATATAGATGAAAATGTTATTCATGATGAAAATGTTACTCCTCTTTCTTCTGATAGTGAATATGAATATGTTGATGTTGATAACCATTTATCTAACGCATTTTCTAAAGCACTTATCCTAGCTCCTAGACAAGAACAACATGGCTTGGAACATGAACATAGCCCTTGTTTGGATCTTGTGATAGCTCCATCTGCTGTGTTGGATGTTCCTCCTCTAGCGTGTTTCCTGCCTTCCCGAAATATTGATCAGCAAGATCGGGGGGTGGATGACGTGCTAGACTAGTAACATTAGCATAGCAGACTCTCTCCTCCTCTCTTGATATCTTTTGTTACTTCTTCTATGTGTTATTCTCATTCTTCTATTTGTTGTCCTTAATGTTGTCTACTTGAGGATGATGCAAAGCATTGAGATCTCTTTTGGTCTCTCTCATGTTGACTCAAAAGACACATGTGTTCCCTTCTTCTAGGTGACCTTCCTTGATTGGGGAATGAAGAACAATTATGCATACATACATATGATATACATGAATTATCATATAGCATATTGACCCTGAGGAAAGCGAAGTCACCTCGTGCTTTGTGTTTTGTGTCTATTATCCTTGGGCTTATCTCACACTTGGGGGCTAAATCCTTGTGATAATGTGCTCCTTTCCCTTCTCATTTCCTATATGTATCACTACCTTAAAGCAATCACCCCCGATGAGGCGTGTGTGATTGCTTTAACGTAGGGGGGCATACACCCCGTTCATATCTCTTCAAGATACTTGAAAATCTCTTGGCAAACTTAGCATTGCCTTGAAAAATTTTGGTATTTTTCTTGCATGACTCATAGTGAGGGAACCTTACTACTGACAGTCATGGTTCTCCCTCGTGATCTTCCCTTTTACTTTGTCAATCAAAGTCGTAAGATCCTTAGTCCACTGGGGGCTTGGTGTATCTTGCCTCCTTGACGTGGTGAAAGTCTTTCAATGTTGTTTCCTTGTACTTTACCGGAAGTATGGGCGTACGCTTATACTCCCGCTAAAGTGGGGGCTAAATGTAGCGCCCTAAAATTGCGACACTTGCAATTTCGCCCTCATTTGGGTCTTCATGATGGCGGCGCAACGTTGAACCTGAATGGAGACCCCGAAACCTGCTTGCGACATCAAAAACTGCATATTTTTGCACCTTGGCCTGATCCTTCCTTGCACCCTGCTGTCCCGGGAGGTGGGACCATGGCGCCCAGCGCCCTGGTCCCTGGCCCTATTTTGGGTCCGGTCTCTTGTTGGGCATCGGGTCTTTAAGTTTGCAATTCGGAAAACAATACTTCTAGGTCGGCCTAAGGTCAGAAAATTCAATCTCTCAACCCTAATTGACAAGTATATAAACTACTTTTCCTCTCCTAGAAAGGGAGGAAGGAAATAAGCAAGAGCAAGGCGCGAAAGCGACATTCGAACATTCAAACATTCAAGCATTCAAGCATTCCTTCAAGCAATTGAGTATTCTAAGTCTCCATTCAAGGCTAGGTGTTGCATTCAAGACAAGGATTCAACCATTGAAGAGGAGATCACTTACAACATACAAAATACAACATTCATTACACCTTCGCATGTAAGAATACAAACATTCTTACAACAAGGTATCAGTACTTGTTTACATTACAAACATTTACATTTACAGCATTCTCATTTCTTGGTTAATTCCAAAACTGGGGTTTGACCTAAAGGCAAACCCCTAATCCCTAACCCCCCAATCATCCTCTCTTTTCTGTGTGTAGGTTGCAGGTACGCGGCTGTAATTGAAGATCTAGAATCCTTGTGCAGAGACGAACAGATCCCCCTTCGTTTCGCGGATTTTTCGGAGGACCGTGTGCACTCCGGGCACCATCGTCCCGTCAACTTTCGCTCAAATTTGCAGAACAGCATCGTCTCGACATTTTACTGCTAATTTCAGGTCCGTAGATTCATCCTGTGTCCCTATCTCCGTTTACAAGTGAATCTTTCTTACTTTACATGCATTCCTAGTTCACTCCTTCTATCTACATTCTTTACAAAAGAGGGTATCCTTGATGTCTTAACCCTTGAAACTCATTTAGAATCCAGTCTTGCATTGTGTGAGATTGGATCTTGTGGATTTCAACCCCTCTTTTGAATGTAAAGTCTCTCCTAAGTGAAAATCGTCAACCCTAGTGACCCTCCTTTCTCTCTCCTTGGAGTGGAGTGGGGGGAACAACTAGGGTTCGATTTTTCCACTTTACACATACAAAAAAGGACTTGATTTTATTCATCAATTTGATTCTAGCTCTGACCCTCTTTCTAGTTTTACCTCTTTTGAAGAGAAGGTTAAATTCTTAATTCTTTATTTTGAAGACCTAATGCAAACCCTGAAAGAAAAAAGGGAGGCTATAATGCAAAATGATCCTGATAGGGCTAAATTGGTCTTAGCTAAGCCTGGCTTTGCTAAGGCTATCCCACCTGGTAATTATATGATGCATAAAAAATCTAAATATACTGTGATGATGCCAGTGACAAGTGAAACTTCCAATTCAAGAGGAAAAAGGGCCATTGAAGATGTCATTGATATTCGAGATTCCCCTAAAAGGCAAAGAGTAGGGAAGGAAGTTGAAACTGATGAGCCTCAATACTCTCCATCTCAATCCCCTATTCACATAGGAGATGAGCAAGCAATGGCCGAACAATTGCTATAGTTAGGGAGTCTCAGTGAAATTGCATACACCTATGATGAGACCCAAGAGGGAATGTCGGAAGAGCCACCTAGTGCTGAAATCAATATAACTAATGGTGAGCTAAAGGGAAAGGAATTAGACCTCACTGTCAAACAAGCTAGTGAAGAGTTTCTAGTTGACAACAATTTTGTCACAACAGGGGCTTTCATGCAATTTGTATGGAAACAAAACATTGAACAATTCAAGGCTAGATGTGAAAAGAGAATGAGTGAGCAGCCTCACAAAGATACAAATTCAGTGGAAGAAGAGGTTAAACAAGAAATGATGGTTGAATTCAAAGCTATCACTCTTGAAGCTGGAAGAGAGATGGTGTCAAAGGCTAGTGTTCTAATCCTCCCTGAATGGGATATAGCAGATGCATTGGTTCTTGAAGCAGTTAGAAAAGAAACCAAGCCAATGGAGGGAGTGACATTTAGAAAAGATAATGCTTCTCTGGTCATGTGGTCCCTCAAGAGGGATGAAAGTAGAAGAAGGAAAGATACCTTGGGATCTAATCTTCTAGGAGGTATGATAGTAAAAAGTGTCCACGATACAGGGGTGGTAGAAGCTGCTAGTACAGTCTTAGAAACTGCAAAGTTTAATGTGGCAGTAGCAGAGAAAGAAGCAAAGGAAAAAGCTGATCTCCTAGTCAAGTTGGAGACAATTTTAAAGGCTTATAATGAAGCCAAAAAGGAGGTAGCCAACTACTATTATTGCTAGACTTTGGAGTCAGTTGGTAGGACAACACCAAGGAGGTGATTCCTCTACCCTGGTGATCTCTTCTTCTCCAGCAAGACCTCCACCTACCAGTCCTATTATAGAATTCCCCCCTTCTCCTATGCCTTTTGGTTTTCAACTAGCTGAGACTTTTCAACATGAGTTGGAAAAAATGAAACAGGCTCAAGCCTTGTTTGCAAGTAAGTATGAAGAGAACGTAAAGGCCACCATTTTGAGTTTTGCTGATACAGTAGAGGCCCCCACTATGCACACTAATATGAAAAGAATTTTAGACACTCTGTGTGAGTTAAATGAGGACAAGGCTATTTTAGAGCCTATTTTGAATAAGTGGATGCCAAGAGAAGTGGATTTAGAACTTATGTGTGCATCCTATGATGAAGTGAGATCTGATGTTACTATCAAATCCACATGTGAGTTGGCAAAAGGTTTGACCAAGTTAGCAGAAGGAAGAGCCAATGTAGAGAGGAAAGCTAACTTGTACAGGAAAGAATATACTGAGCATAATTTTGAATTATTTCGTGGGGGTTTTGTCAGCCAAAATCAGTTGAAGGACAAACAGGTATGGCTTGATGAGATGGGAGCTAATTTGTCTTTCAGGGTAAATGAAATTGTTAACAAAGATGACACTTCTATGTTTGTTAAAACAATTGAGGAGATAGAAAAGATAAAATCACATTACGGTTTTTTGGAATCAGAGGTGAGGAAAATAAGAAACTCTTGGAAAAGGTTACTTAAGTTAGAGAAAAATATTGTTGGCTACTCATGGCCTACTGATGATGTGTTCCAAGAGTGGACCAAAAGGTATGCGGTGCAAGAGGAAGATGCTCCAGAACAGTTGGAAGATGCTCCGGGACAGTTAGAAGGTGTTGTAGAAGAGTTACCAACCGAAAACGTCGTTGAGACAGAAAAAGACTTGTAACTACTTCTTGAAAGAAGCTATGGTTGTAACTAATTTTCCTTAGGGATGTGTGAAGCTTGCATGCATCCATAATGTTATAAATGGATACCAGGACAAAGGAAAAATGATCACAAGAATTTGTAAAGAAACTCTGCAGAAATTTATCTGCGTTTTTTCTAGTGTTTCACAGAAAACTATCTAAGTTTTGTAAGATTTTCCAAATTGAATATAAATATACAGACCATTAACTTTGAGCCTTAAATTGAATATAAATATACAGACCATTTACACAATAAGTCCTAAAGAAATATAAAGACTTTGTAGCCCAAATAGCGAAGAAAAGCACTGGTCATCTATAGAATACAATTCATCAGTTCACATTTCATTTTAAAGCAATAGGAGTAGCTGAGTAGGAAATATAGAGTAGACTATAAATAGTGTATATACATAAATTTCAAGCACAAAAATCAAATAATTTCTACAACAACAATCTTGAACTCATATGCTATATCTCCATCCTGGCAATTTATGCCATTCTGAGATGCATTAGGTTAGTCTCAGTCACTAGAACACAATTTGCAACATGCATTAGGAGTTGTCCTCCTTACAAATAGTGCAGCATTAAAAAGGTATTATCAAAGCTACAACCACAATTCAAAGAGGAAGATTACAAAGATAGGACAAAGCTAGGTACAGTCATAAGTCAAGGCAAATTCATAGTTGAAACTCAGTCCAAAATAGTGAAGAAGTGCAACAAATGACATGAGAAGTCTAAAGAAGTATTATAGCAATCATGAGTCAAGGATTAACGAAGAGATTTTTTGCATCCATGATACAATCCTTAAAAGCATCCATGATACAATCTCAAACACACTTTTTACCGTTCTCTTAGTGATTGTGCTCAATTGTGTATGTCTTGCTTATGTATGAAAATGGCATTTTGCAACTTTCCACCGACCATGTATTTGAGATGTCTTTGATTTAGATATGGCAAGAGCTTAGTCGTAGAGTGAGACTAGGGAGTTGGACCATCTCAACCATGGTGCGCCTACATATGTATATAGTTTTGTGTATTCATTAAAGATTTTCATTTAATTTTAATCAACAAAAGAGCAATATTCATGACTTACAAGTAATAAAAAAACTTACAAGGATGAGGCATATTCATTACTTACAAGTAATAAAAAAAACTTACAAGGATGAGGCATATTCATAACTTTTGCAGTCCTACCTTGGATATCAACACTAGAAGCAACTCATATTGTTCGCGTACAGACAAGACAATATGGGAGTTCATTATACCCAGCAACTTGTGGTGTTGTTGTTCGTGTTGGCTCCACTTGCACCCTGCAATTAAGATTGAATATACATTATTCAATAAGATTAACTATGCAACATAATGAATATTGAAAAGTGTGTTACCTTGTTGAGCTTCGCTTGGTTTCGAGAATAGTTTAATATTCTCTACTTAACAGGGCCAACCATGTGAAGGTGGAAGCTCATTTGGCCCCTCCCCCCCCCCCCCCCCTTAACATCACTCTAAATTCCCCGTTAACATCTTATAACATTCATTCATTAATTCTTTCTACCATTAATAAAATATAGCATTCATTCATTAATATCACATAACATTCATTAACACATAACATTGATTAACATTAATTAACACACAACATTCATCAATATTAATTAACACATATCATCCATAACCATTAATTAGGACATAATTACATTCACTAACACATAAAAATCAGTCATTATCAAATTAGTTAGATTACAATCATTTCTTTCTTTGTTTTTTCTTTGAAGCTATGAAAAGACTAAGTGGAACATCGGTTTCTTCATCATTTCCCCCCTCTGCAGATGTTCCGCCAACTGCTCGTGATCTCAATGTATACCTAGTCCTATACTGAGGACGAGGACACTGAAGCGAAGGGGGGTCCTCTGCAATAACAAAGAAATGGGTTAAATTCAAAAAAAAAAATATTATTGTTACAAGTATTTCATTAATTTAGAGAACATAATTATTGTGCTCTTTACCTGATGGGGCCACATCATTTTGTGTAGCCTCAACCTCAACATGTTGAACACCCTCTAGATCATCTGGAGTTGAAATACTTAAGGTTACATTAATGTTGAACACCAATTGCAATTATATTTGTTTAAAACAATAACAGTGGTCCTCTTTACTTGAGTGGGGAACATCACGTTTTTGAGGTTGTGTACCCAGATCATGCTCCACTTGCTCACCACCGACTACATGCTCTAAAATATTAACAAAAAAGGTTACATTAATTACTACTCTAATTACAAATTAAGATATATATACTTGTATTAATAGCTAAATAAATAAATTTGAATAGCAAATGAATACCTCCACTACTGGGATGCACATCCGGACCTTCATGTGTAGGTGGTGTTTCACAATTAGCAGGTTGCATTCCAATGACATGCACATTGTTATCATTGATTGCTTATTTAAAACAAATATAGTCACTTTATGTTGGAACTCAACATCAATTAGATTATTGGTAAATTATTCAATTTGAAACAACTTCCATTTACCATATTTACCTGTGTGACGGATGCACTCGAATGTTGTGTATGCCCACTCAATTCTCGTAGCCGATCAGCCACAGCTGAATAGCCTTGTTGGTAGGCACTTCTCTTGTCATCTTCTGTGGGCGCTCTATTGAATTTAGAGCCCTGCATTTTTGCTTGGTATCGTGAATTTTGCTTGCATTGTTTGATAAAAAAAAACGTTTGCAATTTATTAATATTTTGATGCAATATTTTGTTTACATGAGATACTTACAATTCATGCAGCAAGTTTCATGTAACCACCAGAGCCAAGTTTGTGTTGCTCGTGCTTTACTTGCCTTGCCTTGGTTGCCTTTGACTTGTCACTCAGTCTATAAAAAGTTTGAAATATGTTAGATTATATAAATATAAAGAGTAATTAATTAGTACATAATTACATTCTTAATAGTATCCTATACCTTCTTCTGGCGTCTAGTGGTGTATTTCCTTTTTTCCTTTCAATTCTCTCCTTGGCATCCAAAATCAGGTCCTTCCACTCCCTCTCTGGAATCATGGGGGGATGCTCATACTTTAGGTTCCTCTCCAAATGGGTCTTGTATTAGTCCCTCACATACTTTAGATATGTGCCAGCTTTTTCAAGGAGCTTGGTTTTGTCAAAGGTGTCATTTCCAAACCACTCAACCATTTGGTTTGTCAATTCATCTTTTAACCTTTTTTCTTGGTCATTCCACCTTTTAAAGCAAAAACAAACCTGTTAGATTCAGAAATGAACTGAATCTACATTTATTACACTTTAAGAAATGGATCAAAGGAAAACTATTCTAGCAATGATATGAAATCAAAAGTGGATAAGGGTTAGTTCACATATGATGTACCACCTTTTACGTATGGTGGGCCCAAATATCTGCAATGCAATGTCACTAAGATGTTTATAGAAAATATCATTGCCTGCAAAAAATTCATGGGATCATTAGTCCAAAACGAGTGATCATAAAGTAAATTACAATTAGAGTATATATAATAATAATTTTAAAGTACCTAGAACCTTTTGTATCTTTAAGGGAAGCATTTCTTCGTCGCTCACCACCAATGTGGCTTGCAACGTTCCCGTACTAGCAATACGAGAAGATCCAGGAAATGATGGTATGTTATCAGTAGTAGTCACCTCTGGCACATCCTCATGTGCATCTCCTCCTGCAAAAAATGAATCCACTATGAAATGGCATTAGAATTCAAGGAAGAACGCTTGAAGGGAAATAAACACATGACAGAAGATAGAGCAAAAGAGGGATCTACCAACAATGGGCAGGCCAATATGACGTGCACTAGAGGATGTCTGCATGCTACGTGTTGCCAACATTGCAGTCGGCAATACAGGTGAGGGTGACCTCTGATGAGGCGGTGGCGGAATTTGCACAATAACATTGACAACACCTAAAGAATAATACATTGAATATATCAAACATTAAATATATGAAAAGTGCAAGAATTGTAAACAAGGATGAACCTTTATTTTGAAAATTGACAGTATCAAGTATGATGTGTTTTGCATACTCAGAGTGATAAGCCAAGCAAGTGATAATACAAGAAAATCGTCATCACCTGAAGATCCTACAACACCCTGATCGTGGGAACGACTTTCATGAGGGCGGATAAATTGTTGTAAAAATAATAAGTACATATTTTAGTTAATGACATAAAAGAGAATAAAATATAAACCATTATTGAACTTTTGTTATAATTAAAGCTTTCATTACTACTTACTTGCAAATTTTCTGTTGTCTTAAACAATAATTCCACCTTCTATCGTATCTCATCAGTGGTAGGATGCACGGCTGCCAAAGCAACAATCTCTTTTCTAATTTTTATAAGAGGCATTTTAAAGAATTTCACAAGGTCTTTGGGATCTTCAGGGTCATCATTGCTTAACCCTAATGATTCCACATCCATAGAAAGGTGCTTAGGTACTGCAACTCCCTTTCCCTTTCCCCGAACATTCATTTGTGTCAAGAATATCATTAACAATTACAAAATTAGTATAATCACTAAAAAAAAGAACATAATAATGTAACAGTTTGCTTCTATCTAATTTGTACAATTACAATGAGGTTTACCTGCTCGGTAGAAGTGTCGCAAGCTACATCTCCGTCTACGATATGTGATGGATCCATGTCGGTCTATGATAAAAAAAAAAAAGTATAAAAAACGTTAGCGAAATTACATAGTACACAACATGAACAACATGAACTTTGTAGACAAAAAGAGTATTAAATAATAAAAAGATGTTGTCATCAAAATCATTGTAAATTTTTTAATTCCTTACCTTTACTTTATGTAGACTATGCAGGATCCTCAACTAAATGGTTGACAATGTCTGTAGTCAACGACCTATTCCCACCAAGGGTGACAACATCACACAGGGACTATACCTGAAATCAACACCATCAATTGAGCATCATAAGCATTACTACATTTGTAAGTTGATAAACAATAAATACACACGTATCATAAGCATCAGAAGCATCACATGATGTGTCATCATATATGTAATTGAGCATCACGATTAGCATCACATATCATGTGTCATCATAAACATGTAATCCATCACATATGTATCATAAATCACCATCCATCACATAGGTAATAAACAATCGCCAACATCATCGTCGTCGTCGTCGTCATCGTCGTCATCATCATCATCAACGTCTTCGCCATCATCATCACCATCATCACCATCACCATCACCATCACCACCATCACCATCACCATCACCATCACCATCACTGTCACCGTCATCATCATCATCTTCATCTTCTTCTTCTTCTTGTTCTTCTTCATCGTCATTAAGAAACTGTCGATCGTGATCATCATCCACTTCATCTTCTACTTCTTTGGTATCTTCTTCTTCCATCACATTATACTTTATCAGCCTTCCTCTTGGATCATGTCTAACAACAAATGACCAACCCGGTTTATGTGGAACCTCTGAGTAAAATACTTGCTCACGTTGGCTTCGAATAACATAGGGCTCATCCCCAACTGGTTCAAATGACCTTGTATTTAGCATTATAAAACCATTATCATGTTCAATAACAGTTCTATCAAGATCATTTTTATTCAATTGTAGCCTATACCATTTGACGACGAACAAAACTAATTTGAAGGAATTAAAGTCACACTCAAGTATATCATCCAAAATGCCATAGTATCGATTTTGAGAATGTTGAGGATGAATGTCATTTCTCGATGAAATATTTGTCACCTCAAAGATTGCAGTGATGCCAGAATCACAAGTTTTCTTCGTGTTATCCAACTTTTTTATGCGAAATTTATGACCATTGCAGCACATAGCGTTGTGGTGTTTGACCTGCGATATGTCAAACATGTAAAATTTATTGCATTGTGAGTTGATAAACATATGGGTGATTAATAAATTTATACGTACCTGTTTATCTCTTAAACCATATGCTAAATCAATTTCCCTTTGCGTAACATTGGAATCTCCATTACGATGTGCTTCTTTAACCAATGAAGTCACACCTTCCCATGTTAACGTGCGTCCAGAATGTTGACAACGTTCAATCCATACCGTCATCCAATCAAGATTGTTTGCGATATACAAATGTAGTGCATCCCACTCTCGACCAACTGTACAAAAAATAAATAGACGTCTTACAATCGATTTATTTTGAAGATTAAGAATTAATTAAATACAATAACATCTTATAATTACCTCTCACTTTCCTCAATCTACCTTTCCCCGTCAAGTACTCCCCTTCAAATTTGTTAATGGTGTTGGGATCCCAAATGCGATCCACGTGGATCTTTGCTGCAAACTTAGGAAGATGTTCAGAAATGTACACCATAGTATGGTATACCATATATCCCTCCACCATAGAACCCTCGGGATGTGCTCTTTGTCGAACCAAATCCTTCAAAAATTTCAAGTGCCTCTCAACCATCCACATTGACCTAGTGTGTACAGGTCTACACAATTCAATCTCTTCAACTTGGTGTATGAGGTACTGTTCTTATGCATTGAAAAAAGCTGGAGGTAGACACTTTTGCATTTCACACATTAAATGAGGATTTTTTCTCTTCCAATATTTTATATCGTCTTTATGGATTTCTTTACATGACAACCACCTACAAGGTATTCAAGATGCAAAAAAATATATTACATAACAAGTAAAACAAATCGCAAATATAATATCTATACAACAAACTAAACAAATATCACTTCTTACCTCATGTATTTTCCAAGATCATATATGACTTGCTTGACATTATTGTCGAAGTCGTCTAGGAGAGATAGAGGTAGAACGTACTGCAACAATTATAAAATTATCTTTTCATTTTTTTGTAACATAATGAAAAGTACACGTACGCGCAATACTTAAATACATACTAAAAACACAAGAACGTGAATTACCTTAATGAAGGTATGTCAATCATGCGTTTTCATCCCTGACCCAAATTCACTTTTCTTTGATATGAGATTGTTTATGTTCGCAGCAAATCCTGTGGGAAATCGATTTATTCGTATAACTCCTTTTATAGCATTGCTTTGTTGGTCCGTTAATAACCAAGGAAGCTCACTTATATTAATCTGGTCTCCATGGCTATTTGATTGAATGACATTTATCATTGCATGATTGGAATCTTGAATGTCACTACATATTTTGACAATTTTTTCTTTGTCATGCCTTCCATCCAATATTTTCCATACTGTCTCTGTTATATTCTTTCCAATATCCATACTATCAAACAAATGAACAATTTGTAACTGCTCATAGTAGGGCAACCTACTAAATTGTCGGGGATAACTTTTTATTCCCTTAAGAAGGTGGTCATTTATGCCTTCACGACCTTCATGATCATCAATCACATCATCAGTAAACAAAACAAAATAGAAAAGATGTTTTATGACAAACCAATAGATGGAATGGCATTACCTTGACGATTAATTCTATTATATTCCAACTTCCACAGGTGTGGTGTCATTCTTCGTGGCTTTGATATATTCTCTTCTTTCCCATTGAAAATATGTTTTTTCAGTATTTTGATACCTATGATTTTTGTGGAGAAAGTGCCTATACTCATCAAACACCTACTTTCCTAAACTTTTTGAATGACGAGATTTCATCTTTGGACCACAAATAGGACATGCAAATTTTCCCTTTGTTTGAAGACCTACAAGATAATGTATAATTGGATTAAATATGATAATTTTTTGAATTATAATGTTCATGCACAACTTAAACACTATAACATACCACAAAAATGTGTTAGCCCCCGGGCATCGTGTATTGTCCGTAGAAGCATCGCATGGAATTGAAATTGTCTTTGTCCTATTGGTCTAGAGACATCATACATAGTGACACCATTCCATAACTCTAGCAACTCGTCGATAAGAGGCTCGATATATACATTCATATCTTTAACTTGGTACTTACCTAATCGAATGAACAAAAACATTACATAATTATTATGACCATTTTACTGCAATATTTATAATTAAATTTAGACGACTATATTTAAATGATAAAATACCTGGAACAATCATTGTCAACATTATGTGCTCCCTCTTTATTGACATCCATGGAGGAATGTTATTGTTGATAACAAAAACAGGCCACACTGAGTAAACAGATCTCATCTCTCCAAATGGATTGACACCGTCCGCTGCCAATGAAAGCCTGAGATTACGAGGTTCTTCTTTAAAATGTGGCCACTTTTCCTCTATGTCCATAAATGTTGAACCATCCGCAAGCATTCGAATAATGTCATCTCGACTTTTATTGCGTCCATGGTAATCCATAAATTGTGCCAAGCTAATGCACTTGAATAATCGTTGCATATGTGGAATAATGGGAATATAGCGAAGAACTTTGCGAGGAACCCTTTTTGTTATTTGATCTGTTCGATATCTACTGATATGACATTCAGGGCATTCAGTTCGAAATTCATGTTGTTTGTGATATATAATATGATCATTGGGACAAGCATCTATTGCTTGATACTCCATTCCAATATCTTTCATAACGGCAGATAATTCTCGGTATGAGCGAGGTAGAATATTTGATGGTGGTAACAAAAACTCACCTATCAATCTACAACGAAAAAATATAATTTGTTATTGTAGTCACACAAATCTGTCCAACTTAATTAAATAAATATTCGTTATTTATTTGATTAAAAATCCACTAGCCATTAGTTAATTAAATTAATATTTAATTAATTTATTCCCAAACATTCTTCTATTAATTAAATAAATTATTCAATTTATTTTAATTAATTCATTAAATCAAATTCAAATCTAGTAAATAAATAAAATCTATTTATTTAATGAAATCCCCTTTTCCTCTTTTAAATAAATTAAATAAAAATATTTATTTAAATCATTATCCCCACTCCACTTGCATTTTCCTACAAATGCAACTTGCACACATTTATTGAAATAAATGAATTTTTATTTTAATAAAATCCTATTTTCCCTCACCCACCAAATCCACTTGCAAAAATCTAATCCCCTTCTAGATTCTTCTAACCCCTTCCTAATTAGCCTAATCCATCCCCTAATTATTGTCACATTCCTAAGCAAAATGGAGTCACTTCTCAAAGACTCCAAAGTCTTTGAAAAGCATTTAATGCTTTGTGTGTTCAACAAATTAACCCCCAAAGTCTTCCAAGACCACTAATGGCTCTTACATGACCATTTATGGCTCTTACATAACCATTTATGGTTATTTCAAACTTGTCTCCCCAAACATTTATTGTCTTGACCATATTCATCCATTTCACATTTGCACAAGAGTTTATCCATTGAATAAAAGCTTTATTCTTTGAATAAAGAGTTTATTCATTCAACCAACCTTGACTTTAACACCCAAGGTCATATCAAGCATTTAATGCTTATTCCCTCCCCTCTCAACCTATCTCACATTGACACTTGTCATCTTGGGATTGGGTTGAAAGCCATCACATGGATTTGAAATCATTCAATCCTGACCCTTGTTGAGATTACTCAATCTCAACCATCCATTGCTCCATTTTTCCTATAAATAGAGCCCATTTCTTCATAATCCAGATCTTGAAAACTTGTATGCATTTAACCTATAGGCATTTTAAGAGAGCATTTAGCATAGCAAACTAATATCTTTGTTATTTTAGTTAAAATCAATCATTTTAATATCATCTAGTATTTTAGCTTTTTATTTCACATTTGGAGCACAATACTACAATCTCAATCCTCCATAAGCATCTATAGTGCAAAAAGCTGCTAAGAGCTACACTATTTTGGAACTTGGAGAGGAGAGGAACAAGGGAGAAAGAGCTAAGAGCATGTTAGGAGGTATTTGGAGATGCCTCATCATATTTGTTTTTTTAGTTAGATATGCTTTCATGTTTTTAGTGTCTCTCTTGGTATGCCTATTTAGATTAGTTCTTTGATTGACTAACACTAACAGTTTCTTGTCTTGTGTGTGTTTGTTTCTCTTAGACTAACCTTGTCCATTTTGCAGGGCATCATTTGGTGAACCCGACGTGAATCCAAGCACCAAAAACATATCATTTTTTTTTAACTAACATGTTTGATTGTTGAAAGTGTCACACAGGTTGCGCTTTAGCGCTATTGAACACATTCTAGCGCTACCGACACTTTTTCTTTTAGCGCTATTGTCCAAGTTTCAGTGCTTTTGGATTTGTTTTAGCGCGTTTGTCGCTCTTTTGGCGCTATTGGAATATTTCAGCACTTTTGCCTCTCTGGTTTTACCCTTCTTTTAGCGCTTCTACGTTAAATAGCGCTTCTGTTTAAACACAGACTAGCGCTATTGCAACAGAATATTGTAAAACTCACCTTGTAACCGAAAAATTGAAAATCTTAGGCTTGTGGAAGCCCCCCCCCTTGGACATAGATTTTACTAACAAATTTTGTTTTGTGCAGGTTAAAACTCATCATTAAAAATAAAAAATTTTCCTTTGGTGCTTTTAAAAACTTGACAACAAACATTTACTTTCATTGCAAGTTAGGATTCATCTTCATTTTGGTGCTTAAAATCAACAAACAAATTTGATTTCCTTGCATCAAACTAAAAAGATTTACAATCCACATTTCAAATTTTGGGTGCACATAAAAAGAACAATCCACTTGTTTTGATTTTTTTTGCAAACAAATTTTACTTCAAGCAAACGTGTTTTTCATTAAGTTGACCAGGATTTTCAAATTCTAGATTACAAAACACATTGCCTTTGAGGTTAAAACGAACACCATGGCTGTTGGAGCAACATCTCCAAATAGTTAGATCACATTTGAAATGGTGGATTAAAAAGAACAAGTGTCTTTTGTGTTTGGCACACTTGTGCAAAAAGTCAGTCGAGTGGTCCTACCTCTAACACACACTATCCTCTCCCTTGGCTTTCGTGGTCCTAGGTGCAAGAGAAAAGTGTTAGTAACACTCAAATTTTATCTTTTTAAGAGAGGCCTGCCAAGGGATCGATACTCTTGGGAACGACCTCGAGCGGTAAATCCTTCGAGCCGCTATAGAAATCAGGTGAGAGCGAAAGCTGTAGCCTTGGGTATAGCTATTCCTACAGTGTAACTGGCCGAAAGGACAAATGGGCCCCACCACCAGTTACAAGGCTCTTAAGTGAGTCACTGCAGAATGAACTTATGTCCAAAAACATAGAACATGACTACACACCTTTAAGTAGTAGCCCACCCGTTCTATTGATTGAGAATATTTGCGATATAATTTAGTGTAAGAGCATAGATGGTTTTGCTCCCAAGATACTCACCATACATATTTCCTTGAGTAGAAACATAGCTTTTTGAAAAAGTCACTTGTGGCTTGATAAAAGTGGTGACTCCCCCATCATAGGGATCATCTATTTGTTATACTCGTGCAAGACTTAGTATATCACATCCTTACCTGCCACGGCAGGATTCATAAGGTATGTAGTACCAAAGTCGAAGAAATATCAAGATGTGGGCTAAATTTATCACAACTGGCCATTTGACCTTAGGGATAAAAAGTGTTTGAAGTATATTCGTTTTAAAGACCAAGTGCAAATTGAGCCGACTTCAGGCTTTGGAAATACACCTTAAAATACATCTAAAAGAAGGGTCATATACAAGTCCAAGGATTGGGTTGATCTAGACCCATACTCATTTGTGCCTTTGAGGCAACATTCTTGTGTTTGTGTGCTTGCTTTGTTTTCTTGTCAAAGAAACATCAAATCAGAAAATCACTTTCAAAAACAAAGTATTCATCCAAACAAACACATCAAAAACAAAGTGCAAACAACAAAAAATCAAAACCTTTATGACCATTCTTCACGTCTTGCGAAAGAAGAAGCATCATCAGAATATCAACTTGAAAAGAAGACCATTGAGCTCAAAGGCTTTGATCAAAAGGGGGAAATTCTTCTATATTAATAGACAAATCTTTGTCTCACATAGAGTCTTTCTACATCGTATGCGTCTCTACCTTCAAGGCAAAACAAACGAATTTGATTCAGAATCATTGAACCGCAGAGCTTTTATGCAATATAGAGCTCTGAGTTATCACAAAAATCAAGGAGGAAAGATTAATCCAAACTTCTTCCCAAACGTCTGTATCACCTACAACACAACTCGAGAAATACCATCAACACCTGAAAGGGAAGAGATAGAGTTTGTCCCATTTGTAACACAAAGTTTTTATTGAAATTGAAAACATTTTCATCCATCATCTCACTCATACATCATCACTTCATCATCAATCCATCCCAACTCTCAAAACATTAAGAGGTTCTTGTCCCAAGTTCTCTTTTAGATATTGCTTGAAATCAAACACATCACATCACTTTTTTAGATTGTTTCTACATCTAGGATAAGCTCATCCTAAGAGACACATCTACGCAGGTTAAAACTAGTTCATGAGTGAATCCTCTCATTACTAGGTAGTTAAATCTGTAACACATCTCAGATTTCTCTACACCTTATCACATCAAAACTTATCAAAAAAACAAGCAATTCAAAGAAGGAATTTTGGTTACATCCACCTTAAAGGTGCTAGAGATCCACGTGCAACACAATTCACCAACCATCAATCTCTCATTTCAACAAAAACTCATCATCATTTTCATGCAATTTCAACAAAGACTCATAAACAAAATGGCTCAAACCCGATCATAGTCACGGCAACGAGAAATAGAAATAGAAGAAGAAGAAGAGGAAAATCTCAATGAATTCCAAGAAGCACTTGGAGGAAATGTGAGTGACGAAAACCCAAGTACTCCTACTTCTGCAACAATAGAAAGGGCTCAGCATAACCCTCTCTTTAACAGATTGTTTGACGAAATACTCAGGAGCAATGCGGATGCTCACTTCTTAAAACTCGCTCAAGAAGGAGCAAAACTCCCCTCTGACTTTGATCTTGCCCAATTAAGACAAGCATCAGAAAGACAAAGTCGCCATGAAGAGGAAAGAGGTAGAGATCCCATCAGCTATAACATTCCTCGAGGTAACCCACCACCTCCTCCTCCAACTGAAATGGAGATGTTGCGGCAACAAGTCGAGAATCTCGCCCAACAACTTCATAGTGGTGTCAAGACTAACCAATTCTCACTCAATGACATATGTCCCTATCCTTTTGATAGGAATCTTTATATGCCGCCCTTTCCACGAGGATTCGAAACACCCAAATTTGAAAAATATAGAGGAAAGGGAGATCCTCGTGATCATGTCAGAGAATTTCATTCTGCTTGCCTCGAAGTGGCATATGAAGACACATACCTAATGCGCCTTTTTCCCCAAAGCTTGGGAGGAACAACCACATCATGGTTTTCTCGAATACCAGGTGGCATTAGAACATTTGAGGAACTCATCCAGAAGTTCCTAGCACATTACTCTCGTAACATTGAACGCGACATCACCATGGCTGATCTGTGCAACACCAAACAAAAACCAGGTGAACTATTCTTAGTATTCCTGCAACGATGGCGTCAAATGTCTAGCAGACGTTCTCTTCAGTTACTTGAACGAGAACTAGTGGAAATATTCATTTCCAACTTAAACGAAGAAATGGAATTTCACCTGGATGTCAAAGACACAGACTCTTTTAATGATATGATCACCAAGGGTTTAAAATGTGAACGGGCACTAATCAAGAAAGGACTCATCAAAATCTTGAATGAACCAAAAGATGGTCCTCGCCCGCACTTCAATAGTGATAAACCAAGCTTCTGGAATAAAAACAAGAATATCGTCAACGATGGGGTTGTGGATGCTCGGACTATCCAAAACGCACAACCTGTGGTTTGGTTTGCAGGACAAAATCCTCCACCTCAGAATAACACAAATATTCCTTCCAATCAAGGTCGCATCACATCTCATGATGAACCTAGACCTCGTCAGCAAAAACAGAAACGCACATACACTCCCTTAGGGGAACCCATTGAAACAGCATTGTGACAACTCATTTCTCAAAATTTGGTCACTCTACCTAAACTATCAAACTATGAGCCTCAGGTCAAACCGGCATGGTGGAGAGATACTGAACACTGTGAATTCCATCAAGGAAGAGGGCACAAGACAAGTAATTGTCACCGATTGAAAGATCTCATTCAGGATCTTATTGATCGAGGAGAAATTGAAATTGAAGGACATGACCCAAAAACAACAAATAATGATCATTTGATGTTCAAAAATCCACTTCCATCACAAGATCAAAGGGGTCCTTCCACTTCCAGGCGAGGCACTGATACCACAGATTATACGCAGGCTGCGTATAATTACACTGTCAATCATCTGTATGATGCCAATGAACAAGTTGCAACCATAACTTTCAAAAATCCCAACTCAAATTGCAATGTTGTTACGCGTCGCGGCAAAGTTACCATCAAGGCAGCTCCACAAGGCACCACCTCCATCCCAAAGCAGTACAATCTTGTGGAACAATTAGACAAAACCCCTGCGCTTATATCCATTTTAGAGCTTTTGCGTCTATCGCCATCTCATAAAACTATCTTGGATCAAGCACTCCAAGAGGCATCAGTCCCTGCAAACCTGAATACAGACCAATTTCAAGCAATGGTTGGAAGTCTAAAGTCATCACCTTGTCTCATTTTTTTCGAAAGTGACAACTCTTCTTTCCAGCAACCTCATAACGCCTCAATTCACATCGAAGGATTTATTAACCAACACAGGATCAAGCGAGTCTTGATCGATAATGGAGCAGGCCTGAACATTAGTACACTATAGTTGGTCACAGCATTGGGCTATGCGGTAGAATCAGTGGATCCTCATAAGAAGATCACAATCAAAGCCTATGACGATGTAGAGCGTTCATCCAAAGAAGCTGTGGTACTCCCAATCCGAGTGGGCCCCGTGGTAAAGCACATCATCTGTCAGGTTTTGGACCTTCCTCTGCCATATAATCTATTGTTAGGGAGACCTTGGATACATGTCATGCAAGCCGTTCCATCTACCTACCATCAATGTATCAAGTTCCCACATAACGGTGTAGAGATCACAATCCTGGGCGATGCAAATCCCTTTGCATATTGCCATAATATCAGCCATCAACCAGAGATTACCGTTCCTAATAATAGAGAAGCCATTTCCTCCACATCATATATAAGTCCTGCCTCTCTTGCCAGTTCAAACACCATTATACCAAAGCAAGAAAAGCTTAAGATGAAAATAGCAGAGGAAGGTCCTGGAGAATACAACTTGAGTCAACTCTTTTGTGTGGGACAAATGCCCACTTCTCCTCGAACACATGGTAAACCACAGCAGTTACTCCAGCAACCACTAATCACGCCTGCATGTGCTTTGACGCCTTTCATCCTTGGAAAGAGTCAAGAAGAAGAAACCCAAGATGAGGACTTGGCGGAATGGATCTATAAAGATCCCATCACCATTGATATACCACAAGTTAGACTTCCTACGGATCAGTATGGCAAAGGTCTCCTCATTATGCAACGAATGGGGTATGATGGTCAGAGTGCTTTGGGATATTGCAAACAAGGACGACATGAACCCCTGCTGCCGGAATTCAAGCCCAAAGGTAATACAGGCCTAGGCTTTGAAAAAGAGATCTTTCCTAAGCTTAGATTCAAAGGAAAACCCAACAAACCATTTTGTCCACCTACTGCAAAGAGGACACCTTTCATAATCAAAGCGGCATCAAGCACCATCCCAACTGCCCCATCGAGGCTCACAACCCCAACGCAACCATCACCAATGTCATTTATTCCACCAAATGAACCCATAATCCCACCAGCAGCACCATTAGCAGCAACAACTGTATTGAAACCCGTAGCAGCATCTATGGCACCAATAGTTCCAGCAGAAACCACTGAGTCAATATTACCGATACTTCCCGTATCAGATTCTTTTATCCCCATCAATCTTCCTGCAACACCGATCACTACAAAGGTACATCAACCAATCACACCTGCAGTGTTTAACTCAAAGGACATCCCAGTATGGTATAGCAATCGAATGCTAGAAAGTGATTCAGAGACCGACTCACATGAATGGGAATTTGATTCGGTATAGCTTAACACTTCAGATGAGGACGACGCATCACCACCTCCGCCACGCAAAGACATCCCTGTTTATGGAGAAGCATAGATAAAGACCACATGAGTTCCTGAACTGGAAACATCTTCCACAGACCCTACGTCTCATCCTACGCCTGATTCTGACAAGGAGAGTACCATTAATGACCTTCACCATAACATCTTAACCCTCACTAATACATCTAACGCACTTAACCTAATCGATGAAATAATGCCCATTATCCATCCTGAACTCATCAAATGGAACCAACCAAATCCCCCATGTATTGACTTCTTCCAAAACGATGAGGCTATCATTGACTTTTTAGAATTAAGGGATAACCTACCAAGCGGGGATCACAAAGCTGGATTCGCCATTGAACTTAATAGCGCAGCATACTTTAGGGCGGATGCCAAACCTTTCAGCTGCAAATATATAACAATAAAACATGGATCTTCCAGTGAAAACCACACTGTGGCACTGTTTGATCCGACAAAAGTAAAAAGAAAGAGCGTATCCAACGGTGAAAACCTCTCTGAGGCACCTGAGGATGAAGGGTTTGACATTCTCCCTGCTAATGTACAACAGGAACGATCAACGATTCTCATCGAGGAAACCAAAGAATACAATGTGGGGACTCCTGAAAATCCTCATCTCATACATCTGGCATCTCTTCTCACTCTAGAGGAACAGCCTAAATTTATAGAGTTCTTCCAGAAGCGTCAAATCAACTTTGCATGGTCATATGCAGACATGCCTGGGCTTGATCCTGATTTAGTCATGCATCACCTTACCATAGCAGAAGGAGCCAAACCTGTCAAGCAAAAGCTTCGTAAGATGCATCCTCAGATTGCAGTACTAGTCAAAACAGAACTCAAGAAACTCCTAGATGTTGGTTTCATTAGACCCATTGATTATGCAGAATGGATCTCCAATATTGTGCCAGTCGGCAAACCAAAAGGGGGCATCCACATTTGTACTGACTTCAGAGATCTGAATAAGGCATGTCCTAAGGATGACTTCCCCTTACCAAATATTGACATCATAGTGGATCTGACAGCCGGACACGCCATGCTTTCACTCATGGATGGCTTTTCAGGATACAATCAGATAAAGATCGCACCAGAAGATCAACATAAGACAGCCTTCACATGTCCATGGGGCACATATTGCTGGAATGTGATGCCTTTTGGTCTAAAGAATGCAGGAGCAACCTATCAAAGAGCAATGACCACCATCTTCCATGACACGATGCATACTATGATGGAAGATTATGTGGATGACTTACTAGCCAAATCACTCACTAGAGAAGGGCATCTCCACATCTTAGATAAAATCTTTGATAGACTGGAACAATACCATGTTCGACTCAACCCCAAGAAATGTGTCTTTGGAGTGACCTCCGGGAAGCTTCTAGGATACATTGTCTCAAGCAAAGGTATTGAGGTCGACCCAGCAAAGGTAAAAGCAATTATGGACATGCCACCTCCAAAGAATATCAGTCAGCTAAGGACATTACAAGGACGGCTTCAATCCATCCGAAGATTCATTGCACAATTGGCTGATAAATGTCACCCATTCACTCACCTGCTACACAAGAACATCCGCTTTTAGTGGGACGCCCAATGCCAGCAAGCATTTCAGACGCTTCAAGACTATCTCATGAATCCACCATTGCTGATACCACCACATCTAAGTAGACCGTTGTTACTCTATATCTCAGCAACAAGTACATCATTGGGTGTACTACTGGCACAACATAATGCAGAAGGAAAAGAGTGTGTTGTTTACTACATCTCTCGCACACTGGTGGGCTATGAACTCAATTACACACCTATTGAGCGAGCTTGCCTAGCAGTAATCTTAGCAGCCACTAAATTGAGGCACTATCTGTTAACACACAAAGTACAACTCATTGCAAAGATTGATCCACTCAAGTATTTACTCAGCAAAGAAGCTTTGACAGGTCGCTTAGCCAAATGGGTGATGATTCTAAGTGAATTTGACATCGAGTATGTGGACCGTAAAGCTATCAAAGGGCAGGTCATTGCAGATCAGTTGGTCGATGCACCACTCATAGGCGATCATCCTCTCATTTCCAATTTTCCAGATGAAGAGATATTCGTGATTACAACAACACAACCATGGAAACTATACTTTGATGGTTCGTACACTAGGCATGGCTCGGGGGCAGGCATTCTGTTTATCACACCTCAGGGTGATAGCATCCTGAAGTCTTACAGGCTCACATTTCCATGCACACACAACATAGCAGAATATGAGGCCTTGATCATAGGGCTCAGGTTAGCCGTACAATGGAAATTACAAGAACTACAAGTATATGGCGACTCCCAACTGGTCATTCAACAAGCCACAGATGAATATTAGACCAAGGATGATAAACTCATGCCATATAAGCAAATGGTGGACACTCTAAAGACATCATTTACTACTATCACTTTTGAGCAGATACCAAGAGATCAGAATCGAGCTGCTGACGCTATGGCTACCATCGCATCTCTCCTAGATCTTCCACAGAATTCAACACGCTACGAGTTCTTGGTCGAACAGCTTTGGATCCCCGCTTATGATATCCCCGAATCCGAAATGATATGTCGCCTTGTCGGTTCTGAATCCCCATGGTACGGTGAATTCTACACCTATCTCCGCGATCACACCCTTCCTCCCAACCAATCAAATAACCAACGTAAAACCTTCATTCGCCAAACTGCTCGATATACCATTATTGCCGAAACCCTATACCGCCGCAGTCTTGATGGTACTCTCCTTCGATGTCTGGAACAAGATGAGATAACAAAGGCTTTGGAAGAAGTCCATGAAGGAATTTGCGGGACTCATTCAAGTGGTCCATCGCTAGCTAAGAAACTCCTACGCAATGGATACTATTGGCCATCTATTGAAAAAGATTCCTACTACTTTGTCAGGAAGTGCAAGAAATGCCAAGTTCATGGTGACCTGATACATGCACCAGCCCAGGAACTACAACCAATCACGACACCATGGCCTTTTTGTCAATGGGGCCTTGACCTTGTGGGTAAGATTCATCCATCTTCATCCAATGGCCACAAATTCATTATTACCGCCACCGAATATTTCACAAAGTGGATCGAAGCTATTCCACTTACCCAAGTCACCGGCAAGCAGATCGCCTCATTCATCCTCAACTACATCATCTGCCGGTATGGTGTACCCATGTCCATCATCACAGATAACGGTCTTCCTTTCAAAAATCAGGATGTCCGTGAACTTTGTGAAAAATTTCATATCCAATACCGCTTTTCCACTCCCTATTACCCACAAGGCAATGGTTAGGCCGAAGCATCAAATAAGAACATATTAAGAATCCTCAAAAAGATAGTCAATGATGCCGGTCGTGATTGGCATGTTCAACTAAATCTAGCGCTATGGGCATATCGAACTAGCATTCGAACCCCTACAGGTGCAACTCCTTATTCATTGGTCTATGGTGCAGAAGCTATCTTGCCTATTGAGGTCGAGATACCATCACTACGGGTTTCCTTGCATAATCTGATAGATGACGAAGCCTACAGAGTATCCCGTCTTCAGGACTTAGAGTTACTTGATGAGAAGCGACAAGCTGCGTACAACCATCTCAAAGCCTATCAGCAGCGCATGAGCAAAAGCTACAATCATCGAGTTAGACCTCGTACATTTCAGGTAGGTGATCTTGTTCTACGAGAGAATCCTCGCAACCAACCAAACAGAGAACATCAGGGCAAATTTGAATCAAACTGGCTGGGCCCATATGTTGTCACTGTTGTATTCAGGTCTGGGGCATATCAGTTGGCTACATTAGAAGGAGAACCGCTCACAGATCCAATCAACAGCATGCACCTCAAACGGTTTTATACCTAAGTTGTACAGAGCATCAAGCTCCCCTACATACCAGAAAATAGTAAAAACATTCAGAAAAATGTCCTAAAGAAAATACAAAAACATTCAAAAAAAAAAAAAGTAAAGAAAAATCATGCATCCAAACGGTGAACAACCACTCCGGTGGCACCTTGGGTAAGTACGATGGTGAAAACCTGGCAAATAGGCGCCACTCGTAAAGGCTATGGCTCCATTGTCTTTCAGACTTGTTGCGATCACATCCACTTCATACATGCATCCATCCATCCAAAACCATGGCTTGTTATTTCTCTGCAATTATGATAGTACTCCATACATCTTGTATCCCACTTTTTCATAGTCATGTCTAAAACTGGGGGCAATGCCTTTAAACTATTGATGGAAGTGGATTCTACATTGTCTTATGATTCATTAAGTTCTTCATTCAAACAATCATCAAAATACCAAAAACATTCAAAAATGTCTCAACACAAAATCCAAAAAACATTCAAAACAATTCAAAATCCAAAAACATTGACAAAACATCGAAAATCACACAAAAACATGGCAACACCTTGTACATACTCATCCATGCAGATACCAAAACAAGCATTGACAAAATACTCACACAATGACCATTTACCAATCGACCACACAATCCACATTAACACTCAAAAACTGTCTTCAACTAGGATGCATCCTTCCTTACCAAAACAAAGACAAAAGTGACGTTTTCTTTGACAAGAAAATTATGTTAAGCTATCAAATACTTGGTTGATTTGTGAGTACAATCATTCGTTTATCTGTATCAGGATCTTTCAGCATTGTTTTGTATCGTTTGCGCATTATTTCCGATGAAGTTCTGGGGCATGTGCTAATGGTGTCTACGTGGGAAGTTCACCAAGCTACGTAATCTTATGCAAAATGCAGTCATAGATCACTACGGCTTGCTGACTACAGCGTATACCTCGACCATATGGGCATGAACCATTACCAAGGATCCATATTCTTTATTCTTTATGTATATACTGTTTGTTTGCAGGTACAATGCTCTTCCTTTGGTTCCTCCTACCTCATCCAAACTAGATAAAGGTTTTTATCTCTTAGTACGGTATGCACTTGTCTCAGGATATGATCAGCCTAAGATCAAGGAGGACGATCCAAGTCATGCATGAACAAAGATAATCCTTGTCTGTTCCGCAAGCAATACTCTAGTCGACTTGACCCTTATATCAAGTCGTTTGTATTAATTTGCTATATAAAATCCATGTAAGGAATACTCAGGTCATCTTGAATCATTATGTCAAGATGCTTGTATTCTCTTCCAACATTTTAAAGCTCAATGATGAAAATAGAGCACTATGGATCGTCATTTCATCTCATCTGTTTATATCTTGCATTCCGTTGCATATCACCCATTCATTCATTCATATGTAGGTTTTATATGCAAAAGTGACCATTAAAAACTGGTCTTGGATACAATCACGACCGAGTACTCTGATACATCATCAATGCATCATGCAAAGTCTCAAAAACCTTGCATTCCTCATGGTCATTTTAATTGCATCTTGCATTAAGTACATTCACATCATTTTAACTTAACATTGCATATAGTTCTTTTTTGACATTAGTTTTCATTAAATCATTTGCATCATTGCATCAATCATAAATAATTAGATTCATTCATGGGATCAAATTGTCTTTGATTGTTTTAAATCATTTAATAGGCATTCATATAGTGTCGATTATCCATCATCATTTTATTATCCTTTATTATTTATTATGGTATACATTCATTTATCCATTTAGTGAAAAAGTGCATTCATTCATCCATTAAACTAAGTATCTTATTATACTCATTTTAGGATTCATTCACATTGCATTCATTATCATCTTTTTTGCATTAAGGTGCAGTTATTAAACCCATAAGTTATAATATCATCACATTATCATTTTTTTTACTTAAGCATATTAAAATCATAAAAATCCACTTGTTTATAAAAAATTGGTTCATAACATTTTATATCCATTATATATAGGCATTCATTTAAACATTATCATATAAACATTTGTACTTTACATTTTGTTTATCCATATTTATTCATTTAAAAACATCTAGATGCATATCCATACATAACATCATTCATTCGACCATTGCATTAACATCATCACATAAATCATCTCATCAATATATCAAAATAGGAAACACCAAAATCTTGTTCGTAAATTATCATAAGCATACATCATCATCATGGCATTACATACATAAAAGCATTACATCAAAAATAAAAAATCATACATATATTAACCTGCATT
Source organism: Cryptomeria japonica (assembly GCF_030272615.1). Classification (NCBI taxonomy): domain Eukaryota; kingdom Viridiplantae; phylum Streptophyta; class Pinopsida; order Cupressales; family Cupressaceae; genus Cryptomeria; species Cryptomeria japonica. The sequence continues at coordinate 505,241,657 of NC_081410.1, forward strand.
CATATGTCAGTATCCAACATCATAAATCATCATAAAAACATGCATATAAGAAACATCTCATCAATGCATACATATACACATATCCATCTAAATAAATTCATCATCCTGCATAAACATCCATACATAATCAAATGCATATCATCAAAATATGGGATCTCCTCATATATCTCATCTCATATATCAGAGTACAATGAAGTCTACAAAATCGGCTACCAAGAGCCATCCAAGATACAGTCCAAAAAATAAACAATGATACAAATACATCTATGCATGAATGCTCTCTCAAATGCCACTCTGGCCCGATGTTGTCCCAACACCTCCCCCTGCTCCACCACTGGTGTCTGCACCACCTGATCCATCTCTCTGTGGAGGCCTCATCGAACCACCACTCCCTCTTGCATCCCCTGATCTCTCCCGCCTCAAAGGACCCATCACTCCCCCACTGCTCTGCATCCTCTGCGATCGCTCTGATCTAGTCTGCCGCATCTGAGTATAACTGAGAGCTCGCTGACTAACTGGCACCACCTGCTCATATAAACCCCACCAGTACTCTATCTCAGCCTGTGCTCATCCAAACTGCCTCATCACCTCCCCTGTAGGCCACTGTGCTCCTACTCCAACCCGGACTCTCTCCTGCAGCTCTACCAATCTCTCCACTGCAGTATCTCTCTCCCGCAGCACCACCGTCAGCTCTGACTCCCATGCAAATAACTGCACATCCCTAGCTGCCACCTCCGCCTCCAAATCCTCTATCCGTGTCTGCAAGCGTACTATGATGTGATCCCGCAGATCTCTAATGGGTCCCTCCCTGGTGTCCATAGCTGCCTCCCCTACACCTCCCTCTCCAGTAGTCCCCTCCCCTCTGTCCATCGGGATCTCCCTCTCCATCCCCCTCCCACTCAGCTGAACTCCTCTCGGTATCAATGGTCCCTGTGATATCTGTAAAGGCAGTCCACCTCTCCCTCTTCGCTGACTCCGCATCCCCAATCCTCCTCCACCTCCTCCTCCATCTCCTCCACCTCCTCCACCTCCACCTCCTCCTCCTCCATCTCCTCGACCTCCTGCCCTCCTCCATCTCCGTCCCCTCTCATCCTCAAAAGCTGGGATCGGCTCTGCTGGATCCGATATCCGTGGGATGGGGTGCGCCGCCCGGTACTGCGTGTACTCATCTGTCACCCCTGCATCAACGACCCTCGGTCGTATGTCCCATGGCCTCGCCTGCAGTGTCTGGAACTCTGCCAGTGCCTGATCATACGGTAGCACTGGACCCCATGCATACCTCTCTCGAATAACCCGCGCATACTCTCCAAATCCGCTAGGCAGTCCCTGCTGCCATCCGAACTGCCTCATCACTCTCCCGGGCACCTGTCTCTCCACATGGTAGGAGGTCCTCCCAATGAGGAATCGAGTCATAAACACATAAGGCAGTGCCTTTGCGTCATCATCCCAGGGCTCACACTCCAAGTATGGCCGCCATATCACTGCATCCAGGTCATCTAATGCCCACCGCCACCACTCTAACTTCCCTAGGTGGGGCTGACTCATCATGCCGCTATACATGAACATATATGGCTGGTCTACGGCACAGAATCTAAGACTCACCGGTCGAGTCACTGGTAGATGCTCCCAAGCCCAAATATGTAGCAGCGTCATGCCCACTGCTAAGGAACCCCTCCCCCGGTACACTACCTCATGGAGCTCCTGATACATGTGCGCCAGCACGCACGACCCCCATGCAAATCGGGTCCCCTCGGTCATCATCATCTCGATAACCTGTCCCCATCCCACCGCCAAACCATGTGAACGCCTGTCTGGACACATCAGTCCTCCCACAATACCTGACAAAACTGCTGGTAGAGGCTCATATAATGCTGCTATATCCTCCCAAGCAATGGAGCCATCATCAATATATACATCCTCATCAAAAATCCTCTGCACTGCCACAGTCCCCCAAGATCTATCGTATGTGACCAGCTCTCCTCGAATCGAAATCCGCAGGATGCACCACACGTCCTCTAAGGTCACGGTCATCTCCCCCTGTGCCAAATGGAAGGTGCACGTCTCACTGTGCCACCGCTCTGCTAGTGCTGTGATCAATCTGTGATTCATATGAATCACGGGCATGTGCATCACCTCGTATAAACCAGTCGCGGCAATACAGTCTATCTCCGCCTGTGTCAATCGATCCCGCAACCCCTGTGTCACAGGATGGCGCTCACGTAACTGCAACACGCACAGATCCTCCTGCACATGGACATTCATCAATCACCATCAGTTGTTTTGTTTTCAAACTTTCTTAAGTTTAAACCTAGACTATCAACAGATAATTTGATCAAGTATCTTCGGGTCTCAACAGGTAAGCAATCATGGCCACCTAGACTTCAACAGGCATTTATCCTAACAAATGACCTAAGTCTCATAAGGTTTCTATGGTTCAAAACAACTCTCACTTCACCTCGCCATCCATCAATCATTAGCATCGGGAGATTTTTTCTTCATCCAAACTGGGGCATCTTTTTATCCTAAGACAAAAGCGCTATTTTACCATCAACAACGCTAGTTTCCTAACAATAGCGCTACAACCCTAACAACAACACTCAATAAGCTATACAAAAGTGCTAAACCTTGCATACAATAGCGCTAATGCAGAGCAAAAGCACTCAAACAAGGGGACAATAGCGTTATTGCGGCATAATAGCGCTAGTTTATGGAGCAAAAGCGCCAAAACCATAGTTCCAGCGCTCTTGCTCTGATTTGACTTGGACTCAGCTAAAAACCTATCAACAATGTACAAAAAATCAGTTTTCAAATTTGCGTACCGCTGGTCCGTAGTCATCTGGGCACTGGAACCGTCGGACTCACTCGAATCTGTGCTCGGTGATCGGAATCGGCATTCTAGCTGTTGCTCGCTCCTCCAAACGTCACTATCAGAGCTCTCGTTTTCAACTGGTCGTGGTCACAAATGATCTTGTTTTCACCCCTTTCACCCCATTTATACCCTTCGCCAACACCATAACTTCTCCCCGCTCACCGCCGTGGTCCCCGTGAACTTCCCGTGCCCCCCATTTCTCCTTGTTATCCCCGATTTCTTCTATTTTTCACCAGTATAACTAACTCCTTCTCTTCTACCAACCTGCCAATTTTCATTCTTTTTCGAGAGCTTGCCCGATTTTTTGAAATTTTCGGCCCATCTCTCGAGGGGGCATACCACCCATTAAATTTACATTTTATGGGGCATTTCTTCACACCAAGTTTTCTTTCTTTGAAACGACGCGATAAACCGCACCGTCTCAAAGAGGGGCAAATGTAGTCACACAAATCTGTCCAGCTTAATTAAATAAATATTCGCTATTTATTTGATTAAAAATCCACTAGCCATTAGTTAATTAAATTAATATTTAATTAATTTATTCCCAAACATTCTTCTATTAATTAAATAAATTATTCAATTTATTTTAATTAATTCATTAAATCAAATTCAAATCTAGTAAATAAATAAAATCTATTTATTTAATGAAATCCCCTTTTCCTCTTTTAAATAAATTAAATAAAAATATTTATTTAAATCATTATCCCCACCCCACTTGCATTTTCCTACAAATGCAACTTGCACACATTTATTGAAATAAATGAATTTTTATTTTAATAAAATCCTATTTTCCTTCACCCACCAAATCCACTTGCAAAAATCTAATCCCCTTCTAGATTCTTCTAACCCCTTCCAAATTAGCCTAATCCATCCCCTAATTATTGTCACATTCCTAAGCAAAATGGAGTCACTTCTCAAAGACTCCAAAGTCTTTGAAAAGCATTTAATGCTTTGTGTGTTCAACAAATTAACCCCCAAAGTCTTCCAAGACCACTAATGGCTCTTACATGACCATTTATGGCTCTTACATAACCATTTATGGTTATTTCAAACTTGTCTCCCCAAACATTTATTGTCTTGACCATATTCATCCATTTCACATTTGCACAAGAGTTTATCCATTGAATAAAGAGTTTATTCATTCAACCAACCTTGACTTTAACTCCCAAGGTCATATCAAGCATTTAATGCTTATTCCCTCCCCTCTCAACCTATCTCACATTGACACTTGTCATCCTGGGATTGGGTTGAAAGCCATCACATGGATTTGAAATCATTCAATCCTGACCCTTGTTGAAATTACTCAATCTCAACCATCCATTGCTCCATTTTTCCTATAAATAGAGCCCATTTCTTCATAATCCAGATCTTGAAAACTTGTATGCATTTAACCTATAGGCATTTTAAGAGAGCATTTAGCATAGCAAACTAATATCTTTGTTATTTTAGTTAAAATCAATCATTTTAATATCATCTAGTATTTTAGCTTTTTATTTCACATTTGGAGCACAATACTACAATCTCAATCCTCCATAAGCATCCATAGTGCAAAAAGTTGCTGAGAGCTACACTATTTTGGAACTTGGAGAGGAGAGGAACAAGGGAGAAAGAGCTAAGAGCATGTTAAGAGGTATTTGGAGATGCCTCGTCATATTTGCTTCTTTAGTTAGATATGCTTTCATGTTTTTAGTGTCTCTCTTGGTATGCCTATTTAGATTAGTTCTTTGATTGACTAACACTAACAGTTTCTTGTCTTGTGTGTGTTTGTTTCTCTTAGACTAACCTTGTCCATTTTGCAGGACATCAGTTATAATAAAGAATATTAATGGTATAGCATGATTCACAGTTTATTATGACATATATGACATACCTTAACATACGTGACATTGTTATGTTGGATAAACCATTCATAACCTTCAAGTTCACCAACAACAATACAGCAGAGAGAAGAGTTGCCTACGAGCCTTCGTAAAGGGCCTCAGATGCCTTCTCAAGTAGAGGGACATCATGAACAACATCAAGGTCATCTTCATCATCATGATCAGTTGCGCGAGTACTAAATGAGTCATGGATCAATGTATTTGTACCATCATCTTCAATTGTGTTTTCTGGCTCATGATCGTCATCTTCCATGGGATCTATCTTCAGCTTCGATATTCACACCTCCATGTTCGTCCACTTCGAAAACCATATTCTCAGGGTTGTGTTGATCCATACCATGTGCTCCAGGGTGCTCGACCTATATAAAATTGATAAACATAAATAAACCGTGATCATGATCTCATCATCACATGATTTATTATGTATATAAATTGTCGCCACGATATAATGAAAAAATTACCAATTGATGATAATCATGTCCACCTTCAATGTGACCATGCAGCCTACAATGTTTCTTCATTGTTTTGATTAGAAGTCTTCTAGTCTTTAACCCCTTACAAATTTTGCATGGACAATAGCATTTTCCATCACCTTTTCTTTTCAAGTTAGACCACAATCTAGCAATTGTCTCCTTATTTTGTTGTTCGTTGATATTGTCTGACATGGTCTTTCTTCATAGGCAAGAAAATAGAAATTATCATCATTGAACAGAGCATCTTGTTGAATTTATATTTCTAGTTTGCTTATGGTACATCACACAACATGGAAAACAAGAAATACTCAATAAATAACAGGATTCATTGATCTAGTATTATCACAATCTGCACTTGGCCTTCAATATTTTCTCCTCCTAACACTATTTATCCATTACCTGTCAAGTACAGAACTCTAAAACTCGTGGCTATTAAAATACATAAGACAACATTGTAGCATCTTATAATCATTTGTTATAAAACCAAAGCACTTGGGAGTGATTCTTTTGTTTGTCACAATCAAGGAAAACGGTGTCTACTGGAGCCTTGAATAACTGACTAGAAAGATTTTTAATTCCTTTTCTTTTTCCTTCTGATTTTTTCACTGTCACTTCCATCCTCCAAGTCATATGCCCTCGACCTTTTCTTTCTTCTTCTTTTTTCATGCTCATAGTCATGCTTTGAATTATTTTTCTTTCTTGGTGACTCCTTACTACTCTCACTTTCAGTTTCACTCTCAGAATCTGAGTCTGATGTATCAGAATCTGACGAACCTGATGAACTAGAAGAATCGTCATTAGAGGTAGATTCATCTAACACATGAATAGACTTTTGTTGTTGCATTACAAGCCTTGACATATTCTTCAAATACTCACGTAAACTCTCAGTGATACCACCAAGACCAATAGAAGTAAAGAAATTGATAGCAAACCGTGAATTTTTGGGATTGTCCTTTGGAGAAATTGAATCAAAAGACTCTTGCATTGTTGGATCATTCAACCTTTCATTACGCAACAATATACCAAGCTGCTATGCCAGCTCCTGCAAGAGAAGCTTGGTATAAAAATACGAGAAGAGGAAGTAGTATCTTCCTCTGTCAAACGTATATAAGCAAGACAATGCCGTGGAAGAGCATCTGTGCCAAGTAAGTGAGCCAAAAACTTTGCAACATTACGCAATTTATTTGTTTCCAGTCTGTGTATCATAGAATATTGTTGTACAAAACACTTATCAAAAAATTCCTCATAAATTTTATTGATCATACAAAATCTTTGCCCAAGAAGACCATAATAACGAAGGTATGTTCTCTCTTGACCAGGTTCAAGCTCGATCTTTAGTAGCTTATGACCAGCTTCCTCAAAATCAACACTTGACATGATTGTCAAATAAATTGAACGTCTTAAATTGACCAAGTTTGTCTCTGTCTCATCCTGTATTCTTAGTGCTTCCTCGCCTTCCTCTTCATCATCATCATCATCATCATCTGAATCATCACCTGAATCATTCTCCCCTTCTGCTTCATCTGAAGAACCATCTCCAAGGATATCTTTCTTCAGTTTTTCATAGGTTGCCTCATGCTCTAAGAAATCAGGATCTGGCTTGAAAACATCCAAACCAGCTTCTTGATCAAGTTCATCTTCTAGGAAAACTTCATGTGTTAACTGATCTGAATGCACAGCTGGATGACCCTCGAACTTAGCTTTGTGAATTGCAAAAAGGCCTTCAATTAAAAACTGTACTCGTTTGTCAATTTCCCCCTCATGGAGAATGCCTCTAAATCTTTCAAAAATCCCATAGAGACCTTTGGGTGAAAGGTCTTGCAACAAAGAACCACATTCTTTCATGAACCCAACAACAACCTCTACATTGTCATCTGTGGGGTTCTCTAGTAAAAGGGTGAGAAGTTCCAAGGCAATGATCTCATGTGCAACTTGTTGATTCACTAAATGAGCTATGAATTTGGTTGCTTCTATCAACATGTGCTTATCATTGCGTTTGTATGCCCTCTTAAGCTGCAAAATAATTCTTCGCAAAAGCAGATTGCCAACTTTAAGAAATTTTGTATTTACCACAACAACCAACGCAGCAAAAACATCTGTAAATCCAGGGGATGCCATTTGGGATTTCATACAAGACCTACAAAATAGACCCCTCCCACGGATGAGATTCTCTACAAACAACTCTGGAATGATGTTCTCGATGTTAGATGCATTTACCTTGTTTACTAACCCATTGATACTCTTCCGAAGGGCATCCCATGTCATGCGCTGGTATTCCACACTGCTCTTGTCTTCCACATCTTTCATCATTTGAGCCAGCTTAAATGGGGGAATGTAAACACCCCCACTTCTTCCAACACCCTTCTCAACTCCTCTTACAACACCTTCGCCATTCCCATTCTAAGATGGAGCAGACACAACACCAGAAGTTTTCACTTCCACTGCCTCTCTGTCCCTCTTGTTTCCAGAAGCCCCTTTACCACTTAATTCGTGCTTATTTATGTACATAAACCCATCAGGAAGCATGAGTTTTTGCATATAAGCTCGCCCAAAAAATTTACAGTTATTTTTCATCAAGATTCCCTCAGGAGCTAGCAGATCCCGCTTCCATACTTTAATTCTATTTTCTCAAAGGACAATCCTAAAAATCCATGCATTGCAAACAACTTTTTACACCTTTGTTGGTTGTGGTGGCGTCACAAAGAGTTTACATCAATAAATGAAGAACATGCCAATGCTTTTAATGCAGCAGTATAAGTCTATCTCTTATTCAATATCTCTAGTGAAACCCCCATGATCTTTTGTTGGAGTAGAATTTGTTATATTCTAGAAAGGGTCTTGTCCTTTGTTGATGTGATATTCATCTACCTCGAGAAATAACGGTTCTTTTCTCCAACAAGAAGTGGAACTAAATGAAGATCTAGCACTATGAAATGAATCCTCAAAAGGATTACTATAGTTAGTTTTGGTAGATAATGATCTAGGTAAAATACTAATGTGGCTTTAGGAAACATTATGTACTAGCTTAGCATACTCTAACAACTTTGGTGCAACATGCTACATCCAATTAAGTATCCATCGGTATCTCTATTGTGTTTATGGATTGGGATTCAATGTACTCTTTTTATACACATATTTTACTTTCAACTGAGGAGGTTTGTATGTACTTACTTGTCTTTCGATTGTATTCCTATTTCAAGAATTTCTTCTATCAACAAATCATTTGTTGTAAGTTGTACAAGTGGAAGCTTGAACATGCCTTCCATGCTAGCCTTGTTGATACGTTCAACACCATCTTGTGCAACAAATCTTTAGAACTCCACTATTTCATTGAAGAGTGAGTAGTAGGGACAATCTAGGACACTTACAGAGGTTTTGCAAGAGAGATAAATAGACCTAAATATTATGGCTTAATAATTATCAATAGGTAAACAGATAAGAAACTCTCAATATCAAAATGACTTTCTCAATTGTCTTTACTAGAAATGGATAGATTTGCTAATAATGGCTCTATGATTGTATGTCAACTTTAGACTCAATCCAAGAAGAGCTAGAACTAATATGCGATATCTAGATTTATGATCTCTATAATATAACAATCCCATAATTATGTTTCCATGCATCTATACCACAACACAAACATCATGCTAGTGTTCAGCCATAGCAATTGATATCCTAATTATAGAATGTGAAATATGCACATAACTATGAATAAAGATTAAGAAAAACAAAGAAAGATGCTTATTGCAAACATAAAAGACTAATGGACAAGAATTGAATTCATTGTAGATAGTTTTGAATATCAAATTCACTTATGTGTGCATTTACTAACTCGTGTACTTGTGGCCAACCATTTATCTCTTTCATAAATTAAACACTTATTAATAACATTAAATGGTTGAGTAATTATGTTTTAGTTGAAATTGAAAATAAAATATTTTATTTCAAGACAACTCACACTATTCCCTATCATATTTTAGACTCTCGGTTTTGTTAGTAGTGGTTTGATGTCTTTGGAGCTGATCATTGCATTTCTTTAGTTACGTTTGCCAACGTACTCCCAGCCTGTGCCAAAATGGGAGCTTTGGAACAGGGTATGGACATCTATCAAAGCATAAAAGATAGAGGAATTTTGTCAGATGTAGTTGCAACTGCACAAAATGGATTTGTTGAGAAGGCTTTAGAAACTTTCAAGCAAATGCAATCGGCAGGTGTAAAGCCAAATTCCATGACCATTGCTACTATCCTCCCTGCCTGTGCCAAAATGGGAGATTTGGAATAGGGTATGGACATTCATCGAAGCATAAAGGATAGAGAAATTTTGTCAGATGTTGTAGTTGTAACTGCCCTGGTAGACATGTATGCAAAATGTGGAAGCATAGACAAGGCATGTGAACTGTTTGATAGAATGCCTGAAAGAAATGTTGTCTCGTGGACTGCAACGATTACTAGATATGCACAAAATGGATTTGTCGAAAAGGCTTTAGACACTTTCAAGCAAATGAAATTGGAAGGCATAAAGCCAAATTCCACAACCTTTGCCAGCATCCTCCCTGCCTGTGCAAAAATGGGAGCTTTGGAACAGGGTATGGACATCCATCAAAGCATAATGGATAGAGGAATTTTTTTAGGTGTTGTACTTGCAAATGCCCTGCTTGACATGAATGCAAAATGTGGAAACATGGACAAGGCTCGTAAATTATTTGATACGATGCCGCAAAGAGATGTGATCTCATGTGAACAATCAACACGCGCGTATACGGGAGGAAGGGATTGCTAGTACAAAATTGAACGCTCACTCCTCAATCACAGTTCTATGGTTTTACAAGATTAAACTCGGACAATTAACCACCACATGTATATTTTTTGCAACATGAAATTAAAAACTAGGGCAATTTGAATCTACCTCTTGCACGGGATTGCCTTCGATGCGAGTTTGATGTTCTTGGGGGTTGAAGTCGCCACGGACGCCTACGCGGGATTGCAATTCACAAATGAATTCCCCACCTCTTTTTTATTTTGTAATGGTCGTTGTCATCGGAATTACGACGAACTCGAGCACTTTTTTGAAAAAAATAAAAAAAATATCATTGCTAATGCATTCTTCGTCGAAACCAAATGGGAAATTTTCGTCGGAATTACGACGAATGCGGGCATTTTTTCAAAAAAAAATAAAATTTGGCCACAATATACCTTCTCCGTCGGAAACCTCAGTCGAAAATCTAGTCCAAATATATTAGTGACTAGTACCAGTTGATGACGCTTTTCCTGATGAGAATCTTTTTGCCATTTCAACAAAAAGATTGTGGTTTGTAGATATAGCAAACTATCTTGTCACGTGTCGATTTCCACCACATTTCTCTCTGAGGGAACTTCAGAAGCTGGTTGGACTCAGTGGTCAGTATACATGGATCGATGGATTGCTCTTATGCACATGGATTGACATGTCATGCATCAATGTGTGCCCGAAGATGATGTCTTTGACATACTTCATGCATACCATACAGAACCTTGTGGAGGACATTTTGTTGCTCAAAGGACCACCAACAAAATCCTAACCACATGATACTATTCCAACCGACCATCCATAAATACTACAAGAAGTACGTGCAACATTGTGACAAGTGTCAGCGCATGGGCCTGTTAGAGTAAAAGGTATTAGTTTACTTAATTAATTAAATCATATTGATTTAATAATTAAGTCACCTTTTTCTCTATTTCACTTAAGCTAAATTTAGGAACCTAAACTTAGGAATATTAATAATTAATTTATTATTAATTGCTTTTAGGGTTTTCCCTTTTTAGGTTTGATCTCTTTTTACAAGGATTGATCCCTTTTGTAATTCATTGTCTGATTATCATTATTGTATTATTTTGCTCTAGATTTTCAAAGCAATCTTTGTGTTTTGTGATTCTTCCATTGTTGTGACAGGTTATTTGCATACAGGTGTTCACTAGGTTCTGTGAGGTTGTATTTCGCAACTTTAACATGGTATCAGAGCTTCAGACCAAAGGCTTTCCTATTCTTCAGATTGGGAGATTCTACCTATGTCAAGTATTCTGTGCAATTTGGGTTGATTTGGACCTCACCGTTGAATCCAGCACGTGTCAAATAGTCAAGATTGACCTTTTGTTTGTTAATTTTTGATTCACGGGGCCTAATCTGTGAGGGTTTGAAAATTCAGTTCTTTTTGTGATCCGGGGGCACCTTTTTTTGGAGCAATTTGGGCAAAAAAGGACATCACGGTTGGCTTCCAGAGGCTAATTCAATGAATTTTGATATATAATTCGATGTACTTTGGCATCAGAGGCAAAAAAAAAATTGTTTTTTGGGTCATATGACCCTCTATACGGAACTGTGGGCGGATTTTTAAAAAAATAAAAAATAATTTTTTTAATTGTGTCGGCAGTTTAACCAGATCAGCCATCTAAGGGGAAGCAGAAGCAGAAACAGAAGCTGAAGACAGATTCAACAGGTAGTGAGAGTTCCTCCAGACCTCCACCGAAGTCTACTTCTAAACCACAATCCAACCCTAAGCAAGGTAATTCTTCTAAGTTTGGTGAGTCTTCCTCCAAGACTAAGAAGAAATCAGGTGAACCTTGTAGTTTATGTGGCAAGGAAGAACATCCAATTTCTAGGTGTTGGAAATGATTAGAGGCTTTGGAGGAGGCCATGCAGCAACATCACATCACCTCACCTCAGACACCTTCCCCACCCACAGGGAAAGGTCATGCTCTTTCTGCACGAGCATTGCCTTCAGGATCCACATGGATTCTATATTTTGGTGCTTCTCACAATATGACACACACTCGGGAGTTTGTCACTGCACTTTCCCATTGTGAGACTTCATAGATTACAGTTGGTGACTCTACACAGCTTTCCGTTATGGGTTCAGGTCTTGTTCCATTGGATGGTGGTTGTCTTCGGGAAGTACTTGTTGTTCTTGACATTTCGACGAACCTTCTTTTCATTTATCAGATTTTCCACTTTGGCATTGGTAAGACGGTTGAGTTCTCACCACATGGTGTGGTTACTAGAAACCTTCATGATTTTGATTCGGTTGTGGCTACTGGGAGTGTTGATCTTGCATCCCGCTTATACAGATTTGATGGCTTTTACACGACAGATGGTACAGTTTCATCTCTTATAGCACATGCAGACACAGTGAGCAAACTTTGGCATGAGCGTTTTGGCCATGCCAATTACATATATCTACAGCAAGATGAGTACACAGGCACTAGTGATTGGGCTCCCGCAGATTTCCTGTACGGATGGTGTTTGTCGAGGTTGTATACTTGGCAAACATCACCGGGATTCTTTTCCTATCAATGGGTCTCCACGTGCTATGGCACCCTTGGAGTTGGTACATAGTGACCTCATGTCATTTCCAACTCCTTTTTCAGGGGATAGATATGTGCTCATATTTATTGATGACTTCTCCAAACGTACATGGGTGTACTTTCTAAAGTACAAATTTGGTGTCTTTGATTCATTTCGAATCTTTAAGACACTTGTGGAGAAGCAATTTGGACTTTCTATTAGGTGGATATGGATAGATAACGAGGGGGAGTATGTGAATCAGGCCTTCAGAGATTTTTGCACTGAGCATGGTTTACAACATCAGTTTACAATTCCCTATACCCCTCAGCAGAATGGTGTTGCTGAGAGAAAGAACATAACTTTATGGGAGATTGCCAATTGTATGATTCAGTCACAATCTATGGATTCTTCTTTTTGGGTTGAGGCAGTCAATTGTGTCACTTATATTCAGAATTGGATGCCTCATAAGGCATTACGACATATGACTCTTGAGGAGGCTTGGACCCATGTCAAGCCCGATGTTTCTACATTTTGAGTATTTGGTTGTGAGGCTTGGGCATTTATTTTTGATGCTCAGCGAAAATTCATGGAGAGGAAGAGTCAACCACTCATATTTGTTGGCTATTGTGAGGATGTGAAGGTCTACATGTTGTTTGATCATGAATCTAGAGAGGTCTTGTTTCGACAGGATGTCCAATTTGATGAGCGCTTCACTCCGCTAGATTCTCCTTCACTCGCTTCTCCCTCACTACCTACTCCTCCCTTGTCATCTCTTGAGGATTGTTTATCTCTTCAGGATGATGCAGATGTTGATCCACCACCCCCACCACCACCAAATCCACATCTTTTTCCCAAATGGGCCCACTTTATTGTAGAGGCAGCTGGTTCAATGGCAGGTGAGCCTTCAGATACCCGTCGTACACGATCACATACTTCGGGTGCTAGTCTCTTGAGTCATGCCATTTCGGATGATCCTCAGAGGTTTTCAGAGGCAATAGGTCAGCCTGAGAGGGATAGGGCTATGGATGAGGAGTATTATTCTTTGATGAAGAATCATACTTGGGATCTTTGTTCTCTTCCTAAGGGAAGAAAGTTGGTTTGGTGCAAGTGGGTGTACCATACCAAGTATGTTGCAAATGGTTTGATAGATAAGTTCAAAGCACGTCTTGTTGCTAAGGGGTTTTCTCAGGTTGAGGGTATTGATTACTCCGAGACCTTTGCACATGTAGCTGAGATGAATTCTATTCGCTTTGTACTATCCCTTACAGCTTCACAGGGATGGCCAATTTTTCAGATGGATGTGAAGAGTGCTTTCTTGTATGGAGATTTACATGAGGAGATCTATATGGAGCAACCTCAGGGGTTTGTGCAGGACACTTATTTGGTTTGCAGACTGGGGCATTCATTATATGGTCTCAAACAGGCCCCTTGGGCTTGGTATGAGAAGATGGACTCTTTTTTGCTCTCCTCTCACTTTACTCATTGTCATTCTCATCCCACAATTTACATTTAGCATCTAGAGGGCGATCTTTTGATTCTTGTGCTATATGTTGATGATCTCATTATTACAGGTAGCTCATCCTCTATGATTCAGAGTGTTCAGAGAGATTTGATGGAGCAGTTTGAGATTATAGATCTCGGTCTTCTGCACTATTTCCTTGGTCTACAGGTTGTTCAGTCTTCAGATAGGATTTCCATATATCAACATAAGTATGCTCTTGACATGCTCCATAGATTTTGCATGCTTGATTGCAAGCCTGCCTCCACACCATTTTAGTCGGGTGTTGTTCTTTCCTCCACTTGCTCTACTCCTTCAATAGATTCTACATTATATAGGCAGTTGGTTGGCAGTTCGTTGTACCTGACTGTAAAGCGGAAAAATCGAACCCTTGTCGTTCTCCCCTCCCCAACTCCGAGGAGAGAGAAGGGAGAGTCACTAGGGTTGATGGTTTTCACTTAGGAGGGACTTTACATTCAAAAGAGGGGTTGAAACCCACAAGATCCAATCCCACGCAGTGCAAGATTGGATTCTATATGAGTTTCAAGGGTTGTGATAGCAAGGATACCCTCTTTTGTAAATAATGTAGATAGAAAGATTGAACTAGGAATGCATGTAGAAGCAAGAAAGATTCACTTATAAATAGAGATAGGGATATGATATGAAGCTGCGGACCTGGAATTAGCAGTAAAATGTCAAGATGGCGCTGTCCTGCAAATTTGAGCAAAAGTTGACGAGACGATGGCGCCCGGCGTGCACACGGTCCTCCGAAAAATCCGCGAAATGAAGGGGGATCTGTTCGTCTCTGCACAAGGATTCCAGATCTTCAATTTCAGCCGCGTACCTGCAACCTACACACAGAAAAGCGAAGACGATTGGGGGGTTAGGGATTAGGGGTTTGCCCTTAGGTCAAACCCCGGTTTTGGAATTAACCAAGAAATGAGAAATGCTTGTAAATGTAATGTAAAACAAGTACTAATACCTTGTTGTAAGGATGTTTGTATCCTTATATGCGAAGGTATAGATGTTGTTGTATGTTGTATGTTGTATGTTGTATGTTGTATGTTGTATGTTGTATGTTGTGATCTCCTCTTCAATGGTTGAATCCTTGTCTTGAATGCAACACTTAGCCTTGAATGGAGACTTAGAATGATCAATTGCTTGAAGGAATGCTTGAATGCTTGAATGCTTGAATGTTTGAATATCGTTTCCACGTCTTGTACACATATGTCCTTCCTCCTCCAAATGGGAGAGGAAATGTAGTTTATATACTTGCCAATTAGGGTTGAAAGACTGATTTTCCCGACCTTAGGCCGACCAGGAAATGTTATTTTCCAAATTGCAAACAAAAAGACCCGAAGTCCCATAGGAGACCGGGCCCAAAATAGGGCCAGGGACCAGGGCGCTCTGGTCCCACCTCCCGGGACAGCAGGGTGCAAGGAGGATCAGGCCAGGGTGCTGGAAAAATGCAGTTTTTGATGTCATGAGCAAGTTTCGGGGTCTCCATTCAGGTTTAGTGTTGCGTCGCCATCGTGAAGACCCAAATGCAGTCGAAATTGCAAGTGTCGCAATTTTAGGACGCTACACTAACGCATTCACGTCCTGATATTTCCTTTGCAGTTGGCCTTGTCTCTAGGTTCTCACATGATCCACATGAGAGCCATTGGCAAGCTGCCAAATGTATTTTGAGGTACATTCGGGGCACTTTACAGTATGGCATTCACTACACATCAGGGGCTCCTCACATAGTTGGGTTGGTGATGTCAATGATCGGAAGTCTACTTTTGGCTTTGTTTTTTGTCTTGGTTTTGGTCCTATCACATGGTCTTGCAAGAAGTAATCTGTTATTGCATTATCATCTACAAAAGTTGAGTATCGAGCAACGATGTTAGCCAACCAGGAGATTTTATGGCTTCAACAGTTGTTGATAGAGTTCAATTTTTCTCTTGATAGTCCCACACTTCTTTGGTGCGACAATCAGAGTTTTATACACATTTCTCGCAATCTAGTGGAGCATCAGTGGACGAAGCACATTGAGATCCACATGCACTTCATCAAGAAATTGATTCAGGATGGTTCACTCACCTTGGAGTACATTCCTACAAAGGAGCAGGTTGCTAACATCTTCACGAAACCTTTGACATTGTCACGCTATCTTTAGTTGCGCTCTATGCTTGGGGTGTAGGAAGTTGTCCTTGGGGTGTCTTTGTGAGGCCTTCCTTCCTTCATGTTTTTTTTAGCATGCTTTCATCTCTTTTAGGAGAGAAGTTTTTTCCCACTGGGTTTTTTCTTTTTTCTCCATTTTACAGAGATTTCGTTGTACTTGGGTACCTCATTAGGCCTTGTTGTCGAGACCCATTTTGGCTTTCATGCATCTAGTCCTTAGTTGTTTTTAGCTTCTCCCTGACTTCATCTTAAGGGGGGGTGTTAGAGTAAAAGGTATTAGTTTACTTAATTAATTAAGTCATATTGATTTAATAATTAAGTCACCTTTTTCTTTATTTCACTTAAGCTAAATTTAGGAAGCTAAACTTAGGAATATTAATAATTTATATATTATTAATTATTAATTGCTTTTAGGGTTTTCCCTTTTTAGGTTTGATCTCCTTTTATAAGGATTGATCCCTTTTGTAATTCATTATCTCATTATCATTATTGTATTCTTTTGCTCTAGGTTTTCAAAGCAATCTTTGTGATTTGTGAATTTTTCATTATCGTGACATCTTATTTGCATACAGGTGTTCATTGGGTTCTGTGAGGTTGTATTTCACAACTTTAACATGGCCATCTTACATGCTCAGATGAGATGCCTCTACATCCCCAGATTTTCATTGAACATTTTGAGAAATGGAGGCTTGATTTTGTAGGACCTATCAACCAACTGTCATGGAACAAGGAGTATATTCTTGTATGTACAGATTATGTAACCGAGTGGGTTGAAGTGGTTGCTCTGAAACATGCAAGGGAAACAAAGGTAGATGACTTCCTCTATTATGAGATCTTTACAATATTTTTTGTTCCACGAGAGATAGTCACAGATCAAGGACCTCAATTCACATTTGAGCTCATTTATGTCTTGGTGCGTGAGTATGAAATTCGACATCACAAGTCCTCGTCGTATCATCCACAAGCTAATGGGTAGGTTGAAGTTACCAATAAAGATTAAAAATATTCTTACCAAGCCAGTTGCTCTTCATAACTACGATTGGGCCAGATGACTCTCTGAAGCTGTGTAGGCCTATTGTACAACATGGAAGACCACTTGTGGTCTAACTCCTTTATGAACCTGTTTATGGTAAAAAAATTGTTCTTCCTATTGAGTTTGAGGTGAGAACTCTTCATACTGCACTCCAACTAGGTATGCATCTTTATGATGCACAGAGAGAGAATATTTCTCAACCGCACTCCTTAGATGAATTAAACTAGGAAGCTCTTTTTCATGCAAAGACAATTCAAAAATAGCATGCTCTTTTGCATGATCGCTTCATCCGATAGCGATCCTTTCAACCAAGTGATTGGGCAATCTTGTATGATTCCCGCTTCCAAGATTTTAAAGGAAAGTTTCACACTTGGTGGCTTGGACCTTATGAGATTGAGGTTGTCTGTGACAATGGTGTTGTTAAGCTTCGCACTGTAGATTCCAATCGTATGGCCCTCATCGTCAATGGTCACCATTCGAAGCTATACAAGCGGCCTACTTCCATGAAAGATTTTGTTTCAACTTTGTCCAAGGAACTCCATCTTCTTGATAGAGTTCTTGTCACCTCTATGAGTACTTGTTAAGTATTCATGCAAAAAAAGATCCAACAATGAAAACTTTTGGGCATTGCTGGTCAGTTACCATTTGAAAACCGAGTTTCTGACATATGGTAACTGTAAAATAAACTTGGATGTGAAAACGGGGTTCCCAACGCCTCTAGGAAGCATTGGGTTGAAAACTGAGTGATCAACGACCTACTGTCGTTAAAAATTCAAAAATTATAATAAAATAAAATAATAGCAGCCCAAGCATATATCTCAACATTGTGCGGTTGGTACTTCATGTCTTTCTTTGGGCAAGAGCCCTCTGTTTTCTTTGGGACCTGGTTTCAGTGGTTATCCGGCCTCCATGTGGCTTCCTGCATGCCCTGGTTTTCTTCTTTGGTCTCATTGCCACCCTTCTCTCTTTCTTTGTGACTTCATGTCACTTCCTTGCCAAGAACTGGTCTTCGGTCTTCCTGTACTAGCATTGCGTACCTGTCCCATCAATTCTGTCTCTTCCAGCTTGGATCGACCTGTTTTTTCTCGTGTGCTCTAGCACTCTTCACTGTTCCTATGATACTTCTTCCACATGCCTTTACCACCTTGGATGTTGTCGTCACACCTATTCCAATTTGAACATGTTGTGCGTACTACAAACACTCCCGATCTTTTCTACGTCTCCTCGTGGTCTCTTTTCGGCTATGTATCGTCCGGTTTCGGTATTTCTTTCCTTGTTTTAATTTTTGATCATATTTTTTTTAATCTTTAGTTCTTCCTCAAATGGTGACGTGCCCCATGGATAGGTCACCCTTAAGTTGTGGGAGAAGTTGGTGTGTTTTACCCTGTCTTGTCATGGTCATTATTTTCATTAGTGCTAAATAGGATACGCCTTATCTATTCATACGCTGTGCTAAACTCACCTTACCATGTGTTTTTTTGCAATGACTGCTCTTTACTCAACTATAATACCCTATAATAATTTAAAATACGTCGTTTTTTTCTGACCATCATTTTTCTGATAGAATTCATAAACCAACCGCCTTTGAGTGTTTACTAGAATTGTTTGCAATTGTGTTACTGTAGATACCTTCCATCATGGCTAAGGACCACATACTGCATTATGAGCCGGTCTCTATGGATGAGTTGAGAAACTGCAAGAACAAGGAGGTTTATGGTGAGTTTAAGAAAGCACAATGGGATGTTTATTTCAAACGACTAAGGGGATTTGATACAAAAGTGACATATGATTTAGCCATGGGTTTCCAGTGGGACAAGGTTTTTGTTTAGGGATTAGAATTTTATCTCACTATTAACATTATAGTCAAAATCACAGGGTTGTCCATGGAGGGTGAAGATTATTTTCCATCTAGTTCGACGAAAGTCACGAATTTGCAACCCGTCAGAACACAATTCCTTAAAAGGGGCAAAGCATTTAGCATGGTCCAGGGTCAAGGTACTAAATTAGACTCGTTACCAAGAATTTGGAAAGATGAAGCTAAATTTCTTATTCTATACAATACATTTGATGGGAGATTTAATTATGTCTTTGCCAAGCATTTAAAGTTGTTGTCCCATGACATAACCAGTTGATCAATGTACCCTATTTCTTGTATAATTCTCTTAAACACATGAGTAAAGTTATCCAAAGTGGTAAACGAAGTTCCTTAGCGCATCATGGTTTGATTAGGCTAATAATCATCCATCAAGTAAAACTACTTCCCTTGTAGGTGATTGGGACACATTTGTGAGTTCTACAGACCAAACTGATTATGAAAATTTTGACAGCGACAATTCCTCAAGTGAATCCTTGGACAAAGCCAAATCTAATGAAATCCATTATCCTGAGGATTTTGTTCAGTAGGAAAGCAAGGATTTGGGTATAGAGGATAGCCTTGTGCCAAAGAAGGGTCGTAAGCAAGTGACCAATGAAAATTCTAGTCCCAATATTCGAACAACCAGAGCTTCAAGTGTTAAAACCCTTAAAACTTATATGGTTGAGAAGACACCTTCCCCACCTGGCTCCAATGAGAAATTTCATCCTGGCCTTTCGTGTGACATGAAGGGTAAGAAGTTGGTAGTAGCCTTGAAATCCCCAGTATCTAAGTTGGATAGCTTGGCAGCCCTAGCTAGTCACATAGAGAGCCAACCAAAGGAAACTGGTGGACCAGAATTAGAAATTTTGTTTGAAACTCCAAAGAAAAGAGTAAAGCCACTTGGGAGTATAGACATGCTAAATGAAGAAGTGCGAAGGAAAACGAGGCCCTTGTACTGAAAAAGAAAAGTAAAATAAGTGAAATTTGTGAGGATAGTTCAATCACTGTCGAAACCCTTGTAAAAGGGTTTGAATATAAAACGGAGGGGGATGTGTCAACAAACAATGTTTAAACAGTTATTCTAGAATCTCCCTTAGAAAATGATCTGAGACCTAAAAGAAACATACCAAAAGAAAATGTGGAAGTTTCTACTATAGTGTCTTTTGTAGATTGGTCTGAACATGAAAGTAAGGGGGCTATGATAGATGAAAATGAAGAAATATTTGCAACTGAGCATGTTGTGGACAATGTGATGTCGCTCCTGTGAATCTAGGGCAAATTATAATAATCCCATATAAAGGAGTAGAAAGAGAGGATAGAAAACATGAATTTGTGATACGACCAAATAAAACATTTGTAATTCTACAGAATCTGGTTGACAGATTGAATGAAGAGAATCGTACTCTTGGGGCTCAGCTCCAAGAGACCTAAGTCCTTAATCATAATCAGGTAGTAGAGATTGACAAAATGAGAGCAAAAATTGACATAATGAGAACAAAGACTGATACCAAGAATGTGCAACATAAGCAGCATATTCAGAGTATGAAATAATTTTAGGTCAAAGAAATCACTAAAACACTCCACAAGCTATCTGGTTTGTGAAATCTTTTTTTTCTCTCTGCATGAGGACATGCAAATCCTTAAGCTAGGGGGAAAATGTTAGGGTTAGGAGAGTCATTTTTTTAGTAGTTTCTTTTTCCTTTTTACTTTCCTTACCTTGCCTTTTTGTTACCATTTGGGCTAGGAACTTTAGACATTTGATAAAATACAAACAAAAATTGAAACTATTAAGAATATCAAAATTAATAAAGTTTTTAACCATTTTCTGGTCAAAAAATAGAAAATGACCAAGAAATTGTTGAAGCAGTTGTGCAAGTGGATGGCTGTGACAAAATAAAAGTAGTTTTAAAAGTTGTTTTTGCATTTTCTTTTAAAAAGACATTTGTTAGTAACCATCAGCCATTGTTATTTTTATCAAATTATATGTGTTGTTCGGCCAATGACCATTTTTGTTTCTATTAGATTATATGGGGTTTGTTGGCCATTGGCCATAACAAACCAAAACTTGACTGTTACATTATTCAAGTATAAATATGTATCTCTCAAAGACTGATATAAGGTTTTTGATATATGAAAACATATTATCGTTTAAATTCTGCAAATTTTCTTTAGTGCTTACGTATCGTGGGTGCTTAAAGTTGGGTTAAGTTTAGCAATTGTGTTGCCTAGTGACCGAGGAGGCAAGGCCCCCTGGCTTCGCTATCAGGTGCTCTTTACTTTGATATATATGTGGTGATTTTGTGTCATGCTATTGGTATATTGGTTTTGTGTATTCTTGAGATTAAATGTAGTTTTCTCTATGGTAAGATTCATATATGTTCAATATCAATTCATTCATATAATATTATTGGTTTTTTTCTTATCCTGTACTTTGTATGTTTCATAGATTAAACACGATTTACTTCACGGTGTGGTACATGCTCATTTAAGTGTTAATTTCTTATTCTAGATTACAGTAGACAAAACTTATTTAATTCATTCTAAGCTCTGGTATTCTCTGATTCAGGTTTGCAGTAAACAAAAATTGTTTAGCTTATGTTCAGATAATTAGATATTTCTCGGTACAGTTCCTGTCATAAAATGGATAAGAAGTCTGCGTAGATAGAAGTCATTGTTTTACTAGTTGCATTGTTTCGTACCCACTTAGCTTACTATCTTTATCCCTTTGGAAGATAGCCCCAATACCTTTGGCAAAGTCTATGAGAGTCCCAGATTGACACATTTAGGTATGAACTAGGGAACCAATTCCAACTTCTCAAGGGCCAATCCAAGTCAAAATACAAGAGTGATTTTTGCCAAATTTTAATCCACAGTTTTACTCAATCAAGTGTACCATGCATGTTGAAATATTGCCACTTCATAAAATAGCTTCTAGAAGTTGGATCTATTGCGTTGTAGTATTATCCAACAGAGGACCAAACTACAGACATTTTTACCATCTTTGGATCTTGACAAATATGTAATATTTTTTAGATACTCTTGGTGTAGTTGGTAGTTTAATCATTAAAAGAGCATGCCAAAGTAAATGTCAAAATTTTAATGCATTTACACCCCATATGAGACGTATAAAAGGATTGTGTCTGGTTTTAGGAATGAAGCATCTTGTCTAAGAGTTAGGTATAGTTTTGAGCATACAAAAACCTACCTAATACATACAAAAGGACAATCCAAACAAGGCATTATGCAAGGAAATCCACACTTTGTATCGAAATATAGTACAAGGAGGGCGTGATGGATACACCCC
This sequence comes from Cryptomeria japonica, assembly GCF_030272615.1. Taxonomy (NCBI): domain Eukaryota; kingdom Viridiplantae; phylum Streptophyta; class Pinopsida; order Cupressales; family Cupressaceae; genus Cryptomeria; species Cryptomeria japonica. The sequence goes on from NC_081410.1 coordinate 505,264,056, forward strand.
CTGAAGATGTCAGCATAGCAGTAAGTTGATAGCTTAAGGAAGCTAGAAATAGGGATACACACCTTCGTCACCAAGGAGATGTCCTTTAGGCAACAATGTACATAAATCCAAGCTAAAGAAGCATGTCTCTTATAAGCAAGGAAAAGATAGTTGTAAAAGAGATATCTTGCAACAAGTATAAAGGGAATCCTTTGGAAGAAGAGGAAGAGATATTTACTCAAATACATCTACCTCCAAGAGGAGATTTTGAACAAAAATAACATCATTGACCAAAAGAAAGGAAGGAGAATAGTAATTCATACATTCCCGCTATTGCTAGGTAAGGGGATTCTTGATGAAAGATAACACACTTTTGACCCTAAGCGAGGGGTTTGTTTATAATAGATGTACATTGTCAAGTGAAGAAGAGGTTGTACTTAAGGATACACACGTCTTTCATAAGAGAGAATCCTCGAGCAAACAAACAACTTCACACAAGGAATGACATCATATTATAAGAAAACAACACTCGTCATAGGAAAAGTGGATCCTTAGAAAGGATAGGAGATAGAAAATATAATCCATGCCTCCCAAGGACAGGGACACAGAGAATGATTACACTCCCTCCAAAGAGAGATTGTACATAAAAGATATACCACTTCAAACAAATGATAGGTCTTAAGCAAGGAACACCCATGTACTCGCATGAAGGACAATTCAATGTGAGAAAGACATCAAATTATGAAAATTAAAACTCAAAATAAGAGGCAATCTTCAAAAAAGAAAGAATATAGAATATATTATCCTTTCTCCCCAAGTAAGGAGACAAGGAGTAATTATGTTGTTGTTCAAGTATGATTGGAAGATGCATCACCACATATGACAAAGAGCCCCTAATAAAGTTAAACTACTAATGCCATGGGGTGAGGAGCAACATAATAGGGTGAATGGAGTGCTAAGGCACTACCTCTTCACCAAGAAAAATTGAAAGATCGGTTGTAAGAGCTATGCAAGCTCAATCATATTGGTCTTGAACAAATTATTTAAAAGCTTTAGAATTTCTAGGAGAATGAGAATAACAATGATGAAAAAGACAATAATCATCACCTTATTTGTTCTTATTATAATATTTCATGAAAGGAAATATCACATGCTTATCATACTTCAATCTCCAAAATATTCTTGTGGCTAATTTTTCTTGATTGTCAATATAGCTAGGTCTTGTCACTTGAGATGTAGGACAAGGTGTGCTAGTGGAAGGAGAAGGATTGTTTTCTTGAGGCAAAAGAGTTGGTAAAGAAGGAGGATGATTACTTGATGTAAAAGCATGTTTTGATGGGCAATAGTTTTTGTATCTTGCAAAATACTCTTTAAGCATTCGAACCTTACGAGCATCCTCCGTAGATGTTTGAGAATTAGGGTATCCTATGCCTTCTTTAGTAAATTGTGTGGGAGGGTCTACATGGATCTTAATTCCTTGTTCATTTTTTCCAAGTCCTTGTCCTTTATAGCCTTATTTTGAAATCATATCATATCCAACTTCATATGATATTCTCAATTGTGAAGGAGAATGGCTTTCATTATAAATTTCTTAAAAATCTATAGTGTAAGGACACACAAAAGGGTCAAAGTGATAATTAGATGAAGAAGGTATATCCTTTGTAGGGAGATTTTCCTTTCTATCATCATTATTCATGTCCTCTTTGGTTGGTTGGGAAGAAGGGTCCTTATCATCTAAGGCTTCCTCTTTGCTTAATGTTATGTGAGGAGAAAGATCACGAATAAAATGCATAGCATCGTGTTTCCCACAATATGTTGATGATTAAGATAAGCCCTTATAGATTAAGGAGGATACAAAGAGATTGATAAACCAACATTTTGATCTTGTCTCCCTTGCATTAGTGTATGTGTATGAGAAGAATATGGTCTCATGTTTCTCTTCAGTGCTTTCTCTCCATTAGAGAGATCGTCGATGAGAGTATTGATTCTTTCCTTGTTCTCATGAGATACCCTAGGAGAGATACAAGTGTTAACCTTTTCAATGTCATCTCTAGGATTATCATTGTCTACAAAAGCTTTTACGTGATATACATATGTAATGCATTTTCTTAAAAATATCATCGTGAAACAACATACAACATGGAAAAAAGCTTTATCTTCACATCTAATGTTTAAAAATCGAGAAAATAAACCTCTTTTAACCAAAATAATAGCTAAATAGTGACAAGACAGAGAGGAAAGTGTCCTTTTGCTTCTATATTCAACAACCATTTTTATCAACATGTGATGAAAGTAATTAGTTACATTTACTAACCTATTGTGGTGAAGATGACTCAACAACTTGAAATGCATAGTATTAAGTAAAGAATGCCTTCCATCCCAGGTAAAAATACTTAATTATCTAAGATGCAACTACGTTTATCCACACCAAGTCAAAGAAATCCATTAAGTTATCTGAGTAGTTGAGTCAAAGGATTCATATGGATGGGAAAACCCTTCTCTTGTAGAGACAACATCTAAAGATGTTGGAAACTCTTCTCAGGTTTGTGGAAGACCAAAATTCTCATAAATGGCAACTTATGATGCTTCTACCCTTAGCCCTTTAATAATTGCTTCATTATTGCAGAGGGTTGTTGCAACTACTCTATCATCACGTTGTCATACTCTATCAACCTTATGTAGTAGTGTATCCATCCCTCTTGTTTAAAAGCTGGCAAAGACTTGTATCTAAGATAAATAAGGGTTTTTGGGCTCTCACCTAATAGGATCACAACCCATTTTTCCTTTGTTCATAGCTATTTCCTTTACCCATGACTATAATTGAGTTGTTCTCAAAGAATGACTCTACCAACACTTGCTATACCTCACTTAGTGGCTCATTTTCCCAAAAATTTCTTCAACTTTCCTAATTCTACAACTTTTTTCTATCAACTTCTAAGTTTCCCTTACCAATTCGAGTTTGTTTGTTTCTATCATGGGGAAATCAAATGATTATTATGTTTGCAACTAGTTTTCTCATGTGATAAAATGGCCAAGGTATAGACTTACCAGAGTCTTCTAAATAATCATGAGAATGACTTAAAAAAACTGGAAACAAAAAAATCGTGACAACTAACCCCCCCCCCACAACTTAAAGTTTAATTTGTCCTTAAATTAAATTTGAGGTGAGTAAGGGTATTGAGGATTGGGATTGGATATTGGATGATGATAACATGACAAGTAAATATAGAAATACACATGTGAAGTTTCCAAATTGATATAAAATCAATATTGTAATAAATGAGATAATACAAATTATATCCATGTAAGATCGAATATATTATTTGAGGCACACAAAGAGTTGGTGGTAAGCAAAGCTAAATATATGAAGAGTGAGTTTAATGCAGTTGTTGTACTTGAAGTGACTGATATGGTAGAAGTGACTAGTGTGGATGAAATTGTGAAATTAATAATAAATAGTAGACACAAAAAAACTAACAAATGCAACAAGCCAAATCTAGAATAAACATAGAGAGATGAACCTATATTTGAAACTAGGAGCAAAAGGTATCAAACATAGGTGTTGGAACCCTACTGTAAAGGTACCCAAAAATAATGAAAGTGGCCCAAAATTTAGTCAGGAAGCTTTGAAACATTATCTCCTAGAAATTCAACTCAAAGTGGTAGGACAGGGGCACCTAATGAAGCAATCTAGGGGTTTTCACTTATTCAAAGTTTGTTGCAACCTGTAATAGTTTGCTTGATGCTCTTATAACTATTTTGTAGTTAGACTAAACTTGCATGCACAAAGACAAGGGAAAATGGATGCGTTATATAGGGGCTTGCCTAAATCAAACTCCATGTTAGTGTTCTCACCTTCACAAAAGTTATGATGAGTGAAAGAATGCATATCCTAGAGAGGATAGAGGCAAATCAGATGGAGAATATTGAAATGACAATATTATCTTAGGTATGAAGGCCTCTCATGGAGTTCCAGATAAAGGTGGTGATGTAATACTCTTTAAACTAGTCTTGCAAGTGTTAATGTAATAACATGACAAAAATAGACGACAAACATGAAATCATACTTGAATGTAGAATGTTGATAAGTTGTTGCTTCTTGATTACTCGAGATTGTTTTGGTTTGGAAAGAGATTGCTAGATAGTTTGTTATCTAGACTTTGTGAATGACATAAGATGTTATTTATATAGGTATCGCAAAGTTATTTCTAAGTGTTGGTGTAATTAAGGTACTTTACCTTGGCTATTTCTCACTAGGTCCTAATTACACTTCAATTAAGCTTACTTAGGGAACTACGTAGGAGTTGTTGGAACATCTCCATTTTAGGTGGACTTATTATGTTATTGTTGCTACTTTATGCAGTGGATCCACCTTTAGTGCCTTTATCACATTATAACTTCCACCTTTTGTGGTTGCACTTTTCCACCTTTGGTGGGTGATCCACCTTTAGTAGTGTTATCACACTATCACTTTTCCACTTTAGGTGGAATAATAAATTTTTTATTTTCATCTTGTGTCATAATATTATGACACTTGTCACAATCTTATGCACTCTTATGTTCTCACCTTGGCTATATAACCAGGGGGTCTCCCATGTAATAATCAATCCAATCAATCCATTTTATATTGTATCATTTACAAGAATACAATTTATTTTTGTCACATTATAATTCTCTTATCGTTGTGCTTTCCATTAGGCCTCTATATACTAGGAGGTTGCCTTCATAGCCAATTCTTACATGGTATCAGAGTTGATAGAGTGCCATTGGTTTGCCACTAGAGAGTTTTTTTGAGCAATTTTGGAGTTTTGGATTCATGTTTTTTTTTGCTGCGGGTCGAAATAGGAGCTTGTTGGATAAACCTGAGGCTACAGTTGGATTGAATAGGTTTGAGAAAGTCAGAATCACATTTTGCTTCATCTCAATTTTACTTCAGAGGCCAAATCAAAAGCCATTTGAAGTTTGGATGTGCGATGATGATTCATACATCATAATTATGCATACAATTTTAAAACAATGATATCTCAGTCATCCAAACTCCTTTTTTTGAGCAATTGTTTTTTATTTTGGATAAAATTTCATGCTCTTCACAATGGTGCATGAGATTTTTTATTTTTGTACTTGGATTATTTAAAAAATTGCAAAATCCTTATTTTTGCAACTCTTGGGGAATTGTTAGAGCTCATATGGACTCCTTTTCATGTGCATTTTTTTTTTAAATGCATATTTTTTTCTATATTTTATAGTGGTGCTATCACTTTGTATTCACCATGATCAAAAATTTCACTTTCAAAACATAGTCTTATTTGGCCTATTTTTAGCAATTGCAAAGCTTGGATCCCAGTTTGGTATTTTGCATTAGTGATTTGAGTTTGATATAGCTTGATTGAGGTCATTGTAAACAATGAAATCAAAAGTCCACTTTGCTTTGTTTTGCAAGTGGCCATTGCAATGACACTGATAAGTATAAAGTGCCAAATCATCATTTTTTTTTTTTTTTTTTTGGGGGGAGTGGTTCTTTGATTGAGTGAATTTGGGAGGTGTGTTGTGTGCTTTGTGTCTTTCTCCTCTCTCTTGTACTCTTTTGATTTTCAGTTATGGGTTCTCCTAAATTTTCACTTTTAACTCCACATAATTATGCAACTTGGAAAGTTAATGCAAGGAGTAAACTAATGGAAAAAGACCCAAGTCATTATGTTGATGGAACTATTTTAGAACTATCATATCTTAATACAGATGTTAATTTGAAAATGGAATGGCTCATCAAAATTTATATGGCTCTTTGGACATTGAGAAAGTGTATATTATCAGATCTTATCTTTCATATTGAAAAGTGTCAGACAATCAAGGAATCTTGGAATAAAATTGGTCAATTGTATGTTCAATTTGATGATATTAGAGGATACACACTTGAAAGTGATCTCCTAAGGTTGAATCTTAAGGATTTTAATACAAACTAAGATTATGTCACTAGAGAAAATGAGCCAAGAGCACAACTCAAGGATTGTGGCATTGAAAAGAAGGATGCATAGTTGGTCTTCAATTTGTTGGGGAAGCTTCCTTCCGAGTATGCAACTTTTGTTTCTAGCTTCCAAACCCATTGGTTGACAATGGGTAGTGCCTACACTACACCATCATTTGATTCAATCATAGTTTTGTTAATGCTTGAACAAGCAAAGTTGAACACAATGAGTATTCTCAATTCGTCCAAGTCACGTGATTTGGTGGCCAATCAAGGAAATCAAGGAAATCAAGGAAAATGTTCCAATAAGAAGCATAAGCAATCAAACCCAATTCCATAGAAGGATAGAGCACAATCTTCCTCTCCTCGACAAATAACTTCTACATCCTCTCCTAAGTAGAATTCATCTAAGAAGGAGAAGCTTACTTGTGCATATTGCAAGAAGCTAGGACGTGATGAACAACATTTTTATGAGAAGGATATTGATGAATTGAAGCATCTTCTTGAGAAGAATAGAGTTAGTTTTCCTTCTAGAATGTCTACTTCAAATTCTTCTTCCAAATAACAAGAATTTCATAAGGGAAAAAGCCACACTTTTGGGACAAGTAAAGGACAAGCTCTTTTTTCCACTATGAGATGTGATTTAGGGAGATGAATTCTAGACTTGGGAGCTTCTCATCATATGGAATCTTCACAATCTATGTTATCTTCATTTGATCCTTGCAACATGTCACTAATTTTGATGGGCAATCATACATATATGAATATAATTGGGAAAGGATCTATTGTTATTGGGGATGACACCTTCTACGATGTGTTGTGTGTACCTCACTTGACAGAAAATTTCCCTTCCATCTATCAAATCACTCATGGTGCAACAAGGAAGACTATGGATTTCACTTTGATTCACTTATCATCAGAGACTTGGATAGTATAGCCATCATTACTACTAGGTTGGCGGATCATGCATCTTGATTATACTCCTTTTCAGACTTTGTTCATATTAATGAATTTGATTCTCTTGATGATGATCACACTTCTAGTGTGGATTTCGATATCGAGGAGAAATTTGGTTACTTGAACTTGGGTCTTCTCATATGTGATCTAATTCTTGAGCCTTTTATTTCATCCCCTCATATTGACATCTCATCTATTTTTGAACCTGATGATGCTTGTGTTGCTATAATTTTGACTTCTTGTGATTTAGTGCAGCAGGATATACATTGTCTTCCAGATGCAATTCCTTGGGATGATTACATGACAGACATTGCAGGTTTGTTTGTTGAGTCCTACAATGTAGATTTGGGAGACATCATTGATGATATTCAACATATCTTTGATGAAGGCTATCCATCTTCAGTTGCTGTGAGGGAGCACTTTTACCCTCTTGTTCATTCTCTACATGATCATTCTTTTCGAGTTTGATGTGATTGTGGATACTTATGTACAATATTTGGAGGATGTTTCTTTATATTTATACGAGACACTTGAGCCTTTGGATAATGTTCTACATTCATCTTCACTAGATCTTTTATTTTCCTTTTCAATAGTGTGACCTAGTACACCCAATTTAGAGGAGGCAACTCTAGCATCGACATGGGAATACTTGAGCTACTTTTAGAGACTCCATACATATTGAGTTTTCTTCCTACATCTTCCTTTCTAGATTGAGGAGATTTCATACATACACCTTTGTTTTTGTTTCTTCCTAAGGGGAGGAAAGTTGTTGATGTTCATGGAGCATCTTCTATATCCAACTTGGAGCATCTGCCATTGATGCACATTCTACATCGAGGGGGGGTTACTTGGTCTCTTTTCTTCTCACTTTTGGGGAGACTTTTTCCTTGCATTGGGGTTACTTGGTCTCTTTTCTTCTCTCTTTTGGGGGAGAGCTTTTCCCATTGGATTTTCTCTATTTCTTCATTTGTGAGATATTGCATTTGGATTGTTCATGGTTACCTAACATGGCCTAGTAGTTGGGACACATCTTGACTTATTGAGCATTTATGTACATTCTCCCTAACTTGCACTTAAGGGGGGGGGGGGGTGTTAGTGTAATTAAGGTATTTTACCTTGGCTATTTCTCACCTAGGTCCTAATTACTTAAGCTTACTTGGGGAACTACATAGGAGTTGTTGGAGCATCTCCACTTTAGGTGGACTTATTATGTTACCATTTCCACTTTATGTGGTGGCTCCACCTTTAGTGCCTATATCACGTTATCATATCCACCTTTGGTGGGTGATCTACCTTTAGTGGTTTTATCATACTATCACTTTTCCAGTTTAGGTGGGATGATAGCTTTTCACTTTTTGTCTCATGTCATAAGATTATGACACTTATCATGATCGTATGCACTCGTATGTTCTCACATTGGATATATAATCAAGGGGTCTCCTATGCAATAATAAATCTAGTTGATCCATTTTATATTGCATCATTGATGAGAATACAGTTTATTCTTGTCACATTATTTGTCTCTTGTTATTGTGATTTCCAATAGGCCTCTAGATCTTGGGTGGTTACTTTCATAGCCAGCTCTTACACTAAGTATAGGGCGACACAAAATGTTCAAGTGAAAACATCAAGACCAGATGTCAAAATGTAAAGGATGACACTTGCAATCCAAGCTTTTTTGAGATATTTTGGTGGAACTAAGGAGTTGGGCACCCTAGTCCTCCCAAAATCAACTCTTCAAAAGGGAAACATGCGTGTCAAGGTTTGTGATATGGGATTTGGTCCTAATTTTGGTATTTGACAATGAATTCAGTATGGGACAATGATGAAGTTTTAGAGGTAGAATGGAGCATAAATGGGCTTAAAATGATCTAGGAGAAATCATGCTAAGATATGTGCCAAAAAGAGTGTAAAATTATTAAGGTACACAATTTATGACACCACTGAACCATGACAAGAAAGACTTTCATGAAGGATACAAGTGACTTTAACACACTGTCTTAAGGACAAGACAATTTTTTAGGCCTAAGGAGAATGTTAGCAAGATATAGAGGGTTGTGAGGCACGATATACATCATTTATATACATATATATCCATTATATACCACTAAAATAGCCTTAAAAAACCTTTAATATTCTTAAATAAGCTATACACTAGTGAAATAACATAGATGAAAAGGAAAATAGTGAACATAAGATAATTACTTGTGCTATCATGAAAGGTTACAATGGAAAAATGTTATGAATAGACATTAAGAAGCTATATAAATAAGGAAAAGTGAAAGATAAGAGTGTGGAATAATATGAATTAAATATATGTGAGAATAAGGAAGTGCGAAAGACATATGTGATATGTATGAATATATATTGATGAAGAATGGTGAATGAATTATACGACACACAAAACATTAAAGTATTTGAATATATAATGTTATGGAGGTATATGTGTGTGTGTAATTTATTATAAACTAGTTTATACTTATTGCATATATAAGTCCTCCCTTTTTATTACACCACACCAAGGTTGACTACAATAACATTTATTCCCACTTTATATCATTTCAAATACATTTGAATTCACATGCTTAAGATGAACAACTATTTTTGGGTGGGAAAATCCCCTTGGAGTAGTTATGACATTAAGTCCACTCATTAATGGTGACTTGGAACATGTAGGGAGGTTGGTGGGAGTGAACAATACAAAAAATACCTAAATTTTGAAAGTTTACGGGTGTGGAGTATGGTACACTTCGTAATCCATACAACTTGTTAGGGTTTTGAGACTAGGAGCATGACATGCTTCATGCTCAAATAAAATAGACAAGGATTTCACCAACTTTGAGAGGTATATGAAGGAGCTTTTCAAAAATAAAAGATCAAGGATACTAGATAATTTATCCCACAAGGATTGCAAATAAGAACAAGTCCAAACTTTTAAACTTGATACAATAATATGGTACAAAATATAAGGGATTGAGAGTTTGGATACTTAATAATTCATGGTAAAAGTGCCATATTAGAGGTATTTTTACATCTTTGCCTCTAAAATAGTATATGAAGGAAAATTTTAGAAGTTGGGGATCAAGGATATCATGGAAATCATGCCGCAAAGGATGCCAGTAAAGGGATGATTAAAAATTTGACTTTGAAAGGTAATTTGGTATAAGGTATCAAGGGAGTTGAGGGCTTGAGGAAATGGATGTTAGTAGGGAAAAGTGTGAAACTCTTACAAGGACAAGAAAAAGAGAAGAGGTGGGGGGAAGGGATGTGAGGAAGAAAAAATCTACCATTAAGCATAATCCTTAGATATTGAAACATAAAAACTCCAAACTTAGAGTTATTTCGACCCTTGTAACTTTTGATACATGATAAGTACACGAGGGAGGATGCAAAATATCACTTGGGAAAATTTGAAGAAAGGATCTTATATTGATTATTTATGATGGGAAGAAATAAGGCTTGGTTGCATAAAGGGGTCGGGACTCGAGCAAAATTTGGCACTATTAGATTGACTCGTAACAGTTACATAACCCTATGAGATTGAATCATGTATTTGAGCTTATAAAAAACTACAATGCGGAAATCAAAGAAATAGCACAAGATTACATAAGATATACCTCTAGAAAAACCCTCACAAGGGAAAACCCAACCTCCAAAAACATCCACAATGTATAATTTATCAATAAAATTCTATATTACGCTTGTAAAGTATTCATGAATGCTTCTAAAACATCACTCTCATCCAACACATCCTCCATATGCTCAAACATAATAGGTAACCATAAAACTATACATGCCATGCCATGCTTCACATAAGCACTATTTAAGAAAGCTTAGTACAAATGCCAACCAAATGTAATCACTAAACATATGTTTATTTTTATAGTATCACTAACATGAAACTCCTAATTAGCATTAACGAAACCATGTCTAAAAACCACGAGAGCACAAAACCATTGACCCCAATATTTTTTTCCTATATTAATTTTTTTCAATATAAAATATTTTTTCAATGTGCAACCCACATAAAAAATATTTAACCAATATCACATATAAGTTTGCAAGTTCCCATATGGTAAAAGGAGAAAATGATCTAAAATTGATGAATATAATATAATGAACTGTAAAAATGCACCAAAAGAATATAAGCATGAATAACAACTACAAAGAAGGGTTAGTGAGGATCTATTGTAAAAGGAGGAGGAGAAACCAATATATGAAAAAGTGAAAGCAATTGAAAATAAAAGGTCAAATTTAAAGATAAAATTCGAGAAGGTGAGTAAGAGAGGGTTAAAGTTTTGGGAAATATTTTAAATTTTAAAAGTAATAACCTACACGACTTAAAAAATCGAGGAGATTTATGTAGAAAGGGCTCACTGAGTAGGGATTAAAAAAGTACAACTGGAGAATGGGTTAGCTTAAGAAAAGAGCTTAAAGGTATGAAAGTGTGTTAGGTTCATAAAATGTAGATTAAAAATTAATATTTATTTATAAGCTTGATTACCTACTCTTTTTCTCTATAGAATTTAAAGGTAAAACAATAACATATTTAATATTGTAAAAAAAAAAATAAAAAATAAAAAATTAGGAGTTGAGGATGTGATTAAACTACAAATAGAAACTAAAACACATAAAAGAAAAAAGGGAAAGTGAGCATGTGTATGTAATGACCAATGTAAATGTCGATGACACTATGACGGTCGAGTTTTGTTCTCCACATTATGACATCAAGTCATCAAGGACAAGATTGTAGTTGATGACGTCCAATTTTGTTCTCTTATCCACATACGATGTCTAGTCTTGTTCAAGGTTGGGTGTGATCCTGTTTGTTTAGGCATGCTAACATCTTGTATGAGCTTTCTCTATAATTATCTAATACAAACCAATAATCATAGATGATTCAACTACACTTGTACATTCACTTAGAATACTTATTTTCGACCAAAATGGTGATTAAGGCACATTTGAGGATTTGCCTCAATGAAATATTCATATTAGTTTACTAGTTGATTGAAAATACACTCTAGATATATGCATTTAAACCCTAGGTGTAGGGTGTGAGTTGATACAAAAAAGATGATACAATAATGGAGGTCATTATGTGGCCACTCCTTTGATGTTGTAGATCTTCAAATGTATGCTTTAGGTGGACATTTCTTTGTGTTCATTTTCTATTAGAGCTTGTTAATAAATAAAAACTTTCTTACCACAAAAAGTGAATTAAGATCTTTGTGCGAAAAGAATGCATTTTAAGTTTATTAGATAAATATACGATTAAAAATAATTAAAAAATATTTGAATGTAATAAATTTTTATTAATATGAACCAAAACTGAATCCTTTTGATGAAGTTGAATCATTTGGATTATAGCATCAAGGAGGCTCTAAATATTGTCAATCTTGACAACTAGGAAAACTTAAATAGAAGACTTGCATTAATGAATCCCATGCATTTAAGTGTCTCTCTCAATACCATTGCCAATGTCACACTAAGGTTTTGATTGAAGAATAAAGTTATCACTTAAAGAAGGGCCCAAGTACTAAAGTGTTTTTAGTGACTCAAGAAATAAAAGCGGGGGAAAGAGAACGCGTTCAAAGGAGATAATCGATTTTTCCTATCTTTGTATAAGAAGTCGCGTATTTTTTTTGGATTTTTTGAGCATATTATTATTCGTGCTCTTTGGTTTTGGGTGAAGGAAAGACAGAGGAGGAAAATCAACACTAATAATATCAAGATTACAGAGCAAGACACGGATTTCTGAGTCAGGCGGGGAGCTACAAATTGCGAGGGAAATAACTTTTAACAGAACGCAAAGGCTTTGATTTTGTCTACGCTGTTTGGAACTTCTTTTTCGCTGGAGAATAATGCGTGTCCTACTTATTTTGGCTATGGCTTAGGGTTTTTGTGGCATTCAAGGGTTTTGAGGTAAAGGGTTCCAGTCGAGGAAACCGATTACTTCGGCTACAGGTCCGCGCGTTTTTTTTAAGCGAAGTAGAAAAAAGAGCAAGTGCCATGGCGGAAAAGCTTTTGGACCTCTCGCAGCCCATTGACGTTCCTCTTCTTGATGCTACTGTTGCGGCTTTTTACGGTACTGGATCCAAAGAAGAGGTGAGATTTCGTTACTTATGGAAAAAACCGCTGTTTCTCCTTTTTCGTTAAATGAAAAAGTTGTAATTTCTACTTGTGCAAACTTTGTTTTTATGTTTTCTGGAAAAGTAACGAAGCGAAATAGCAATATGTTAGAAAGAGAAAAACACTAAACCATGTATGCTATCAACGTACTTGTTCTTTTTCTCTCAGTTTTTTTTGTTTTTGTTTTATGTTTGATTGATTTTGTTTTGGGTCTGCGAGTGCAATGTCGTGTATTTCATGGTTTTCACGGACAATGTTGTTGTGGCATTGCTTTTTTAATTCGGTTTGGCAACACTAACATGCTTTTCGATTTGCGGGAAAGTTGTAGGGTTTTTGATGTATAAACCTTAGTGAGGGTTTTTGACGCAGGTGAGTTGACACATCTTTTGATGCCGTTATTTTTGATTATCATAAATGTACTATGATATCACTGTGGCCAGAGTAAATGATGGGTGCTTGTGCTGCACTATCATCTGTATTCATCTTGGTACAAAATGAAAGCCCGTGCAATGCAATGGTTGAAGGTTTTTTTTAAAATGCATTGCTTGTGATATGTTAGTGGGACATACTTGCCGAAACATGTTAATTTGCATAGCCACAGCAAGCTTGAGATTGCGACATACACAGGTTCGGCTTTGTTAATGAAAATATTGCAACTATGTGGTAGTTTTTGATTGTTAAATTCCTATCGCCTGGTAATCTTGCACATAGATGTTGTGACCCAGGTTATTTTTTTACATCATACGTACAATCTGTACGCAACTTAGCCTTTGGGGCTGGTTGGATACAAGTAGCTATTCTATTTGACTCTTAACATGCCTATTGAGGATTTGAACTTAGGAGTCCACTAGAGAAGTCCTCATGATTCTACACTTAAGATTATCTCATTAGACAACTATTTGTTAAGTTTTACAGTAAATGAATTGTGCGATACTGGGTTTACTCCGTTGGAAACAACAAATTGTTGCATGCCAGCAACTCTAGTTTAACTTGCATGGCACAATTTCTGTTGATAGGATTTGAGTCCAGTTATGGGATTTTACATGTTTGTGGAATGGGGCTTTTAACATAGTAGCCCTCAGGATTTAGATTACTTTCCTTGTTTTCATGTTTTATGGAAGCGAAAAGATTCTGGTGGATGAGGGTATGCATTATACCTGGAAGAGTTTATCAATATGCATGAATTCAATAGCTTAAGTCTTGTAGAGAAATCAAGGAAGGTCACTTCCAAGCATATTTAAACACAAAAAAGCTTCATTTAATCTCGAATATGAAACTTAGAAGAAGAACAATCAGTAAGCAATAATTTCCATATATTTATAATAATAAAGAATGTATATGCGACAACTGATAGTGATTATGTGTTTAGTATCATGAATTTATGGATTCCGATTATAGACATAGAGACTGCATAATTTTTGGTTGTAGAATGAGACACTAAGACAATGAAAAAAATCTTTGGTTGTATGACTGTTTGTATTTCTTGATAAAATCATGAAATTTGAATTTCGCATTATCATAGATGCACGATGATACCACAATTGCAAAAGTAGGGAAAGGAACACAAAAGCCATTTATTTGGAATGAGCTAGAATTTAAATTTCCATTTTTTATCCTTTCCAATGGGTGATGTAGATTGTTCAATGTAGAAATAATATAATTGCAATGATTTTTATTAGGTAATTTAAGTTTTCTAATTCCAATAGATAATGTTATGTGTAGAGATTATGATATTGAAAGAAACTCATGGTAATAGTCTGCAAAAATGCTTTCTTTCAAAAGTAGTCTTTTTTCTAGGTGATTAGTGCGTGAGTATCAGCTATGCTTGTCTTTGTGATGCAAGACAAAATCAAATAGTTAGGAACTATATAAATTCAAGAAAGTGCTGTTTTTTTTCTTTATGATATCCTTAATTGGGCACTTCTCCAAGTTCCTATCTGTCTTTCTGCAAGAGATTTTAGGAGAGCTATTCAAAAGATATGCACTAGCAAAGCAGCTGATTATCAGGATCCTTAAGCTGGATTTCTCAAAGATGGTGAGGAGGTTTTCTATGGCAGAGCTATTTGATAAGATTGTTTTCTCTGAGTTCTCCCCATATTTATCACAGCTTATCCTTTCTTGGGATACTTCTTACTTCCAGCCATAATAACTACAGGAGTATCATGGTTAGAAATACATTTTAGAAGGCTTTTTGTTGTAATGCTTAACATGAAGCTCTCTGAGAACATGGAGAGTGGTGATTTCAGAATAAAGGGACAAGTAAGATCTCTAGAGTATCTACCATATTTTATTCTTGGGCTAATATTGAGTTGGCTATTCAACATTGTTCCAATTTTTTCTTTTGTTGTGTGGACTTTATGGTATTGAAGGTCCTTTAGATGGTTATCATTCAACTTTGGACTCACTATGGATGCTATTTATAGAATATAGTTTACAAATTGCAGTCTGTAGAGATCCCTAATAACTTACTCCTATTTAGTTGTCTCTTCTATTGGCTTATCTTTTACCCATAAGCCTCGCTCACAATTATGTCTTTATAAGGGGTATGGACCACTTTTTGTTGTGGATAGTAATTGTGGTTAGAATTTTTTTTTAAGGACATCCCTTCAAAGTTGTGCCTCTTTAAAGCAGCATTTAAATTCACAATTCTTTATGGGTCAGAGGTTTGGGCCCTAATCTGGATTGTAGTGAGGAAAAGTATTGAGAGGGTTTAGACTGTCATGCTTCAGTGTGTGATCAGTTGTAAAAAGATGGTTCTCTGGTGTATCGTCCATATCGATCTTGATTCTTAGTTGCTTGGCCATGAGAGTATTACAAACTCATCTTTACGTGATTAAGCCCCTCTTTCAGAGAGATTCCCATTTTGTTCTTTTCTTCTCAAATTTAACTGCCTAGGCATGAACATAATTGGTATGCTGATTCTAGTTTGCTTTCTTTTGATTGATTTCCTCTCTGTAGATGCTTTGTGGTTGCATCTCTATTGATTGATGTCCCCTCTATAGATTTGTCTCGGATGCATCCGTGTCTTTTCTTCCCTCAAGGAAAGTTATCAGTAGAGCTGTTGAAGAGGACTTATGACGACATTACATGTAGTGCAATTGTACCTCTGCTCTGCAGCCTTTCAACCTAAAAATGGTCTTCAATGCTAAGCATTTCTTACATATCATTGATGGCACCTTAGAATCTTGTCCCATCAGTAATGAGTTTAGATGGTCATCGTATTCTATGCTGTGAGACGACATTATGTCTCTGTTCCTTGCAGGAAGTGGATAGTGAAGATTATGCTGTTGTTTCTTTTGGTTGTAGCTGTGTTGCTGACATGTGACAATATGTTTTTTCAACCTTTGCTTCACATATTGATATAACTCAGCTTCATTGCTCCATTGGCTTTTTTTCCTTTGGTTAATTTAAATTATTCTTAGATATTGTATTCCATGGTTTTAACCATTTTCTTTTTACCTTATCTTGTTTTGTTTATTTCTTTTTGTGTTGAATTACTTAACATAGCCTCTATATGTAATAACAGATTATAATTTTTCTCTTTCTTTCTTACAATACAGACATTTAAAAGGGTTAAAGAAAGAAGAAAAGCTAATGGCATGTATATTTGTCATATAATGTATAATGTTTTTCAATTTTTTTTCATTAATATCATGTGATTGTTTTAAGCGCATCTCATGTATTATTCTTTTTTTGTTTGACAGAGAGCAGCAGCAGAGCGTATATTGCGAGAGCTACAAAATAATCCAGATACATGGCTTCAAGTTGTTAGTATTTTACAAAATTCACAAAATCTGAACACAAAGTTCTTTGCGCTTCAGGTAGTCTCCTCTTAACAATTTTTTTGACATCTTTCTGTGTCTCCGGACTGATGATTGCTTATTCTGTATAAACAATGGGAATTGAATCCTCCTGTTCTGATGACATGAAAAATGTTTTATGGGCTGTAAGTTGTTTAACATGAATCTATTAATGATTCTATGCATGATTGTACTGTGTTCGAAAATAATGCGATGAGAAGCTTTTGGATAATAAATCAGAAAAAAATATTTTCAATTCTTTGTTCCAAAATATTGCAACTCTTTTAGTTTTTCACATGTACTGTAAGCTTATGGCATACTGTATGTTAGAAAAATGCAGAGAGTTTGAGGATCTTGTTTGTTGCTTTATTAATTTCTTTAAAGTTTTTGAAATTGTTTATACATAACCAGTGTTCCACGGGCGTTGGGGACGGGGGGACGCGTTTCCGGGACGGGGGGACCAAGGGCCTAAATTTGGGGACAATGGCGGGACGACGGCGGGGGGTGGCGGGGTGGTGGTGCTCATATACTTATACATATACATATAGTACTTGAAAAACTAGTTTTGAAAAGATGTATAATAGTATAACAATATAAGAATTAGATTTCAAATGAAACTATAGGAAATACCAAGATTACTTAGATTAGTAATACTAATTGCTAAATGCTAAATAAAATTTGACAAATGAAATTGTCAAATTGGAGATTTCTCATTTCTATCATATGAATATCGAAAAAGGAAAATGAAAATACGAATATCTGATGCCATTGCAAAGTCTATAATAATAAAGATGATTACATGATTCATCATTACAATGAGTAGCCAAATACAAATACGTGTAGCAATAGCATTACAAAAGAGACTAGAGTCAAAGACAAAATGACAAAACTCAAAATGTAGCTAATGGAGGCCTCTAATCATCTACGAACTCCTCCTCACTGGAACTGTTGGACTCCTGAAGATCAAAGGCCCTCAAGCTCACACCAACTAGCCCTGCAACTGAAGTGGTAGTATCATCCTCATCAATCTGTGAAGGCTCCTCTGGCTCTACATCCCATCATGCCGCTGGACTCTCTTTGTACACAAGTGTCTTGCGGTCCATGAGATGCAAAGCACTGTGTACAACCACAAGCTTCTCTGCTCTCTTAGAGGTAAGTCTGTTCCTCATAAGAGAGTGGATGAAGCTATATGTAGACTAGTTCCTCTCAGCAGCTGAAGAACTGGAAACCTGGGAAAGCAGACAAATGGCTAGAGTGGTGGTCAAAGATTTCAGGCCATGACAATTTCACCACAAAAGTGGGTCCTCGTGTGCCATAGTGTCTATATCCATCTTTGCCGCATTTGAATAACCTCTAAGAGTGCAAATCTTCCCCACTCAGTGCGCATTGTGCCGGCATCTCTGGAATCAAACATCTTCTCTATGCACCTAAAGAAACCCACCTTCACCTCATCATCCTGAATCGGTGTCAGTCTACCCGGTCTAGCCTTGTACCACTTAGGATTCAAGACAAAGGCAGCCATATGCAAAGGAGTGGTAAACTTGTCCCATCTACGCTGAATGATAGGCTGGATTTGCTCATTGTAGAATGCTAAAGAGGGGTCCTTCACTCGCACAACAACCCTCATCTGGTCAAGCATAGAGTCAATGAACTCATACACCTCTCCAAGGTTAGGTGCATCCCCATCCCCATATCTGATCACCTGGAATACTGGAGAAATGATGGAGACAATGTATTTCGCATTAGTCCAAAACACATCACTCTTCACTATCTCCTTCACCCTTCTCACCTGCTCTGTCTTGGCCTCAACCCACCTATTCCACTCATTAGTCATAACCATGAGTTGCAATGCTTCTTGCAACTCAATCATTCTCTCCAAGAGAATGAAATAGGATGCATATCTAGTCTCAACTGGTTTCAAGAACTCCTTCTTCGCGAAGGTCTTGAAGAGTGCATGTGAAGTGTGGTGGTTGCAGATAAACGTCTGCACATCTCTCGCATCTGTGACCACTCCTCTAATCCAGTCTATCTTCCCCATCTCCTTGAGTGCATTGTTCATGGCATGCACACAACATGGGGTCCACCAAATGTGTCTATAGGCTGCCTCAATGAGTCTCCCTGCTGCTCTACACACATGGGCTGCATCTATCACTACTTGGACCACATTTTGTGGCCCAACCTCCTCAATAGCCTCCTTGAGGACCTGAAATTGGAAATCAGCATCTTTACGATGCCCTATACAATCAACTGCTCTAAGGAAGTATGGGCCCTCTGCACATGTGACCATGACGTTGATGAGTGGACGATGGCTAATGTCCGTCCACCCATCCATAACTATGCTGCACCCTGATGCCACCTAACATGCCTTCATCTTCTCCATCAAAATATTGATCTTGGAATAGCATTTATCCAAGATCGAGGTCCTTATTTTCGTCTCCCTTGGTGGCACATAAGATGGTCCTCCCTTGGCCACCATAGCCATCATCTCCCTATAATAAGGAGACCGTGTAACATGAAATGGAATGCCATTGGCAAAGAAGAACTTGCCAATGGATTCATCTATCTCATCTCTCAGCTGCACATTAAACATATCAGCAATGGGGTTGCTCTGTGGTGTTTGCAACCTACGTTTCCCAACCCTGGCGGCAGTAGAAGTGGAAGTGGATGGAGATCCAAACATCATTCCTCTCGTCTGCGAAGCATGTGGCACATTCTGGTTGCCCTGAAGTGCTGCCCTAGCAGACAAAGTAGTAGGCATCGAAATATTTGTGTCATCTGGAACCCCCCAAAGCCTGTTAAACTCAATTCTGTACTGTATATTTTTGGCTTCCTCCAAAAACTTACAATGTTTCACGCCTTTTCCTCTCCAAAACAGAAAGTGTGCATTCACCCTACTAATGCTACTGAACCATTCTGTGTCACAAATATTGCACTTCCACTTCCTTGTTTCCCCACTTGAATGTGATGTGCTTGTATTGATATTCGTGAAGCAAACTGTTTTAGAGGAGACTTAGGATCAAAATGACCCCTAGCATATGGTGCCAACAACTTTGAAGGGCAACCTGTACTAGCTGGTGTACTCGCCATAGAACTAGATTGGGCTCCAGGATCAGCCCCATGGTCACCCCCCTCATTTTCAGGTTTTTATTCTGAATCATTCTCACTATGAGAATGGATTTCCATGTCATCTTCACTCATGCCTTGGGAGCTCATTGTGAAATTGACATTGCATTTCACAAAATAAAAATAAAAATAAAATCAGCCTAGTTTAACAATATATTTTTAAATTTTTTTTCCTATTCATCTCAAAATGAGATTTGATGTTGAATCTTGAGGACATCATTTTGCCCTCAAGCCTAGTTCAACAATATATTTTTAAATTTTTTTCCTATTCATCTCAAAATGAGATTTGATGTTGAATCTTGAGGGCAAAATGATGAATGATGCCCTCAAGATTCAACATCAAATCTCATTTTGAGTCTTGAGATGAATAGGGAAAAAAATTCCAAAAATGACATAGAACAATGAAAATCAGAAAATCAAACAAGAAAAAGTTGAAAAACCCTACCTCGTGCTTGAAAAATCTCTCCAAAATGTAGAAGAATCTTCTTCTTCCTCTTCTTCTTCCTCTTCTTCTTGCTTCTTCTAGTTCCTATCACTCTTGCAATCACTTTTCTCACCCCTTCAACCAGTCTTCCGATGGGGGGACGCGCCCAAAAGGGGGGGACGCGTCCCCGTGGAACACTGTACATAACCTACACACTGCGTATAAAAAGGAATGTAAGACTGAATCACTTTAATGTTTCAAATGATGTGAAAAAAATACAGCATGCTTGGGAAACAATTGCATGGAATTCATTTTAAAAAATGGCTTTTTTCTTAAATCGCTTAGGAAACTGCACCTATGCTTTAAAGAATTTCTGTTGGGGAGCAATGAGAGGGTTTGATTGGAAGGAGTTATTTCACCTTTTTCTTTGCATTTGTATAAGATTCATTGTGACACTAGTGCCATAGTCAATCTAACTATAATAGTTGAAGTTTTCAAATGTCCATATGGAAAGCAGTTGAATGCATGATAGGAAGTTTTCTTTGGGCTCAAACATATACACTATTGGAGAAGAACCTTGTTCATGTTTTAGGTATAACATCCGTATCAATGTGATTTTTTGAAGGGAAGTATCTCAAAGGGAATATAGGTAGAGACTATTCTGTTTGATAAGAATTTCATTAGTTTTTATATATAACATCTATATTTGTGGTTTTTGAGAGGAAGTATCCCTGAAATAAATATAGTTTTTGATCATCTTAGGGAAACAATTTAATATAGTTTCTTGCACACCAGGTTACATTATTATATTGAATACATGATTGTTCTTTTACCGAAAGCATAATTTGGGTAAAGTGGGTAAAACAATTCAAGTGCAACAGATAAATATATTTACTGCTTACATTGGATGGTGGTAGTGCTAGGCAAAAGTTAAGCTTATTAAAGTATTTAATCTAAGTTATTGGGTTGCCTATTTTGGTCCATGTACTCGAACCGGGTTCGGGAATGCGTGGGGTTCACCTTGGGTTCGCCTTGAGCACGTACCCAAGTGTTTGGGTTCGTCTTGAGTATGTACCCAAGTGTTTGGGTTCGCTAGGTATGAACCTGGGCGTATCCAAAGGTAGTGCCAAAACATAACAAAAACACATTTTTGACCTTCTTTTGCAATTAAAAACCCTAAAAGCACCCTTTCTATTGTTGTGTTTTCGTCATGCATTGATCAATTATGAAGTAGCATACTATTACTATTAAATGTATTTAGTTTTATGATTTTGAATATTTTTCTTTAAATTGTTACATGCATGTAATATATACATACATGTATATGTATATATATATATATATATATGTATATACATATATACGTACATGTATATATATGCATATTTTAGACACACACACACATTGGACATAATCATTCATCTCCCATCCTCCATTGGACATCCTTTGTACTAGTGCTCAAGTTGAGGGCATACTTCAAATAGCAGCAAGATCTTGGAGAGGAGGAGGACACGGAAGAGCCATGGCATAGGGAGCATCATGGGGAAGTATTCGTTTCTTTTTGTTCATTTCTTAGCTAGCTTCTTGTTTACTAATCTTTCTTGATATGTTTTGAAAGGGTTTGAGTTCATTATGTTTATGGTTGAGCATGTTATTTAGATGATCTCATATTGGTTTTCCACTAATCCCTATTTTCATTGCATCACATATGTAGATATGTATATGTATGGACAAACCCAACCCACGAACCCAAAAGGCAATTTTTTTTTTCTTGAACCCAGGAACCGGATTCGCGTCGTCGAACCCGCTCCCGAACCCGAACTAGTAACTTAGTATTTAATTAGTTGTTAATGGTTATTTAGTGTAATAATAGTTTATTTTAGCTAGAATAGATTGTTTCTATTTTTTGCTTTAGTTTACAATTGTTTCTTATGGACACATCGTCTTGTAATTGCCTATATGTACTTCGTTATTCAATCAATCAATGATGCAATTACCATTACATGGTATCAGAACAGATTGTTTTTTGGGCGAATTTTAAATAAAAAAATTCATGGGTTCTTCTAAACCCTTTTTTTGAAAATCGTTTAGTAGTTTCAGAGGGTTTCTTAAGTGTTTAAAAAAATCACCTGGGCTTGTTTGAAGCTAAAATTCAAAGGTTCTTATCCAAATTCGTGGGCCAATTTCTTTTGAAAATTGTGTGGATTTTTGAAAGCCGAATCCAAGATTGCGGGTTTGTATAGTACCTAATCGTGTCCCATTTTGAGGGCCTGTGAAGACATTTTCTTTTGCTTTGCACGTCACGATTCTACAAGTTGCGTCTCTGTGCCCGCATTTTTCATGCGAAGATTCGTGGGGAGTGTTTTTTGTGCTTGAAACGTGCAGTTTTTTGGTGTTCTTTCTTTTGCGAACTGCATTGGGGAAAATCTCGAATCTTTCTGCTTATTTTTTTTGCACGATCTTTTTGCTTCCTTGTGCACACGTCATTTTTTGTAGTGCGTCATGGCTGAGGTGCCATTTTTCCGCCATTACTCTGTGCTTTCTCATAATCTCCAGCGTCGTTTTCTGCAGATTTCTTGCCGAGTTGGCTGAGGCACCATTTACAATATTGATTGTCATCAGGCGACCTAGGGGTTTCTGCATAAACAAGTGGATTTTTTTGCATTTTTTTCACTCTGTGACCTAGGGTTTCAAAAATTTCTGCTCATCTTTCTGCAATTTGGGTACCTGTGGGTTTTTTTTGCACTCAACTACCTCGGAATTTGTGCATTGGGATGGATGCCTCAGGTTTCTTGCCAAATTTTTTTGACTGGTTTTTTGGAATAAAAATCAGTGTTTCTTCTACCCCTCGGGATTTGTGTTTGACAGTGCCTTGGGATTTGTTCTTGCATACTTTGTCAGTTTTTTGACCTGTTTCTTAAGTTTGCAATCTTGTGTGCAAAATGGCATCACTCATAAACGCCATGTTGGAGAGCACTCAAATGTTCAATAGCCATAATTATAACACGTGGAAACAAGGCATGTTGACAATATTTGAGTATTAGTGTTTTGATTAGGTTGTTTTGGGTACTACGGCTTGACCTTCAGCAGCGGGAAAAGATCAAGACAAATATGATGAGTGCAATCGGGAAGCCGCCATGCTCATCAAATTATCCATCACTGATGATCAGGTGCCTCAAGTGCCGTCTGGCAAGACAATTACAGAGATCTGGACTCTTTTGAAGGATCTCCTTGAAACCTTAGATAAAAGCAGAGCGTTCTTTTTGAAGAACATGCTGTTTTCCATGGTGCTGGACGATAAGATGTCTCTGCAGGAGCATCTTACGATGATCAAAGATATATGCGATCGGGTGGAGGCTTTTGGTCGCAAAATGGAGGAAGAAGAGATGGTGGTGATCATGCTCAAGAGTTTACCTCGGTCCTACGAGCATTTTATTGAAACCCTCAATATGTCTTCCACTAGTTTTGATCTGAAGTTTACTGACCTCTGCAACAAGCTTCTGCAGCAGGATAGATGGAAATAGCAGTTTGGTAGCAGCACCAGCACATCCTCCATTTGAACAAGCATTCACTACCAAAGCCTCGGATAAGGACAAGGGCAAAGGCAAGTCCTTCCAGCAGAAAGGACAAGGCAAACCTCTGGAGAATCCTAAGAAGAATATTTAGTGCAACTATTGTCATAAGTATAAAGCATTATTGTGAATAACAATAGACCAATTTTACTTTGCTATTATGGTCAGCACAGAGAAAAGAAACAAAAGGAGGGAAGATAAGTTTGATCAAGACACTGGGGAAGAGGGTTGAGGAGAAGAGAGAAATCAAAAGAGGGCTTGGTTTGGAGAGAATTCATTTAAGGTTTTCAGGTGAAGCTTAAAGTCGGACCTTTATCACGATTAAGATTGGATCGTCATTTCTGATAAGAATGGCCTCTTAGAATTTTCTCTTAAAAAGTTTTACAGTTACTCCTAAATTATCTTCATGGACTATGGAAAACTCATGACTAAAATGACTGACGTGTTCACCTTGGCAAAATGAATTTCCTAACTTTCTTTGAATTTGCAAGCTGGAATATGGTTGTGAGACAATGGTATAGACATCTGCAAATCTCATTGTTGGTGGTGCCTTGTGAAATTGGATTCACATGATAATATAGTACTTGAAATCTCTTCTGTGGGTATGACATGGCTTGCCAGCTGGAGTGCTTACTAAAGTAGCTTATGTTTCAATGAGAAATTCATTTGGTAGATATTTATCATCAATTAGGCAGTATTTGAAGAGATCACTTAACCATAAAATAGTTTTTTGTATTGGGCTTTCAATTTGTAAGTGTATGATAGAATATTTTAGAAAATATTTGGAGATAGGTATTTGATCAAACAGCTTAAAATCTGAAGCTTTGAAAATGGAACAATTCCATTGTCACAACTGGATGGCATATTTTAAGGTGTGTCTCAGGTATCAATTGTGTTCATGTGTTAAGTTTGCAGCATCAATGGTTGGTAAATGCAAAGCTGCAGTCAGATTTATCAATAACAGATGAATTGTGTGAATATTAGGTGGTTGTTTAACAAGGCTTGAATGCAAATCATATATTAAGCACATTGGAGCCTGTGGGTGAAAAAATTCTTTATGCTGAAAATGCACAAGAACTTAACTTAGATTCTAAATCAAGATAGCAATTAGACAACAGGAGGAGGAGCCTTGCGAATATTAGAGGGTTGCAAGGCTAGAATGTAAATCATATATTAAGCATGTTGGAGCCTATGAGTGAAAAATTTCCTTGAACTTAAATGAACAATTAAGACCTGCCTTGTACTTGAAATTAAGATATCACTTAGACGATACATCTTTTTCCAATTTTTGGCAAGGATAAAAAATTAGAGGCCATTATGCTGAAGCTACAGTTAACAACCAAGAGCTAAAAGAAACAATAACTAGTGCTGAGAGCCATTCTACTATGGCAGCAAGGGGTGGAGTGTAATGGCGTGAGTGTGTTAACAAAAACGCTTACCTTGTACCCTAAATTTGAGTCTCATTTACATGGCAAAACATTAAATTATAGTAATGAACTCAATATTTCCAAAATAAGCAGCACATAAAATTTTTGTCTTCATGGCTGCAGTAAATAAAATGGTTCCAAAGTTTGATAAAATAGCTCCAAGGTGATATCTCTTGGTATTTTTTTGATAGATCTATTTAAGATACATATACTAGTTAAGCCTCTGCATATGTTCAAGGTTTTATGTGCATGGGCTTCCATGGTTTTACGGTTGCATAATTTTTCTGAAGTAAAGGTTTTTAATTTTGATTCTCTATTAATTGATCTGAAGTATTTCTTAATTTTGAAATAGTTTTAGTGCAGATGACAGTCTATCTCAGCTTGGCTTAAGACTTAAACATTAGACCTTGAAAACTGAAGTGCATGCATAACCAAATTAGTCAATGTTGACGTATGCATGCAATAAATTAGTTCAAGTGCACACATAACTGTTAACTATTGCTGTGATATAAACATAAATAAAACATCTTATTCCTTCTATGCGTCAATTGTGAAATGTATTTGGATTTGTTCTGATGTTTGGTTCATTGATGTGATTGCAAGGTTCTTGAAGGAGTTATCAAATATCGGTGGAACGCATTGCCTGTTGAACAACGTGATGGAATAAAGAACTTTATATCAGATCTTATTGTTCAGGTACAGAATAAAAAACTGTATATCAGATCTCATCTCATAGTTGCATCTATTTTGGTTCTTTACTTGCTTGCATGGAAATTTGGAAATTGATTTTTTTTGTGGTGAATTTACTGATAGTTTGTTATTTTGGCCTTATTTTTTATAATCCACTGAGATTAAAAATTGAGTGTGTTTTTTTCTTCAGCTATCAGGTGATGAAGTTTCATTCCGTCGAGAGAAGCTTTATGTAAACAAGCTTAATGTAATACTGGTTCAGGTGAGTTATATAATTTCATTCCTGTGGCAATTTTGGTGATATATTTTCTTTAATGTAATGATTGAGATTTTGTCTGCATAATTCTGTGTGCTTTCAGGATATCTCTCATTCAAGGGAATCTTAAGGATTTTAAATAAAAATAATAAATTTGTAATTGTCAGTTATATTTTTTTCTAGTACCTGTAAGTCTTCATGATTATTTAGTTCTGTTAATAAATTTTGCTTATATATTTATCAATTTTAACAAGGGGCACTGATCTGTAAATTCTCTTATAGAAGCTGTTTGATAACTTCAGATTTCATTACATTTTGTAAAAATATAGCAACAAACCTTGCTCGTTGACTATAATTAATTTTTGAATCTAAGAAAGTATGCTTGCTTGCTAATTTCAATGCCTGAATGCAGGCACAAAAAAAATTGATTTATGGCATTGCTTTATGTTTTGGCTTTGAAAGCAATATGCATTTATAAAAAGAAGTTTGTTTTACGG
Source organism: Cryptomeria japonica (assembly GCF_030272615.1). NCBI lineage: Eukaryota > Viridiplantae > Streptophyta > Pinopsida > Cupressales > Cupressaceae > Cryptomeria > Cryptomeria japonica. The sequence continues at coordinate 505,290,875 of NC_081410.1, forward strand.
TTACCAAAGGTAAACAGCTCTTCACAAAATACCTCCATGTTCTTAAGAACTTGAAAACATAAGAGAACTATATCTGAGAAGGGGAAATGATATGGTGAAGGTTCCAATCTTAAAACAACTTGTTAAATTCTCAAATTTGGAATATTTTTTTTCTGTGTATGTATTAGATATTCCCTACTACTTGCAGGAAGCTTAAAGGGTGTTAGTGCATTGATATTATGAATGAAGTCATACTTTTATATGGTAAGCAACTCATATTACATGACATTTACATTAATTTACGCTGGATTTCAAGTAGGCTGCTGAAAAAGAAGCAACAAAACCAATAAACTCTAAACCATTTAAGATCTGGCAGAAAGACAAGTGAATTTGGTGTACAAGGAAGTTAATGCATTTTATCTTGCAGTGTAAGGTGCTCCTTCACACAACAATTGTTAGGTTTTCTCTTTTCCGGAGAAGGTAAGAAATCTTGCGTCACAATTGTGGTGGGTCCCATATCATATCCGCACCTGGTACTTTAACTGCAAGTTGTCACTCATTAACCTACTATAATATTATTATCTGATAATTAATATTTACAATTAACTTGCTGTCCCCCTCAGGAGCAGTATAACAGCAAAATTTAGCCCTATAAATGCTTTTTTTTTTCATTTCTGCCCTATGAGTTCAGGGTTTAGATGGGAAGCATGAAGGTTAGTGACAAGTTTGAAACTTTGACAAGGCAAGGGTGAAGAGTGGGTTTTGAATGAAAGGGATCATGGGATGCTGATGGACAACTCTGATAGCACAACAAGAGAAGGGAATGAAGGTACAGGATGGATGTCAGTTATGCATAGATGGATAAGTTTCACAATCAGACAAGCATAAAGGAAAAGTGGAGTTAGGAGGAAGGGCAAGTCTGAAAGTCTAGTAGGGACCAAGGAAAAGAAGACTTAGACAAGACTTGCTTTATGTAGAAACTTAGAAACTTAGGATCTTATACAGACACAGAGGGAAAGGAGTGGAAGAATGCACGCACAAAATTGAACCAGGGAGATGTGGAAGATAGGAAATAGGCATTTTTGTCCATAATCTACTATACAAAGTTCCACGGAGACGTGCCCCCCAAAAAAACTCACGTGTCCTGAAGGGGGACGTTTCCGAGACTTACGTCACCCCATAGCAACACCACTTCCGCCACCTCCTCCACCTCTGGCGGGGACACCACTGGGTCACTTGCTATATGTCACTTGCTGTTACATACTAATTGCAACCTTTAACTTCATGAAAACTAGTTGGCCTTTCATGGGACACTCACAGAGATGTTATTTTGCAGAGTTTGCCTTGAAGATTTCAATTCACCTCTATTTTTAATATCAGCACCACCCCCCCAGCACCACTCTGCCACCGTCCCCAAATTTAGACCCTTGGCCCCCCTGTCCCTGAAACCCTTCCCTGCGTCTCCTCGCCCCCCAGTCAGGAAACTCCATGGAACATTGGTACTATATAAATTTTCTTGGCCGTACCAGAACCATGTACCCAAACCCAATGCTGTACTTAACAGCTTAAATTACATTAGTTATCTTTGCGATGCTGAAATTATTTTTTGCCTGCTGCAACCAGGGCAACAAGGAAAGTTGCTTTAATGTCTTGCTTTGTGTGTTTGCATGTATCCATATCAGTAAAAACACCATGCTCTATGCAAAATCCAGAGTATATTTAAACAAGCCATTGTTGGCAAAATAACTGGGAGTAAAATCTACTTGTGAAAAATTTATTGGACACAGATTTTATGGTCTGTACTAGGAGGGCCTTTGTGAGTGTTCTTTCATTTTCTTTCAAGATCGATAAATTTGCATATTCAGAATAGTGTCGGTACAAAGTGCCTGTTTATGGGATGTAGCAATTTTATGGGATGTAGCAATTTTTCGAGAAATTTTTGTAAGGCTGTGGTGATTGTAAATTTGCAATATTTCAGGTGTTGAAGCATGAATGGCCAGGCAGATGGCCAAGATTTATACCTGACCTTGTTTCAGCTGCAAAGAGTAGTGAAACAATATGTGAAAATTGTATGGCTATTCTGAAGGTAAGACAATGCATCATGCATTTTAAATTTCATATTATCTCTGTTCTGATCTTGTAAAGATGTTACTAACAGTTCTATTTTGTTTTCCTCAGCTACTTAGTGAAGAAGTTTTTGACTTTTCTCGAGGTGAGATGACACAGCAGAAGATTAAGGAACTTAAGCAGTCATTGAACAGGTAGAGCAATATGTCAGTTTAAGCATTACATGGAAAGTTTATTTCAGTTTCATATGGTTGAACTTTGAAAAGACAGGGAATTATGTTTTTAAAAATTGAATGGGTATTTTTGATAGCTTTTAGCTACACAATCTGAGTCAACTCTTTAATAATTGCAGTGAATTCCAGCTTATACATGAACTGTGTCTCTATGTATTATCTGTATCACAGCGACCTGAACTTATAAGGGCAACTTTGGCCACTCTTCATGCATTTTTATCATGGATTCCTCTTGGTTATATCTTTGAATCTCCCCTGGTTTGTTTCTCATCCAGCATATATCATCTCATCTAGATGCCTTTGACCCTTGCTTTAATCTAAATGTCTTTGACTTTTCATTATTGCATATTGTTTTAAATAAGGAAGCTGAATGTTTTAAATAATCTAAAACATGATGGCTTTATTGATGTATGTCAACAGTCCTACTATCTAGTAAGGTTGCTAACCATTTGTTAGTTTTGGTATTTTGATGGTCACAGCTTGATACTTTGCTAAATCTTTTTCCTGTACCCGCATACAGAAATTTGGCTTTGCAATGCTTAACTGAGGTATGTGTCCTTGCATTCATATAGCACATTCTCTTTATTTCTGAGTTGATTATATTGTGACTAACTTTGTAGCATTTCTTTATTCAGGTTGCAGCACTCAATTTTGGGGACTTCTATGATACACAATTTGTGAAGCTTTATACAATCTTCATGGTGCAATTGCAGGTATTATGAATGATTTTTCTTTATAAATTTCTACAGTTTGTGATTTTTGGTAAATATAAGAGATTTGCAACTCATTCATGTTTGAAATGATTAAGTAAAATCATTCTTGCAGATGTGTCTGTTGGCTGGTCTTGATAAAAAAATGTTTTTTGGTGGATTATTATTTTTTACACATCTATTGCTTTTGACATTTTCTAAAAATATATTGTAACATGCATGATGTTAGACTATACTACCACCCGGAACAAAAATCCCAGAGGCCTATGCAAATGGATCAACTGAAGAACAGGTATGTTTCATTCATGGTAATCAATGTTGCTATGTTGTATAGCATGGCAGTAGTTAACGGTGTTTCACAATACAATAATTATACATTATCAAAGAACTAAATTTAAGCTGTTGGATTTTGTATGCCTCAGTTCTAATTATACTGTCTTTGCAAATGACCTCTTAAACCATTCCATGTTTTACAGGCATTCATTCAGAATCTGGCACTTTTCTTCACTTCATTTTACAAGGTAAAATACTTATTTATTGATTTTGGATGATTTTGTTTGAATGCTACTTGTCTTCCAAGCCTTCCATTTGTACTTTTGATGTTTCTCAGTTCTGATTAAGTCTATGATAAATATTAAAATACTAATGATGTCATAATCCTTTGTGACAATTACTCTTAATCTGATTATTTTGCTTCATTTATGAGCTGTTTTTGATGAATGGCTGTCTGATTTGACGTAAATAGTTTGTGTGGTTTTATTTGAATTGTTGTGAACCGAAGATTTAATTTCTTAATGTCCTTACTGATAGTTCAACAGGTGTTCAAATGTATGCAAGGTGTAATTTATGTGTTATAACTAGTGTACTATGTTTTATCTAATCAAATGCAGGTATTATTCTATAGTGGATATTTTCTGTGTACAATGATTTGCTTGATTTTTGTCTCTAGATTGTTTTGACAATACTGGAATGTGGATGAACTTGTTTTGATTGATTTGCTTTTTACCCTGATGTTCAATGCCTTATTGCAGTCACACATCCGCATACTTGAAAGTACTCCTGAAAACCAGACTGCACTTCTCATGGGTCTTGAATATCTGATTGGTATTTCTTACGTGGATGACACTGAAGTTTTCAAGGTGAGTTTTGATATTTTGGGTTGCTTTGTCTACTTGTAGTCTGTTACAGTAACAATCTTTTAATTGTAAGCTATTTTATTCTGGTTATTCTGCTTTTGTTACAGGTTTGTCTGGACTATTGGAATGCTATAGTTCTGGAACTTTTTGAGGCACATAATGCTTCTGACAATCCTGCTGCCACTGTTAATGCCTTGGGACTTCAGGTAAATCAATCATGAACGTTGCTTTGTTGTTCTTTGTCAGTATTTTTAACTTCTAGGATGTGCAAGGGTATAATTTGTATGATGCCTTAGTGTATCCATGGAAATTTCAGGTTGCAAGTTAAATACACTAAGATTGTAATTTGTTTAGATAGAATGCTCTATATCTATCATAATTCAATCCTTAATATTGCTAAAATTTATTGTTATTGAACTTGTGTATTAGCTGATTCAGTTTTATTATTTCATTTTGATGTCTTCCTCAAAAGGATGATGAACTTGAATAAAGTAGTTTTTTGTGGTGTGTTTATGCAGATTCCTTTACTTTCTGGTATGGTTGATGGGCTTGGATCTCAGCTTATACAGCGGAGACAGCTGTATGCTCAACCTATGTCCAAGTTGAGAATGCTCATGATTTGTCGTATGGCTAAGCCTGAAGAAGTTCTAATTGTAGAAGATGAGAATGGAAACATTGTTAGAGAGACTATGAAAGATAATGATGTTCTTGTTCAGTACAAGGTATATTTTCTGAAATAGTGAAACAATCACAGAATCTGAAACTTAATGATTTCCAATTAATCATATTTTTAAACCAAATTTGAGCAGGAATTTGTCTTGTCTATACATAGAAGGATATCATTTGAAGTTAGTGGTCTCAAAATCACTATATTGTTGATTTTCCATTTGGATTTTTCTGGAAATTGCGAGTGTGATCTGTTGTTTTTTATTATGCATCAATTTTTTTAGTTTATCTTTGGTTTTAGCCTTTAGGGAGGGTCAAACATTGATTTTCTTAGTTACTAAAAATGGTTTATCTTGGTTTGAATTCTTTTGCAGATAATGAGGGAGACACTAATTTACTTATCACACCTTGATCATGAAGATACAGAACAACAGGTGAAAATTACTTCTTGTAGTAACATGCCTATTACTTTTTGTTTGGTTCCAGTCGTCTCTGCCTTTTAGGTAGGTATCAGGATAACAAAATGCATATTGAGAGATTACATTCTGAAAAATATTTAAGTTACTGAATCAAAAGGAAAATAGGCTGTTTCCAGGTATGATTCATCCTGGAATCAGAATTGAAATCAAACTGGCTGTGGAATCAGGCAGGGTTTAGATTTTAGCATCAGAATTGTAGAACCGTCATGGAATGAACCTAGGTGATTCCAAGTGAGACGTGGCATTTTACAGATGTTTCTGTCGTGATTGCAGAGGGGGGCAAAGTTCCTGTTGTGTTCCTTTGATTTATTGACCACTAAAAGACCCTAAATGACCATTTCACTCATTTTGTGTTTGAAAAGTTGCAGGAAAACCAAACAATCTAGCATCTGCTCAGCTCTAACATCTCAGAAAAAAGCCACCCTCCGCTGCACAGTCAATATAGCAATAAATTTTTGCCCCTTGGCTGCTTAGACCAGCTTCAACAAACAGTCACAAAGTTTGAACCATAAACTTATTATTTGACCATGCACAATTGATTTATATTTATGTCTTTTGATTTCAAATTGACTGTTTTAAGAGGTATTTAAGCTTTTAAGGTTTAACTTTAAATAAATGAAATTCAAACTATTTTCAAATTTTCGGTTTCCCATTATTAAACTATTTTATAATCTGTGAAGTATTTTATTAAAATATGAATGGGAAGTTTTTCATTAAAATGATAAAATAAAAGCAGAGTGATAAATATTATATCTTTTTCGTATGGATGTACCCAGTCCCATTTTGCTGTACTGACACACTGCACCCATGAATCCATATCTGTATCTGATTCTGATTCAGGAACTTAGAAAATTATTTGTGTTATAGGTCTGCTGAAAGCCACACCAGTCATAATAATGCCCATGGACTGATTTGTGTTAGAGTAACCCGAATCTGAGAGGGAAACATTTATACTTTTCTCTGATTGTGAAGCTTCAACATTGAAATAAGGGACACTACGAAATTTTACCTCATGACTCTTTTTCCAAAGAAATGCCTAATACACGGAATTTTTGGAGCCACTGAGTGTGTCATCATCGCTAGAAATATGTGAATAGCTATGTAAGCTTTCATGAGATGAATTGCAGAAGTTGTGGGTTCTTTTGTGATGTGTAAAAATGTGTTTATGCAGGCGTTTGTGATTTACATTTGTGATGATGATATTACAATAATGAAAGTTGGTTCAAATTGTACCCAACCATTTTAACTTCTGATTTTTTGTCCAGGAATTTGAATCTCATGGATTTTTGTAACTTGGTTGTCTGCAGATGCTGAAAAAGCTTAGTAAACAACTTAATGGTGAGGACTGGACATGGAACAACTTGAACACGTTATGCTGGGCAATTGGATCTATTTCAGGTTCTATGATGGAGGACCAGGTATATTGTGCAAAAACTGTCTTACGAGAGTATATTGGTAATTTGGAAGACATATCTTTAATGGGGGTGTAAGGCATAATTTTTATCTGTTCTATATTTAATATTTATCTGTTTCTCTTGCTGTATTTTCCAATTTATGTTGCCTATAGTCAGTTAGAGGTGATACATCTTAATATGCCTCTGCTCTGCTTGCATGCAAAATGAAAAGTTCTTTTCTACATTTCCTGGGGATGCGTTCCCTGCGTTTTTAGACCTCATCTACAATGGGGGATGTTTTGGGGATGCAGGGATGGGACAGAAATGACCCCCAGGCATCTCTGATTTGTATGTATTTCAGGAAATGTTCCCAGGATATGTTTTTTCTAAGGGGGTGGTGGGGGATGGCTAGGGTTGTCTTTGCTCTCCTGGGTCCTCCATTATGTCCCAGTCAAAAAAGCATATTTTAAAAAACATGGTTTTGTTTAAAACTTGGAGTCTGAGGATGAAATGATATTGCCACCTCATCAGTAGCTAGACAACACTTCCTTTTAGCACTCAAACTTTTCCCCAAATTTAATGAAACTTTGCTATCAGCATGTCCACTACCCAGCTATTTGGCAACTATAAGTAACACCAATGATTGTCAATCAGCCTTTATTTCAGTGGACTATTGATTATCAAATGATTAGATTTGCAACATGTAACTGGGAAATTTCGGTTCTCATGAATATACATTCCATATGCTTCATGCCTTCGCATTGCTTATGATAGCATGCAAGCCTTTTTTAAGTGCCATTTATATAAACTTGAGATTCGAGGCCAAGTACAATAGGCAAAACATTTTCCAGTTCCAGTGTATTTTTGAATTAGATTTCCCCCGAAGTCTAGCTAAAGTCAGATAAGATGATTTTAAAGGGTGATGACATCCAATCAAACTGGCATAACCGTTGTGCACACATTTAAATCACAAGAGCTTGGTAAAACCTGATGTATTACTATTTATATTATATTAGAAAGCTACTGCTTGAATATGAATGAACAAACATTTGACTATTCTAAGTGATATGTATATGTACACATTGACAATGAAAGTAATGAAATTTTATTAATTTGTTTGTCAAATCTTTCATTTATAATGTATATGATGAATGTCTTATTGATGTTACCATATGCATATATGAAATTTCCTATATTTTAAGAGTTTTCCTTTTTAAATAGTTGTCCCCTAAAAAGGCCCCACAAAAAATCATTAGCAAGAGGACTGCTAGCAAAGTTTGCTAATCTTTGTGTAACAATTTACATTGATTACAATGATTTGATTTGAATAGTACTAAATAGCCAAATTTTTAGCATTCTACTAATTTCATATAATTTGGGTGTTGACAGGAAAATCGGTTTTTGGTGACAGTTATTCGAGATTTATTGAACCTATGTGAAATCACGAAGGGAAAAGATAATAAAGCTGTGATTGCAAGTAACATCATGTAAGTGACATTTCATTATGCATTTGTGTCATTTCTGTATATTTTTAAAGCTTATCCAACACTCTGATTAATTTTATCAGGTATGTGGTGGGACAATACCCGAGGTTTTTAAGAGCTCACTGGAAATTTTTGAAAACTGTTGTTAATAAACTTTTTGAATTCATGCACGAGACTCATCCTGGAGTACAGGTGACTTCATATGACTCATAAGAGAAATTAAATCTCTTGTTAATTTACCTCTTCTCTTTCATGAGTATTGATGTATTTAGATTTTGAAGAATTATTTGACATTTGGCTTAAAATTATGGTGACAAGTAATACATTTTGTGATGTCTAATCTGTATATAAAATTATGGTATCAGGTAATTGATTTAGCAGAAGATAATTGCAGGTGGTCATCTATCTGACTAATGTATGGATAAATAGCACACAAACCATAAGCTTTAAGAATACATATTCTATTGATGTGTAATATTAATTAGCATTTTTATGAATATAATTATCAATTTGAGGCAGTAGTGCTATTGCTGATATAGAGGCTCAATCAGTGAGTTGTGGAACTGGTTTGGTCTACTCATTTGTTTTAGATACCTTCTTATTAGGTTGTAAATTGGCTGAATGAAATGTTTAAGATGGAATGACACAGAATTTACAAAACTGGCAAGTTAGTCTGTTCCCACATGTAATCACAAATTTTAAAATAACATACATACAATTAACACAAGGAATCTAATTAGTATTGCTTGCTAAAATAATGAAAATTTTGGCAAGTAATCATTACAGGCACCGGCAATTTCCTCTGCTGTACTATTCTGCAGGCAAAGCCACACTATTTAAATGAAGTTGTGTAATTCAAAAAATCAAGATTTAAACACGTGCAAATAAAAATTGTATTTAATTCAAAATATATAGTGTTTTCTATGTTACAAAGGGCTGCCCAAAATTATTAAGTTGGCATATAAAACTTTTATCTTACTGAAAATAAGAATGGTTTTGAATCTTTTGACCTGTTTAATGACATTTTTGATATTTGTCATAGCGGTTGTAAATTTGCATATCTGGTAAAGGTGTGTTTGTTTTGATGTCAAAAGTATGCACACTATTTTTGCACTAGATAACAAAATCAACGCTAGATTTCTCAGTATTCTATGGTATATTTAAATTCTCATAATTTGTCTTGTTTGTCTTATTTAAGTCTGTGCAATTGAAAAACACTTATCCATTTTCCAAGCTCTACCATAGTCATGTAAATCGAATGCTACTAGGCAAGACATAAACTCCGTTTCTCTTGTTCAAACTATTTATGACTGGATTGGAAACCACTAAGTTTTGCCACTTAAATCAACAAACCACCTGAACTTTCTGAATAAACAGTGAGGACAGTTACAATAGTCAGATCTTTCTTGAAAAACCACGAGAACAGTTGAGCTGAATGGATTTTTATCGTATACATGTAATCAGGTATTTGTTTCTACTTATGCTAAGTCCTACAGTTTGCAAAACAAGGAAAATTTTTGACATAAGAAATAACAGTAACTAATCAGACATTACAATATTATGGCCTGCATAAGGCCATGCCTATCTACACACTATCTATCTCAGATATTTCAAGCATGGATAAGGCACGAGTGCACTGGATTATATGGCAAGTTTAATTGCACATAACTTTCTCAACAAATAGTGAGAACAGCTTACAAACAGTCAGAGCTTCCTTGAAAAACTACAAGAATAGTTGAGCTGTATGGGTTTTTATCTTATACGTTTCACTAGGTATCTGGTTCTACTTGTATTAAGTTCTACAGTTTGCAAAAGTAGGACACTTTTTGACATGAGAAATAACATTGATTAATAAAAAAACACAACATACAGCCTGGATAAGGGCACAACTATCTGCATCCATAAATTTCTCAGACATTTCAAACATAGATAAGGGATGAGTGGCCTGTAGTATATGGCAACTGTTTATAAGCAACTGTATTGATCATGTGCTAAGTTAGTTGTCCTGGTACTGGTTTGGGTTCAGGTTCATGGGTTTGGTTTGCAGTTCCGGTCAAATTTTTTTTTTGGTTATAGGTTCATCCATACAAAAATGTAATAAAAATTACATATATATATATATATATATATATATATATATATATATATATATATAAAAGAAATATAAAAATATAAAGAAATATATAAAAATTACAGGGTCTTAGATTAACGTTATAGGTTTTTCAATAAATTTATAATAATTACATATATATATATATATATATATGTATGTAAGAAGTATAAAGATACATTAATGTGATTATAGTTATAACTTATATTAATATTCGTAGTATTCATATTGGTTTTAATATATTAAAAAATAAATTAAGGATATTAATAAATAGATATTTTAAATAAGATATTTGAACTGTAAAATGTTAATATTAAAAAAACAATTTACATTTGATGTAAGTAACTGCTCACTCAATATATAGAATCAGTATCGAATTTCAAATCTAGAATCAGAATACAAATCTTTTTGCTGGCTCGGGAATACAAGGGAAGTGGGGATCTCAAGCAAGTATAGGATGGGGGTTCCAAAAATAAAACTACTGTGTTCGTTCGAATTTGATATTCATTCTTTAAAATCGAATGCATCATCGTGTAAAGGTAGCCAATGTCGTCCTCAATAGAATGGTCCCAAATTAGCTCTGCAACAAGTGGCTTCTGTAACCATTAGCATGTTGCGTGGAACAATCAACAAACAAAACTTCCTCTTTGCAAAGTTGCAAGACATAGACAGGAGTTCAAACAAACATTCAAAAGCTTGTGTTCTATGTTTACATGTCCCATGTCTTATGATACAAAAAAAATTCAGAAAACTCTATTGCAAACTATAAAATATGTCAACCATTTTTGGTATGATTTTTCGGATGTTTTTCAACGATTTTGTTAGTTTTTTAAAAAGTTAGCTGAATTTTGAATTTAATGGATTGATTTCGGTGAACCTTGTGACATAATGTGAAGAAAGAACATCAAAATTCTCTGCAGCTTCTCCCGAGTTTGTCTAGGATGAACCCATAGGTCAAATCCTGAGCCTTGGCTGCACTCCACCCGCACCAGACTAGTATCTATACCTGAAATGGATCGTAATCCAATCGGCAAGGTGTAGGGATGGACTGGTAACATAGATTTCATGTAACTGTTCTTTACAAATTATGTTTCACATCTTGATGATTTTTATAGATTTGCTTCGTTCTTATGGTCATGTTTAGGTTGTATCTTGTGGGTGATCAATATAGTTTGCCTTTGGTGGTATTCTGGCATCAATTGAGACTGGCCTTGTTTGGGGCCTGGTGTATTGCTGAAACCCTCTGGTATTGTTAATTGTTTGATGTCATTAAATGAACCTTCAATTTCGGTGGTTACAACAAGTATGTTGTTCAATTAAGGGCATTTAATAGGTAGGATTGATATGACTGAGTTGGTTTAAGCCAGTGATATTTTTAGTGGCTAATATTTGCCAATTGGCTATTTTTTAGAATTTGGATATCAAAATTTGGCTAATAATTCAAGTTTTAAGGTGACCTCAATCGCCACATTTTTACAAAATTTTATTTTTGTCTTATTTATATCCTAAGAATTTATTTTATTAAATTTTTTATCTCAAAGATTCGCCAAAATATTCGATACATGATTTGATCAAATTCGCCAAAATTTAATTATTTCGCCAATAATACATCATAATTATTAGTTACTTTAGGGTTTGATTGGTAATCTTTAGTTACCACCATTGATTCAAAATATAATCTGATGACCATCATTGCATTCTATGAGGTAAATTGTACCTACAAGCTATAATTCTCATGGTGGTTGAGTTGCTTTTCAATTGTTGACCTCAATGAAAATTAATGGTATAAAAACAATTTCGGGCCCATGAGTATTACAAATTTAAAGTACATTTTATCTAACAAAATACAAAGAAGGCTATTAGATTAAATTTAAATTAATGGTAGTAACTAAATAAAGTAGTGTCTACCCTTTAAACTCATTAATATTTTCCACCTTAGACCTCTACTTTTCAATAAGAATTTAATTTTTTAAATGAAATTATTCACAATAGTAATTAATGCATACGTATTGTTTTTTAAGATTCGCCAAGATTTTCTACCAAAAAATTTGATGTAAAAAAATTGGCCAATAAAATTAATATTTTTCTTTTAAAAATGAAAGATTCGCCAATACAAATTATTATTTTTATCAAAAGTAAATAAATATTCGCCAAGATTTTATATCTTTTTTTGAGGGGGGTTTCTTAAAGTTATCACTGGTTTAAGCCTAATTAGTGAGTGCAAATCACAATAAGATTGACAATGAATGCCAAGTAGCATGCATCAACCTGAGACATTTTATTATTGAGGAGGACAATATTCTCCTCCTTGGATCAATATAATTACTCATTTTGTACAAAAAAATGTACCCTTCAAAGAAAATAGGATTGTTAAAAAAGGACTGTACATATTGAAGTTTTGACTATCCAAAATGAGGAAGTAGATCTGTTTTTGCAATTTGAAAGTGTATGTTCCAGAAACAAAAAAATGCATCATTTTGGTAATATTATTTTCAAAATAATTTAGGCCTGAAAATTTTGTATGTTCCTACTTTTAACTGAATTCTTGAAGCTATGTGTGTGGATTTGTTATAGCTTTTGCTAAACGAGTTTCAAATAGAGGCAACTTTCTTTGTTTCTTCTTTCAGGACATGGCATGCGATACATTCCTAAAGATAGTGCAAAAGTGCAAGAGAAAGTTTGTAGTTGTCCAGGTGATGTATTCTTATACTATATTTCAGTTTTTAAATATTATTTACATGGATGTTGAAAATCAGGTCCACATTTGCATAGATTTATGCCAAATTAGGTAAAATTCCATCATCCCTCATCCTTTCATGTAATAGAAATATTTTGTCGTAGAACCTATTATTCAATGTATAATTTTTAAATTTTATACATTATGTATTTATGCTGTACAATATATTTTAAATTATAATCTAAAGTAGCAAGTTTTTAGACAGTTACTTGACTTATTGCTCCAAACTTTTCTGTCTAGAGGATGGTATTGCTTTTTTCACAAACACAATGCCCTCATCACAAGCCCAATTTTGAGACTTCACAATTCAGATATAGAAGATTGGTTGTCTTCTCAGGGAAAAAGCACTGATTTGCCTGTCAATGAGTGCCTTTCCCAGTGTCCCTGCGGAGCTTGATCTGAGAGAATCGCAACTCAAAGTTTTGACTCAGATGTGGGAATCGGTAAAAACTTGGCAGCCCAAAATTTTGACCCAGACTCTGTAAAAACTTAAAATAAAAATTACATGAATATACAAAATAAACTTACATAATGAATGAGAGACAAAGAATGGTTATTCAATTCATGAACTTTGATCATCCTGACATCTTGATCTCAAAGAGGTGTGCATGACTCACCACAATATAAGTACAAACCTCAGGGATTATACTAACCCATTGTTGATTTGGATCAAGCAACATTGACAACCCGCTCACAACATGCTCCTCTTTGACATGATGCCAAATGATGCTTTCTTCTCTCTGCTTGAGGATATTTTCAAGCTCCCACAATTCCAAAGGCTCTCCTATGAATTTGCCACTGTATTTTTGCTCCACCACCTTGATCTCATAACGAGCATGATGATAACTCCCTTGAGTTCCAATGGGCTTTACCACTGTGCTGTTGGCTGAAATCCTCACAAGTTTGGACCAATCAACTTGGATACATGTTGGACTGAAGTTGCAACAGCCAAAATGTATTTCGAACTTCATCCAAAATGGCAGTGCAGTAGTTGAAACAATTGGTTTCTGCAGCTCCAATTGATGAAGCCCTTCACAAATAGCATTACTCATGAAAAATTGCCAAAAATCTTCAAACTGGTAGCTGAATATGTCCTATAACATCAGTCCAACATAAGAAACCCTGAAAATCAGTAGTATAAAAATGGTACAACAGTTGTCATACTGAAAATCTCTCTCAAAGATCAGCAAAATAAAAGCTGGAAACAGCTGCACACTGATGGAAAGTATTCCAATAGCAGCATTAAACTGAAAATTACCCAATTCTATGACTGAATATAGCTGTATGGTCTTCTTTGCCTAAAACTTCATCTCCCTAATGCACCCTTAAATGAAATGTGACCAATGTATGTCAACAATTGTGTGTGCTTGTTATAAACTGATGTCATAAGGCCTATCTTGGACTCTGAGGACCCTTATTATGATGCACCAACCTTTGCTACTTGAAAGGTAGTTTGGATAAGATTGTATGTGGGTTGGAAGGTGGCTGTAACAATGATATTTTTCTTGGAGTTTTTTTCGTAACAGTTTTATATTAGCTGGAATATTGGCATTTAGTATCCCAAAAGAATGCAACCTTTTACGTATAACATGAGGCAAAATGATCTTTCCAATACCATGGCTGTAATACTGCATTCCTTTGCCCAAAATCAGAATGTAATGTTGGAAACCACCTTGTAATATATGCAAACAACTCAACAATGATAACTGGCCAGGAACTCCGCCATGTAACTTAAAACTCTTCTTTGGCTGCAAGGAAAGTGCGTGCAATACTGGAAATGGTGAGGGCAGCATATATAAAATTGGGAACCATACTCAAAGTGGCCTTGGCTTGTGTCTATTGCAACATAGACTCATCCTAATTATGCCAAGTTGGTGGTTCTCAACAAGAAAGTTCCATCTCACAATTGTTTTACTTGGTGACCACCTTAGGAGTGTAATGTTGAACTTATCCAAATTAGACCAAATACCATTTGGATCAAGCATCTCACCTTTACAGGAAGTTGTGATTGTTATCCACTGGTCTTCCATCCACATAATCATGGCAACTATTGGATTGCCTTCTTCATTGCCTTGAAGTTGTACCTCCTCTCCCTTGGATTTCAGCTCCATAGTTAACTCTCCCATTGATTGTATACTTGGCATGCCCAATAATATGTTGAACTCTTTTATGAACTGGAAGTTGTTGCATTCCATGCAAGCATCCTCCTCTCCCTTGGATTTCAGCTCCATAGTTAACTCTCACATTGATTGTATACTTGGCATGTCCAATAATATGTTGAACTCTTTTATGAACTGGAAGTTGTTGCATTCCATGCAACCATCCACTATGCGTGCTAGTTGTTTCACCCACCACATTCTTCTTATGTAGTGAAGGATCCCAAACATCAAGTTGAGTTTTATGACTATATCCTTGAGCCCTAATGAGATCCATTATGCTACTGTTGGCCGATCCTTCCAAAGTGTAATATAAATCAGCTGGAAATAAATCATGACATCCACAAATCACTCGGGGATCTCATTCAAATCAGTAGAAAATTAATATTCTAAGTTGCTAAGGCAAATAAAGGTGCTGCAAAATGACAACATTGACCAAAAGGCTCTTACAGTTAATAATTAATTTCCTCTCGAGG
Source organism: Cryptomeria japonica (assembly GCF_030272615.1). Taxonomy (NCBI): domain Eukaryota; kingdom Viridiplantae; phylum Streptophyta; class Pinopsida; order Cupressales; family Cupressaceae; genus Cryptomeria; species Cryptomeria japonica. The sequence goes on from NC_081410.1 coordinate 505,306,502, forward strand.
AGAGGCATCCTTTAGTAAAATACTATTCTTACAACTTTCTCATCAAGTTCAACAGTCATCATCATCATCATTCCATTGAATCCTCTGTCAATCCTAGTTGTTGTTGTAAGGTTTTTGCCCAAGTTATGCCGTTCCAACTAGATTAAAGACATGATATTTTCATAGTCCATTTAATGAATTTGTAAACACTTGTGGAGGAAAACTGTGAGTACCTTTTACTTTGCATCTAGATTTAAAACTGTTATGATATTTCTAACTAGAGTTAAAACCATCAAGGATATATTATCCTTATTAAGGACCTATTTGACTCTCATAAACAATAAAGGGAAGGGTGTTGTCTAGTCTATTGGTCAAGAGTTTCAGGAGTTTTGTATGACACATTCAGCAGAGTAAGTTTAAATTTAAGTCTTGTTATTATCTAATTGTTAGTACATAATTAAACGTTACCTTCTATAAATATATATAAGCAAAAATGGAAAGACCTTATATTTCATACATTGTCAAGGTCACCTTATATTATGAATGTATTCTTATGGGCTTTTGCAGGTTGGAGAAGCCGAGCCATTTGTTTCTGAACTTCTAACCAGCCTTGCAACAACAATTGCTGATCTTGAACCCCACCAGATACATACATTTTATGAATCTGTATGACTGGATGTTGGCAACGAGATTTTTCTTTTAATGGGTTTCTATCACAGCTTTTCTTTTCTTCTGTAAAAGCATAGGTGACTAACCTATATAGAACATTACTATTTGCAGGTGGGGCAGATGATTCAAGCTGAATCAGATCCACAAAAACGAGATGAGTATCTTCAGAGGCTAATGGAACTTCCAAATCAGGTTCTTTCATTATCAGTGGTCTACTTATCATTTGTTTTTGTATGCTATAGATAAAATATGTTCATCAATAATCTATTTTTTCTTGTAATTTCAACAATTAGTCTGGCAGAAATGTTTTTCTGGTTGTACTTTCATCAATAATCTATTTTTTCTTGTAATCAGAAATGGGCTGAAATCATCGGTCAAGCAAGGCAAAGCGTTGAGTTCCTAAAAGATCAGGAAGTTATTAAAACAGTGCTGAACATACTGCAGGTTTTTGGCTCTAGCTTGTTTGCTTTAATGTTTGAGAAATATTGTATTTGTTGGACTTCTAAAAGTTCATGAACAACTCTTTTTGAAATGTCAATTTTTCTGAATCATTAACTGATTTAATGGTCCATTATTCTTTTGAAATTGTGTTCGATAATATTTCAACTAGTTTTTTATGTGTTGGATTAATTGGCATTATTTTGTGAGTAATACATGTGGAACATCTCTAATGTGAAGAAGGAATGCACTTGACTTCAACACCATTTTTTGAATTTTGTGAAATTAAATTGAAACCCTTTACGTGAACCAAATTGACTTACTGTTTAGAAGTATAGGATACCATAGTTCTTAGTACGTGCTATTTGTTACCATGTTGCTATATTTTAAAAAAACTTTATGCTTGATATTAATGGGCAAGAAATGGATTTCTTTTGTCTACTTCTGATAGGTTTCTAAATATTCTTCAGTTCAAGCTGCTCACCAGTTTGGTAAAGGTTTAGTGTTTAGAGGCTGAAAAGAGACCTTAATGATTTTACCAGAAATTTGCAGAAGAATTTTCACAAACAATTGACATAAAATGGAATGACTGAATTTCGATGATCCTCTTATTTGCAACTGTCTGTCATTTGAAATTATAATTGGCAGAGGAGTGTCAAAAGAACTTTCTGACTGGAATTTGTCTCCAAACGGTCCAAAGGTAGGAAGATGATTTGGTGCGATAAGAATAGAGAAGGTTTGCATTTGAAGGTGCAAACTTCTCCTTAGATTTAACAATTCCTCTCTTTGCTGAATCTGTAGATTATTGGAGACTGTATTGGCTCTCCATGACACTTCTGAAATCACCCTCTGCCCAGATATCTGAGTTATGGCACAGGCAACTGTAAGACAGTAATAACAGTAATAAATCTTGCCCTCAATTATCCTGCGATGGCAATGTATAAATTGGAAGATACTTGGCACCGTAGGAATGAAACCCAACTCAGGCACGATACTCCCTAGCTCTATGGCTCCAAGATTCTGCTAGTGAATGTGACACAACAGTCAGCGATAATTATCAAAGCTTCCGCTTCAGAAAATTAAGTGACCAGCATTCAGCGGAAATAATTCCGACTAAGACTTCAGCTTCTAAATGTTTATATTGATACTGTTGACATGAGGGATATAAACATCAGCATATCGGCCTCTTCAATAGTATTTGCAAATATTAATTGTGCCACAATTTCCCAATAGCTACCAAGCAATATAATAGCAGGAACCATAGGCTCCCGTGTCAGCAAACGACTCCCACAAATATTAATGTCTCCTTATTTTGCCCGATCAAAATATATGTTTGCCCTTACCAAATCAAAAGAAGTCTGAATCCTTTAAATATTAAACTTTTCTATAATATAGATCTCTTTTAATTTACATTGCAGTTTTCCAATATCAATCAAGCCATGCCTCAATAACAGTCTAAGTCACAAGGTTCGAATTCGAATTCGAGTTCGGCAACAATAAAATTCGAATGAAGTTTGACAAGGTAAAAAAATTGAAAAAACATTTGACATTAAATTTGCCCTATATAAATTTAGTTTTTTAAAAATAAGTAATAAATTGAAAAAATTAGAACAATATTAAGTAAAATTTGATTATATTTTAATAAATTTTAAAATATTGTTATTTTAATATGTTCAAAATTGTAATTTAAATATTAATATATAAATAAAAATATATTAAATAACAAATCTATTATAAATTATATTAAAAAAATCTGTGAGCACACAATCAATTCCAGAAGTTGCTCACAGATGAATTCTATGGATTGTGGAAATCTCATATCATCAATTAAAAATATAATTTAAATATTTTTAATATATTAAAGAAAGATACATTAAATAATAAATGTATTATAATTGAAATCTAATTGAAATATTTTAAAATTTTAACTTTGAATAAAAAATAAAATTAAAAAACAAATCAGTTAGCAAACAAAATATAAAGATATTGAATTTTTAAAATAAAAACTTCATATAAAAACAAAACCTAAACTGCTCGTGGAGGGATCTTGGGCACTCGGGGGTGCGTGGGTGGAAGAGTGGGTTCGCGGCGATAGAGAAATGGTGACTGGAAAGGATTGGAGTTGAACACGTCCGAATTGAACAGAACCTGAATCGTCTGAGTCATACACATCTGAATCGAGATACAATTTTTTTAGGTTTTCTTCTGCCAAAGAATCGTCCTTTTCTGCAGGCTTGCAGCAGTCAATTTTTAGGCTTGCATACTAAACACAGCTCTATCCATATGAATGTTCTGGCGAACAATAATGAATTTATAGGTTTTCTTTTAAGTTCGCTGAATGCGGCCAGTATAATAAAACTTCAGAATATAGAAAACTTACAAATTTGCTCAATGGTGCTTGCTGCCTCACAAACACTCCATAGATGCTGAAAAATCATCAAGGTAAATAGATATAAAGGAGACTACAAGAACCTAAATTTATCACCAAAATCCAACACAACACAATAGAGGAATGATTAAAGAAAACCAATAACATTAAATAAAAATCTAAATTATATCAAGTTATTGATGCAAAACGGTGATCCTCCATTATCCTCTTTCTTGGTAGTAATGGCTCTCAGATTTGCAAAACTTGCAGAATAATGGTACAAGAAATCAAAGATTGTGGTCCCTGATATTGAAAATTGATGCTGAATTTATAGATTCGAGAGATTTGAACATATGGTTGAGATCGATTTGTAGCTTCTCTTGGTTGATATTGAACATTAGGTTGTATTTGGGGTTGAAGAAATTGTGTTGCATGCTGAACAAGTTGTTGGATTTGCATTGTTGGCACTGTCGGTTGGTAATATTTATTCAATTGTTGTTGCACACCCGACAGGGATGGGTTTTCGTCCACGCTATCAACTCTAAGGATTATCGTCCTCTAAAGTTCATCACATATCAAAATCTAAAGCTTACCTTCCTTCATTTAGCCTCCTTACAAAGAACTCCAAGAAACATCTAGAATATTAGGCTGAGTTGGCCAACATGAATAATAATATTTTGGATAGCTTTTTTTTGATAATCCACAACCGAAGTGGTAATTTAGCTTTTCCCTGGAGCTAACAACCAGTCGAGTAGACTCGAACCCAAGACCTCCCATGTAGGAGGCTCACAGCTAACTGCTGCATTGTGGGGTCATCCCCAATATTTTGGATAACTTTACTTAATAAAGTGACATTTAATAATATTTTATTATTATTTTATTAAATTAATTAATATTAAGCCATCATTTGAATATATCTTTTATTTTTTGATAACTTAATAAAAATCAATTTAATTAAATGTCACATAAAAATTGGGGACATTACATATGGTACCATGCAAAGTTGAAGCACAGTGTAGACCTTTGTTTGTCTTGGATGTCACATTTCAACTTTGGGAGTGCATTATTCAAATTTTATATGATATTGTAAATTGATGGATTTTTTGCACATTCCAAAGTTTTCAAACCATAGCACATCTTTGTTTGGAATATCTAAGCAAACCAAAAGAGGGATATTTAAGGAAATTTAAGGCAACCCTTCACATCGTAGTCCAACTATTTGTAAAATGCCATTTCAAACAAGAAGCCCCTCCATTGTACAATTTACCACAAAAATTGCACTTCACTTTGTTTATTCCTAATCAACATGCAATATAGCCAATCAAAGTCTTTTTAAATAAATGTTTTAAAAATTGAAATGTTATGTCATTAAACATTTTTTATTTTTTATAATTAAATTAAATCATTTGATTAATGAGTTCTAAAATTTATATTTTAAGTTTAAATATAAATTAAAAGAAAAATCAAAACTTGAAAATTTAAAAACAAAATATAGAATAAAAGTAATTATTTGAAAATCTAAAATTAAACTAAAAAAATCTAATCCTTAAAAAATAGCAAGAATAGTTTAAATTAGAAAAAAAAGTATTAAAAAGTATTTGAAATATATTAATTATTATTTAACTGTAGCATATTGATATTAAATGGCTTTTTATTTGATTATACAAGCAATATTTTTAGATAAATAGTTTTATTAATTAGAATTGCTTAAATATTTTCTTGGAGGCTGATTTGTTTATTTTGGCATGCCCCTTGAATGGGAATATATAGATGGCTTGCAATAAAAAAGACGAAACACATTTGGTGCCCTAAAAGGGAAAAATCTTGGTTAACATTCTTTTGCCTTCATATTGAACATTTTAGACAAAAAATAGGATATGAAGGCAAGATCCAAGAACTCAAGATTTATTCTGATATGCTTTTATGGTGCTAACCATTATTTGAAAACTTCTGTCTCAGCAAACCAAATATTGACTTAGACTTGACAAAAACTTGTCAAATTAAAGAATATACTTAATTTGTTAAACGAAATGTAATAACATATGCAATGAATTTGTAGAACATTGGGGAAATGCTTCCTATAAGATTTGAATAAAAGGGGAGTACAATATTTCCAACATGTGAATACAAGAGCAGAAAATGTGTCAAGAACCTCATAGCGATTTGAATAAAAGGTGAGTACAATATTTCCAACATGTGAATACAAGAGCAGAAAATGTGTCAAGAACCTCATAGTGATTGAAATTAATCATAAAAAATTACATTTCCATGCAAATGGAAACAATTTCTTGGTGATAGTTGGGGGCGTAAAGAACACATTAAAAAATATACATTAAAAAATATACTTAATTCCTTCAACAAACACAAATTTCTTGCCTAATATAGTAGCACAATATATGGAATGAGTTTGTAGAACGGTGGGGAAATGTTTTCTATATGATTGGAATTAAAATGCAGTACAATATTCACTCAACATGTGAATACAAGAGCAGAAATGTGAAAGGAACCTCATGATTATTGAAAGTCATAAAAAATAATATTTCCATGTAAATGACAACAATTTATTAGTGATGGCTGGCGGTGCATGAAACCCAAAAAATATTGAAAGAATAACAGGCCTTTTATAGGCAATTACAAGGCAGTTGTCCAAATTGGGACTAACCGTTAAACTGACTCTAAAAATAGAAAGTCCCAGTTCTAGCATGAAGTCTCTAAAAAAATAACCACCAACTAAAGAACTCACTAAAATATATCTAACTCTTAAAAATATAACTAAATGACCATTAATAAACACACACAGCTAAAAATAACAATTAAATATTCTAATACCCTGCCTTAATGGTCATTCTATCAACTACCCAACCGATGACAAAATTTGCTTATCAAAAAGCATAGAAGGCTGATTCCTTCTCTTCAGAACGCTCTGCGGCATGAGTTTGCTTTTGCTCCCGAGACCCCTCCTTGGTTGGACTTCTGATCAGCGAACCTCTTTCTGCAGAACCTTTGGATATGTCCAGGTCCACCACAATAGTGACATGTGATTTTCTTCTTGAACCCCTCCTCAGCGTTGTGCTGTTCTTTCTGCTGAGTGGACTTGCCTTTGCCTTTGTCCTTGGCAATAAACGCTTGTTCCACACTGGCCATGCCAATGCTGCTACCAAACTGTTGTCTCCTCTTGGCTTGTTGCAATAGCTTATTGCACAACTCATCAAATTTCAAGTCAACTTTAGTGGAGGTTGAGCATCTCAATAAAGTGTTCATAGGATCTGGGCAGGCTCTTCAGTGCGATCACGGTCATATCATCTTCCTCCATCTTATGACCAATAATGTTTAAGTGGTCATGTATTTCCTTGATTTTTGTAAGATGTTCCTATAGTTGCATCTTCTCATCCATCATAATTGAGAACAACATGTTCCTCAGAAAGAACACACGGTTCTTGTCAGATGTCATTAACTTTCTTGGCTGATGGCACTTCTGGAAGCATATCATCAGTGACCGATAACTTCAGCAACATATCTGCTTCTCGGTTATGCTCATCAAACTTGGTCTGGTCATCGCCTGCCGTTGCAGAATGAGTTTCTTTACCTAGAACAATCTAGTCAAGGCACCGGTACACGCATAAATAGAAAACATTTGCTGCTTCCAGATATTGTAGTTTTTGCCATTGAAGTGTTGACTATCTTCCAACATGATGTTGGTCAATGATGCCATCCCTCCTGTTTTCTTATTCGTGAAAAACGAGGTCAAACTCAAACTTCAAATAAAATCTGATTTTTTGTCAAAAATTAATCAAAAACCTTCAGCAGCAGCTGGTACAGACTCTGGAAAACGTGAAGAGAAACCTGACATGGAACCCAGTGCTCAGATTTCTGAAGACCCAAAAAATTTCTCTGAAAACCCCCCAAAAAATTTCTGAAACCCTATGCCGAAAAAGAACAGAAAATCGCGTGCAGAAAAATATCACGGCAAAACATAGAATACGCCCAAAAAGAAAAAAACCTCAAAGTCGGACACTATTTGTGCAGGAAATAATCACACATAAATTGTAGAAAGGGGGCCTGTCACAGAAAAAAATGGGAGAAAAAGAAACCACTGTCGAATATATGCAGATCATGCAGGAAATAATCGCACATAAATTGTAGAAAGGGGGCCAGTCACAGAAAAATACGGGAGAAAAAGAAACCACTGTAGAAGATATGCAGATTGCGCAGGAAAAAAATCGCGAAAAATCGTGCAGAAAATCCAGTCGTACCACCAGAAATAAAAACATGCCACCTGCAAAAACCCTGTCGGGAAAAATCGCCTCCCAAGAAAAATCCTGACGTGGGACGGGCTTACAAAACGCAGAGAGGAACGCATGGCAGATCGCACGAAAAGGAAAATGTGGCTCAGAAAAAAAAACAATCTACAAAAATCTATGAAAATTTTTATTACAAAAATCTGCTGGAAAAAACACCCTTGTCAAAAAATTCTTGAACAGCAGTCTGATTTTTTCATAAAAAAATCACTAAAAAACTTTTCTGGAATAATTAAATTTCCAGGTAGCTAGGGCACGAGAATTTTTTTAAAGAAGGCTCGTCACTCGCTCTGATACCATGAAACCAAAAAAATCAGTGTGCTTTATTGAAAGAATAACAGGCCTTTTGTAGGCAATTACAAGGCGGTTGACCAAATTGGGACTGACCGTTAATCTGACTCAAAAAATAGATACTCCCAGTTCTAATACGAAGTCTCAAAAAATATAACAACCAACTAAAGAACTCAGTAAAATACAACTAACTCTAAAAATATAACTGAATGATCATTAATAAACACAGCTAAAAATAAATAAACACACAGCTAAAAATAACAATTGATTCATACAGACAAGCTAAAATTGCAACTAAACCTGAATAGAAGGAATCAATTTAGAATTTAAATAGAAATTTGAAGCTACCTCGATGATCTCATTTGCACTTCTTGCAAAAACATCATTAAAAATGTCTTTATGAACTCTCCATTTGTTTTTTTGAGCAGTAAAAATCTACGCATTTGTGGTTAACAAACATCTGCAAATGTGTTAGAAAGCCATAAATGTTTTGCAAGTTGATCAAGTTTGTCAGAAACTACGAGGCACCCACTTACACAAGCGCATTCCCCTTGATGTGATCTCTCATGAAGTGAAGCACCACAGATTTCAGTCAAGTTTTCCTACTTCCATTAATGCAAGATCAAGGTATTGGGGTAGCACAAAGGAGGAAAAAAAGTGTTGGGTCCCTCTCCTCAAGTAGTTTCCTTTGCCATATACATTACTGCATTATTTACTGCAACTTCTACCACTTTTTTATATCAATCTTGAATACAATCTCCTCCAACATTAGACTCCAGTTTTTAGCATTTTTGACTTAGTTTAGGCAGTCAATGGATTTTGAGAACACCATTTGATTATTTGAAGCCACAAGAAAGTTGTGTTACCTTCATTTTTCCACCCATTTGATAATATGTTGCATCCATTCTTGTGCCAATATTTCTTATGCTTTTCTATAGTTTCTGTTACATTTTCCACTGTTTTATGGAGCAATGACCCATGTAAGTCATTTGAACTATGTGCTCTGCTATCTTTTGCCATAACAGTTGAGGTTGTGAGCAAATTCTCCTAGTATGGGTTTTCTGCTATATTGAATGGAAGGCTGTAGTAGCAAAACTTTGCACGTCATATATGCTTATTCTTGTACCAACTTGTGCCTTAAAGCAAATGCTGTGAACTTGGACTGTTTAGTGGAATGAAAAATCCGAATGATTACATTTATCTAGAGCTTAATGATAAGGATGTGACATCAGTTGATGGACCATGAGTGCAGCCCACCATCTTTGTTGCATTTGCCTCTGAAACTTGGAACTTGTTTGGATTAATCTCTATTGTAATGTTGGGGGATCTACTTATCCATCCCTTCCATTTTTTCATTTTCATTGTCAAAATGATGGTTGCTATAAACACTTATATAACTGCCAAATTAATATTTAGGCACAATTTGATGCTGTGGCTAGCAGTTTGTGCAAATGTGGTATTTGAGGTGATTGATGTGATCTCCTTGTTGCCAATGCTTTCACTTCCAGTTGTTTATATGATTAGATACATGTGCAAACATCGACTTTGAAAAAAATAAGAAAAACAAATTTAAATGCTGCAAATCCTAGCATTGATCTCTTTTACCTTCAGAACCTGGCTTTGAAACAAATTTAGATAATAATTTAAAGGCAGAAATGTTAGTCAACATGGATTAATCTGAATGCAAGTGAGACATAAATTGAATATGTAACAGAAGATACGAGTGTCAAACAAATTTAGAAAAACTTGGAAGAAAAGCACATAAGAAATACCTGAATTCTTTAAAAAATTATTATGCCAACAAATATAATATTTTACAGTGAATTTGAATACAGTTTGACCGGTATACTATGTATGCTCAATAAAGCAGAGACATCTTGTTTTGATTTCCATCATTCATTATCTTTAAGATTACTTGAATAGCGACATCTTGGTTTATTCCTTTGATATGGATTGTGTTTATTCTTTTGACATGGCATACAAGATCTGGTAATTGATTTTTTGATTACGCTGTTTTCCAAGCTAATGGTTCTTTTATGCTTTTTACAGACAAATACAAGTGTGGCTAGCTCCCTTGGAACATTTTTTTTGAGTCAGATAACATTAATATTCTTGGACATGCTAAATGTTTATAGGTATGGTCTCGTTATAATATATTGAATCTGTTATGTGTATGCATGTGATGTTTAGATTCTCTTGTGATGAAGTTTACTGTCTTCTGTTCTGATGGTTTTTCTTGGTGCAATATGCATTCAGTTAAACACATTTTTTTTGAGTTTGTTAAATATAGTTTTCATATAATAATATTTGGGACTGCATACTTAAGTACATAAAAACAGCATTTTTCTGTAGATCTGTTTTGATTTTTCAATTGCACTATATGCTATAGACTGCATTCAGTTTTTATATAGATTATTAAATTTGCTCCCTATTATTTTGTGAAAGAATGATTAGAGGAATTATAACATGTTTGGTGATAAATTATAGATTGAAATGAAGCAGGTACAAACGATCCTGTGCCAGTCATTGTAGCTTGTTGATTGCTCCTCTTCATTGTAGCCAAGTTTTCTAGGAGAATGGATGAATGATTGAATCGATGGGTTGGAAAACTTCTAACAACTATTCAGTGTATAGCCATTGTTGCCTATTTGAGTAATTGACCATGGCTAACATATACATTAGTTCATTAAGAATCTTTGGTTTCAAATACATCACTTCTTAAACAAGTTTAAATGATATATCATATATGCTTAGTCAGATAGGTATTTTTGGAACTTGGCCTCTTGCTGTTGTCTCCACGAATGGTAAAGATCTGTTAGTGCACAGTTTGGATGGTTCTTCAAAATTTGAATGAAAATTGGGATGTCATCACGGAAAGTAATGACAAATTTTCCATGATTAGGTTAAAATTTGTGACTGTTATGAGGTACAAGGGCATTAGTCAAGACAAATTAGTTGGTCAGTCTTTCATCTAAAAGTTAGATATGCATCTTATTGTGAACTTTGCAATTTGCTGGTTGATGTAATTGTTTACCCTTCTTTGGAAACTACTAGAGCTAGAGACCTAGAAGTAAAGATTTGAGTTTGATGTAAGACCAATGAAAGATCAATTCTTTTTAAGCCTCTTTGTCCGAGCATTATTTACCTTTGATTATGAACTCTGGAATTTGTTGAAAATAATTGCTGAACTACGTAGCAATTTGGGTAAAACATATCTACAGTAATGGTGCAGCATGAAACCAAAATGTGTTCTATTTTGTTATAGATCACCTTGTGATGATTATAAAACTCAGAAGATGTTTCTGAAGCATAAGAATAACAAGTCTTAGGGACGTGCATTATTCCAGTCTGGGATTGCAAGGATTTCTTTGATCCCTTCCATTAGTCTTACAGGTTTCATATGAATTTTAAAGTATAACTCAATCGTGTTATTTATGCAGACTTCTACTTAGGTCACAAGTAGTGTGCTCTAAAGTATAACTCAATTGTGTTATTTATGCAGACTCCTACTTAGGTCACAAGTAGTGTGCTCTAGGAACAGTTCCTTAGGATTTTGCTGGTGTCAATGGAATGGCGATGTCCCTGGGTTAGCAGGACAGATGAAAACAAAGCTTTCTCCACCATTGTTGGAACCTGAGCACCAACAGGGGGATGTCCCCCTTTATAGGGTGGTTGCTCGGGCCCCAGGGAAGGTCTGTGTTCCTTGGGACATGTCTCTAGCTGTTGTTCAGATGTCTCTTGATCCTTTTGTATGTCAGTATTAAAAACTTCACTTGAAATTTTAAAAAATGACATAGACATCTCCTGACTATCTTAAATTGATTTAAAAAAAATAGCACTTTTAATTAAAAAAACTGAAAAGAAAATAAGAATTATTGGAACAATTTTTGTTTGTTTGCCCATGCTCTATACATTTTTCGTTAGAAAAGTAGGTAGCAATACACCTATCTGTATTCATTTTGACATAGCTGGAACTGAGCTTTCCAAGATTCTAAATAGCAAAATTCTATTCAAGTCTGTTACAGCTTCCAACCTTGACAACTTGTGAGATTTTCAACCTTTAACAACTTATCAATCTTTTTGACAATTCAAGGCTTTTCATGTTCAACATTGAATGCTTTATTGGTGATTGTGTTTTCATGCTCTCCATGGATCTCCATGCTCTAGGGCCTAGTGCAAGCTCAGCTGTTTGGCTCATCTCACTTGTACAAGGAGGTGTTGCTCAGTTATCCTGGGTCTACCATTCTATATTTTGAATAGTCATGTTTATATATACTTCGTTTGATATTCAGACCATAGTTGGAAAACTTGGCCTGGGCATGGACTGAGTCCAGAATTTTGAGGCTTGGGAGTAGCAAAAACTCAGTGGGAAAAATATTAGTAGTTAATAAAACAGAAATTAATGCATTTAGAGAATTCATAAGTTTATTCTGATAATCAGTTTGTCACAAATCAAGATTTTATATGTTGTCAAATGCTGAAATTTTGAAATTTCAGGGTTTCAAAGTCAAACAATACATTGTATTACTATAAAATCATAAATAATAATTATGTTGGAGGTGTAAGCTACAGTGGTAGAAGGGGGTGGAGCATAATGGTGTGATTATATTCTAAAAAGTAAAAAACTCCACATTGCTGACAACAAAAATTTAACAAAACAATCAATTTTTTTGGTCTCTGTGAATAAAATAATTTTAATGAAATAGCTATTTACCGTATTAAATTAATATAATAAATAGTTGTCAACTTTAATAAATAATATAGTAAATAATAATTTTCAGATAATTATATAATCAATTATACAGTAAATAATTTGTTTTAAGTTTAATTTTTTCAAAATTTTTTCAACGACTGAAATGGAGGAGGGGCTGGATCAACAGGTTCTCAAGCTTTCCCCTTTGCCTCTGCTAGTTAAAAAATAAATAAAGTAAATATTATTTATTTATCCATGTAGCTATATGATTGTGCAGGCATACGTCTCCTCTAGGATGGTTTGTGAATTTTGGGTATGAATAGTGAAATAATGTATTGAAATAATAATGGATTGATTGAACCAGTTGGACATTGGAATCTGGGCTTCCATGGCACATTTTTGCTGCCCCTGGGTGCCTAATCCAAGGGAATTTAGCAATTTTAAAATTCTTTTACAAAATTAATTCAAAATAAAATTTAAAATTATGAAGATGATATTTATTTAAATACATAGTTATTAAACAAAATAATATATTTTGAAAACTTCAATAAATAAAACTGGCAAGGATATCTTTAATACATCAAAATAAAAGACATTAAGAGAGATCAATCTCAAGGTGCCTATCTAATTTATTTGCCATAAATTCAATATAGGTACCTTGAGATTTATATCTCTCAACCTATTTTAGATAGGTGCATTTAAGATATCTATGGTAGTTATATAACCATTAACATATGTTAAAAACAACCAAATGCAATCTACAGGCTCTTTTTCTCCCTCCCAGTTTAGTACTTTCAAGCCTCAAATTAGAAAGTGAATTGGAATCTTTATGATGAGTGAATGATTCCTCAAATATATCATCCTCCAATGCTTGCATCACTATTGCTTCTCTCTCCGATATAACGAGATTTTCATTAGTGAACATGATATCCACTTCTTTGATAGTCCAATCAGCTGATAGGTTGATGTCATCCAAGCTGATGACATCATGAGAAGAACCTTCCACATTTTGGTCAACCTGTTTGTCGTCGTTTGTCGTCTTGGTGTGAATGCTCTACAAAAAGGCTATGATTTTGTTCACTTAGAAGTGCTTACAAGGTTAGGACAAAGCATCTACCCCATGAATTTCCTACCACAAATCTATAAATAAAACATTTCAAAAAAAGTATATTAAGTAAAGGATCAAAAGTTACTTTCAAGTTTCTAGTATTAAGCCAAAAATTGAAGGTTTGATTTTTTTACATGGGTGCTTGTTCTCCTTCCTCTGAATGACTTGAGGTGTAAACCTCCAACTCATCTTGAATTTTTTCTTTGATGTCTTCATCCCTTGCCATCCCTTCTAAGCATGAAGTAAGGCTTGCCATGATCTCCTCAACAACCTTAAATGAAAGAAGGAAATTATTTGGTTTAGGTAGTAAGCCAAGGTATGTATTGGTTTGTGTAGTTGCTTCATTCGTCTATGATCAATTATATGCAAAATGATATCATATTTTTTATTAACACCATTGTAATGCAAAATGGCCTTGTGTTTCCCTATCCATGGTCTCGTAGATATAAATCACTAGATGCGATCTACATTTGTCAAACCTAGAATATTGATCAAAGGCTCTGTTTTGACAAATAAATTTTAAAATACTAGAAAATGAAATATAATAACCCAAAACAAAGAAATCAACAAATACAAATTTCCCAATGAAATTTATGTTGCTAATTGTTACTCATCTACACTTTTTATGAACACCTACACCTAATCAAAAGTTGTATTTATGACCTTTCCCTCGTCTCACAAACATTTGCTTGAGATAAAGAGTTGAGGGTACAATGCTTTGCATAGTGAAGAAGTTAGTGGCAAATCGTGTCACCTTTGATCACAAAAGGTTATTGCTTTTTGAGTGTTGTCTCATCAAATGGAGCCAAGTATGAGTGTAGATAAATTTGATAATTTTATTGTCTTCAACCACACTTTTGACCCATTCATTTTCTCAGTGCCCTCTAGCATCTAATCCAATTGGAGATTATTAAGATTTACTTTTGTAATAAAGTTACTTTAGTGTCTTAATTTAGATGAGTTTATTTCTACTACTAGTTTATTATTTTTATATTATTTATCATTCATTTGTCATGCATTTTTTTAATCTTTATTTCAAACTCTTTATAAGATGTTCCAAAAATCATGGATTTCCTTCGCTGTAAAAGGAAATCGCAACCAAGTTCCACTGAATATCACAATTTTTTTTTTTTTTTATTTAATTTATTTTGATCGGTAAAAGGCCGAAGCCAAAATTTTATTAATATTAAAAGTAATTTTTACAGTATAACCCCACTCGCTGCGGGCGCTGGTAGGAAAGAGTGGGGTCGAGAAAACCTCCAGCCTTGCCCGGGACAAAGGTCCTATACCTGATATAGAAATATACGTGGGCATTCCCACGACTCGAGCTTTGTCGAGATTTCATAAATACATAGCTTTGTTTAAAATTTGCAAAAAAATTATTTTGAAAAACTGTGACCTTTTTTTTGACGAAATCAAGTTTTTTTAGTCCACTTGAACAGCTGGGGCAAAGTGATCCGTGACAAGGGTACTAATTGAGCAAACTGTGAGCAGGGTTTTCAATTTTGGAACAATTCAATTAGTTAAGGGTTTAGACCTGAGGATTTTCTATGATGTTCTTATGTAGTCCATTGTCTTAAAGGTTTATTTAAAAATCAGAATTTTTGCAAGGAGTTATTAGGGTTTGAAAAATATCAATTTCATTACTCAGGCTTCTATATTTTCCTGAAATGGAAATTCTGTTAGATAAATACTTTGGCTTCAATTTTCACATTTCAAAATGGAATGAGAAATGAGAAACGAGAAACTTCCTACATATGCTAGTAAAGTACTGGAATGGCAGAGTAGAGATGATAAAGCCAAAGCTATTATTAGTTTTTGCCTTTCAGACTTTGAGAGACATCATATAGATCTGGCAAAACCATCTGGAAAAAAATGAACACACTACTTGGAGAAAAAGTGATTAATTCTAGTTTTTATTTAAAGTTTCAACTTTTTAAGTTCAAGATGATTGATGGCATAACTATTGCAATCCATGTGAACGATTTGAGATCTCTTCTTCAACAACTAGTTGAAGTCAATGCTACAATGGATGATGAGGATGTTAAAGCCATTTTATTAAACAATTTAGCTTCAAAATTCAGCAATGTTATGCTTACTTTTATTGAACTCTCTTTTAAAAGTTTCATAGATATGATTTCAGCTCTCCTAATTGAAGAAAAGAGAACTATTGTAGGAGATACAAAAGATTATCCTCGAATTGAGGTAGCATTATACTTAATTTGTACTATATATTATAAGGACAAAGGGAGACATAATGCTATTATCAAAGCAAAATGGGCCACTTAGCTTGGAACTGTTGAAATTGCGCAAATGATGTTTTTAAGGGAAAGACTAGGGAGACTAGGGAGGCATTTTAGAGAAGTCTAATTCTTTGAAGGCAGGGAGGAATCTAATATAGAAAATGCTCAATATCGATGGGTGCCTAGTCAGTATGGGAGTTTGTGGATCTTGGGAGTCATATTCTTGTGAGGGTTATGAGACAACTTGATGGAGCTCTGTGAGTATAGCTTGACATTGATTGTTGTCTAATGGCTTGGGAGTTCTGTGATTCTCGAGTTCAAGGAGGTGGTAATCTGAGAACTTGAGAATCCAGCTCGGGAGCTACACCTTTATGAAGGTTTCGAGGCAGCTTGGTGGAGGTCTATTTTGTTGAAGAACTCATTTCAAGGAAAAGATTCCAAATAATTTATATTTTTGAATTGTTTCTAGCTTGCTTATGTTAGTTTGGTTTGTTTTAGTGCAGCAAGTCTTACGTGTGGGTTATTGGAGATTATTAAGAC
This sequence comes from Cryptomeria japonica, assembly GCF_030272615.1. NCBI lineage: Eukaryota > Viridiplantae > Streptophyta > Pinopsida > Cupressales > Cupressaceae > Cryptomeria > Cryptomeria japonica. The sequence goes on from NC_081410.1 coordinate 505,323,129, forward strand.
TTACTTTTGTAATAAAGCCATTTTAGTAACTTACTTTAGATTAGTTTATTATTTATAGATTATTTATAATGCATTTGTCATGCATTGTTTTTATCTTCACTCCAGAATCTATATAAGGAGGTGTTCATCAATGTAATTGGTTATTGAATCTAATGAAATATTTTTGTGTCCTATTATAAAGTCATTTTAGTAACTTACTTTAGATTAGTTTATTATTTTTAGATTATTTATGATGCATTTGTCATGCATTGTTTTTATCTTCACTCCAGAATCTATATAAGGAGGTGTTCATCAATGTAATTGGTTATCGAATCTAATGAAATATTTTTGTGTCCTATTTCGTTTCACAACAAATACAAGCACTGGCAACATAAGTTTCTTGATGGGTACATATGTTGTTGCATTGCTCAGGAGAATTTGGACATCATTCTTCATTCCGACCTCCTGAATCATATTCTCCAATGGATTGCACAGTCTTAACATTTTGGACTTTATGCAAGACATTTACTAGAAAGTTAATGGGTGTCTTATTCTCCACATTTGCCCACCCCTTTGATAAAATGTTATAACCTTGTCTTTACCATACTTAAAACTACACGACCCTTATTTTTAATGTCTTCCTCTAGCAACGAGGCATTGAAATCCTCAGTGAATTGTATTTTAAACCCAACACCAATAATTGTCTATACATTTACCAATCTTTTGCAATATTATTGTAGTATTAAAATTTTGCCGTTGCTGTCCTATACTAATGATGTTTCTTTTTGTTTCGAGTGGCACACTCAAGTGAAGAAATTTGGTGAAGAATGGAGATGATGAGAACTCTCTTCAACAGAGGAATGTCAAATGCATGGGCCAATAAGGAATCTATATATGGCTTGGGGTTGAAACTCACACCCACTGTCATCTCTTCCCTTGTTCTCTTCCTTAATGTTTTTGTGAAGCACCTATGGACTTCACGAACGTCGATGTGCCACTCAAAGCCACTAAAAAGTTAAATGTTGTCTTATTCTTTCTGTCTATCCATCTATTTGGTAAAACGCTGCAGTCTTTGCTCCATATTTTTCGTTTGATCATCTACTAAAGGCTGTATATTTTTAATGGATTCCTCTAGCAATGGGGCACTGAAATCTTAGCCATTGGAGTCTAAAACTTCCGATTGGTAATTCCTTATGTATTGTACCAAGCCATTTCCATATGGGCTGCTAACCACATTGAATGGTATATTATTGTAGTATCAAAAGCTTGCTGCTGTTATTCTAGCTGCATGGTGTATCTTTGAAGTGGTGCCTTGAAGTGAATGGAGATGGCTAGAATTTACCTCAATGGAGGGATGCCAAATGTGTGGGCCAGTATATCTATAGAATGTTTGGGGTTGGAACTCATCACACCACCATTTTTCCCTGCCCTCTTAGTTATGCATTTTCTTCATATTAAAATTGATTTATGGGGCATTCATTTCTCTCCTCATTTCATTAGGCACTTGAAAACACGTGTTCACATCCTATCCACAAATCTGAGAAAGGTGAGATTAGAATCTATTGATTCTTCATCTCATAATAAACCCCGCTAAAATTGTAGGCCACCATGCTCTTGGCCTGAGCTAGTGTGCCATACTTCTATGCTAGGTCTTTCCTGTCCCCACCTTACATTACCATTGCTGATTTGTGATTATTTGTGATTTGCTGAAAACAAATGAAATGAAAAAAACAAAAACACAACACTAGCATTGAGGGTTTATTAGCGTTTGGCCTAACACTAATAACAATTTTTTTTGGGCAGCATAACACCAGGTCTATTAGTGTTTGGCCTTTGATTTAAGACCAAATGAATTAAAAATGAGATGAAATGGTGTTTTAACACCTAGAGTTTTCTTTTTCTTTTGACGCAGATGAGTCATGGCATGGGACTTGTGTGTCCATTTAGAAAACTTGACAGCTTTTAGAGGTGAAACTCGCATGAAACTTGAGAGTACTTGACCTTGAGTCTGTACATGTTTTTAGTCATTGAATCAAACCATGATGGTGCTTGATTCAGCATTAACACAATGTGACATAAAGTGTGGCAAAAACTCGAGAAAGTAAAAGTGGATGTAATATATTAAAAATAGATGTTTTTAGTCATTGAATCAAACCATGATGGTGCTTGATTCAGCATTAACACAATGTGACATAAAGTGTGGCAAAAACTCGAGAAAGTAAAAGTGGATGTAATATATTAAAAATAGAGAAAATGAATTAAGAACTTGTGATTGTGTTAACAGGAGTAGTATTTTAATATTTAGTCCGAGAACCAATGGGTTGTTTGTTTGAGAGGTACTCGATCGATTTAAACTTTGTGTTCTAAACCATTCCAATCAATAGCTAAGGGTTCTTAAACATTGAAGGACACAAATGGAACCAAAACTGGTTCAATTGCACCTTAAATTGCTATAGGTGTAGTGAGGCCAATTGCCTTTGCCTTTGTCATTGAAGCTTTTTCAACCATTGCAACTTAATTTTTTTCTTGTTACGAGTTAGTAGGGTTAAAAGTAGGAACTACACTAAATTTATTTCTTGTTATGAGTTGGTAGGGTTAAAAGTAGGAACTATGCCGTATGGTGATGGATTGGAATAAACAACTAGCATTTTAATTGGAAGTGATGCTAAGCTAGGCATTGCCTCTTTAATTGGGTATTGAATTGTCCTTGCATATTAATTTGGAAATGGGATTGAAAAAAAAATGGATACCACATTTGGTTAGGAGTAAACAAATGGGTTATGAGTTCATGGGTTGATACGGATTTGGACTTAAGTGATGGCTCTTGAACCATTGTAAGAGGAATCATGGATATAATAAGGGAATGAGGATATCCCTATTCATATGTATCTAGTTAATGGTCAATGGCTCTTTGTTTCCTATCATTGAAGTCTCATTGATGGAGGTTGGTTCTATGGCTATTTGATTCAATCCATTTTTGATGACAAGGGAAGGATTGTGCAATTATAAGGTATCTTCTTATGTATAAAGCAAGGATTCAATTGATGGACAAGAAAAGGTTTTTAAGGTCTTTTTGGGTCTATAGTACTTTTCTCAGCTGAACTCCTGATTGGTGGTCTGCATTCTCACGATGCCTCATTTTATTGAGATCATGGAATCTTCTATACTTCTTGCCATAGCAAGGAGATGTTTCTAATGTTAGAAGTATTTTTTCTATAATGTTACTGTACTTATTATCTTTGTAATGGATATTTATAATTTCATGTTTGAATGCAATCCTATGATGGTACTGAAGTGCCAGTCTTAGTGATCGCATTCTTGAAAATGAATTGTTTAGGTATTTGCTGCATGGATTATGGCTACACTGACATTGGCATGGTGTTTTCTTCTGCTTAACAGAATGTACAGTGAACTCATATCTAAAAGCATAGCAGAGGGTGGCCCATTTGCTTCTAAAACATCATATGTTAAACTTCTGAGGTAATCCGTAAAAGACAGATTTAATTAATTTTTTGTTTCCATATTCTATGACAAAGTCTCGAAGATGTGGTATGCATTTCTGCAATGGTATGTTCTAAAATATCTTAATTTTGTTTCTTTAACCAGGTCTGTGAAGCGGGAAACACTCAAATTGATTGAGACCTTTGTAGACAAAGCAGAAGATCAACCTCATATTGGGAAGCAATTTGTACCTCCTATGATGGATTCAGTTCTGGGTGACTATGCACGGAATGTCCCTGATGCTAGAGAATCTGAAGTCTTATCATTATTTGCAACTATAATAAACAAGTCTCTCTCTCTCTCTCTCTCTCTCTCTCTCTTCTCTCTTGTAATTTGTTTCTGTGCTTTAACTGACACATTTGTAAATATTAGGTATAAAGGTGCAATGATGGATGATGTACCTCGCATTTTTGAAGCTGTCTTTGCATGCACGTTGGAGGTGGTTTGCAAACCTTATCTGAACTGCATTTTATTTATTGTCATCAGGTTTTTTGTAATCTATATCTATTAACATTATTGGTGGTTATGGAAGAGGAATTATTAATTTGATTTAGTATTGAATATGTTTGATTAACTTCTTGGTCTTTTCTAGTCAAACATTACTCTTTGACACTGGCTTACAAATCGATAATTATTACTACAGATGATTACAAAAAATTTTGAGGACTACCCTGAGCATCGATTGAAGTTTTTTTCGTTGCTAAAGGCAATTGCCACATACTGTTTCCGTGCCTTATTTGTATTATCAAGTCAGGTACTATTACAGCCTCTCTGAGAATCATCTACTATATAGTTGTACGATGTGGAAGATACCGAGGTTTGGTTCTGTTTCTGTTCCTTGTTTGTATTATCAAGTCGGGTATTATTGCAGCTTCTCTTATGTCTCTTTTACTATACGGTTCTACAATGTATAAGATGTCAAGGTTTGGTTCATTTTTATGTCTTTTGTTGACAAGTACACCCGTATTGCAGCAACTAACCTACCATATACCTGATTGTGTTCTCTAAATAGCAACTGAAACTTGTAATGGATTCCATAATATGGGCATTTCGTCACACTGAAAGAAATATTGCTGAGACGGGTCTCAACTTGCTTCTTGAGATGCTAAAGAATTTCCAGGTATGAAAGTTCATGTGGGGTTTTTTTGTTCAGAAACATCTCACATTATTTCTTGAAATGGCAAATGGTCCTAATTGCAGCTGAAGATTTATTGTACAACCAGCTGGTTGCAAAATAGATCCTAATATGTGATAAAACCAGTAGTTGTATTTTCTTGCAATATTATTAAACTTAATTTGAACTTTTTGCTTACATTGTTGTAATTGTACTCAACAGGTTTCAGAATTTTGTAATCAGTTCCACCAAACTTACTTTCTAACAATCGAGCAAGAAATATTTGCAGTTTTAACAGACACATTCCACAAGCCAGGATTCAAACCACATGTTTTAATTTTACAGCACTTGTTTTGTCTGGTATGCTTTTCTTCATCCTACTGGCAAGTATCTAGTGCTTTTGTGGTAGTGTGTGTTTTCATAAGTAATTATATTTTCTGTGAATGATCTTTTAGGTGGATTCTGGAGCTTTAACTCAGCCTTTATGGGATATTACTGCACTTGGCCCAACTGCCTATCCAAATAATGTGGTTTTTGTTCGTGAGTACACAATAAAACTATTAGGAACTTCGTTTCCGAACATGACAGCAGCAGAGGTATGCTCCTCTTGAGGCAGTTGTTTTTCTATGTGATTCTCCTGTTTTTCCCCTTTTTATATTGGTTGTCGTTGCTTTTCTTAAATGTTTGAAACAATTTGAATTCATTTTTATTGAAGAAAACATTGGTGCCCTTTTGAGTCCTTGCTCATTTGAGACAGGTGACACTTTTTGTTGATGGGCTTTTTGAGTCCCGAAATGATCTTTCTACTTTCAAGAACCATATCCGAGACTTCCTTGTGCAGTCTAAAGAGTTCTCAGCTCAGGTAGATTCAAGATTTTGGTGTTGGCAATTGTAAATAAACTTGTTTGTTTCTCATGTAGGTTCTGAATGTTTAAAATACTTTTACAGGACAACAAAGATCTATATGCAGAAGAAGCAGCTGCTCAAAGAGAAAGAGAACGCCAACGGATGCTTAGCATTCCTGGACTAATTGCCCCAATTGAATTGCAAGATGAAATGGTGGACACATAAAGATGTCTCAAAGCCACATATTTTCATTTAGTTGCAAAACTGGCATGGCTTGTCTACCTTGTCAGATTCATTTTTGGGGGCACAATCAGAGCTTCTGATCACATTTAGTAAATTAAGATGTGTTCCAAGGGTTGTGCCTTTATTGCGAGAGTTAACCTTAACTACTAGTGATACTTCTGAGCACGGTTGCAGATGCATTGGAGGCATCTAACAGCTCTCAAGTAGTTGAAGTAGGGGTAGCTCCCTTAGGGCTTGGTAAAGCCCTTCTAGCTTTGAGTTGGTGGCTAGTACTCTGGCAGGTTGAAATTTAAAATCTCAAACAAGTGTGATTTCTCCCGACATGTTTGTTGTGTGATAAATCTGTTCTTGCCTAGTTCGATGAGCCAGCCATGACTGATTAATATAAGATTTGGGAATCTTGAGAGGATTTTTTTAGAAAAAGCTATAATTTTTTGGTTGTAAGCTATGTCGGTTGGTGACATGCCTTTCCCTTGGACCATTCATGTTTTCAGTACTGCTCCCCATTCTTTTCGCCAATTGCAGATTCTGTGTTTAACTTATCTTCTTTCTGATTTTGTTGTAAGGCATGCTTATACATTATGGACACTCTACATCATGTCTTTAGCCAGGAATATGTTTGCTAGCAGTTTTCGCTATTACGATTCTATCTGCGTGGGCTCTTTGCAGACATGAGGAGATACTTTTGTTACATCTTTATGGCATAATGTTTTTGAAATGCAAAGCTCCCTTAACAGTAACTTCCAGAAAATACTAAAATTTTGTATTTAGAGGTAAATTAAAAATCATTTTCTTATGTGTACCCTACTTAGCCTCTTATGGATTTCTTGTCAAACAAGACACGCCCAGTAATTGTAAACATCTACGAGGCTTTTGTTTCTAATGCTTCTTGGAGTAGGAATATCTGCTGAATAATGCAAATTATCACCCAGTTTGAGGCAATTTTCTCAAATATGTGGGGCTGGCATTAGGCTATCTGTAAGTTATAGAAAATCAAGTTTGTAGCCAAATTAATCTTGAAATTATTTAGTTTGTCATGCCATCTATAGCTTCATCAGGATTATGCATGCATGCGAGTTTCAATTAAAATGGATTGAGTGCAGTTTAAATTGGAAAACAAATTAAGCACCTTTAAATATTTGGAAATTTGTTATGGCTAGGTGTCCTGTGATTAATCACTTTTAAATATTAGTTAGTCTGAAGAAATGTTGAATTTGAAATAATATCTTAATATCTTTTATTCAACTGCTGAATTTGGAGTACTGATAATGTCTTCGTCTCTGTTCCATTTTTAAATTTTCTAATTGAGAGCTATCTATTTTGTAGTTTACTTGCCACTTGGGCAATCATTCTAAAATGAAATAGTTAATTAAATATGCTTAGTCGAGACAAAATAACGGATTAAACAGAGAGATTCTGAAAGAAAATAGTTAATCGGATGTGTCCAGTCGAACCAAATCAACGGATTAAACAAACTGAGACAATGGGTCATGCCAAGTAATTTTATTTGCTACTTGGGCAAATATCCAGAAAGAAAATGGTTAATCAAATATGCTTACTTAGCCAAAACAACGGATGGAACAAACTGAAAAAGGGTAATGCCAAGTATTTTATTTATAAATTTGGAGTTTGATGGCTGTTATTGATCACAAACGAATGGGTTGAAATTAATTAATTCTGAATCCGTCTACTTATTAAATCTTATAATAAATTACAGAATACGAATACAATTTGAAGATATAAAAGAGTCTAAATTTTTTTAACATATAGAAATAATTTGATAGAGGCTTTGCAAAATGGATGTTAAACATTACGTGGATTTTATGAAATGATAACTTGGCACATGAATGTTTGAAACAAATATATTGACATTTTGTGTGGCTATCAACCATTAACTTGGAAGCCCTTCAGAAAGTTTTTAAGTGTAATGAATGAAGAGAGAATTTTTACCTACTAGAAGGATGGGTTGACCGATTGAGAGGTAAAGTTGACATAAAGAGCTCTCGTTTGGTGACTGGCCAGTGTATTTATTGTATATTGTTTTCAATGATACACGGATGATTTTTACTCCACATTGGATGTGGTGGATGTGCATGGTTGGGAAAACGCTCTATGTTGAAATAGATACAAGAAAACTGTAATCATGGTGAAAGAAGAACTATTGAGCTATCTTAGTTTAACATGGTTAGATGGTATGGATTTGACAATACGAAATTTTGGTTTTAGACTTAAAAAACAATAATAAAAATAAAATCATATGACAGTGGATTGATTTTTTTTGACGGTGGCTTAAAAAAGGGGGGACATTTTCCCCATTGGTGCAAATGGATGTCTGTAAGTATCTTAGGTATTAAATTATCAATCTTGTTTAGTAGTAGAGGCCCTTAGTAAATCAATATTGAATCAGAATCAAGAATAGGTTAGGAAAGGCATCAATATTAATATCCCAAGTTTTTTTCCTTAAATCAGGATTTGTTTTTTGGGTTGATGACAATCTTCTTTTTCGGCTAGTTTTATTAGGGAAGAAAAATTAATTAAAAAAGTAATTCGATGCTTTGAGTTAGTTGATCAAGCTTTAAAATTGTTGTCTTAATTAGGATAATTTATGCAAGTGTGACTTTCAGGGTCCTTCTATGTGTGTTTTGTGTAGCCGAAGTGAGGAGTGTGCATCTCACCTCTTCTTTCAGTGCTCTTTCTCCAAGATAATGTGACATTTTTCGTGGGGTATTTGGAATTAGCTTTGTGGGCATGTCTCCTCTTTGGTTGAATTTCGGGAGTGATAGGTAAGCCTCTTGTTAAGACATCTTTTCTTCAGGTTGCTTGGGCTCTTGGTCCTATTTTCATTATTTGGCATATTTGGTTGGAAAAGAACCGTCAGATTTTTCACGATGATAAGATGGTTGTTTATCATTTGTGGGGAAAATTTTCATTCTTTTCGTGGAATTGTTTTGGCTAAGTGTGACTTTGCTGAAGGTGTGGATCATGGGGATGTTATTTGTAATCTACTCATTTTTTCTCTTCCAATTCCACGAGGTGTTCCTCATTTTGAAGGGGGGTGGACTAGGCCGACCATGAGAAATAGATGCCGACATCCCTTGCAAAAGATAAACTCTGTGTGTGTGTGCACGTGTGTGTGTGTGAGAGAGAGAGAGAGAGAGAGAGAGGGATAATGATGAAAGAGAAATCTATTGTGAGAGAGGAAGAGATGAAAAGATTGAGATAGGAAGTGATATAGAGAGAGGCTGAGAGAGGAAGAGATATAGGGGTAGATAGAAATAGAGATATATACATAGAGAGATAGACATGTCTAGAGTTAGAGGAAGCTAGAGAAAGAGATGAAGAGCGAGACACGAAGATAGGGATAGAGAGGGAGAGATAGAGATGAAGAGATAAAAAGATAGAGGGAGAAATAGAGAGATATAGATGGCGAGATAGAGTGATAGAGAGAGATATAAGGAAATACATAGAGACAAATATAGATGGACAGAGGGAGAGAGAAATAGGGGAAGATAGAGAGAGATGAGAGAAAGAGGGATAGATAGAGATATATGGGAAGAGAAAGATATGGGGATATATGGGAAGAGCATGGTAGAGAGAGAGAGAGAGAGAGAGAGAGAGAGAGAGAGAGAGAGAGAGAGAGAGAGAGCAAAATTAAACTATTCAACACGCTTTCTCTCTCCAAGCCTTCCCTTCCAATATTTGATAGGTAAATGATTGATAGAGAGGGATATGTTTGTGTATGTATATAAATATATTTATGTGTGTGTGTATGTATATATATATTGTCTTTGTACACACACACACATATACATACATACATACATATAGATATACATAGAGAGAGATGAGAGAGATGCATGACAATGGAACACCATTAAACTATTCAATGCTCTCTCTCTCTCTAGGTCACCCCTTCCAATGTTTGATAGGTCGTTAAATGGTTGATAGAAAGGGATACACACACATGTATATATACATATACAAATATATACACATATATGTATATACATATATAGATATATACACATATGTACACACACATGTACATGTGTGTACATATATATAGACACACACACACACACAATGTGTAAGTATATGTATAAATATGTATATGTATATACATATATGTACACACACACACACGCGTGCGCATATATATACACCCGCACACACACACACATACACATTTATATCCGCTCTCTTTGTATATGTACGTGTGTGTGCGTGCATGTGCGCACAATAATGGAAGAAAATCAAACTATTCAATGCTTTAACTCTAGATCTCTATCTCTTAGTCTCCCTCTTTATCTCTTTGTCTCTCCACCTCCCCTCTCTATCTCTCCCCTCGCCTCTCCTAATATTTTATAGATAGCTAAAATATCAACTAACATAAAAAACTCTCTATCCATCTACCTCTCTACCCATCCACAATATTACCTCTCTATCCATCCATCTCTCCCCCTCTGTCTTCCTAAACCCCCCTCTCTCTATGTATCTATTTCTCTTTATCTCTATCTATCTAGATATCTACCTCTCTCTCCCCCTCGCTCTCTCTCTCTCTCTCTAAAATATCATGTATATACACATATAAATATATACATATATATGTACACACACATGTACATGTGTGTACATATATAGACACACACACACACACCGTGTGTATGTATATATGTATATGTATATACATATATGTACATACACACATACGCAGATATATATATATATATATATATATATATATATATATATATATCCGCCCTCTTTGTATATGTATGTGTGTGTGCGTGCATGTGCGCACAATAATGGAACAAAATCAAACTATTCAATGCTTTAACTCTAGATCTCTATCTCTTAGTCTCCCTCTTTATCTCTTTGTCTCTCCACCTCCCCTCTCTATCTCTCCCCCCGCCTCTCCTAATATTTTATAGATAGCTAAAATATCAACTAACATAAAAAACTCTCTATCCATCTACCTCTCTACCCATCCATAATCTTACCTCTCTATCCATCCATCTCTCCCTCTGTCTTCTTAAACCCTTCTCTCTATATGTTTCTATTTCTCTTTATCTCTATCTATCTAGATTTCTACTTCTCTCTCTCTCTCTCTCTCTCTCTCTCTCTCTCTCTCTCTCTCTCTCTCTCTCTCTCTCCATGTCTATTTATGTGACCACCATGATACAGAAAAGACCTAAAACATTTCATACTCAACCACAAATCATGGTAGTTTTCAAAACAAAAGATTACCTGTTGAGCGCTTGGGATTGATTATCGAATGCAGATGGAAAACCAAATGAATTAAAACTATATTAATACGCACATACAGTCTAGGGTTATCCCATTGAACCTTCAAACACAACGATAAAAAAATGCAGTTTAATGGTTGTTTGATAAAAAAAGTCATACCAAACATAGAATAAGCTATGTAAAACCTTAAATAACAAACACACAGAGTGTAATGATTAATTGAGCAAAATAACTGGATAAGCAAAGTGCAAATAAAAATAGTAACCACCATGATAGAGAAAAGACCTAAAACATTCCATACTAAAGCATAAATCGTGGCAGTTTAATAGTTTGTTGACAAAATATTTGAAGCAAGCAAACATTGAATTATGATAAATCGTAAATAAGAAACCCAAAATTACCTATCCTTCGTAGTGGTTTGTTAATGACATGCTTCGACAAACATCATTGCTTGGATATTAAGGCTGAAGAGAATAATGAATTAGCTATAAACTATGTTTCTACAGGCAGATGAGAGCTTAAGAGGGTTGAGGAACATATGGAAAGCATATAAAATGAAGACCTATAAAACTAAAAACCAAAAAGAGATAAAGCAATTAAGAATGAAACACTGTTTTGACTAGAATATAAAAACCATGTAAATATGAAACAAAAGACTTAATCTTGAAGTGGCTATAACCCGTGTTTGTACAAGGAAATGAGATGTAAACAAAACTCAAGAAGATATGAAAAGCATATAAAATTAAGATGTAGAAAACTGAAAAGCAAAATAAGATAAAAGCTATTAACAGTGAAATGTTTTTTTGCGTAAAATATATAAACCATGTAAATATGAACCAATAATTACCTTTGTTTCGATGAGGGATAAGAGTAGCATGGAATTCCACAAATTGAATATGCACAATCTGCATTTTATATATTTTGAATGAGTAAAATGCGTGAGCATGAAAAAGGTATGTGATTCATAAAAATGCGAGTATACTAAAAGATGGCAAGTCAAACATATGTATGGTCCTGTGTTGAACATTAGAGTCGTCTCTTCGTTGGATGATTGACATTTCAACAATAGTGTAGATAAGCCCAACAATGTTAACCAATGTATAGTGGCATTATTTGAGATTTCAGTAATTGGCATGTAGGAAAATAATTTGACAGCCACAAAATGGTCATCATCACACTGTTTAATTATTGAGTCTTGGTCCAAGGTGATCTCCATATGGCTGTTTAACTTGTTAAACTTTGTATTGTCTTCTTTAATTGCCCCTTTTGAAATTGTATACAAGCCACCAATTTTAATTCTATCATAATGTAATTCTGCAATGTCATTGAAACATGTAATTTTAATTTTTATGTTATCATTATCAATTACATCAAAGCTAAAGACCTACCCATTGTTGTGCTGCGTGTTGTATCGGTACATTGGTTTCTTGTTTGTTACTCGACCTTTGATTGTCCACCTAGACTGGTAAGGATTTAAATCCTTGATATGCGTCACATTCTTAGGCAAACTATGCTTCATAGAATGCATGCACAGGCCAAACTTGGGACTTTTGGTGGATGGGGGTGTTGTCTCCTTTGGTTGCCTTTTCTCTTCTCGATGTTTGTACAAGTATTTTTGTTTCCCAAACAATTCTGATTTTGTGGCAATAACATCTAAGTTGCAGATTATAATAGACCTATTGTACAAGAATAATGAAGGTTTTGGTAACATCCAATTATTTTAGTTTAAAATAGAATGAAAAGGAAAATTGGCAGCATTACAACACACCTTGATTCACTAGTCTTTCAACAAATGATATTTGACAAGAAAACTATTGAACCTATTTTGAGTGTGTCTGCATAGATTAGATCTCTGAACTTTGGTGGAAGGATGACCACTTGCATGTGGTCACCATCAGATAAGACCACCCTAAATCATTCAACATCGACAGTGTTGGAAGGAAATTTCTTAAAAGATAATAGTTGCAATTTTGGAGAGGTTATAACATCTCCAACATTGATAAAATGAATTGCATTTGGAGTCAACTTCTACTCCACATTTCCAACCTGCCAAGACAATTGAAGCACTTTTGAGTTGTTTATACACACACACACACAAATATATATATTTATAAACACACACACACACACACACACACACACACACACACACACACACACACACACACACACATATAGATATATACATATATATACATACATATACACACACACACACATATACACACACACACACACACATATGCACATACATACATACATATATGTATGTATGTATGTATACACATGTATATATATGTATATATGTATATATATTTACACACACAATATATGTGTGTGTACACACATATACATATATCTGTGTGTGAAGGACAACCCATTTGCAATCAAGCAATTAAACCCTCTAAGATTTATGTCGGGAAAGAAAATATAAATTTATTATAGCTGTTTAATATTTTATCAAAATACATACATGAAAACAAGCACTTCCACTTATGTGTTTCCAAACAATTCACATTTAAGCTGCAACAGTACAACTATATAAATAGATAGAGAAATAAACACCTTATCAAAGTTATTTGCTACTTTAATTTGTATAGTGGCTGCTTCCCAACAAAAACATGCCACCAAGCAAAAACCAACAAAACTTTTAACCTTAAATTTGAATTCAAACCAGTTTGGAATTTTTATTGATATTTAAATTTACCATATTTTTAGCTAAAATCATTATTTAAGTAATCAAACACTCTATAGTTTATGTGGAAATTAATATGGAAACATATGCACAGACACATATAAATAATATTCGAGAAGAGAGCACTATGTTTACTCCAATGAAAGAAAGAAGCAATGAAAATAAATATCAGAATAACAAACAACAAGCTGAACAAGACAACTAAAACTTTTAAATTAGAAATCGTACTTACTAGAGGTTCACTGTCATAAGTGAGCACTATCTGTATAGAGGGTTCCATCTATGTAGATGACATAAGAGAATAGAAAAATATTCAATTGCAAGCTTCCTAAAACACCACAAATACATTCAGTTTAATGATTAGTTGATAGCATTACAAAAAAACTTAAGAGTCAAATATCAAAACCGGTTAATATAAAGTGGAAATCATCTTACCTTCAACAATGTTTGAGAGTGACGTCCCCTTCATGCGAACAAAGCAACCCAAATATGAAAGGGAAAAGTGTCTATATGAGAGGAGTATAAAAAAAGACCTTAATGAAATATAAAAACAACAAAATCTTAAAAGCCGCACAAAAAAAAAACAAGGAGATGACAAAAATATGAATAAAACCCTGATATGTGTGTATAAAAGCACCCTATACATGTATTTACATAGATATATATCACCACAAATGAACACATTATCAAACTTGCCTGACACACACACACACACACACGCATGCATGTATATACACACATATACATATACATATACATATACATATACATATACATATACATATACATATACATATACATATACATATACATTCAATCATACATATATATTTATGAACATACACACACACACACACACACACACACACACACACACACACACACACACACACACACACACACACACACACACACACACACACACACAAACATGTGTGTATGTACACACACACACACAAACACACAAACACACGTACACACACACATACATACACACACACATACATACATACATACATACATACATACATTGTACCACACGAGAACTGCTTGCAACCAAATTAACCTACACATAATGGGATCAAATCTCTCGTGTTTTTAAAGGCAGTGAAGAAGTCTGTGAATGTTTTTCCATTTGGATTCGATAATCAATCCCATGTGTAGATATGCATACACATACATACATACATGTATGTATGTATGTAAACACACACACACACACATGTGTGTGTGTATGTTTACATATATAAACACACACACACACACACACACACACACACACACACACACACACACACACACACACACACACACACACACACAGTCTACACATAAAAATGACAATGAGCAATTAAATAAATATTTTATATTTATTTAATAATTATTCTTCTATTAAATTGTTAATTTGAAAAGATTAATTTATTCAATTCATTTCATGTCCTTCTATTAATTAATTTAATTGAAATATTTTATTAATTAATTCGTTATATCCTTTTCTTCTAATCAATTAATGAAATATCTAATACTTAATTATTCCTCTATCTACTATCCTATAGTCTCATTAATTAAATAATTTCTTAATTATTTAATCCCTTTTCCAACTCATCCATCATGTGGCTAAATAAATTCAACAAAATAAAATAAAATAAAACCATTTATTAGCCACTTATCTCCAACTTCCAAAATAAATGAAATATTGTGTATGTACACATATTTCCTAACCTTCTTCTATATTCTCTCCAACATCCCTATATCTTAGAAGGATTTGATTCCACTTGTCCTCTCATTCCTACATCTTCTCCAACTATCCTATATCCTCTCAAGTCTTCAACTCAGTCAAGGTGAGATGAGTGACACTTGTCTTCTCCTTCCTCCTTTCTCTCAACCTTCAACCTCTTGCTCATAGCCATCCAATTTGCAAGATTCGATCATGACCATTGATCTCTGCCACCTAGGCTCATGCACTCAAAATTCTATAAAAAGAGGTCTCCTAAGCCATTTTGAAACTAATAGACCAATAGCTAATCATATGGTCATTCTAGGAGTCTTCATCTTGCATCTGTGAGTTTGAGTTTGAAGCAATTAGCAATTTTAGAATTCTTATCATAGCTTAATATCACGTTAGCTTAAATCATTTGCATATGCATATCGTAGTATTAGTTAACTATTAGTCCATTCTTTGTATGCCATCTTGGAAGCTACCAGTGCTTGTCTGAGAGCAAATCATTTGCAACCATGAACAGTGGAGTTAGGACACAATGAGGTGTAAATCATGTAAGGTATAAATCTTGTTTATTTCATTTACTTCATGTTACTTCATTGGTTGAAGTTAAGTTTCCCGTAGGTTTCATTTTTATATTGTATGATGGACTAACAAGTTTCAGGACATTTCTTTGGAGTTCAAATTTAACCTCAACATTTTTGGCGCCCACCGTAGGGCTCATGCCTCGAACTTATCTTTCTAATATCTTGTCTTATTCTTGTAGAACTAGTTTAACACTTTTGTAAATCAATTTCACGCATCTGTGAAATTTGATAGCGTTTTTGTTAGATAGGTTAGCGCTTTTATTGCTTAAATTAACGCCCATGTTAAATAAAATAGTGCTTTTAAACATGAATTCACACAATTAAGCAATAGGATAGTGCTTTTGTTGTTTAGGATAGCGCTTTTGCCATTCAGGTTAGCGCTTTTGCTTATTAGGATAGCGCTTTTTCTGTTTTAGCGCTTCTGTCTCGACTGTGCTCAAATTTGACTTTTTATAAATTGAAAGCTAACAATCTTTGCAGGTCCGAATGTCCAAGACTTAAAATTTTGCAAGCTACTGACATTTGTGTGTGTAGGGTTATTTTGAAGCAAATTTCATGCATTTATTCACATCTAGTTGATCATAAGTATTTTAGAAAGTAAAACATCATATCTTTCTCGTCTAGCTTAACTAGGAGGATAAATCAACAACATGCAACTTGCATTTGAGTGTTTTCCTTAACGTAGTTGCACATAGATTATTAGAAGGCTTAAAATAAAACTTTTGTCTTCTGTGCTTGTTGAAGTAGTAGGCAAGTATGCTCTCATCCTCTTACGATGATCAGGAAACCAGACCTACTTTCTTTTATGTGTAATCTTTAGAGGGTCTCCCTTCTTGAGCTGCCTTGAGGGGGCCAGTGAGAGGGGAATGACCCAACTGGAAATGGGCTAATACTGAGTCCTTCCGATCCACTCTAAATAAATCGTGTTTGTGACGAAAGTCATAAACAACATGTGCTGATTAGTTCATACCGACACTATGTTTCCCCATAAACCCTATGGAGCGTAACCTCTATAGGCTGGGAACCTTCTATATTTACAGAGTGTAGAGTGCCATATATATGGCCACATGACCAGAAGCCTTTAGTAAAAAACCAATTGTACTAGTTGCCAAAATCCTTCTAATTGTTGGTGCAGGAGGTCGGACCTCTGAAGCGACTCACACACATACGGTTCTTAATAGAGATATGAAGTTTACCATGGAGAGTTTTCATGGAAACTGGTGCTTGGCTGCCCCAAAGAAGTGAGTGCCGAGGGCGAAGCCAGTGGGGTCAAGCATCTAAATATCCGCTCTGAATAGCGTAGCCTCGGAGGAAACCCCATGTGAGATTCAACAATTATTGTCTCAGCCTACCATAGGATTTGTGCTTGCTTGTGCGTTTTTTTTTCAAACATTGTGTCTTTTATGTCTATAACGTGCTCAGAATGGTCAAAAACTTGGAAAAACATGATCTAGAAATGAGCAAAAATCTGACAACTTGCTAGAAAAATTGAAAATCCTTGTAACACAGTCTAAACAATGCCAGAACCGCGCATTTGTCGTGCAAAATAAGCATTTAAGCAACATTGCAACACTTTTGTGTCATAGGTTCACGCATTTGATCAGTAGATTAACACTTTTAAGCATAAAACCACGCTTTTGTACCACAATTTTCCGCTTTTAGTGCCATAGAGCAACACTTTCAAACAACCGAATAACGCTTGTCCCATAAGTTAGCGCTTTTGACAAAAAGGTTAGTGCAAATGTTTTCTCGCATCTGAGACAGAGGGCATTTCTGCATATCAGACCAAAATTTCAAAACTAGTTTCAGATAGCCTTTTCGAGTAGAGTTGTCTTTAAACTATCAGAGACCTTCAAACTAGTCTGATAATTAGGCTTTATCAATCAAATAGGCTACTTCCAAAGGCTTCATAAGCATACAATTCACAACAATTTAAGTGATTCAACCATTTTAAGTGCAAAAAATCAACATCATTATTAGTTTCTCATCAGGATATATCGAATCCTCTATCATGAAACTTGATCATATCCACCTTTTGTTCATTATCTTGGATATATCGTTCCCATTTTGAACCTAGGTTATATCAAAAACAAAATTGCACTCACATTGGAATCAAGCAAACTTGTAAACCATCATATGCTTATATGACTTTTAAATATCGTCTTAAGAAAAGAAAACCCAGTTATAAGGCTACTCAGAAGAGGATAATATTCTTGTATATCAATCACAAGATCTTGTTAAAACACAGGACATCCCTACACTGTTTTTGTCACTATTTACATGGTTACGAGACATAATTTGACAAAGAACTTTTGTAAGCACGTGCCTTTCAACAACAAGATGCTTTATCACAACGCACCAATAACACTACTAAAGTCAACAAAGATTATCTTCCTAAACCAATAATCACTTATTGAGTTATATTTAGAAGGTCAAAATTTGAGAAGTTTTCGAATCAATCACATGCCAGTTTGGATTAGAGCTCAATACGAGCAATTCAAAAAACAACAAAAACAAATGGAAGAAGATAATTCAATGTTTCAAACTTTTGGATACACAAATGTTGATGAAGAAGCGGTCAATAACACCATTAGAGACCTTGAACAAGATGATAAATTTGACAAACTAATGGAAAAGTTATTGGAGAAACAAAAGGAAAAATACCTTCTAATGCTGGCAAAATTAGGAGCTAAATTGCCACAAGACTTTAACATAGAAAGTTTGAAACAAGATGCAAAGACGAGTAACAATCGAAACACATATGATCCAAATAACGAGGATGTAAATCAAGTAAATCATGAGGAGACAAGAGGAGATAAAACAAGAAAAGACCATGATGATACAAGAAGAGAGCGTGGTGATAGAAGAACTTATGAGGATACAAGGAAAACCTGTATGGATAATCCTTTGTTAACTCTCGCTCAACAAATGTAAACCTTTCAACAACAAATACATGATATGCAAAATGGAATGAGCTCCAAGAAATATTCATTGGAGGACATCTGCCCATATCCTTTTAACAAAAGTTTAAACATGATACCATTCCCACAACATTGTGAAATCCCTAAATATGATAAATACGATGGGAAATGTGATCCTCAAGATCATATTAGGGAATTTTACACTACGAGTATGGAATTTGCACACGATGAAACTTACCTGATGCGTCTATTCCCTAGGAGTTTAAATGGACAATCATTGGAATGGTTCTCAAAACTACCATTTGGAATTAAATCTTTTGAAGAACCTGTGAACAAATTTATCTCACAATACTCCTACAATGTAAGAAATGAGATAAAAATGTTAGATCTATGTAATATCAAGCAAAAGAATGGTGAATCTTTCATGGCATTTTTACAATGATGGAAATGAATTTTCAATAGATATCCAAGAGGTGTACCCGTTCAAGAGAAAATGGACATATTCATTGACAACCTTATCAGTGAAATGAGTTACCGTCTTAAAATGCAATGTCCTCCTTCTTTTGCTAAGATGATTGAAAATGGTCTAAATATAGAAGATGCAATGGTAAAGAAAGGAGAGTTAAAATATTACAACAATTCCTATAATAACAATCATAACAACAACAACAACAATAACAATGACAAACCTAAATTCTGGTGAAAGAATAGGAATGTTACCAATGGAGGAAATGATGACAGTAATGCTACGAAACAACAACCAATCTTCAACTTATCAAGTCAAATACCAAGAAACAACAATCAAGAGAACAGTAAATCCAAGTCTTTCTTCTCCAATCCTTGTAGGAAATTCACTAACATTGGAGAACCCTTGGAATCAACTTTGTAAACTCTTCTTGCAAATGAATTGATTACTTTACCAGAAGCAAGAAATTATGAACCTCAAGTCAAACCTAATTGGTGTAATGACAATCATTTTTGCAATTACCATCGAAACAAAGGACACCAAATTAATGATTGTCAAAGATTGAAGCACCTTATTCAAGATTTAATCAATAATGGAACTATCACAATGGATAGTCATAAGATGAACAAAACACATCTAGCATTCAAAACTCCACTTCCAAACTATGAAAAAGGTGAACAATCTAAATCAAAAGATGACAAAGGAAAAACTAAAGTTAATTACACTTATAAGTATGATGATGTGGTAAATGTCATCATCATTAAAGATAACACACCTTCAGAACCAACGTCATTAGAAGAAGCAAAGCGAAGGTTACATTTCTGGGTATAAAAAATGAATCAACATCCAATTCAAGACAATACAACTTAGTGAAACAATTGCAAAGGATACCCGCTATCAATTTTGGAACTCCTAAAATTTTCACCTATGCAAAAAATTGGAAAAAGCTGTAACAGAAACAACAGTTTCAAAAGACCTAGATGTGGATTAGTTCCAAAACATGGTGAGACACCTTATAGCCCCTCATTGCTTATCATTTTCTGAAAATGATGACGCATCCTTGCAACAACCTCACAATGCTTCCTTACATGTTGAAGTCACCATTCATAAAACTAGTGTCAAACACGTACTCATAGATGGTGGAGTTGGCTTAAACATTTGTGCATTAAGTTTAATAAAGGCTTTGAGATATTCAAAAAATGTAGTAGATCCAAAGAAGAAAATAACTATTAAGGCTTATGATGAAGAAGAGCGTTCTTCTAAAGGAACTGTGGTGTTACCAATCAAAATAGGACCTGTGGAAAAGTATACATTATGTCAGGTTTTAGACTTGAATTTGTCTTATAACATTCTTCTAGGAAGACCATGGATTCATGACATGCAAACAATTCCTTATACATATCACTAGTGTGTAAAGTTTCCTCATAAGGGATAAGATGTCACTATAGTCACAGACTCCAGTCAATATTGCAATAATCTAAAACCGACACAAGATACAAGAGTTCCACATAACATAATCAGTCTATCCCACCAAAGAAATTCAAGAAAAATTATGGGAAACCTTTGAGAAAAAACTCAAACTAAATGATGAAGGAATGAGAAAGTATTCTTTACATAGCTTGCCACTTTCACCTAAATCATATGGAAAGCCTACAAATGTTCAAACACAGATCTCAGAAAAATCAGTAGAAATGTTTGATGGAGCATTTGTTAGAGCTGGAACACTTGTAGAAGAAACCGAAGACAAAGACATTCTTAGTTGGTTGTACAAAGATGAAAATGAAACTATAGAAACAACTACAGAAGTTAATATTCCCATAGAGCAATATGGAAATGGTTATAAGATCATGCAAAAAATGGGATATGAAGGAAAAGGATCAATTGGTAAGCGACAAAAAGGTATTTCAGAACCTATTTGTCCTCACACACAATCTAAAGAAGATAAATCAGGACTTGGATATCCTAATTCAAATAAATAATCACACAATTATCAACATCCAAGGTGGAGAAAGAAAGAAGTCCCTAAAGAAGAACCATGGCAAGAAAAGATACACCAAGCAACATAAATAGTAGCTAACAAACAAAAATAAGAAGAATATGAGAAATATCAGGAAGAACTTGCAATCAAAAGAGAAGAAGAATCTTGCAAACAAGTGTTGAACCCGATCAAGATATTCCCGAAGTAGTGAAAGAACAAATGGCCAAAATCAGAGAACTTTTCTCACCATATAATATTCCTGTTAGATATAGTGGTGTAATTCTAGACAATGGTTCAAAGACAAATTCAAATGAATATGAATGGGGTCTAGATCTATCATCTGGTGTATTAAGTGAAGAAAAGGATGAAGAACAAGTAGCTATTACAAATGAAGACTCATCTTTCACAAAACAAAAAATAGAATTGGAAATAAGACAAGAGGAAATCAGGATTAAGAGGAAAGAGGCATGTGCAAACAACAAAATAAAGAGGATGAAAAAGAACAAGAAGTAACACCACAAGAAACACAAACAATTATTCATTAATCATCAGAAGATCAACAAAATATCAAATCTCTATCAAATGTTGAGAAAGAAATACCAAGGTATGGAAGAACCATGGAAGAACTAATAGATAGTCAAGCAGACTGACTATTAGTCCAGAAGAAGCTGAGTTCGAGAGAAGACAAAAGATAGCAAAAGAATCCTCTGTCATGTGCACGAGTATGCCAAATTCAAGATACAAGTGAATCTTTTGAAATTAATCAAGAAGAAACTTGTAGTATCAAAGATGTATGTGTTGATATAATCCATTCGTTTGAGGGACAAACGTCAGATGATGAGTCACTTGATTGTGAATCACAAAATACCAATCCTAATTTCATTAGAGCTGATTGGAGAGCACTTGGGAGAGACTATCCTCAAGAGAGTTCTATCTATGACATTACCTACTCTATGCCAAATTATGAATATTATGTCATGAACTTTGAAACACCTAATAATGATGATAACTATGATTTACCCCTGCTTCATCCAGAACTAATGGATTGGGATAACCTAGAAAACCGTGAATTGGATGTCTTTTCCAATGATCATGATTTAGCCGTATATCTTAATATTGTTGAACCCATAACACCTAAGATATCTTCCACCGCAGAATTGAGTAACGCTTCTTGCAGTCAGGAGAGTGCCAAACTTTCCAGTCACAAAATTGAAATAAAACAAGGAAAAAGACCTAGTGCTGAAAACCATTTCATGGCAACACTAGATCAATCAAGAGGAAAAATAAAGGACGTATCTGACGGTGAAAACCTTTTTGAGGCTCTAGAAGATGGAAAGTTTGACATCCTCCCTGCATATTT
Source organism: Cryptomeria japonica (assembly GCF_030272615.1). Classification (NCBI taxonomy): domain Eukaryota; kingdom Viridiplantae; phylum Streptophyta; class Pinopsida; order Cupressales; family Cupressaceae; genus Cryptomeria; species Cryptomeria japonica. The sequence continues at coordinate 505,345,786 of NC_081410.1, forward strand.
TTCAGGAGAGATCTGCTATTTTAATAGGGCCAACAGAAGCAATAAACATTGGCACAATAAAGGATCCCAAGGTCCTTCATCTTGCTGCATCATTATCAGATGAAGATAGGAAATAATACATAGAATTCTTCAAACAAAGACAAATAAATTTTTCTTGGTCCTATGCAGACATGCCAGGACTTGATCCAAATCTTATCATGCATCATCTCAATGTGGATCCAAAAGCAAAACCAGTTAAACAAAAGCTAAGGAAGATGCATCCACACATCTCTCTCCTTGTAAAAACTGAGCTAAAGAAACTATTGGATGTGGGTTTTATAAGACCTGTGGCCTATCCATAATGGGTCTCTAGTATTGTTCCAGTGTCAAAGCCAGATAAAAGCAAAAGAGTTTGCACCGACTTCAGGGATTTGAACAAAGCATGTCCCAAAGATGATTTCCCACTACCCAACATTAATATAATTGTAAAAATATCAGTAGGACATGAAATGCTTTCATTAATGGATGGATTCTCGGGGTACAATAAAATAAGAATCACCCTTGAAGATCAAGAAAATATAGCATTCACCTGTGCATGGGGTACTTATTGCTGGAACGTTATGCCATTTGGGCTTAAGAATGCAGGAGCAACTTATTAGAGAGCCATGACAACAATTTTCCATGATATGATGCATACATTTATGAAAGATTATGTAGATGACATACTTGCAAAATCTCATACAAGGAAAGAACATTTGAACATCTTGGGGAAGATCTTTGACAAGCTTGAACAATATCAGTTAAGATTGAATCCAAAGAAATGTGCATTTGGAGTAACCTCTGGAAAAATTCTTGGGTGCATTATATCAGCTCGTGGAATTGAAGTAGATCCAGAAAAGGTCAAAGCCATCATGGAAATGGAGTCACCTAGGAACATAAGTCAATTGCGTTGTCTACAAGGGAGATTGCAATCAATCAAAAGATTTGTCTCGCAATTAACAAATATATGTCATCCATTCACTCATCTTTTATATAAGAATGTTCCATTCAAATGGGATCAGAAGTGTGAAGAAGCTTTTATGCAAATCAAAGAATATCTTATGAATCCTCCAGTACTTGTATCACCAATCAAAGGGAAACCATTGTTGCTTTACATCTCAGCAACAAATGTATCACTAGGAGCTCTTTTAGCACAACATGCTGAAGAAGGGAAAGAAAGAGCAGTGTATTACATTAGTAGAACACTTGTAGGCTATGAATTGAACTATACATCTGTATATGGTGAAAATGGATAACAACAATGTTGAAAGACCAAATGAATTCAACCACAAAACCCTAGCCTAACAACAACAAAGATCCACCATAACATATGAAGATTACCTAAGACAATGCAAATCAAATGAAACCACAAAGATTATACCATCACATGTCCAATAGGGTTTGAATCTCCATTCTTCCTATCTCCATTGATCTTGCTTGATATATTTGCTCTCAGATTTTATGTGCACAAGAGCTCAACAAAGAATGGAAATGTGGTTGCAAGTAGGATCGCATATGAAAGTTCAAAGGCGTAGTGTCGTCAATTGATCAAGTAGTCAGGGTTGATAATGAAGGAAGCATCTCCTTATATAGAAGACACTATAAGAAATGGAGGGATAAGATTGAGAGGTGTAAAAGATAAATGGTCGGCTATGATTAGAGGGTAGGTAAAAGAAATAATAAAATAATGAGAGGGTAGGTAGTGTATGAATTAAGAGATGAATGACATGTGTCATAGGTTGAAAAGGTTAATGAATTAATTAAATAAATAAAGATTTATTTAATTAATAGAGGAAGTGGGATCAATTAAATAAATAAGATATTTATTTAATTTAGGAAAAAGGATAATTTAAATAAATAAATGTATTTATTTAAATGAGAAATAAGGCTAGAAGAGGATAAATGAATTAATTAAATAAATAAAGATTTATTTAATTAATAGAAGAATTAGGCTAAAATAATTAAATAAATAAAATATTTATTTAATTAGACTGGACAATTTTAGGTGTCTACATTTTGCCCCTCTTTGAGACAATGCAACTTGTCGCGTTGTTTCAAAGAAGATAATATGAACTGATACAAAGTTGCCCCAAGATGGGAATGATATTCCCCCTCGAGAGATTGAATGAAAATATCTAAAAAGATCACAGACAATCTCTTGATAAGAAAGAAAGGCTAGAATGGACAGACCGGATAGGATGGAGTGATAGAGTCACGGGATAAAGAAGACTGACTCGAAAAACGAGAGCTAGGGCTAGGGCTAGGGTAGTCTATAAGATAGACCACGAGGGGAATACATCCTCATTGTCATCCACACATCCAAGAGATTAGAGTGCAGAGAGAAAATAGAGCAGCAACAATTAGCAGCGATGGCATTGGTGCATAGATTCGATCGCGTTCGCCGATTTCAGAGGCCAGCAGATGCAGGAGAGCCGGTAAGTACCTCAAAAACCTCCTTGTACTTTGTCACATTAATTGTTGTCATTAATGCATGCTAGGTAGTGAAATAAATGCACTTTAGGATAATGTCAAAAAATGTCAAAAACATGTAGGCGCGTCTGCGTTGGTGCCAGGTGCATCTAGGTTGGCTAGGCGCGTCTGTGTTTGTGCCAGGCGCGTCTGTGCTGGAAAAAGCATCTGTGCAAAATGCGAGCACGTCTGCGTTGTGCAAGTGCGTTTGTGCAATGTGGGCACGTCTGTGTAGGACAACGCGTTTGTGCAGAGCATTGGCACGTCTGTGTATTTCAGGCGCGTTTGTGTAGTCTGTAAGTGCGTTTATGTCATGAAGGCACGTTTATGTCTTCAAGGTCAAATCGACAGTTCTGTGATGAACATACGCTGTCGATTGGATAAGCTGCTGAGAGGATACACTCAAGCAAGTCCTCTAGGGAAGACTAGGATAGCAGATAGGGCTAGGATTGACAATTCTGTGATAGAACATATGTTGCCAATTAGGAAACTACTCAAGAGGATACACTCAAGTATAGTCCTAGGATAGGATAGATCAAGGCACTTTGTGATGAACAGTGAGTACCAAGACATAGTACTTTGTGATGAATAGGGAGTACCAATAGGAGCAACACTTTGTGATGAACAGGGAGTGCAAATATGAGCAACACTTTGTGATGAACAGGGAGTGCTAAAACGTAGTACTTTGTGATGAATAGTGAGTGTCACTAGGATAAATAGCAACACTTTGTGATGAACAGTGAGTGTCACTTTGACTGACATGATTGTTTTGCTTGACTGCAGGAGTACTTACCTATGCTGGAGTCACGAGAGAGATTCCCGTCGACGCAGAGGTTACGACCATAGTTGACCTTCGAGGATAGGGCTGCCATTGAGGTTATGAGTCTGCGATACATTCTGTATGTGCCTGAGTTTCGGGCGAACATGGGTTTGCTGACTGCTTTAGTTGAGAGATGGCATTCTAAGACATGCACTTTTCATTTGTCGATGGGTGAGATGACAGTCACCTTGGAGTATGTTTATAGGATATTGAGGATACCGATCGATGAGGAGCTGATATCCTATGATCGAGATGGAGACAGGGAGGCCCTGAGATGAGTGTTCCAGGATCCGGGACTAGAGATGAGGGATGGACACGTGGCATGGGACACGATGACAATGACAGGACTAACACTACCAGCAGTGCTAGGAGGAGTGATCAGTGGGTTCCTTTGTCCAGATAGGGTGACACGGGGGTTGGCTGTAGGTTGGGGGAGCACCTTGGAGACACTGACTACACAACATACCAGATATGCCTAGGAACCGTGCATGCTGGCACACTTATACTATGAGCTGCATCAGTTTGTTTATCATGGATCCGTAGGATTGGGCTGCGAAGTTACCTTGTTGCAGGTTTGGGCATATGAGCATCTGTCGGTGACCTGAATGATTCATTTTAGAGGCAGGGGCCATGGGCGCAGTTTTGTGCATTTATATGATATGATTACCTCGTAACCGCGGATTGGGAGACTGGAGCACTGGCGCAGAGTCATTGATGAGATTGACACTGTGGTATGAAGACCATACCGAGAGTGTGAGGCATGGGAGGATGATGTAGTGGAGCTGCCATACACCTTCAGGAGCAGGTATCTGATTGGGTGGATGCCCTATGTACTGGAGAGACAGTTGGTTGACAGGATATGCAGGCAGTTTGGCAGGATTCAGCGGATGCCATGGGGTTCCGGGATGTATGCTCGGACAGTCAGGGATCAAGCACAGTTCAGGCCGTTGCTATCATATGATCAGATAGTGATGCAGCTGGTAGAGATGGTGCCCATGCCTTGGGATATGTGGCCAGAGATAGAGGATGTAGGGATGGATGCAGAGTACACTGCATATTGGGCTGAGCATCCATTTCCACGACTGACAGACCCAGGGGAGCAGATAGATGGAGATGGTGGGGGGGGATGAGGATGATGATGGAGATGGTGGGGGGAGAGGCCGATGAAGGAGGCGGGGTGCAGTTGGAGAGAGGAGAGTGGTTCCGCGGAGAGAGGGTGGAGAGGAGAGGCAGGCTCGGGTGGTGAGGGGTCGCGGTGGATTTCCATTACAGGTGCCAGCAACACAGGGTCCTAGACAGGTGCAAGGACAGGGACAGAGGCAGGTACAGGTACAGGCAGAGGCAGAGGCACAACCACTAGTACAGGGGGAGCCACAGGCAGAGCGACAGACACAGGTACAGGGGGCTGAGGAGGAGGAGGATGAGCTGCTTGAGCTGAGGGAGATCTGCCATGGATAGGTAGATGAGATCCAGGATCTGGAGAGGGAGACAGCTAGGCTTAGAAGACAGCTGAGGGATACTGAGCGTGAGCGGGATCAGGCTATCCAGTGTTATACTGAGGCTGGGACAACATTGAGGGCTAGGAGGCAGGCGAAAGAGGACACAGGGGCTGGATACACCTATGTTCTGTGGGCAGGGGAGGAGATAGGGTATTGGCGAGACCTATACTACGGGGCAGTGCCACCAGAGCAGCGGGCGAGGAGCTTCCACAGACCATCGCGGACAACGATGGCTATAGGAGGGAGTTAGAGGAGACAGGCGTCCAGCGGTAGGGTTATGGGTCCTCCACCACCACCAGATAGAGCGGATAGGAGGGATGATCCTGGGGTGGGTCCTTCTAGGGCTCAGACTCCATCGAGGCCAGGCGACTTTGAGGGAGGGAGTTCATCATAACCATAGAGGGCTCCCTATGTATCAGTTTTGTACTATTTTGTATGATGATGTAGACACCTTCAGGTGATTGTAGCCATATGATTTTGACATCATTGTATAATGACACTTTTAATTATATATATATGAGATGATTCATCTTTGTGGTAGCTATATGCATGTGTACCTATGTGATGAGATGTTTCTATGATGTGTGTTTCTATGTGATGGTTATGTTATGGATGCAAATATGTACATGATGCAATGCAATATTTTTGATCTTTTATGTTTTTAATATGTTATGTATGATGCAAATGTGAATGTATGAAATGCAGATGAATATGATAATGCAAATGACTATTTACATGATAAAAATGTAAGATGTGCTAACATGTGTTGTGTGCAGGATGTGATGCAATTGTGATATCTATATGTATGTATGGAATTCTTAATATGTGATAATGCAGGTGCAACTACATGAGATGCGAATATTTTTGGCATGTCATTATACTCAGTCATGTGATAGCAGCTACACGGACTCAAGAAGGACGATGGAAGTCAATCAAGAAAAGGGGAATGAAAGATAAAAGATATGAAAGTGAAAAGAGCTTCTTGTGCGTTATCATCATTGAGCTTTATTATGGCAAAATAGGTTATGACAATCGAGGCATATGTTCGACCCAGAAAGTCATTGTACCTGTTTGCATGGAGATAAGACAGTCACAAACAAGGAATGCCCCAGTTCACACTAGACTCACAATGTCCTCATATCCCTGGACAAGTCATATCATTACTAAGAGACAATCCACAGACAACAAAAGAAAAATAGGTGACGATACCCCATCCTCGCCTTTCTAGTCAAAGACATCCTGGAGATAAAAATCTCTAGTCAGAGACATCCTGGAAAAGCTAAAAGACATGTCACCAAAAAGATAAAATCAAAAGAAAATCAAGACTCGACACCAACATTCACTGTAGTCCTCAAGTTTAGTGTCTCTTGTCACTTATATAAGTCTTATTTGATTGTGGTCACAATGTTTACTTTCTCAAAAAGGATAGATAGCACCGAACCATAATGTTGTCTGAGTCTGTTGAAAGATTTTATTTGTTGAAGCCCATTGTTGTTGTTGTGTCTCATCTGAAACTGACTGAATCTATGAAATTGATACTTTATTATGGAGAAGACGTAACTTTATTGCGGATTGATGATGCCAGTGTTGCTTTATTGCGGATTGTGTGTGGATAGACTGAAGAAAATTGGAAGAAACTGTACTCCTCAAAACATGTGATGTTCTTAGTTCCACACCCATCACTAGACATAGGATCTACCTTAGCCACAGATAGGAGCTGATTTATTATGGATGGAAAGAGGGGGAAAATGAATGTTTATTATGAATGGCTAACCAATCTTAGGTAGATCAATAACATGCCATGATGGGAATGGGTAAGTTTATTATGAATAGATAGGTTGTGAGTGTGTTCAAAGTGAAAGGATGAAAGTGAATCCTGAAGGAGGGAGGAGCAATGTCTCTACACATGGAGTTGGTGACCCAGTTTTCACCATGGTACTTTCCCAGGGCACCACCGAAGTGGTTTTCACCGTTGGACGAAATGTTTTTTCTTTACTTTTTTGATTTTTTTGATTTTTTTGTATTTTTTGAATTTTTTTGATTTTTTTGTATTTTTGTATTTTTTTTTGATTTTTTTGTATTTTTGAATTGGGATAATCTAAAGAGCTATGTTTAAAACTTGCGAAGGTGCATGATATTGATAGGATCCTCCAAGGATTCACCCTCTGTGGTTGAGAGTTGATATGCACCAGATCCATATGCTGTTGTGATGATGTAAGGACCAAGCCAGTTTGGTTCGAACTTGCCCTTCTTCTCTTTGTCTTGCTGATTTTTAGGATTTTCTTTGAGAACCAAATCACCTACCTCAAATGTGCGAGGCTTGACTTTATGATTGTAGCTATGACTCATTCGTTGTTGATAAGCCTTGAGATGATTAAAAGCAGTTTGTCTTCGTTCATCCAATAGTTCAAGTTCTTGCAAGCGAGAGACCTTGTAGTCTTCATCACTGATAATGTTTTACAAAGAGACTCGTAAAGAGGGTAACTCCTCAATAGGCAAGATAGCTTCGGTGCCATAAACAAGTGAATAGGGTGTAGCTCCTGTAGGTGTGCGGATGCTTGTACGGTAAGCCCAAAGTGCGGGATTAAGTTGGATATGCCAATTACGGCCAGTGTCGTCGACTGTCTTTTTTAAGATTTTAAGGATTGTTTTATTAGACGCCTCAGCTTGACGATTACCTTAGAGATAATAGGGTGTGGAAAAATGATGGGTAATATGGAAGAGGTCACAGAGTTCACGAACATCCTGATTTTTGAAGGGACGCCCGTTATCAGTGATGATGGAAACAAGAATACCGTATCGACAAATGATATAGTTGAGAATGAATGTAGCAATTTGTTTTCTAGTGACTTGTGTGAGAGGCATGACTTCGATCCATTTTGTGAAATAATCTGTGGTAGTGATGATGAATTTATGACCGTTGGAAGATGGAGGGTGAATCTTGCCTATGAGATCAAGTCCCCACTGACAAAAGGGCCAAGGAGTCGCAATTGGTTGAAGTTCTTGCGCTGGCGCATAAATGAGGTCTCCATGAAGTTGACACTGCTTACATTTCTTGACAAACTAATATGAATCTTTTTCCATATTGGGCCAGTAATATCTAGTCCTGATGAGTTTCTTGGCTAAGGTAGGACCACTAGAATGTAGACCACATATCCCTTCATGTACTTCACGTAACACAATTTGAGCTTCGTCGCTTTCTAAACATCTAAGAAGAGTGCCATCTAGACCTCGACGGTATAGGATATCGGCTAAAATGATATATCGAGAAGATTGGCAAATGAAAGTGCGACGTTGGTTATTGGATAGGTCAAGAGGTAGGGTATTGTCATAAAGGTATGCAAAAATGGAACCGTATAACTGGGACTCAAGACCAACAACACATATCATCTCAGTAGGAGTGATTTCATATGAGGGAACCAAAAGTTTATCCATCAAGAACTCATAGCGGGTCTCATTTGGTGGTAGATCAATTAGTGAAGCAATTGTAGCCATGACATCCACGACTTTATTCTGCTCTCTTGGTATCTGCTCAAAGTCTATCTTCGTGAAATTTTGTTTCAAGTCATCCACCATTTTTTTGTAGGGAATTAATTTCTCATCCTTTGTTTGGTACTCATTAGTTGCTTGACGAATTACAAGTTGAGAGTCCCCAAAAATATGAAGTTCCTGGATCTTCCACTGAACTGCAATCCATAATGCAGTTGTTAATGCCTCATATTCCGCTATGTTATTAGTGCAGGAAAATGATAATCGATATGATTTTGGTATAGAATCCCCTTGAGGGTTTATAAAGAGGATGCCGGCTCCTGCCCCATGCTGTGTGTATGAGCCATCAAAGTATAGTTGCCAAGGCTTTGCATGTGACACTGTTAAAATAGATTCATCTGGAAATTCTAAAATTAGAGGAACATCATCTAATATGCGAGCATCTGCTAACTGATATGCTATAGCTTGTCCTTTTATTGCTTTTCTGTCCACATACTCGATGTCGAATTCACTTAGGAGCATCACCCATTTGGCTAGTCGCCCATTAAGTGTTGCTTTATTGAGAAGGTATTTCAATGGATCGATCTTTGCAACCAACTTAGTCTTATGAGTTAGCATGTAATGTCATAATTTCTACGAAGCAAAGACCACAACGAGACATGCACGCTCAATTGGTGTGTAGTTTAGCTCATATCCCACCAATGTGCGACTGATATATTATACTACCTTTTCTTTGCCCTCAACAACTTGTTGTGCTAAGAGTGCCCCCAGTGCTGTTGAAGTAGCTGATATGTATAGTAATAGAGGTTGATCTGGAACTGGTGGCATCAAAACTGGTGGATTAAGAAGATAATCTTTGAGTGTCTGGAAAGCTCGTTGACAATTATCATCCCATTTGAATTTGATGTTTTTATGTAGCAAGTGCTGAAAAGGATTACACTTATCTGCAAGTTGTGCTATGAATCTTTGTATGGACTAGAGTCTCCCTTGCAAAGATCGAAGTTGACTGATATTTCTTGGTGGTTGCATCTCTAGGATGGCCTTGACTTTTGCTGGATCAGCTTCGATTCCTCTTTTTGATACAATGAATCCTAGGAGCTTCCCGGAGGTTACTCCAAAGACACATTTCTTGGGGTTTAATCTTACTTTATACTTTTCCAACCGATCAAAGACAACTGCAAGTATGTCCAAATGTGTATCTTTGTCTATTGATTTACCCAAGAGGTCATCAACATAATCTTCCACAGTTACGTGCATGAGATCATGAAAGATAGTAGTCATGGCTCTTTGATATGTAGCGCCTGCATTTTTTAGCCCAAAGGGCATAACATTCCAGTAGAAAGTTCCCCAAGGACAAGTGAATGCTGTTTTGTGTTGGTCCTCAGATTCGATTTTTATTTGATTGTAACCAGAGAATCCATCCATCAAAGATAACATCACATGACCTGCTGTGAGATCGACAATCAAGTCAATATTTGGTAATGGAAAATCATCCTTAGGACAATCTTTGTTGATGTCTCTGAAATCTGTACATATTCTGATACTATGATCTGGTTTACTGATAGGCACTAAGTTGGAGATCCATTCGGGGTAATAAATTGGGCGTATGAATCCGACATCCAATAATTTCTCAAGCTCTGCTTTGACTAATAATGCCACTTGTGGATGCATCTTCCTTAATTTCTGTTTCACTGGTTTTGCCCCCGGTTTAACTGTCAAATGATGCATTACCAAATCCGGATCCAATCCAGGCATATTAGCGTATGACCATGCAAATTTGATTTGTCATTCTGTGAAGAAACTTATGAACTTTGACCTTTTTGACTCTGTCAAAGATTGAGCTAGGAATATGTTGTGTGGAACTTCTTCGGTGCCAATGTTTGTTTTGATAGTCTCCTCTACCAACATGGATGACTTTTCCTCATATGATGCTGGGAGAATGTCGAGCCTTCCATCTTCAGGTGCCTTAGAGAGGTTTTTGCCCTCAGATACGTGCTTTCTTTTTACTTTTTTGGGGTCAGACATTGCCACAATGTGGTTTTCACCATAAGTCCCTTGGTTTGTTTTTATTTTTATATTTTTGTGACTGGAAGGCCCGACACCCCTGCCAAAATATGCCACGCCGTTGAGTTCTATAGTGTATCCTGCCTTATGGTCGCCAAGGGGAAGATCATCTCGTATGCCTAGATAATCAATGAAGGCTTCATCATTTTGGAATGTATCGAACTGTGTAGGTCCTTCATGGTCCCAGTCAATGAGTTGGTGGTGAACAAGGGTAAGGCCTTTGATGTCTTGAAAGTTAGCAGGGCTAAGAGTGAAGATGTAGTTATATTCAGGTATGTTGAGGTAGTTATCAAGTTCATCATTGGCACTCTCCTCATCAGTTTCGATCATGAACAAATCCAAATTTTCATGACTAGTAGCGCATTCTGGGATAGGTGTTCTCATTCTATGTGATTTCAACCTAGGACCTAGAGGCAAAAACTATACGGGATCCTCCGGGGTTGTTTCTTGACCAACTTTGAATTTTTCATAAAATTCCTCTTCTTCTGTGGGTTCATCTGGCTCTTTGAATGTCTCAGTGAGCTCGTAGTCACTGGCGGATTTGTTTGAACCCCATTCCCATTCGTTGGAGTCTGTGGAATATCGATTCTCTTGTTGAATTTTAGTAGCTTTGATTTGTAATGCTTCTTTTGTCCTTTGAGTGTGGACCTTGGAAGTCATGAAACCAAGTCCCTTTGAGCGTTCCTTTTTGAATGTTAATTTAGGTTGTAAAGGTTCAATGATGCCTTCCTTTCTTAAGCCAAGAGGGCTTTTGCCATCATACCTAAATTTTTGTAGGATCTTAAACCCTTTGCCATACTTTTCACATGGTATGCTGATGTGATCTTGTGTATCATTTTCAAGGTCTTTGTAAAGCATTTTGTATAAGTCTTGCTCTTCCAGTTCACCCCATCTTTGAAAGATAGTAGGGTCCCATTTGAGTATAATGATAGATACCTGCTTATTAGGATGTGGTCTTCCATATTCTTTTGGTGAACTCATAACTTGTTGTAAGTACATGGTTTGATTCAAAGTGTATTCACCCATGCCCTTGTCCTGGAATTTGCATTTAAGCTCACCTTGTTTTGAGGTCGAAGGTTTTAATGATTCAGGATCAATGTATGCAGAAGAAGGAACAACTTCCCTATTACTTGGGATGATCATTTCAGTTTCCGGTCTCAAGTTATTGCAGTATATGAATGGATTAGGATCTCCATTAACTGTTATTTCAACTCCATTGTGAGGAAACTTAATGCATTGGTGGTATGTAGATGGGACTGCCCTCATTTCATGAATCCAAGGACGTCCTAGTAATATATTGTATGTGAGATCTAGGTTTAGGACTTGACAAACCACATCCTTTGTAACTGGCCCAACTCTGAGAGGTAAGGTAATTGTGCCCTTGGATGAATGTTCTTCATCATCATATGCCTTGATGGTAATTTTGTTTGTAGAATTCATAGCTTTATCAGAATATCCCAATTGTTTAATAGTGCTCAATGTATAAATGTTTAGACCTGCTCCTCCATCTATCAGGACTCATTTTATTCGATGTTTGTGTATGAAGGCTTCAATGTGTAAAGGTGTGTTATGTGGTTGGCTCACGGAGGCGTCATCGGCTTCTATGAATGTAAGGGAGTGTGGAATGGAAAGGTATCCCACCATGGCTTGAAACTGGTCCACGTTCAAATCAGTAGGAACAACAGTGTCTCTCAAGATTTTATCAAGAATGGCTTTATGTGCGGGGGATATGCGTAAGAGTTCAAGAATGGAGATGAGCGCAGGTGTCTTCCCTAACTGTTCTACAAGGTCATACTCTAGCTTGGTTGACGAGGAAGCGGTGTTTTTAGTTGGAGCAGCTTGCAAAGTGAATTTACCTCGATGAGTTGTAACATTACATTCAGAGGTAGGTTCGGAAGAAGATCTGATTCCTTTCAGGATGATCTTGGGTCTTTGGGTAGAATTCTCAGGCGTTTTGTCCTTGATGCTAATGGTAGAGACATAATTGTCCATTGAAATGTGATTGATGGTTGAATCATTATTGTAGGATGCTCTGGTATAGTTGGGTTGGTCATTTGTGGCTTTAGATTTTCCTTTGTCATGCTTTGGGAATGGTTCCTTAAACATCTCATGTTCTTGATTGGATGAATGTCCTTCAATCTCAATGCCACCTCTATCAATAAGATCTTGTATGATGTTCTTCGGTCGATGGCAATTTCCTATCTTATGACCCTTGCTCTTGTGAAATTCGCAATACTCGTCATCATTCCACCAATTTGGTTTGACCTTTGGTTCATATGGAGGTAGATCTGGAATTGTGATTATCTTGTTTGACACTAGCTTTTTGAAAACTAACTCAAGTGGTTCTCCCAATGGAGTGTACTTCCTTCGTGACTTTGAAGTTGTTTGAGTATTCACTTGATTATATGTAGAGCTTGATCCCAAAAAAATGATTTTGGGTCGCACTGTATTGGCATCAACAACACCATCATTGACTGTGTTCTTGTTTTTGTTCCAAAATCTTGGCTTATCTTTTCCTTTAAAGTCATCTTTGTTTTCCTTCAATATCTTAATAACTCCTTGCTTAATTAGGACCTTCTCTGTTGCTAAGCCTTTTTAAATGACGTCCTTGAAGGTGGACAAACAAGCTTTTCTTAGGTCATAACCAATGTCTTTGTTAACATTCTGGGTGAACATTTCTACCATTTTCTTTTGTGGAATTTCACAAGAGCATTTGCTGGCTAGATTCCTCCATCTTTTTAACAATGATGAAAAAGATTCTCCATCCTTTTGCTTGGTGTTGCACAAAGTAGTGACTAATATGTCTGTCTCTATGTTGTATAAATGCCTCTGCTAAGTCACCCCAAGACTTAATTCCAGGTGGGAGTTGAGAGAACCATTCCATAGCTTGATCACCTAAGCTTTGTGGGAATAATCTCATCAAATATTTCTCCTCTGTTGCTACTTCAATGCAAGCTATGAAAAACTGTCTTATGTGTGCCTTAGGATCCCCTTTTCCTCTATATTTATCAAACTTAGGTGTCACAAAGTGTGTAGGAAATGGAGGCATTGGAATGCTTTTTTCAAATGGATAAGGACATATGTCTCTCATTGTGTAAGTTGGCTTCGGTGTATTTATGTCCTCCATTTTCTTTTGTAAATCCTTGATTTGCTGTTCCAAATTGCTCTTAGGTGGAGATCGACTTCTTGGACCATACCCCATGCTTGAGGCACCAATTGGAGGAGGAGCATGTTGCATATATGGATGATATTGATCATACACATGTTCATATGGAGGAGGTCTATAATGATGCTGCATATAAGGACCACTTGGTATAGAGTCATGATGAGGAATGGAATATCTACTTTGTCCATGTATACCATACTCTATAGGTATGTCATGAGTTTTTTCTAGTGTGTTTCCCCCAAATTTGACGTGGGGTTTCCTTGTGTCCAAAATTTGAGCATGCCTTTGAATATCCAATTGCTTTGGTGGTTGGTCCTTAGCATTGGTATGTGATTGAGCATATTTTTCTGTATAAGACTTCCATAATGGTCTGCGAAGGTGAGTATCATATGCTTGACCATGTGTGTAAGGCACCTTTGGTTTTTGAAACAAAGATGATGGTGATTCAGGAACAAGATGTGGTCCTCTATTGCCTCCACTATTAGGCCTCCTTTGATCCATGTTGGAGTGAGGTTGTTGCGAAGGTCGATTTTCCATTATTTGAGACATGTCAAAATCATGAGGGATCTTGGCTCCACTTTGTGCCATCACTTGTAGAAAGTATTGTCTATCTCTCCTCATTATTTTCTCAACCAATCGATTGAAATGGGGATTCATAATGGTGTCTTCCACTTCTGCTGAATGTATGGAAAATTTGTCCATATTGTCATTGTGTGTATCATTGTTGTTTGTAGTGTCCATGTTCTCAACATTTGGAATGTTTCTATAGGCATCCATGTCAGGTAATGTAGTATGATCAAAATTGAAAAAGATATCATTGTCATACTCATAGGAACTCATGTTTGCGGACTCTTGAGCCTCTTTGGTTTCTCTCCTAGATTTTTGGGAACGAGTTTCAACCATGAACTAGGTATTGACCAAGATGTATGAGACTAGATGAAAATGGAAAGAGTATGGAAGACCAAGAGTTTGGATGGAATGTAAATGAATCTGAGGTGTACTTGCAATGTCCAAAGTGTAAGACCAAGTATGTATGCAATAGAGTAGGTGTGGCTTCCAAAGAGATGATAGTTTCTCTTGATGAGGTAAGTTGACCTTGACTCTAGGTAAGACCAAATGAGACCCAAAGGTGATAGACCTTGATGAGGGACCACTTAGCAAAATGTTGTTGTATGTAGTGTGTTGACAAAGTATGATGAGGACAAGCAAGTGACCTTTTGACTCAAGTTTAGACAAATGTGAATGTAATGTAAGGTGTAAAGCAATGATGGACTTTGTGAGACCTAAAGACAGGTTGAATGCTAGATGAAAACCCCAGAGAGATAACCTAGGAAGCTCAATAAGTCTGAAATTGACTGTTCTTGTTTGCTGAATTATGAAAGTTTTCAATCCTGAACACAGACGTGCCTGTATAGTTCATAGACGTGCTTAAAGGACACAGATGCTATTCTGTCAGACACATACATGCTTAAATGACATAGACGTGGTTCTACCAGACATAGACAATTTTTTGAGATGCTGCAATGTTGCTCAAAAGACATAGACGCGTTTAGATGACACAAACACGGTTCTGTCAGACACAGACGCATTTCTGCAAACTTTGTGCAATTTTTCCAATATGTGAAGTTGTTTTGTTGTGACCAAATTTGAATGTTTGACTGTTTTTCATGACAAGAGGATACAGTGTTGATGAGGACTCAATGTTTGCAAGTTTTTAGACTCAAAAATGACTCAAAGAAAAGTGTGTTGTTTGATGTAAAATTTTGTTTTGCATACACTTGAAGACACAAAAGATACAATGTTTTGATGTTTGGTCTTGAATGTTTTATTGTTCAAAATAAGTCAAGCACAATTCTTATGGCTGGCGAAGACAATAGTTGTTGATCCCACATGGATTTTCCCTCGAGGCTACGCTATTCAGAGTGGATACTTAGATGCTTGACCCCATTGGCTCCACCCTCGACACTCACTTCTCGGGGCAGCCAAGCATCAGTCCCCATGAAAACTCCTCGTGGCGAACTTTGTATCTCTACTAAGAACCGTATGTGTGTGGGCTGCTACCAAAGGTCCGACCTCCTACCCCAACAACTAGAAGGATTTTGGATTCTAAAACAAAAAGGTGCTAGTAAGGGCATCCACTCGTGTGGCCATACATGCGGCACTTTCAGCTCTGTAAATATAGAAGGCTCCCAGCCGGTAGGGGTTACACCCTACAAATGATCAAATAAATTTGATCAAACGGGTTTATGGGGAGACATAGTGTCGGTATGAACTAATCAGCACATGTTATCCATAATTTTCACCATGGATACAGTTATTTATAGTGATTTGGAAGAAGATGGCTTTTCTTTTGCTACCACTTGGGTCGTTCTCTCCTCACTAGTAGTCCTAATGACCACACGGGGAGACAGGCCCTCTAAAGATTGAACAAAAAGAGCCTATTGCTAAAGACACAAAAGACAATGGTTCAATTTTAGTGCACCAATTGAAGTGTTTGCTAATCTATGAAAACAAGGCACACAATAAATATCAAAAACCCTTGCTAAGGTCCTACAACAAAGATCTATTAGTAGTTTGGATTGTTTGAAATAATCACCCCTTCCCGCAAGCACACAAGTTAGATAAATTTTAAATCCAAAAGAATGTGAAATAGGGGCCTTCAACAAAACGATTTTGCTTTTAAGACAAGCTGTACCAATTTCGTTAGCTAGATATGAAAATGTTAGCTCAAAATAAACCAGATCTGAAATCCGAGTGATGAAAAACTGAATCAATGAAACAAAAAATGCAACAACCGAACACAAACGCAGTTGTCACAGACACAGACGCTGCGAGAACACACAGACATGCCTAGATCTGACACAGACGCGACTCCCGAACACAGACACATTTCCCCAAATCTACTATGGAGAGATATTCATTTATTTATGCCAAGAAATAAAAACAATGCCAGATCCATGGGAATCTCATCCACGCACCAACACAAGAATTGCATCCTATGACAGCTTCATGACCATTCTCCCAATGGGGTCTTGATTTGGTAGGTAAGATAAACCCTTCATCCTCTAATGGACACAAGTTCATTATGACTACTACTGAGTATTTCACTAAGTGGATTGAAGCAATGCCTTTGATGAAAGTGACAGGAAAACAAATATCATCATTCATCTTGAATTATATTATTTGTCGCTATGGAGTCCCTATGACCATTATCATTGATAATGGAAGACCATTTAAGAATCAAGATGTGAAGGAACTATGCGAGCGATTTCATATTCAGCATAGGTTCTCTACTCCATATTATCCATAGGGAAATGGTCAAGCTGAGGCATCAAATAAAATAATCTTGAAAATCCTGAAGAAAACAATCAATGAAGCTGGTAAAGACTGGCACATTCAGCTAAATCCTGCTCTTGGGCATACCGAACGAGCATTCGCACACCAACGGGGGAAACTCCATATTTCTTAGTCTATGGATCATAAGCCATATTACCAATAGTAGTAGAGATACCGTCTCTACGAGTGTCCTTATACCAGAAGAAGAACAATGAGTCTCTAGACTGCAAGAACTTGAACTGATTCAAGAACGTTGCCAAAATGCTACAGATCATTTGAAGGCATATCAACAGAGAATGGTGAGAAGTTATAATCACAGAGTTAAGCCACACATTTTTCAGATTGGAGATCTAGTTCTAAGGGACAAATTGAGAAATCAACAAGACCAAGAAAAGAAGGGAAAGTTTGAACCAAATTGGTTAGGTCCTTTTGTTATAGTAGCAACATATGGCTCAGGATCATACACGTTATCTACCCCTGAAGGTGATTGGTTTGATGAGCCCATCAATTCCATCCATCTCAAGAAGTTCTATGCTTGAGATATAAAGTCCTGAAGAAATCAGTAAAAATTAGAAAAGCAGAAAATCTCTAAAAAGCATAAAACTACAATGTTGAGGTTATTAATTCCTCCTTTAGTCACTCGATCCTTGTAGTATAATCAATTTTCTTATATATAAATTACTGGGTGAAGATGCACAACAAATGATCTTTATAAATTACACAACAATTGTAATATCCTGACTTCACACGTATATTTTTTGCAGACCACAAACAGATATATATGTGTTAGAAGAGAACATAACCCTCTATATCGTATACACTAAATTTACATCAGCCTCTCCTATGACGTATATGTTCGATCAGTATTGGTCTCTCACAACCACACCCTAGCAATTTCCCTCGATAGAAGATAAATACTCGTTCAATTTCGGTGAGGGGTTGTGACCTCAATCGAGGTGGCATACCAAAGGAGGGGGTGCGATGTGTAATCATCGATAGGCAAACAAGACATAATACATGCTAACTAAACATAAATAATTAATGAAAGAAATGTGCATATTGGTGATTAGAATGATATATATTATTAAATGTTGAAGGCCTTAAGGCCAATTTAACATTTAATTTTATTCGACTGAAGCTATAAATCATCAACACTCCCTCTTAGCTAGGGAGGATAAAAGATATTGGGAGCAATATTCATAAATCATATGATGCTTATCTTGGGACCATAGTTTCAAGATGTGAATTGCCTCTGTCGGCGATTCTATTCACAAACTCTTGAGTGGATTGCCTCTGTCGGCGATTCTATCCATAAGCTCTTGTGTGGATTGCCTCTGTCGGCGATTCTACCCACAAGCTCTTGTGTGGATTGCCTCAATCGATGATTCTATCCATGAGCTCTCACGTGGATTGCCTCAGTTGGCGATTCTATCCACAAGCTCTTACTTGGATTGCCTCAGTCGACAATTCTATCCATGAGCTCTTGTGTGGATTGCCTCAGTCAGCGATTCTATCCATGAGCTCTCATGTGGATTGTCTCAGTCGGCGATTCTATCCACAAGCTCTTACGTGGATTGCCTCAGTCGACGATTCTATCCATGAGCTCTTGTGTGGATTGCCTCTGTCGACAATTCTATCCATAAGCTCTTGTGTGGATTGCCTCTGTCGGCGATTCTATCCACAAGCTCTTGTGTGTAGATTGCCTCAGTCGACAATTCTATCCACAATCTTGAGTTATTGTAATATCGTCACCTTCCAATAACTTCAAAAAATACAAGTGGAAATCATTTGGAAGTCGTCACTTCCTTATGATTTACATAGGGCCCATAAAATAATTATTAGTATTAATAATAATAATCAATATTTACAATTTTACCTCAGAAGTGCTCAATCTTTATTAGTAAGCTCCCTCTCAATCACAAGGTATCTTGAGTTTCTTCTAGAGAACATATTTTTCTGAACATATGTCTGAATTTCTGACTTCAACAAGGGAAGCTTGTAGTTTAAGTTTGAGAGGACAAGTTCTTGCAATGTGGCCATATTCATCACATATGAAACATTGTACTTTAGAGAAGTTTCTAGGCTTCTTGAATGATCGATTACCATGTCTTTCTGTCCTTTTTCCTTTTCAAACTAGAGACTATAACTTGAACATCTTCATCAACGGGTTTCATGATTCCTCTTGATATTAGGTTACACTCTTCTTGAATGCAGTCAACTTTTAGTCTATCAAATTTGGGAACTTTGGATCGAGCACTAACTCCTTGTCTAAAGTTTTCCCATGAGATAGGGAGCCCATTTAGAGTTATCATAGTTAGCTCCTTATTATCATAAATGTGACCAATTGATGAGAGCTGGTTCCTTAATTTTGTTATCCTCATAAAATATGAAGTGATAGTCTCTTCCTTACTCATTTTAATATTAGAAAGTTGATTTTTAAGTGTGAGGATTCTGCTTGTGTTGTTAATCTCAAACATGTCTTTCAAAGCTTTGAACATGTCATATGTAGAATCAAACCTTGTAATGATAGGTAGTAGATGACTCTTTACTCCATCTACTAATAACTCCATTGCTTTAATATTGTTCTTTTCCCACTGACTCTGTTCATCTTTTCTATCAGGTTTAGAAGGATTCTGTATTATTGTTTTTAACTCATTCTTCCTTAGTACCAACATCATTCGTAGTTTCCATGAATCATAGTTTGAGGCACCTTCAAGTCTGTCTTCGAATTTGATTCCATTCGTCATTTTAAAATACAAACTTTCAAGGAGATATCAATCTGATCTTAATCGAATCTTCCTTCAGGCGGTTAGGCTTTATAGAAGGAAACCTGGCTTTGATACCATGTTGAGGTTGTTAATTCCTCCTTTAGTCACTCGATCCTTCTAGTATAATCAATTTGCTTATATATAAATTGCTGGGTGAAGATGCACAACAAATGATCTTTATAAATTACACATCAATTGTAATATCTCGACTTCACACGTATATTTTTTGCAGACCACAAATAGATATATATGTGTTAGAAGAGAACAACATAACCCTCTATATCGTATACACTAAATTTACATCAACCTCTCCTATGATGTATATATCCGATCAATGTTGGTCTCTCACAACCGCACCCTAGCAATTGCCCCTGATAGAAGATAAATACTTGTTCAATTTCGGTGAGGGGTTGTGACCTCAATCGGGGTGGCATACCAAATGAGGGGGTGCGATGTGTAATCACCGATAGGCAAACAAGACATAATACATACTAACTAAACATAAATAATTAATGAAAGCAATGTGCATATTGGTGATTAGAATGATATATATTATTAAATATTGAAGAACTTAAGGCCAATTTAACATTTAATTTTATCCGACTGAAGCTATAAATCATCAATAAACAAAAACAGAAGAAAAAAAATCAAATATGGAAAAAATGCAATAAATTTAGATAATGAAAACCTGGTAAACAGGCGCTATCTAAAAGTGAGTTCTTCCATCTATGAGATCTCTTCGCGCACCTATCCACTCCATCCTATCACATCTGTTGCTTCCATCTATCCTATCCTATCCATTTCATCTTTCGCATTCATTGCTCTAAACTATTTAGTAGGAAATATGTAGCTTATCAACAGTTATCAATCTTTGACATACTTAGTGTAGTCACTGTCTTGAATTTTATCAATCATATTTGCATTATATCCCACCATGATTTGGATTTTGATCATTTTTCATACATCTGTAATAAAGTTTTGTTTCTGCTGGGGGCAAATTCCTAATTCCTTTTGCTAAGGTGATCTTTTAAATCTTTGAAAATCCAAAACATTCAGAAAACTTAGAAAAAAAGCAAAACACCTAGGGTTTTGAAACATATAACAAGCAACAAAGAACTGCAGATCAAGGCATTTTGTAACAACTGAATCGTGAAACTCAAGATACAAAGAATAAACCAGCAAGTAATGAAGGATTATCAATGATCATTCATCAAGATGATTATATCAGTTAATGACCATGAGAACATGTGAATGACATACAAGATTCAATGTTTATATCTTGATTTTATTGCTAATCATGTACTCTATGCGACTCAAGGATGTCCATGAATAGAGAAGCTATGATGGGGTATGCTTATTTTCTTTGTTTGCTATCTGTGGTTTATCTCTTATTAAGGTATGTACTTGTCTAAGGATATGATTGGCAAAAGATCAAGGAGGACGTTCCGAGTCATACATAAAAGGGGATAATCCTTTTCTATTTTGCAAGAGATACTCAAGTCAGCTTGATTCATCATATTAAGTTGCTTGTATTAACTTGCTATATCAAAATCCATGTAAGAAATACTCAGGTCAGCTTGAATCATTATGTCAAGTTGCTTGTATTTTCTTACAACATTTAAAAGCTCAATGGTGAAATCAAGCACTGTTATAAGAGAACATATGAAGAATGGAAGTATCATTTTAGTTAGATCATTTTAGATTAGCTCATTATTCATCTGCATTATAAGCATTCATTTTCAGTTGCATTATAAGCATTTCATTCCATTCAGAGATCAACGGTCATAAATAAGGATTGAGTATACTTGGACAAACAAAAACAATTTGCATTTGATCATTGTAGGTTCATTCATCTTTAGAATCATTTAAGTTATTATCATTCATTTCATTTAGTTGCATTCAATCATTGCATTAGTTTTCATTTCATTAAGTGCATTTCATTAATCATGTAGTATATCATCATTATTATTTGCATTAGGATCATTATCATTTTAGTTCTTTTATCCATTAAGGTCATTTAGTTGCATCTTTGCACTTAGATTAATTATAATCATAAGCATTACATATTAGCATCCATAAATTGCATTTTATAATCATCATTTACATTTTTAAAATCATAAAACTTGAAATCAAATACATTTCATGTCGATCATTTGCATTTTCAAATCATTTCATCATATGCATGCACATCAACAATAAAAAAATCAATCAATCATTCATTTGCATGCATAATCATTAGAAGCATTCTCATATAGATCATTGCATTTACATCATTTAAGTAAAGCATTATAGAATTAATTTTATTTGCATCCATGATCATCAAAAATCCAAATAATAATAATAATAAATGCATTTTTCATAATCATCACATCATATAGATCAGTATCATAAAAGCTTATAGAACATCATCATCATGAAAATAAAGGAGAAAGAAGATCATCATAACATCATCCATCTAATCACTGCATATATGAATCATATATATCATCATCATATAGAGTAGCATGCATAATAAACCATAGATCATCATCATATAGAGTCCATGTCTGCATATAGATCATCATAAAACAATAAAAAGTTCAAGTATACAATGATATAGAATCAATAATAAAATATAGTGCCTCATTGATATAAATCACATCTACAAGTCAAGGTTGTCCTATGCCACTACCACCCGACTCTGTCCGTCTTTGCGACTATGGGTGAGAAGATCCTCCAGATGACTGCCCCTCGATCTCCACTCCTCTGAGGAGGTCCCATGACCCCACAACTATTGGTAGCCATCCTCATAGTAGTCCGATAACTCCCTGCTCTTTGGCTTTCTAAGACTAAATCCTGATATATTCGTTGCCAGTGTGTTGTCTCCTTCCCAGCCCGAAATAGTGCTTTGATGGTATCGACTGAGAGAGTGCCAGGTCCAACCTGCTAAATATGATCAAGAAGGGCCTGAGTATCCTGCTATCTCCTAACAACCTTGTCTCTCTTTGTCATAAGTGTCTGCACCAGTGCCCTAAGATGATCTATCTATTCTCTGAGATCATCCAAGGTCTTCTGCACTGGCACATCTTACTGAGGAACATGACCCTGCATCCCCCCATCTCCACCTCTCTCACCAGCTGCTGGAATCTCAACCCGGGTAGCCCTCAAGGCCTGTCATCTAATGAGAGGAACATGATCCTCTGAATCCTCCTCCACCTCATCCCCTCCCCCATGACCTTAAATAACCCTAGGATCTGGCCGATTCTGACTAAAAATCAATGCCTCTCCCTCGGTCCCTGTCCAATCCAATACTCCTACCTCCTCCTGTAGAGGGTAATCCTCTACGTGATCTCATTCCTGTCCTTCTTGTATCCCTCCCAATCCATCCTGCATCTCTTCCTCCCATGGGAAGTGGTCTCCCAACCCTACCAATCAGTCCAAAAGGTCCTCTACGGACTCTCAATCGACCTCCTCTCCGCCCAGGTCTCCTACCGCATTCGTCTCCATCTCCTCCCTCATCTCCCTCATCTCTGGCCTCTTGAGCGGCTCTAAGCTCTCATCTCCATCTCCATCTCCTAATGATGGGATCATCTGAATCATCCTCCTCATCTCTTGAGTTGGGAGGAGGGTTTCCTGGATCAGTGATATGAGGAAAAGGGTGTGCAAGCATATACTGAGCATAATCCTCAGTGATCCTGGGATCCAAAATGTGTAATCTCAAATGATAGGATACCATAGGAGCAGCCAAAAACTCTGCTCATTCTATCTTGAAAGACAAAGAAGGTCCCCATCTCGCCTATCCTTGTATCACCATGCATACATGGCGACACCAGTAGACATGTGCTAAATGATCCCAAACTGTTTCAAAATGTGATCAATCAACCATTGCTCACCAATGTATGGAGTACGACCAATCAAATATCTACTCTATAAAATATATGGTAATTTTCGTGCATCATCCATCCATGGCTCACACTCGATATAGGGTCTCCATATGATGCTATCCAGTGAATCCAGAACCCAGTGCTAATACTCTATCTTACCCAGCATATGATGAGTAAGGATACCTGCGTATAAATAGACATATGACTGCCTATCACCACGAACTCTATGATGGATAGGCCGAGTAACAACAATGTCCTCTGAGCATGAGATCTGTAAAAGTGTACATCATGTAGATAGACTAGCACCGTCATCAAAGACAACCTGATGAAGATCATGATATAAATGAGAAAGCATGCAAACACCCCATGCATATCGAGTTCGATGCTGCATCATGCTCTGTAGAATCCCAGTCCAACCAACAATGAAACCTTGAGATCTCCTATCTGGATAGATGAATCTGCCAATCAATCCTACAAGAATAATTGGGAGAGTCTTGTAGTACATGATCATATCCTCCCATCAGATCTCTCCTCTGTAAATGCTCTCATCACCAAATACAGTTCTGCAAGCCTCTGTCCCTCCAAGATCCTAAAAATCATACTGGACTAACTCGCCAGTCATGGGGATGTGTAGAATCTTGTAGACATCCGTGAGTGTAACACCGATCTCACCAGTGGGTAGGTGGAACATGTTATGCTCGCTATGCCATCTCTCTGCTAAGGCAGTCAACAAACCCCTATTATGGGTAATATCAGACATGTACAACAAATGGCGTAATCTGTGGGCATCTATATGTCTAATCTTATCCTGTGTAAGCTCTAACACTAAATGACGCATGGTCGGGAACTTCTCCCAACACTGGAGAACATCAAGCTTCTCCTGTTTAACAGGAGAATTTCATCTCTATCAATTATCTATCTATCAAATGTAAGAGATCACTAATCTATCAATCTATCAACAAACGATCAATCACATCAACAATTGATCAAATATTTTCTACAAAGAAAATCAGGCTATCAAATCAACTTTTAAATCATCAGAAATGATTTTCTATCAATCACCGAGTTCAGTTAACTCTATCAAGTTCTTTATTAGAGATTGAATCGGTCTCTTAGAGCTAATCTATCAATCTACCAATCAAATCAATCAATCATTTATCCTAT